>NW_020954585.1:20804067-21030866 GCF_900497805.2 Vombatus ursinus
TTGTTTTGTTTTGTTTTGTTTTGTTTTGTTTTGTTTTGTTTTGTTTTCAATTGAATCAGTCAGAATCAAGAGTGAATTAGGGCTGAACACTTCCTTGAATTAATCAAAGCCATCTGATGACAGACTTGGTCATGCCTTAAGGAATTTGTAGAAAAGGAAGAAGCTAGAACTAGGGGGAGAGATTCTGAGGGTTTAGATTTGAGAGGCTAGGGGAAACATGGCATTTCTAGCACTCTCCTAAGGAAAAAAAAAAGGAATCATCAGCTCTTCAGGCAACTTAGCACAGAAAATTCAAGCTAATGGAAGTCTCAAAAAAGGTTGATTTTTTTCATGAACGTTCCTTTAAGGCACCTGTCTATATCAACAGATACTGTGATGTAACTTGCTGTTTCATTTCCCAATCCTCAGTATATAGAATTTTGCCACAAAGAGATCAGGAGTGAACAAGTTAACAAGCCTGTGTAATCCAGCTTTTTTGGGGCATGCCCAGTTCTCCTAACATGGAGACCCCTTGATGGGTCTTTTGCACATGCCCCCTCCATGCTTAACATGGAACCCACCACATTCCCTACCATATAGATGAGAGTAGCCTTCTTTGATTGGCTACCTTCAAATGTTATCTACTGCATCTGGATGGTGAAGATCCCAGATTACCCATAGTGAAGATGCCTTGAACTGAACTGGTAGGAGGTGAAGGACTATACTTGCCTCTCTCTTTTACTCCAGCCCTTAGAAATGGACCTGAGGTATATTTGTTTCTGTTCTGTGTTGTTTGTTTTCCCCAATTTCAGGTGCCAGAGGGGATCTCCATGGGCCCTGGGAGTTCAAACCATGTTGACCTTTAAACCAGGATTGCAGGTAGGATGATACAGCCAACCAGCCCAGCACAAAAACCCTGAAAAGACAACTGAGACTTGAGCCTGAGGGTGGGGTTAGGACTTGGAACTGGAACTATACTCTTTAGAAAATGAAATAAGTTATGAACCTCAATCTCTCCCAGAAACTAGGTGTAAGAGGGAAGGGGATTAAGCATACTGCATGTTAGGGGATATGAGTTTGTATATTTGGGTAATTCTATCTTTGAGTAAATATTTCTATGTAAAAGCTAATCTGACAGTTGCTAACGGAACAGGGACAACCCTTTATAATTCAGGGAATATCATTGGTGGGGACTGGAACCATTTGGAAGGAGCCTAGACCCTCCCTCCCATCCAGAGAATCCTGGGAGAGGAGCAAAATCTAATCTATCCAGCCTTCAGGCAATAGGGGCCAGAGGGTCTTGTGTTACATATGTCAGAACAATGGATAAGGGAAGAGTTCATGAACAAATACGAGATTGAAAGGTTCACGGTAGATAAAATTGAAAATTTTGATTACATAAAATTAAAAGTTTTTACTCAAACAAAATCAATGCAGCTAAAATTAGAAAAGAATCAGGAAACTGGGGGAAAATCTTTGCAGCAAATTTCTCTGATAAAGGTCTCATTCCTTGTGTGTGTGTGTGTGTGTGTGTGTAACCAAGTCAAATTTATATTTTTCTTTTTTTTTAATTTTTAACATGTGCTTTTAAAACTTTGGGTTACAAATTTTCTCCCTTCCTCCCTCCCCACCCACCCTCATTGAAAAGGCAAACAACTCAATATAGGTTATACATGTGTAGTCATGCAAAACACTTCCATAGAACTCATGTTGTGAAAAGCTAAATATATTTCCCTTCATCCTATCCCACCCCCCATTTATTCTATTCTCTCTTTTGACCCTGTCCGTCCTCAGAAGTACTTGCTTCTGATTATCCCCTCCCCAAATCTGCCCTCCCCTCTATCATTCCCCTGCTCTCTTGTCCCCTTTCCCCCTTATTTTCTTGTAGGGTAAGATACATTTCCATACCCAATTGTGTATGTTATTCCCTTCTTAAACCAAATCCTATGAGAATAAGATTCACTCATTCCCTCTCACCTTCCCCCATTTCCCCTCCACTGTAAAAGCCTTTTCTTGTCTGTTTCATGTGAGATAATTCACCCCATTCTACCTCTCCCTTTCTCCTTCTCCCAGTATAATCCTCTCTCAATCCTTAATTTTATTTTCCAGATATCACCCCTTCATCTTCAACTCACCTTGTGCCCTCTATCTATCTATCTATCTATCTATCTATCTATCTATCTATCTATCTATCTATTTATCTATATACATATATATATATATGCATACATATAATTTTTTCCCTCCCACTACCCTAATACTAACAAAGGACTCATGAGTTACAAATATCGTCTTTCCCTGTAGGAATGTATACAGTTCAACCTTGACAAGTCTCTTATGATTTCTCTTTCCTGTTTACTTCTACATGTTTCACTTGAGTTTTATATTTGAAAGTCAAATTTACTATTCAGCTCTGATCTTTTTATCAAGAATGCTTGAAAGTCCTCCATTTCACTGAATGTCCATTTTTCCCCCTAAAGGATTATACTCAGTTTTGCTGGGTAGGTGATTCTTGGTTGTAATCCTACCTCCTTTGCCCTCTGAATTATTATATTCCATGCCCTCCAGTCCCTTAATGTAGAAGCTGCTAAATCTTGTATTACCCTAATTGTGTTTCCACAATACTTGAATTGTTTCTTTCTGGCTGCTTGCAATATTTTCTCCTTGACCTGGGAATTCTGGAATTCGGCTACAATATTCCTAGGAGTTTTCCTTTTGGGGATCTCTTTCAGGAGGTGATCAGTGAATTCTTTCAATTTCTATTTTGCCCTCTGGTTCTAAAATATCAGGGCAGTTTTCCCTGGTAATTTGTTGAAAGATGATGTCTAGGCTCTTTTTTTAATCATGGCTTTCAGATAGTCCAATAATTTTTAAATTGTCTCTGCTGGATTTATTTTCCAGGTCAGTTGTTTTTCCAATGAGATATTTCACATTCTCTTCTATTTTTTTCATTCTTTTGGATTTGCTTTACATTGTCTTGATTTCTCATAAAGTCTAGCTTCCAATTGCTCGATTCTAATTTTTAAGGAAGTATTTTCTTCAGTAAGTTTTTGGACTTCCTTTTCCATTTGGCCAATTTTACTTTTTAGGGCATTTTTCTCCTCATTAGCTATTTTTTAAAGTGTTATTTTCTTCAGTTTTTTTTTGGGGGGGGTCTCTGTTAGCAAGCTGTTGACTTGGGTTTTTTTTATGATTTTCTTGCAACACTCTTAGTTTTTCCTCTACTTCTCTTACTTGCTTCTCAAAATTTTTTTTGAGCTCTTCCATGGCCAGGGACCAATTCATATTTTTCTTGGAGGCTTTGGATGTCGGAGCTTTGGCTTCATTGTCTTCTTCTGGTTGTATGTTTTGATCTTCTTTGTCACCAAAGTAAGATAATATAGTCTGACTCTTTTTGGCACTGATTGCTCATGATCCCAGCCAATTACTTGAGTTATAAACTCTTTGTTAAGGTAGGAGTCTGTTTCCAGTGTGGAGAATGTACTGTCCCCAGGTTCCGGGGTTTTGTGCAGCTGTTTTCAGAGATACTTCTAGGGACCTGTAAATTTTCAGCTCTTCCAAGGTGCTATGATCAAGGGAGAGGTGTTTACTCCTTTTTTAGCCTGTGCTCTGGTCTATGAGCACTCTTTTCTGTCTTGAAACTGTGAGGGGATTTCCTCTCCACAGCCACTACAAGCTCCACTGCATCAGCTCTCCTCCTCGCCCCAGGTCTGCCACCCAGAACTGTGACCCAGATCCAAACATGGGCAAAGCAAGAGAATCTTGCACCAGCAGAGAGATCCCTGCAATCCCCCTCTGATCAGCCACTTGATTCCCCCTCAGTCTGTGGGCAAGAAGCTCTGGAGACAGCTGCCGCCCCGGGGCCATGCTCAGGGACTGGGGCTGGGAAACCAGCGAGCTTCTCCCTCTCTCTCACCGCAGACACAGACTTTTCCCACCAACCTTCTAAGTTGTCTTTGGCATTCATGGGTTGAGAAGTCTGGAAACTGCCACAGCTGCCTGCAATTCAGTCCTCTGAGGCCTGCTCCAGGTTTGCTGAGGCCTGCGCGCCCGCACCAAACTGTGCTCCTCCCCCCACCCGGCGCAATACACCTTTCCAATCAACCATCTAGGTTGTCTTGGGCTGGGAATTTGTTTCACTCTGTCTTCCTGTGGGATCTGCTGCTTTAGAATTTGTTTGGACTCTTTTTTATAGGTATTTGGAGGGGTTTGGAAGAAAACTCAAGCAAGTCACTGCTTTTACTCCACTATCTTGGCTCCTCCCCCAAGTCAAATTTATAAGAATAAAAACCATTCCTCAACAGATGAATTGTCAAAGGATATGAATAGATACTTTTCAGATGAATTCTAAGTTATAAATAGCCATATGGAAAAATGCTCTAAATCACTAATAATTAGAAAAATATAAATTAGAACAACTTTGAGGTACCATCTCATACCCATCAGATTGGCTAAATTGACAAAAAAGTAAAATGACAAATGCTAGAGAAGCTGTGGGAAAACAAATACCCTAATGTACTATTGGTGAAACTGTGGATTGATTCTGGAAAACAATTTAGAACTATATCCAAAAAGCTACTAAATTGTACATGCCCTTTGACTCATCAACACTACTACTAGGTCTAAATCCTAAAGAGATCAAAGCAAGAGGAAAAGTTCCCGTAAGTACCAAAAAAAATTTATAGCAGCTCTTATGATGGTGGCAAAGAATTGGAAACTGAAAGGCTGCCTACTAATTGGTGAGTGACTGAACAAGTTATGGTACATAATGTGATAGTACATGATGGCACATGGTACATATGGTACATGGATGTAATGGAATACTAAGGTGCTCTAAGAAATTATGATAGAGATAGTTTCAGAAAAATCTAGAAAGACTTGCATAAACTGATGCAAAGTGAAGTAAGTAGAACCAGGAAAACAATTTATATAATAACAATAACTTTGAAAGATAAATAACTTTGAAAGACTTTGGGAACTCTGATCAACCCAACAATTTAATCAGAATTCCAAAGGACTCTTGATGAATCATGCTATCCACCTCCAAATAGAGAGCTGATAGACTCAAAGTGCAGATTAAAGCCTATTTTCTTTTCTTCCTTCCTTTTTTTTTTTTTTGACATGGCTAAATGGGGGAATTTGTTTTGCACAACTATACATATTTGTACCATACCCCACCCTGATGACCAGATACATTTTCCTAAGGGGGGGAGGGGGGGAGGGCAGAATAGTCAGAGAATATAAATGTCTTCGTATCCTTGTTGTGTATCCTTGCAGTGTTAGATCACAGTAAAAGTAAATAAAAAGTTGTTAACCGTTTGGTGACTTGCAAGTGTTTAATTTCCTTCCAATATCAAACCTAAACTAGGAGAGTGCTGTGTTAAAGAATCCTGACCATAGCCATTTTTGTTTAATTTTTTTTCTTGGTAGAGAAAGCAAAACTAACGTGAACACTAAGCAGCTCTGCCTTTTCTCTATTGTCAATTATCATCACCCCATTCACCCCAAATAGTAGTCTTTGTTTGATCCTCTTTCCCCTTCCCCCACCAAGCCTTTAAAAAACACTTCTTGTGTTCCTTAGCTTCCTTTGCCAACATCAATTCATCAAACATTAATGATCCTGATGCTATTTTTATAGGACGGTAACATATTCTTATATTTATCCTCTGTTACATATCCTTGCTTCCATCTTTAGTAAATAACGTTTAAAAATTTTAGTTGTCACTGAGTATCCACACTGATCTCTTCAGACAACTTTTACTTTAACTCATCAATGAATTTTTTTACCTAGTTCAATGAATTCCAAACTTTTTTGATTGAGCATTCCTATCAATTAAAAAAAAATTTAACACATACTCCCACTATATATGCAACACCAACTTCTATAACCTCTCCCTCAGACTCTTTGTTGTTGTTCCTCTGGCCCAATGGCATCAGCAGGGTGATGTCTTGACTTGCAAGTGAACTGGATTTAAGTGAGGCAGAGCTGTGCAAAGACACCAGCCTCACTCTCTCCTCCAGTCATTGGAGTCCAGGGGTGAGATATGGGTCAGGATGACTGGAGATGGCCCTGGATGTAGTGAGAGAACCTGGCCTTTTTAAGCTAAGGTCTTTCCTAGGTCTCAGTTTGTCTGAGGTAACATCCATTCAGTAGTTAATTGCTAAAGAATTGAGGCCTACTTTGCCTTCACAAAAGAACCAATCAGGGAAGAGAAGACCCTCAGTGTCTCTGGCCAGAACAGAAACAATTGCTATTTACACCTACTCTGAGCTATCAAAACCAAAACAATGAATTGTATTGGCCTAGTATTGGCCAATTAATGAGAACCAGAGTGATTTGGGTTTAAAGGCGTAGTCAACTAACTCCATTTGAATCCCAATGGGCTTTATCAGAACTGGTTTTCCAAAGCTATATTTCAAGAAATCATAAATGAAAATTACACGAGACAAAAGTTAATTGTCCCAGTTTAAAAAAAAAAGATAGAATAAATAGGTATGGAAGAAAAAAAATCTAGTCCCCAAACCCCAAGATACCTTGCAATCAAAATTTATGTTCCTTTGGACAGAGCACCCACATATAAGGGTATGATTCCCCACATGTACAAAGGAAGAGGAGGAGGAAGAGGAGGAAGAGGGAGGAAATAGTAGCAGCATTACCCAACTAGAACTGGCCTATTGGGTCCCTTAGAGGGGCAGTTGCTACTACTCACAAATTGTTGTTCATCCTTCATTCTCAAAGAGGACCAATGACATCAGGAGGGTGATGTCTTGATTTGCATACCCCCTCAGGCTATATTGCATCTTTAAGAGATAATGCAATCTTCATTAGTGCCAATTTAAACCATCATTCTATTATATGAGGAATCTGTGAGGAGACAAAATTTATTAATTGTTCCATTGGGATTGTTAACTGAGATAACTAAAGGGAGAACAGAGAAAACAAACAAAAAGAACTTTTTTCTTTAGAGAACTTGGTTTCACCCTTGTCTTGAGAAAAAATGAAGAGAATTCTTGAGAAGAAATTTTAATTGTTATTCTGAGAGAATTAAATGTAGGACTGTGTTTTCAGAATTGAGAAGTTAGCAGTTGTAGTGATAGTTAAAGGTGTGTGAACAAACCAGCATTTTTCTGATGCAGCTTCCCTGACTTCCTAGTCTTGCCTAACACTACTTCCTCCCCTCCACTCATCCTTCTTGGCCCCATCTTCTCTGATGAAGCTTCCTGGTCTGAGGGCATCAGTTTTCAGTTGAGTGTAGTTGGGCCTCCCAGACTTAAAGAGTGCCTGAAACCACTCAAATCGCCATACTCTGATAACATCCCAACCAAATACAGTTTACAGTTGGAGACCATGTGTCTGAATCCAAAGAGGCTAAATACTACTGTATCTTTTTTGTGTGTTCTTGCTGGGTTAGGACAGAATAAACCTCCTTTGTCAAATCTTTAATGACTTTCAGCGCCTTCTTTTGTCCCAACATCAAAACTGAGCTAAGAGTGTGCTGGCTTTAGAACAGCATCTACAAGGTGATTGGTTGAGATTTTTCTCACACCAATATATTGTATATAATTATTTGTGTCTTTGTTTTATTGATTGTTACACTGTTAATAAATAGTTTAGCCAGTAACTTTGTTGGAGTTTTTTAAGCCTAGGAAATTAGGGGGAGATACATAGATAGATAGATAGATAGATAGATAGATAGATAGATAGATAAATAGATGGATGGATGGATGGATGGATGGATAGATAGAGATAGACAGAAGACAGATATACATATATACACATATATATGTAGAGAAAGATGAGTAAACACCTAGTTTTTCCAGTTTATTAAAGAAGTCATATTTAACAAATTGGATTGGGAGCTCAAAGCTAATTTATTAACTAGCCAGAGATGTTACAATTTCATTAATTAGTGAGGAAATACCAAAATATATCTCTTGATTGCCTTAGAGCCTTAGATAAGAATGATCGAGGAAAATGAGCTATTAGCAAATGGAGAGAGGAGTGATTCCCATACCTAGACTATGTATAAGTGTTGACCCTATACCCCTGCTGCATATGTATGTTTACTTATTTATAAATTTTATATGTACTACCATACTAACAATGATACACTTGATGAAACTTGTAGAAAATATAACTTATAAAAGGATGAGATGAATATTACATCCTATAGTCAATAGGAAGTGATTGGAGTTTATTGAATAGAAGAGTTATATAATCAGATATGTGTTTCAGTAATATCAATTTGGTAGCTGTGCAGACAATTAATGAAAAAGATAGCTAGTCCTGGCCCATTCTTCTAGGATAAGAAATGACTTCCTTTCTTCTGCGTTTCATCTTCTTCCTCCCACCCCACCCAAGCTTGTTCTATGTATCTCAACTATCAAAGCACAAAGCATATCCATCGTGGCAGTGCAGAAACTGGTGTGGCCTCTGTGTACCAGAGAACATCCCACCACCCCACTACCACTAACATAGATAGATAGATAGATAGATAGATAGATAGATAGATAGATAGATGCATATCCATATATATGTATGTATGTATTAATTGTATATATTTGTAAATGTGCATATACATAATATATATGTAATAAAATTATATGTGTATGTGTATGTATGTAAAATACATCAGGGTATTTGAGCATCACAATCTTGAGAGGATGAAAAAGACAGCTGACCCAGTTTATGGTTGATTTTGCAATTTACTATAACCAGCACACATATGGAACCTGCATCTGCATGAGTCTCCCTTCTCTTATGCTACAGGACAGCTTCCATATACAGTGAAGCCTCTTACAAAGTTCAAGAGTCTCTGGGAATTTTGGTCACTTATGATAGAAGTAGCATACTTCTGACTAGGAGACCCCAATAAAAATAAAAACAGAGGTGCCTGTACAGTATTAAGTACAACATAATACTGGACAAATACATTGGTTTTTATTGGATTCTCCTCTACAGACATGTATTTCTTATTGCCATATTAACATACATATATTCAAATGCTCAGTCATTATGGCTATGGTCAACGGGACTGTTCTTTGCATGACCAACAGACAGGCCTTTTGCCAGGCCCATGTTGAAGCCTACCCATCTTGGTAGAATCAGGTAATCACTCACATTCTGTGGGCTTAGCTTCTGAGGGATCACAATCACCTCTGTATCAAGTTCAGGCACTGAGGCCAAGATTTAGTAGAAGTGTTGAGGGATAAAAGTAATAAATCTTGGCCTTTCTAGCCTTAGAAAAGATGAGTTAGAAGAGCTAAATGGTTTACAACTTATGAAGAAGCATCTTAGGTAGCTGATAAATAAGCCAATTAACTCTCATCTCATCCATTCTAGAGATTTCAGAATTCTTGAGCCTCTTCCCTCTACGGCTGAGATTTTTATCCTAAAAGAAAAAGAAAGGAGGAAAAAAAAAACTTTTGGAAAAAGAACTTTTCCAGAATTACTAGGGAAAAAAAGTTTGCAAAGCCAAAAAAAAAAAATGCAGTAGTAGTGGATGCTACCAAGACTTCTAGTTTGCAGCAGATGAGGCAGGGAAAGGCCAATAGGAAAAATAACAAATGGGAGGGAAACGAAGAAAACCAGTCCTTGTTAAGTTTATAGCCAATTAACATTGGCCATACTTCAGACTTCAGTATTTAGCCTATATGAAAGGTAGATCTTTGAACAATAGAGCTCTTTTTTCTGCAATTCACAGCTGTCAGAGACCATTTCACTCCCTATATATTTTCCCCAAAGTGAGGTCTTTAATAGAGAGCATAAACACGGGGTTAGTGCTAAGCAGGAGGCTGGGTTTACATGTCTGATGTGTTGGTACAATTTGCATCTGTACAAATTTGGAGGGAAAGACTGAGTAAATAATGCTACAAAAGGCACATTGGGAAAAGATGAGAGAGAGACCAAATGCTAAAAGATTTGAGCTTCTCCTACCAATGCTAAGAAGGTGCTAGTTAAAACTAAGAACCCCATCTTAAAATAGTTTTTCCCATATAAATGGAAACAACTAGACACAATGGGTCACAGTAAAACTCTAGGGCAAATACATGACTTTTGGTGATTTAAGTAAGATCTATTATTTTTATTTTTCTTCTTTTGAAATGGCTCAAAATAATAGAGTTATTAAATAGGTAACATAGCCCAGGTATCACTTTGGAAATTAATAATTAATTAATTAACTTGGGGCTGAATAAAAATAATTTTAGAAATTGACTTGAGGTTAAATGTCTCTGGACTCTTCCCCTCCCCTACTTTATAATCTTTCTTTGAACTTTGTTCCAACACCTTCAGCATCATTTTCCTGCTCCCACCTAGTTAAATTCTTACTACGCCCAACATCTTTGCAGATATTTCTTCCTTCAGTCAGTCAGTCAATCAATAAACATTTATTAAGTGCTAGGCACTATGCTAAACAACAGGGATACAAAAAAAGGCCAAAGACAGTCCCTGCCCTCAAGGAACTCAATCTAATGGGGGACACAACAAAAAAAAAATGTGCAAATAAGCTGTATATAAGGTAAATAGGAAATAATTAAGAGAGGAAAAGTACTAGAATTAAGAGAGGTTCTAGATCTAGGTACACAAAGTAAATAGAATGGACTGGGCTTGGCTAAACATATAAACCTATCTTGTCCTTGGGTTAACTCCATGTTGATGATGAAGTTTGCAAGTACACACTCACACACACACACACACACACACACACACACACACAGATCCTTATCCCTTCCACATCACAGGGGTGAGGGCCACAGCGCCCCTGCGATCTAGAAAATCCATGTGAAATTTTTTGGCCCTCCCTTCATACCAGAGAAGAAGTCTGAATTATTACGGGATTAAAGGATAAAATATGTTGATATTGTACAATACTATACATGTATTTTATGCATTTTCTGTGTCATCTGTGTCTTTCACGAAACTCCCAAAAAATTCCCATTTAATTTCTTATGCCAACCCGAAATATATTGAAACACAATGTGGAAGGGATAATTGTATAGCCTAGTTCATCATTGCTGATGGAGTTAATGGTTGAGCTATATTCTTGGACTATGCCTTCCAAAGGGAGGGCAAATAGAGTGAGAACCATAATGGGGGAAGGACAAGGAATAAGCACTTATATAGCATCTACTATGTTCCAGGAACTATGCTGAGTACTTCACAAATATTATCTCGTTCAGTCCTCACAACAACCCTATCAGGTAGGTATTGTTATTATCCTCATTTTATGGCTGAGGAAATTGAAGTGAACAGAGGTTAAGTGACATGCCCAGGGTCACACAGATAGGAAGTATCTGAGACTGGATTTGAATTCAGATCATCTGGACTCCAGGCTCAGTGTTCTATCCACTGCACCACTTAGCTGCCCCTGAAGTGAGATAGACAGAAGCAAACTTGTTGAGTTCATTGAGATCCTAATGCCCTAGGCCTAGCAAAAAGCTTGTGCAGCTCCATAGTTCAGTGCTCCCTCCAGGGAACCATGTGCATCAGGAAATCTAGTGGCTTCAGATGTAGCTGCAGATAAAGGAGGAGTTCCTGGGATAAACTGGGAGCTACAGAAATGCAAACGGGCAGCAGTGCAGTAACATCATGGTTTCATGAAGGAGTTTCTGGACCAAGCTTCCTAGACCCAGCAGAGGAAATCTCTCTCCTTCAAGGTAGAGACTGTTATGTTTTTGCCATTGGATCCTCAGTGCCTGGCATATATTAAGAGCTTGATAAATGCTTTTGATTAATTGATCATTGCTAAACCTTCAGAGGAAAATAATCTCATGGTTGGGGTTTTGTTTTGATTTTTTTTAAGTTCCCATTAAATTTAGAGCAAGTGCCCAAAATTCACATGATTTAAAGAGAGAAGGGACCTTAGAGATCATCTACTCTAACCCATTAGTTTTAAAAATCGTGAAACTGAGGACCAGAGACATTCAATGACTTGCCCAAGGTTGCACAAGAAACAACAGATTCCATGATGCTTAACAGACACTCTTGAAGCCAATTCACATTACACATGCAGGAAATCTCCCATAAGTTCTAAAATCTCTGGTGTGGAACAGACTAATGATGTATTAGTAATAAGTATAATAATTCATATTTTTCAAGATAAGGTTTCCAAAGCACTTTCCTCCCTCTAGGAGGGAGATACTGTGACTAACAGTATTAAGCCCCACTGGTATTTCTTTCCAACTCCTCCACTAACCCATGAAATGCAGAGTTAAAGTGGTCGTACCAAAAGTCAAAATGCAAATCCTAATTAGAGTTGAGGTCCAATCTCAGACAATCCAGTTTAAGTATATACTACGTACAAAACACCAGGAAAATAAAGACACAGTGAAAAATAGTCTTGCCCTTAACTGCTTAGATTCTATTGGGTCATTGATTCAATTTACTCCTTACTGGTATAGAGCCTTCAATACCAGCCTCAATAGTCTCCCCCACAGACACTGTGAATATAGCTACTCTCTCTTTAATTGAATAGAATCTTGGAGGCTTGACATTTTCATTCTTATTCTGGAAAAATTGTGAAGAGTAATGGTTGAGAAAAATGTGAAGATAGAAACAAAGATGAAGATAAAGCTTCTTTTTTGAGAGAATGTTTAACTTACGTTGTGAAGCAACATGGAGAGAACTATTGAGAAGAGATTTTTATTGGTATTTTGGGTGAACTGAATGGTCTGACTATAATTAGAAGCGAGGAGATATTGAAAATAAGAATGGTTACAGGTGACTCTGGCTGTGATCTTTCTCATAGCTAAAGCATTGTCACTTTTGTCTTTGCATTACTATTTGTTACATTGCTAAGACATCACATAATCATTAAATTTTATGTTTATTTACACCCAGGAGATTAAAGGTTTTGATATAGAGATAAGAAACTGCTTATCAGAAAAATATTGTTGTTCATCATTCATTTTCAAAGAGGACCAATGACATCATGAGGCGATGGCTTGACTTGTGTGTGAATTGGATTTAAGTGAAGCAGAGTTGCACAGAGTCATCAGCCTTACTCTTTCTTCCTGAGTCATCAAAGTCCAGTGGCAGGACAAAAGTAAAGACCACTAGCTATGGCCCAGTATGCAGCAGACGACTTTGGTGTCTTTCATGCCTGACCAAGTTCTAAGCGCTCCATACCTCCTATTTCAACCGTCTTCATAACCGTTGGAACAAATTGTTTTCTTCTGCCCATTCTGCCAGGGGAAGTCTTCACATGCTTGGGGTATACATCTCTTAACTCACCAACAGGTTGAGGCCTGTCACTTACCGTCAACCTGATTTAGCCAATCTGCCAAGACAATTAGACTGAGGTGTGGCCATACACGTGCTACAGCTTCTTGGAGCCACAAGTAAGAGCTGGGTGAGGGTGGACACTAAAGGTGGATAAGCAGCCCTGAAAAAGGCTCAGCAAGCCTTCACACCAGAGATGTTAGCCCTTCCTAAACACCCCATACACCCCCCTAAAATATTAGAAAAAAATCACTAAATTAATAAAATATTAAAATATCAGAAAATGCTATTAAATATTTAAAATATGTGTCCTTTTTTCAAAGCTTAGCTGAAGTGCTACCTCCTTCAAGAGTTCTTTCTTGATTTCCCTAGTTGTTAGAGACACCTCCTCCATCACTGTGTATTTATTTTGTTCTTAGGGCCACAGGCTGCAGCATTCTCAGTGTCTATACTCCAGTAAAACCATCTCAAACCAGGTTGAGGGTGATTGAGGGGCCTCAAACCTGTCTGTGAAATAGGGGATGTCTACCCCAGGCATACGAAGACTTCTCCCAACGGAATGGGTGAATGAGAACCATCTGTTCCAATGGTCACATAGCTGGATGAAACCAGCTCTGTGAAGCACTTAGAACTTGGTCAGACACTGAAGACAAGGTCTTCACTTGTATCCCCGGCCGTTGCCAGTCATCCTGACTTTTGTCTTGCCGCTAGATTTTGATGACTGTGGAAGAGAGAGTGAGGCTGATGACTTTGTGCAACTCTGCCTCACTTAAATCCAGTTCACCATTCATCAGCAAGTCAAGACATCATCCTTCAATGTCATTGGTCCTCTGAAAATGAAGGACGAACAACAATTTATTTTGTACGTACCTTGTATTTACTTAGTTTTAGACATGCTGAATCCTCCAAGAAGAACATACGTTCTTTGAGGGCAGGGACTATTCCATTTTATATATTTGTATCCCCAGCAGCTAGAACCATTCCTGGCATACGGTATGTACTTAGTAAATGCTTGCTGATTGATTGATAGCTGAGAAGTGGTCATGCAGCTTGAAGACCTCCAGTGAAGAGGAATTTACTACGTTTCAGTGAAACCCATTCAACCTCTCTGCCTTATTTCCCCACCTCCAATTTTTCCCCTTTATGATCCATAACACATAGTGTTACCTGGCTAGCTTCAACGAATCTGTGATCTCATTAGCACAGTTACTACCACTAATAGTACAGATTACAATCTGTCTGTGATTGATCATCCTGTGCAACTCTTATGCCTCCGTCCTATAAATCCTCTGGATTCTTTGACATTTCCTCTGACTCTCAACATTTTGTGGACACCAATAGAACCCTCAGGTTGTATTTTGGTAATCCCCCATTCCTACTAGATGCAATTCTCTCTCCCAAATTTATCTGTCTAAAACCCCACCGTCCTGTTATGCTGTTTAGGAACTGACAGCAGCTCCCATTGTCTATGGAATCAAATGCAAACTCTTCTGTCTGCCTTTCAGACCACCTCAGATTTACTCTCACTATCTCTATTTAACAAATCTCATTTCTTGCTGCTCTCTAACATACACCCTTGCTCCGGTCAGGCAGCTCTTACCATACCTGCTAGGCTCATTCCTGCTTTCAAGTTTTTGTTCTGTTATGCTAACTTGACCTCCTTTCTTTCCTTACTTTTTCACCCCCTTGTTCAAGGCCCATAATCTTCTCCAATTACTCTAAACTGCATTTCCATGATAGTCCCACAATGCACATATTTACATTATTCTCACATTTCTTGCATATTTACCTATCCATCCTGACTGTAAACTCATTGAGAGAAGAGACTATATCTTAATGCTTTTTGTTTTGTTTTGTTTTTTTGCTGAGGCAATTGGGGTTAAGTGACTTGCCCAGGGTCACATAGCTAGTAATATCAAGTGTCTGAGGCAGGATTTGAACTCAGGTCCTCCTGACTCTAGGGTCAGTGTTCTATCCACTGCACTACCTAGCTGCCCCTTAATGTTTCTTTTTGTTCCCTAAAGTTCCCTAAAGTCCAATGCCAGACACAAAATGGGCATTACATAAATATTGTTAATTGAAAAATAGCTAATGTGATGCAAATAATTTTTTCTCTATTCTTTTGGATGACTTTAAAAGTCATTGCCCTCAGGAAGTTTCATGCCATCCAGATTACAAATAACATTTAGAGGTAGCTTCATTTCTGTCTCTTTGGCTGTGAGAATTTGTGAAAGGGGGAAAGTAGGCAGCATAGTAAATAGAGCACTAGGCCTGTTGTCAGAAAGACCTGAGTTCAAATCCAGCCTCAGACACTTACTAATTACATGACCTCGGGCAAGCCACTTAAACCCTGTTTGCCTCACTTTTGTCATCTGTAAAAATGAGCTGGTGAAGAAAATAGAAAACCACTCCAGCATCTTTACCAATAAAATCCCAAATGGGGTCACAAAGAGTCAGATACAACTGAACAACAACAAAAATTTGTGATTAGGGCAAAGGAAGGGGAAGGAGTATAGTTGACCCTTACTTGCAAAAGTATCTACTAACAAAAGAAGGCTATCTCTCTAGGCAGTATTATCTGTAAATTTATCCATTTTTTTTCCTTGGGACAGAAGGTAAATTCCAATGAATGTAACCAAGACGACCCACCTGCGAGTACGAAGACCAGTCTGGGGACATCCATGTACTGCCAGAGCTACTTGAAGCAATGAATACAAAGTAGAATTCAAATTTCACTTATCTGATCACTAGTTCAAGAAACATATCCTTTAGATAGCTATAATTTTTTATTTTTTTTTTTACAAAATGCATGTTAATAAACAACTTACTATATGCAAAATGCTGGGGTTACAAAGAAAGGAAAAAAACATGGCCCCTGCCCTCCAGAGGTTCACATTCTAATGAGGAGGCACTTGTAAATAATTAGGTATGATTTAAGATCAATACAGATGGAAAGTAACCTGAGGGGGTAATAGCTGGTGGGACCAGAAAAGGTCTCCTGCAGAAGGTGAAATTTGAGCTTTCTTGAAGGAATCGGGGGAAACTAAGTGGTCGAGGCAAAGAGAAAATATTCAACCATGATGGACAGCCAGTGCAAAGGAAGAGAGAGGAAAGATGGAGTGTACTATGTAATTTACAGCAATTAAATCAATGACACTGAAGCATAGAGTAAATGGAAGGAATTAAAGTAGAAGAAAGAAAAGGCAGGAAGAGGCCAGGCTATGGAAAGTTTTCAGTGCCAAGGAGAAGAGCTTAGATTTTATCCTGAAGGTGCTAAGGAGACATGATCCTTACTGACTTAAGGGGATGACACAGTCAGACGTGAACTTTGGGAAGATCGCTGTGGTAACTGAATAGAGTATGGGCTGCAGGGACTTGAGCCCAGGAGACCCATAAACAGGCTGTTGTAGTAGTCCTGGCATGAAGTAATGAGCACCTATCTCAGAGTGGAGGCAGAGTCAGAGGAGAGAAAGGGGAGTGTAGGAGAGGTGTTGTGGAGGTGGAAATTACCAGCTCTGACAACAGAACATATGGGCTGAGAGAGGAGCTGAGTCTGACACCCAGGTTGGGGGTCTGAGTGATAGAAAAGTTCAGAAGAGGGGAAGGTTTCAGGGGGAAAGACAGTAAGTTCTATTTTGGATATTTTGAGCTTGAGATGGCTCCAGGACATCTAGTTTAAGATGTCCAAAAGACAGTTGGTAATACAAGACCAGTAGCATCAAACTCAAACAGGGTCGCTGAACTGTGGTTTAGTAATACTGACTTAGAAAACCACATATGTATATGTGTATGTGTGTGTGTGTATGTATACATACATATATACACATATATATGTGTGTGTATAATCATACATGAATATATATACACATACACATATATATATATAATTTTATTTTTAATTTATGGACTATAACAAGCATTTCCATAACATTGGACAATAAGAACAGATGATTGTGCGTGAAACTGCAAATGTACTGTGCACAACTTGTTATTCCCTTCAAATATACAACAAAATTATCATGTAAATTTCTTTTTTTCTTCCTTCTTCCCAGCCCTAGAGAATATATATATGTGTGTGTATATATATATATGTATATATATATATGTATTAATGCATCAACAAACTACATTTTGATCTGATTCAGGCCACACGCAGAACTGTTGTAGATACCATATGGCCTATGGGCCACATTTTCAACACCTCTTCATAAGACTATAGCTCAGGAGAGAGACTAGAGCTGGATATATAGATCTGGAAATTATCTTCAAAGAGGTTATAACTGAACCTGTGAGAGCTGATTAGATCACCAAAATAATTACAGAGAGAAAAGAGAAGAGAGATCAAGACAGAGCTTTAGGGGACACCCATAGTTAGTGCACATGCCATGCATGAAGAACTTGGAAAGAAGACTGAGAAGAAGTGAGACAGAATTGAAGAGAATCAACGGAGAGCAGTGTTACAAAAATCCAGAGAGGAAAGGAGGTGGTCAATAGTGTTAAATGTTGCAGAAGTCAAGAAGGATGAGGATTGAGAGAATGACATTGGATTGTCAATGAAGAGATCACTGGTAACTTTAGAGAGAGCAGTTTCAGTTGACTCATAAGGTCAGAAGTCACATCGTCCAGTCAGAATTCTGAGAATAAAAATGGAGAAAGTAGAGGCATCATAGAGAACTTTCTGCTTTAATCTGAGTTGTTAGCTCATAAAAGCATATCCATGTTGTGAAATGAAAAAGATTTGTAAATTTCAAATGTTGTTGTTCAGTCATTTTAGTCATATCCAACTCTTTGTGACACCCCATCTGGGGCTTTCTCGGCAGAAATATTAAAGTGGTTTGCATTTCCTTCTCCAGATGAACAAACTCACACAGCTAGTAAGTGTCTGAGGACAGATTTGAACTCAGGAAGAGAGGTCTTCCAGACTCCAGGCCTGGCACTCTAACCAATGCACCATATACTCATTCATTAATGTTACAATAAGAACAAAGATTTGCATTTGAACAAATCAATAGTTAGCCTTGCCAACAGAAGACAAAAGAAAACAGTTCATTTTTGTTATCTGCCAGCTTTTCGTGTGTATTTTTTTTTTGCAAATTACCTGAATGCCCTGCCTCATATGAACATCTTTACTCTTTGGAAACAGTGTATTATTTACAGGGTATTCTACCTGTGCCAAACAGAACCGTTTTTCTATCACTTGCAGGACCAAGAGTCTCAGTCATCAGACTTACTCTTTTTGAAAAGATATATTTTTCTTCATATCTTTTGTTTTCATTATCACCTACATTTCCCAATGTGTCTTTCCCTCCATTCCTACTTCACACAGACACACCCCAGAAACCTCTCCCTGATAAGAAAAAATAGCAAAGAAGAGAAAAATAAGTTCAGCAAAATCAACCAATATAACACATGGAAAAGGTTGGCATTACATGCAGTGTCCCACATCCAAAGAAGTAGGGATAGGTGTCTTCTTACATCTCTCCTTTGAGGTTAAGCTTGGTCATTTTAATTTCAGTTTTCAATTTCTGTTATTGTCTTTTCCATTTATATTGTGTAGTCATTAAGTATGCATGTATTATATATATGCATATGTATATAGATATAGTTTTCCTGTTTCAGCTTATTTCACTTTGCATCAGTTTATATAATTCAGACCTAATTCTTTAAGATGCTTTCAAAGACACATTTGATTTCCACTATATAGGGAGAAAAGGAAAGGCGGGTAAGGCACAGGAGCAGAGACAAGGCCTGTGATTCTAGAGTATAAAGAACTCCACAGTGAGGAAACTCCTTCCACTGAAGCTAATCAGCAACTTTTTGTCTCTTAGAATCTAGCTGCCTGGGAACAAGGAGATGTTATGGGATTTGCCCAGGGTCACATAACCAGATCCAGGACTAGAGCCCAGGTTATTATGACTCAAAGACAGTACTCTTGGTCATCTGATACCAGGCTGCTTTTCACCATATAACATATAAATTGATTCCCCACCCTCTACAAAAAGCCATTAATTATTTGGATGCTTTGTAAATTCTTAGTTCTATCAGGACATCTCAAGAGAAGATGTTTCTGGGCAGCAAAATTACAGAACTGTATCAGAAAGAATCAACAGAACATCTTTATGCTCTGGCTCATTTTCCAATTGCAAGAATATAGTGAGATCAGTTGTAGACAACATTCCTTGACTTAATTAAGCTTGCAAAGTAGTATTCAAGAAAACTGTGTTGGATATCAGCAGATGTTCTGACACCTGTTGGCTATATGTATTCCAAGTGTCCTTACTATCCTCAATACAGGAAACTCTCATGGTCCTCACTCCCCAACCTTAGCCCTCTTCCCATTGTCGGAAGTGCCTTTAACGATGACATCATGGAGTGATAGATTCAATGTGCTAATCTCAGTATTACAGTTTATGACAGTTCCATTCCCAGAGGCCACAGTTCAGGATATGACCCTGGAAAACATCTCTAAGGTAAGTTAGAGCAACCAAAATCATTTCCTCAAGGAGATATGAGTCATGTTCTTCTCCTTTGTGAGGTATCTGGATTTCACAAGAGAAGGAAAAGAGTTCAACACATTTAAAGTCAGCTTCCAAATCTAAATCATAGTTTGTGATAAATTATTTAAGATGAGTAAACCAGGGGAATTTTCATCACAAAAAGTTAAACTTTCTTAAAACATATCAAAATGAAATCCATCCTGCATTTTATCTTCAGAATCCAAAAAATAACAACTGCCAGAGAAAGACAAACAGACATACAGAGACAAAGAGGGAGGGAGGGAGACAGAGTGAGGGGGGAACGAGAAGAGGGAAACAAAGAGATAGAGACAGAGACAGAGAGAGACAGAGACAGAGAGGGAAGGAGAAGAAATGGGGGAGGAAGAAAGAGATGAAGAGAGAAAAAGGAGAGAAGAGAGACAGAAAGAAGGAGAAAAGCTTAAAGTCACAAAGCATTTTACATACAGTATCTAATTTGATTCTGACAACAATCTAAACGAAAATGGAAATACCCAATAAATTCTCAAATTAATTCTAAAATAGAAGATAAAGGAATGTCTTTGTCATCATTTCAAAAGGAGCAGCCCTTGAGAGGGGTTTAGAAGATCTAAGAAAGGTAAACACCTCTGTTCAGAAAAATAGAGGAAAAAAAAATATTTAAAGTTCAATGTTAACCAGACAATTGTGTTATTTGAATAGTTTTAGTCATTAAAAAATGTTTTAAAGTAAAATGAGTAATGCATTGACCAGGCATTGAGTTGGGAGGGGGGAAGATCATGTGATTAAGCACTCCTTCAACAAGCATTTATTATGCACCTACTATATACCAGGCATTGTGCTAAGTGCTGAAGATCTAAAGAATGACAAAAACAGTCCCAACATTCAAGAAGCTTTCATTCTCATTAAAAGGCTAACATAGAAATCAGTACATACAAGATAAACACAGCATAGATGGAAGGTAACCTTAGAGCTATTATATGGGCCAACTAGTTTTACTAGTTGAGAAAACTTTTTCAGTTACATTTCAATAATTCAATGAACATACAATTTCATGGGTGTGGATGCTTCTTTCACAAATGTATGTGGAAACTCATTCCCAACTTCTTATCCTGTGCAATTTTTGTCCATGTCTTTCTACAAATCCTGCATAGAGGAATTACCCAATAACCTGGAGACCCTCCTGTTATTCCATTCAAATTCAAGTTCTATTAAAATGGGTACATGTGCACATAGAGGATGGTCCAATTTTCATGGCTTATTCTCAATGCATGGCCAGTCTACCTTCCTTTTCAGTCATACATGTTCTTGGTGATATGATGGTTGTGGTTGTGGTTTATCCTTCATTCTTGAAGAGGAAGAGGATGACATGACTTGCAATTAAATTGGATGAGTGAGGGAGGGCTGTGCAAAGTCATCAGCCTCATTTTCTCCTCCAGAGCCATCTGGATGATCAAAGAGTGATGGATTTGGACTCAGAAGACATGTTTAAATCCTGGTTCTGCCATTTATTACCTATGTGAAAATGGGCAAATCACCTCTCTAGGACTCAGCTTATAAAATAAGGAGATTGGATTAGATGTTTTCTCAGGTCCCTTCTAGGTGTAATTCTATGATCCTTAAATCCTATGATTTCTATATCACTTCCTTTACATAAATCATTGATGATAACATACTACAACCTATAGTGTAATAATAATTGATTCTGGAAGTCCGAAGACTTCAGTTCAAATCTGTTTCTGACAGTTATTTCCTGTAGGACCTTGAATAAGTCACTTTACCTCCCTGTGGATCAGTTTCCTCATCTGTAAAATAAGGGATTGGATTAGAGGGTCTCTGAGGTTTCTTCCAGAACTTTACAAATATGAGCTATTAATAATGTTATTGTTATAAATCTGTGAGGTGTCTGATTCCCTTTTTTATTTTTAATGATCATCCTGGGACTAAATAGTCCCCATGTGCCTGATGTTACAATCACGAGTGGGAAGAAAAAACTCAACACTTTTTACAAGGGGAAGGGAATCTGTCTAAAAATATTAAGTTCTCTTGGCTTTCCTCCTCCAGTCTTCCACAATTACTCAGGAAATGTCTTTCCCTCCGGGGATGGGGGCTGCTGGGTTCATGGTAAGGAGATGATTCTAAGTAAATTTCCCCTACAACAAAGAAGGCCAGCTAAGAAGCAAAGGCTGAACCGCAAGTGGGGAGGAAGTGGTCTTGGACTGTCATTTTTCATTCTCTTCAGGGAAAAACAATCCACCCAGCTGATCACAAAGAAGTTGATGCACTTGGTACAGCTTTCTTAAGTATGTTGATGACTCCACCTGGCTTTCTGAGTTTTTATGCTCATCTGGCTTTCTCTGTGCTGCTTCCTGAGATGTGTATGGAACATACTCCCAAGTGGGCCACCCTAATAGGTCGAGCCAGACCCTGATTTTCCACTTGCAGATTTCCAGTGGTGGAGGAGGCCATTCCACAAACTGAGTGCTATTCACAATCCAGCCATAGTTAATTGTACCTGTGCAGATGTTAATGGAAAAAACAAGATGAACTCACTCCTAAAATTTAAATTGAGATATCAATATAAAGCTAACGTAAATAGTAAATGTCTCATCTGATAAGTGGTCTGGACCAAACAGAGGGTATAGGGATTGTGGATTCTACCATAGGCAAATCCCTATTCCTAAACCATCTCTCTTGCTTTTCCGTTATTGCCCAATGGATCCCTACCCATACTTTAAAGTTGTGAGAGAAATGATTATTTCTCTCTCATATCAATAGCTAATTATTAATATTGGGGAGACCCAAGTTTTTTCTTTTCCCCTGACCTATTTCCTGGTCCAACCTTTCAAGGACAGGGCTGATAGAAGATAGGATTAACATTCTCTTCACTCTGGGTATTGTTACTCCACCTAATTAGATCAGATTTGTAATCTAAGGTGAGACTCCTTTTTGCTCAGACGTGGGAGGTGGATAAATTCTTTAAATGGATTGCCTAAGAATGAGGATAGCTCAAATAAATGACATAATCAAAGTTTATTAGAATAGGTTCAGCCCCTCATTGTAATATTCATTCTCTCATTAATTGTTAACCAATCAGAATTGACTGCCATCCTTGGGAACACCCCTCTTCCAAGGGCATATAAGCCTTGAGCCCCCTCGCCATGATTGTCTTTGGCATTCGAGTGTGCCACAGACCACCTTTTATTAAGATACTAGCATTATTAATAAAATTACTAATTATCCAGAAATTATGTCTCTCAAAACTTTTTAAATGTCACAGTTGAGAAGCCCCATAACATAGTAGACAGAGGGCTAGACCTAGAAATAGGTAGTCCTGGGTTCACAGCCTGCGTCCACTGATTCTTGAATGACCATAGGCAAGTCATTTAAATCCTCTGAGCCTTATATAACTCTCTAAGACCAGTTGCCATCTGTCTGAGGAGCTAATAATCTTAAATGACACAATCCCCCCCCCCCACCCCACCCATGAAGTCTTCCCTGAAGAGGGGTTAGTTTGAGGTAGTAGAAAGAGTTTGTAATTTGGAGTTTTGTAGCCAACTGTGAATCCAGACTTTGATACTATCTCTGTGACCGTGGATACTGTGACCATAGGAAAGTCATTTTTGTCTCTAGATTTCAGTTTCTTCATCCATAAAATGAGAACTAGGTTATCTTACAGCTCTAAATCCATGGTCCCTACATCACCTCATTAGTAATAGGTTCAGACTACACATAGCATTTTTTACTTCTCTAGAGCAGCTAGGTGATATAATAGATAGAACACTAGGCCTGGAATCAGGAAGACCTGAGATCGAATCCAGTCTTAGATACTTATGAGCTCTATGGCCCTGGTCAAGTCACTTAACCTTGTTTGCCTCCATTTCCTCTTCTGTAAAATGATCTGGGGAAGGAAATGGCCAACCACTCCAGTATCTTTGCCAAGAAAACCCTAAATGGGATCATGAAGAGTCAAACATGACGGAAACAGCTGAAATGACTGAATGACAACAGTGCACTTAACATTTAATAGTGTTTTTCTAACAACTTATGTATGTATCCCATGCCACTATAAGCTTTATAAGAGCAGAGATGCTGTTTTACCAAAATTTTGTATCTACCCTAAAAACTAGTACTGAGCCCTGCACATCATAGATGCTTAATAAATAAATGAACATTTAAAGAATACAGAGAGTTAAGACTCAAGGACTTTTCAGACCTATGAAAGGCTTGGGGAGATGCCAGGGATCTGAGTGTGATTTTATAGGAAATGTTATAAAACAGCATACCCAGGTGTTACACAGGCATAGCCCCAAGTGTGAATCAGCAATAGTGTAATGGAAAAAAAGAGCAAACTGACAGTAAACCTGGGTTCAGGACTTCAGCTCTTTCTTCATCTGTAAGAGGAAGGAGATGGTCTAAATCAGGGATTTTTCAACCTGAGATCCATAAACTTGAGGGGCTTTGTTTTTTTTTTTTAATGATAACTATTTCAACATAGTTGATTCGTAATTCTAAGTATTTTATTTTGTACTTTTAAAAGCATTCTGTGAAAAGGTCACAGGTTTTACTAGATTGTTAAAGGGTCCCTGACTCAAAAAAAGTTAAAAACCTCCAGTCTAAGTGATGTCTTGTTGCTGAGTTGTTTTTCAGTTGTGTCTGACTCTTCATGACCCCATTTGGAATTTTCTTGGCAGAAATATTGCAGTGGTTTGCCACTTCCTTCTCCAGCTCATTTTACAGATGAGGAAAGTGAGGTAAACAAGGTTAAGTGACTTGCCCAGGGTCATACAGCTAGTAAATGTCGGAGGCTGGATTTGAACTCAGGTCTTCCTGACTCCAGGCCCAGCACTCTATGCACTTAGCCATCTAGTTGCCCAAATGACCTCTTACTTAAATTCTAATATTCTGATTAACACTACATGTTAACTGCTTTCAGCACTTTTAAATGGACACTAGACATGAGAATGAGGAGCCCCCAAAGATATACAATCTTGCCTCACAAGCCCTTTCTGTAAACTGAATTTTATGAAGTCCAAAAAAAAACCCTCCCCAGATTATTTGGCCTTAGCTTCTTTTTTACCATGTTTTATTTTATTTATTTTATAATTTTTTATATTATTATTCTTATATTTTATTATGTTTCAAATAAGCTCTTTTTTTTCCTCCCTAACAACTCCCCTAACCCCTTCTACCCTAACTAATCCCTTCACTTTTCTTAAAACTTTCATACTAGGACCTTCCATGGGCCCTGTTTATACAATAGAGGGTTTCCTACAACCAATTCCTAGTTCTTCCCTTAATTTGACACCTGAGACAGAAAAACCAATCATACCTGCATAGTAGATAGAAGCCCTAGGCTTGGAATTAAGAAGACTCATCTTCATGAGTTCAGATCTGACCTCAGATACTTACTAGCTGTGTGACCTTGGGCAAGTCACTTAACCTTGTTTGCCTCAGTTTCCTCATCTGTAAAATGAGTTGGAAATGGCAAACCACTCCAATATCTTTGCCAAGAAAACCCCAAAATGGAGTCACAAAGAGTCAGACATGACTAAAACAATTGAACAGCAGCAACAAGATTCTATGTCCTGCCCCTACCCTCAGATCCATGGTATTATCTGGTCCTGAGATTGCTGCCCTGGTTTTATCCTTCTTTTGTTTCTCCTGACCCTATACTTACACACACTCACCCCACCTTTCCTCTCCACTCTTCTGCACCCACCTCCATGTGTCTTTTTAAGCCTTGCCTTGGGTGAATTAAAACATCTAGTAATAAAAGTCTATTGTTTTAAACATTTACTGGAAGGTCTAGTTCTTTTATAAAATCTCCTTTAAGTCCCCAAACTCTTGCAACAGTTAGGATACCAGACCAGGAGACTAGGGGAATCCTAGATTCAATCACCATCATCCCCAAAGATTCAAATCTAAAGAACATCAGCAAAAAAAAAAAATCCAATTGAGTATCTGCCAGGAAAATATTTGAGGGAGTAATGTGATCTCTAAACTGCCCAGAACCCAAACCATATGTGATTTTTAAATTTAACTTCTCAAATTGCATTTTGTAGAGAATAGTTCCCAGTACAGGTACCTGTGTGATCTTAGGACCTCTTTGGCCTCAGTTCCTCATGTATAAAATGAAGAACCTGGACCAGATGTTTCTAAGGTCCCTTCCAGCTCTAAATCTATGATACTATGATTCTATGAAATTAAATGGAAGGAGGTACCACAAATTGCCTCAAAGACTTGGGGCTGGCTGTATCTGCTCATGAAAAGCCCAGGGATACAGCTAAGCAGGAAGAAGAGATCTTGCCCCCAGGGCTTAGCTTGTCCCTAGACCTCTTCCCTGCCCACTCCTCTATATGACAAGAATAGATGAAGCTTAAGCTTGAAAAGCTGTAGAATCAGAATCCCCAGAGCTATTTGGCTGATATTGGGCAAATTACCAAGAAAAACCCCAAAATGGGGTCACAAATTACCAAGAAAACCCTAAAATGGGGTTACTTGGCTCATAGTCTAGCACTCAGAAATGAACATTGGAAGGTATTATGACCTACTTACCATGAGCTACAGACTCATAGCTGCCTGTAGAGACCCAAAGCCTAGCAACCAGAAAGGAAAACGCAAAGACTCAAGTTAAGCAAACTCATGCCTCTTGTGCACCTGGAGCTGAGAATCTCTTGCTGGAAAGACATGAGGCTTCATGGCCAAGATTCTGAGGGACTGAACCGGAAGAACCTGAACAGAGCTGGTTGTATTTTTATTTTATTTTATTTTATTTTATTACTGATTCCAGGAGTGAGATACTAGCTTTTTCATTAAGAGCTAAAGCAAGAAAAGAATCGATGGCTTTAAGCTAAAACAAAATGGTAGCAGCCTACTCTCCCTGGAACAAAGACATAGCTAAGGATATCAGCTGATCCAGAAGCTTTAAACAAAGAGTATCCAGTGAAGAATGTGTCCAGCCAACCAGTGTCCAAAAGGCCAGTGCTCATCTGAGAAGCATCCAGCAAAGACTAAATAAACTTCCTGTAGAAAACATCCAATGGCACAGTATTCAGGGAAGCAAGATAAGGACAATCTAGGAGCCTTGCAGCACCAGACATGACCCTCCATACATGTGTCCTGACCACATAGGCTCCCTGTACGTGCATCCTTCCTTGCATGGGCTCTATGTGTGCCTACTCTTTCCAATGAGGTTGCATGCATTCGTGAAAAAGTGAGCTCCAGATTTATGGGAAGATGTTTTAATAGCACTCTTCTTACCCTATTTTAATTTTATTTATTTATTTTATAATTTATTTTATTTAATTTATGGAATAAAAGAAGTTTTTCTATAACATAGTATAATAAAAAGATAATTGCACATGAAACTGCAAATCTACTATGTACAACTTTTTATTCCTTTTAAATATACAACAAAGTTATCATGTAAATTTCCTTTTTTCCCTCTTTTTCTTCCCCCTCCCCTTACCCTAGAGATGGGTACCGTTAGACACAAATAAGTATATGTATGTAAAATTATTCTATACAGACTTCTCTTCATCAGTTCTTTCTCTGGATGCAGATAGCATCTTTCTTCACATTCCTTTATAGTTAATTTGAGTATTTATAACAGTCAAAATAACTTACTCAAAGTCATTCTTAAAACAATATTACTGTTACTGTATACAGCGTTCTCTCGGTTTTGTTCATTTTGCTCTTCGTTATTTCATGCAAGCCTTTCTATGTTTTTCTAAGATCACTGAGCTCATCATTCCTCATAACACAGTAGTATTCCATCACAATCACATACCACAACTTGTTCAGTCATTCCCTAATTGTTGGGCATCCCTGCAATTTCCAGTTCTTTGCCACCACAAAGAGAGCTGCTATAAATATTTTTAGAAAATATAGGTTCTTTACCTTTTTCCCTAATCCTCTTTTGGAAATAGACCTAGTAGTGTATTCTTACTCTATTTTATTAAATACCTAATTGCATTATCTAGACTCCTGTTGAAGGTCAATACATCAATTGGGACTTGTGAACTACAGGTTCTAAATCCACTACAAACTTTAAATCTGTAACAGCCATTCCCTGAGGAATCCTGTGAGTTAATTGTGCCACCAGGTACCACACATATATACTGGGGTCTACATTTGAGCCAATAATTCAGCGATGCAACCTTGAAGTGACTTTCATGCTTCTGCAATTCTGGCTAAGGAATTCTGAATGAGTCCATGCCAATTACATACAAATAACCCTGCCACATTCCTTCAGTCTTGCCTGTCCAAAGGTTTTATAGGCATTGACAAGAACCTCCCAGAAGAACAACCTTTTAGAATGTTTAAATAAGCTGATTGGGTATAAAATGGAATTGGGACTCACCCATTTCTAGAGTTCGTGGATGATTATCACTGTTCTCTGTCTCTGTTTATGTCTCTCTTGATTTCCCAATTTTTTTCTCCTTGTTTTTCTCTGACATGACCTATAAACATTAGTTGCATAGAAACATCATACTCTAGAGAAAATAACCTGTTGCTAACAACATCCCCTTAAGTTTCTCTCTAGCTGACAAAGATGATCCCAAACAAAGTATATCCTTGTCACCTATTCTGCACTTTTGTGAATTATATAGCCCATAGTAAATACAGTAACAGAAAACCACTCCAGTATCTTTGCCAAGAAAACCCCAAATGGGGTCATGAAGAGTCAGACATGACTGAAACAACTGAACAACAAAAATACAGCTTTGATTTATTTCAATTTGCCAAATATTTATTGATCCTCTCCTATAGTCAAGACATTATATTGGGAACTAAGACAGATACTCTGATGAGTGAGACAAAGGCCCTACACCTAGAGACATCTAGATATCACAGTGGATAGAGCACTGGTTCTGGAATACAGAAGAATTGAGTTCATGTTTGACCTCAGACACTTGCTGTATGACCCTGGGCAAGTCACTTAACCTCTGTCTGCCTCAGTTTCCTGGATTCTAAAATAGCAATAATAATGGCGTTTACCTTCCAGGGTTGTGAAGATCAAATAAAATAATATGTGTAAAGCAATTAGCACAGTGCCTGGCACATAGTAGTTGCTTATTAAATGCCTGTTTCCTTCCCTCCCTTCCCCCCTCTAAGAGCATACAATCTAGTAGATGGAAAAAAGAAAATAGGTGATATTTGCACTGGTCCATACTAATAATAAAAGTAAATAAATTGGCAAATAATAGGTAAACTAGAGCTTTGACTACCAAGTAATGAATTCTTTGGGTCATAGCAATTTCTAAAGACCATCTGCTATGGCAAGATGGTATCAGTAAAGGAAGTACCTATACTGGTAAAGCATGGATCTTTTTTTCTTTAAAAAAAAAAATTTATTTATTTATTTTTAGTTTTCAACATTCTCTTCCATAAGCTTTCAAGTTTTAAATTTTTCTCCCCTCCCTCCCCAAGATGGCATGCAATCTCATATTGGCTCTACATACACATTCCTATTAAACATATTTTCACATTAGTCATGTTGTAAAGAAGAATTAGAACCAATGGAAGGAACCACAAGAAAGAAGAAACAAAACAATAGAAAAAAAAAAGAGCAAATAGTATGTTTCAATTTGCATTCAGACTCCATAATTCTTTCCATGGATGTGGATAGCATTTGCCATCATGGCATTTTTGGAGATGTCTTAGATCCTTGCATTGCTGAGAAGAATTAAGTCTATCAAAGTTAGTCATTGCACAATGTGGCTGTTATTATGTACAACGTTCTCCTGGTTCTGCTCACTTCACTCAGCATTAGTCCATACAAGTCTTTCCAGGTTTTTCTGAAGTCCACCTGCTCATCATTTCTTATAGCACAATAGTATTCCATTACATTCATATACCACAACTTGTTCAGCCATTCCCCATTGATCGGCATCCCCTCAATTTCCAATTCTTTGCCACCACAGAAAGAGCTGCTATGAATATTTTTGTACATGTGGGTCCTTTTCCTATTTTTATCATCTCTTTGGGATACAGCCCTAGAAGTGCTATTGCTGGGTCAAAGGGTGTGCACATTTTTATAGCCCTTTGGGCATAGTTCCAAATTGCTCTCCAAAATAGATAGATCATTTCACAACTCCACCAACAATGCATTAGTGTTCCAATTTTCCCACATCTTCTCAAACATTTATCATTTTCCGTTTTGTCATGTTAGCCAATCTGATAGGTGTGAAAGCATGGATGTTTTTAAATCTGGTGTTGGGGATGGAGTGGAATGGTTAAGTAGGATGTTCTATATTTGATAGTCATAGAACACTCTAGTCTGAAAAATCAGAAAGGATTGAGGCAATGGGAGAGACATGTGGTGAAGGTGAGTAGACTACAGCACATAACCATTGAGAAAATACAATGAAGAACTCAAGAACTGAACTGACTCGCCCAAGTCACACAGTCACACACACACTACACACACACACTACACACACACACACACACACACACACACACACACACTGAAGAACTGGAATCTGAATTTAAAACTTTGACTCCAAATACAAAATATTTTCAAGTGCTCCATAAGAAATTCTAGAATTACCTCAAGTTTTTTGGTCAGGGGAGAGGGGGAAGAAGAGAGAGGACATCAGCAGCACAGCTTCCACCTCGAAACACCTTGTGTCAGATTGGCCCAAACAGCCTAGTGAGTCCTCACCTCTTTCTTTCTGCAAACTGCTTCCATTCTTTCAGATTCATATGGTTTCCCATTCTTGATTCACCTTCAACTCATCACACCAGGGAGCTGAGTTCCTCTCTGACTCCTGGACTCCTTGAAATTAATTTTTTAAAGGTCACCTGGAAGAATGGCCTATCATTTTTCAGGGTACAGGCACTGCTTCCTTTCCAATTCTTTCAAGGGATTTATTAAAACCTCATAAAGGGATCATTAGTGTGGCCACATTTTTACCATTAGATTAACTAGTTTTTCTCTGATTAAATCAGTGAAAAAACTAACTCCTTTACATATTCATCCCTCTTGGGGTTTTTAGAGTTCAGTAAAGGCCCTCAGAAACAGAGATAACGTTGGACAGGGGAAAGGGCAGTGGATTTGGAGCTAAAAGGGGAGACCTAGGTTTGGATCTAGACTCTGACCCCTCTATGAACTCAGGTAAATCACTTAACCTTTCTGAGCCTCTATATTCTTATGCACAAAATGGGTGAATACTTTCAAAATCCACCACACAGTGTTGTGATGAGAAAAACACGGAAACCTTAAAGTGCTCATAGAAATGTGAAAGTTTGTTTTTAATGGGGAGAATTTTTAAGATTTTTTTTGTTTTGTTGTTTGGTCATGTCCAACTCTTTGTGACCCCATTTGGGGTTTTCTTGGCAAAGATATTGGAGTGGTTTGCTTAGTAAGTGTCTGATAAAATGTTAAAATTCTAAAAGACTTTAGAGTTCATTCAAACCAACCCTCTCATTTTGCAGATGATGAAACTAAAGCAACAGGAGATTAAATTATTTGTCCACTATCCCATATCTGTGTAGGGGTAAAGGTCAGATTGAACTCAGTTCTCCTCACAGTCTGGGTTTTTTTCACTGACCTTCCCTCATGTTGGGAACTCTCTCCATCTTCATCTTCTAACTTTTCTGACTTCTTTCAAGTCTCAGCTAAAGTCCTACTTTCTACTCAAAGTCTTTCCTGGTCCTTCTTAACCTTAGTACTTTTCCTCAGAGATTACCTCCAGTTTATCCTGTAAATATCTTATTTGTTTATAGTTGTTTACACATTATTTCCCCCATTTGCTGTGAGCTCATTGAGAGCAGACACTGCTTTTTGCTTGTCTTTGTATTCTCAGTGCCTAGCACATAGCAGGCACTTGATAAATGCTTGTTGTTGACCTTACTTAAGGCAGCTAGGTGGCACAGTGGATAGAGCACTAGGCTTGGAATCAGGGAGACTCATGTTCCTGAGTTCAAATCCAGCCTTGGACACTTACTAACTGTGTAATATTGGTCAAGTCACTTAACTCCATTTTCCTCAGTTCTCCAACTGTAAAGTGAGCTAGAGAAGGAAATGGCAAAGCGCTCCACTGTCTTTGCCAAGAAAACCCAAATGGGGTCACAAAAAGTTGGACATGATAGAAATGACTGAACAGCAATGACCTTATTTGACAGTCCAGTGTTCTTTCCGCTATAGCAAGACATCATACTAACCATTTTAAAATTCAATTTATTGTGTGATTTAAAGAGACCAAGAAAATGCCTAGTCTAGCATAAAATAGAAGGGAAAAACCCAGTAAGGACAAGTTTTTCTGAAACTGAAGAAGTTAAAATTAAAGAAGACATGACTAGGGCTAATCTTGCCCTGTTTCTGGTGCTCACAAACCCAGGTATGACACTTCTGGATAAAGGAAAAAGGAAAAAAAACCACATATGCCTAACTCCTCAGTTGATTTGGAAGAAATAGCCTATGAATCACTGAAATCTTGCCTTGCCAGATTCTCCTGGCATGTAAAAAACCATGGAGAATTGTGAGAAAATCCAGTCATTACAAAAACAGAAGAATAATTCAGTCCATGGATAGAGGAAATTCAGCAAATTATCTGGGAAGGGGCAAGAGACAAATGTCAATTAGTCCCAGCAGAATTTCCACAGAAAGATGAACTCATGCATATAAGGGTAAAATCACAAACAGCCAGAAACCTTCTCTTCCCTCTTCCTGCCACTTTCTTCCCTCTCCACCCCAGCAAAGATCAGTGTAAGGACCTAGATGTCCAGAACCATAGCAATATTGATACACTTTAGAAAGAGGTGAGGGAAAGGAGTAAGACACAGATTTTGACAAACCACCATAACTGAATATCCTAGAGATATCTCAAACTCAACCTGTCCAAAATAGAATTGATCTTTCCCCCAAAATCCATGCTTTTTGTAAATTTCCCTATTTCTGTCCAAGGCAACATCATTCTTCCAGTCTCCTGGGTTCATAATCTCAGAATTATGCTCAATTCCTTCTTCTCTCTCCCACACCATGTATCCAATCAGTTGTCAAATGTTGATGTGTCTTCCTCTACATCTCACATCTGACCCCTTCTCTTCACTCACAGGGCCACCATCTTAGTTCATTCCCTCATCGCTTCTCATGTACACTATTGTAACAGCATCTTAGAAACAGCTAGGTGGCTCAGTGAATAGAGCAGCAGGCCTGGAGTCAGAAAGACCTGAGTTCAAATCTGACCCTAAACACTTCCTAGCAGTGTGTCCTTGAACAAGTCACTTAACTTCTTTTTGCCTTAATCCACTAGAGAAAGAAATGACAAACCCCTCCAGTATCTTTGCCAAGAAAACCCCAAAGATCGCATTGGTATGCCATGGTGCACTGGGTGATAAAGAGTCAGACACAACTGAACAACAGCATCCTACCTGATTATTGCCTCAAGTCTCTCCCCATTCTAATCCATCTTACACACAAAAACCAAAATGATTTTCCTAAATTGTAAATATGATCCTGCCACTCCCCTACTCAATAAACTCCAATTGCTCCCCATTGCCTCTAGCATAAAACATCAGGTCCTCTCCTGGTAATTAAAGCCCTTCGTAACCTAGCCCCAATTTATCTTTCCAAATTCATTGCACATTACTCATCTTCCTCCATTTTGCATTCCAACCAGACTGGTCTCTTCCATACAGCACTCATCTCCTACATGCCTTCAGACCAGCCATACCCCACACCCAGAATACACTTCTTCCTCAACTGTGCCTCAGAAAATTCCTTCTCTTCCTTCAAGACAAGCTTCTACCGCATTCTACACCAAGACTATCCTAATCTCCCCAAGTGCCAATGTCCTCCCTCCCTAACTTCCTAATATTTAACTATTAACTACCTTGTATTTATTTGTATGTATTCTCCTTAGATTTAGTCTATAGATGATTATATAGGCATTTATTTTCCCCTGATAAGATATAAGCTCCTTGAGAGAAGATATTGTTTCATTTTTTTGTTTTCATGTCCCTAATGCCTAGAACAACTCCTAGGACATGGTAGGTGCTTAATCAATGCTTGTTGATTGATAACTAAATGCTTGGGCAGAAACATTGCATGAAAGTTTTCAAAGGATCTCTTTCTTTCTTCCTCAACAAAGTACTACCTCATCAAGTCCATGCTGACACTTCTCCCCAACACCACCACTACAAACATTTTCCTGCCCTCTTGACCTCTGCCATATGATTCTACTCTAACCTTCAATGGTAGTTGACATCAGTGAACACCTTGACTTGATCCTGACATAGCATTTCCTAATAAATTTCTAGTTGGAAAATCCAACACTAATTCCCCATAGCTTATGCCAAAATGGACCTTATGTTCTGCCTGGCAGAACAAACTGGCCAGATCACCTCCTACCTCTCTGGAAACAGCCTGAGGAGACTTTTAACACCTCACTTCAATCCAAAATTATCAAACATCAGTGTTCCTATTCCTGGAAGAATATAACAGTGTCTTCTAGACCCTAAGCCAGGACTTGTCAGGAAACATTCCCTTCCTGGTTTATTAATTTTGGAGCAATCCCATCGTGCCTGTTCACAATGAATTTGCTTAGGTGAAGTTAATCCCAACCTGCTTGTGTTTCTTTTTCAATATTTGGCTATAAATAAAATAGGATTGTCACATTCTATTGTCCTTTCAGTTTCTAAGAATAATACTCTGATGTTTGTTTGTTGTGTAAGGAGAGGGGAAGGGATTGCAGGTAACCTATGCAACATGGTAGAGAGGTATCAGATCCAGTGTAGCTGTCCTGACTGACCCCAAGCACCATCCAAAAATAAGGAAATAAAAAAAAACAGCCAACTCATCATTGTGGGTAAAGGAGTCATAACTGCAACCCCTTTTCACATAGCCCTAAGATGACCAACCCCTACAGCTCTCCCTCTCCATGATCTGCCTGCTGCTCCTAACCAACAATATTGGACCTCCCCTAGTATGTCTGTATTCAGAACGCATCCAGGCTTCAGTGTCCATGGTCGGACTTCTATGTTCTTCTAGAACCCCTGGGATATCTCTGGCCATCCAGCTATGGTCTTCCAGACCCCAGGGCATTCAAGTTTGAGAAGCTGCTACAAATTTCTTTTTTTTAATTTTTTTTTATTAATTTATTTTTAGTTTTCAACAATCACTTCCATATGCTTTTGAGTATTAAATTTTTCTCCCTCTCCCTCCCCTCCTTCCTTCCCCTCCCTCCCCAAGACTGTGTGCAATCTGATATAGGCTCTACACATACACTCCTACTAAACATATTTTCACATTAGTGATGTTGTAAAGAAGAATTAGAACCAATAGGAGGAACCACAAGAAAGAGGAAAACAAAACAAAACAGAAGGAAAAAAAAACAAATAGTATGCTTCGTGCTGCATTCAAACTCCATAGCTCTTTCTCTGGATGTGGATAGCATTTTCCATCATGAGATCTTTGGAGATATCTTAGATCCTTGCATTGCTGAGAAGGGTTAAGTTTATCAAAGTAAGTGGTCTGACAATGTGGCTATTACTGTGTACAACATTCTGGTTCTGCTCACTTCACTCAGTATCAGTCCATACAAGTCTTTCCAGGTTTCTCTGAAGTCCACCTGCTCATTATTTCCTATAGCTGCTACAAGTTTCCATCTCTCCTAGGGTATCCCTGGTTGAAATATTGCTAAAAGCTTCCAACTTCTAGTTTCTTTTGTAGGACTCTCTTCCAGTGCCCATGGCCTCAGGTTGTCTTCTTGTACATTTCCAGAATGCATAGAGGAGCTTATGGATATTTATCTTTTATCTTTGGATTTCTTCCTCACTATTTGATCTCATGCTCATTTTATATCATTGCTGGATTATATATGGGAGATCTAGGCCCCTCTTCAACCCTTCATGCTGCCATCTTAACCAAAAAGTCACATGACCAATGGCCTTGATGAAAACATGCTGTTTCTTTGAGACCATCATATTTTTCAGGGAATGGAAGTCAAGTTAACTGTAAATTCAAGACATTGGCTTTTCTTCAATCCCATAATATCTCCCCTTCTCCACCATCCAGAGATCATTGGCAGTGGCACATTCAACATATCTACCATTTTTTCTGTATCTTGGGATATTGTTCATCTGAGATTGGTGACTTGAACTTGTTAAAAGTAGTTAGTAGAAAGTATCATTATCTCCTTACTTATCTGGGCCATCACCTTTCTATTAGCTATTACCATTCTATCCTTTTCCAATCTAAATCTAGTTCTCGTTGGCAAGAAAACAGAAATCATTCCTAAAAACTGAAAATGAGTCAACCCTCTTTACAAACTATGTTAACTCCTCCTGTAAATGCTGATGAATGTATGGAAAAGAAAATGGTACAAATCTGAAGAGTATAATATTTCACCCAATCAGCTTCTTGGCCCCTCATTGCTCCAATCCCCTTCATCCAGCAACTTACAGCATGAAATCTATATAATAGCTAATTATAATAGCTAACATGTATAAAGTGCTTATTATATACCAGGCACTGTGCTAAGCACTTTACAATTATTATGTCATTTGATCCTTACAACAACCTTGAGAGGTAGGTACTATGTTTATCCCCATTTTACAGATGAGGAAACTGAGGCAGACAGAAGTTAAGTTGTCTGAAGCTGTATTTGAACTCAGGTCCTCCTAACTCCAGATCTGGCTCTCTATCCATTGTGATACCTAACTGCTCCCATAAACACGGCACCAGCCTTTGGTTCAAGACCTATGGTTTTTTCAACAAAACCTGGAACTCTCAACAATCTTAGATGTTAGTTGTCATTGAATACCAAATTTCAGGTGTCATTATGGGCATTCCAAGTCTTTCTATTATAAAAAAATAAGCACATTAAGTTAGAAAATCTGTAAAAACCCATGGAGTATGTGGGGTGTTCAGAGAAGACTGGTACCACTGGTGTGAGGGTTTGCTGAGCCTTTTTCAGGGCTGCTTCTCCACCTTTGGTGTCCGCCTTCACCCAACTGTCACCTGTGACTCCAAGAAGCTATAGCATGTGCAGCAGCCACACCGCAGTATAAACCATCTCAGCAGATGGTCTAACCCAGGTGGAGGATAACCGAGGGGCCTCCGACCCATCAGTGAGTTAGAGGGGTGTTTACCCCAAGCATGTGAAGACATGCCCCCGAGTAATGGGCAGATGAGAACAGTTTGTTCCAATGGCCATGAAGGCGTCTGAAGCAGGCTCTGTGGAGCACCTAGAGCTTGGTCAGGCATCAAAGACACCAAGGTCATCCACTGCAACCTGGGGCCATTGCCAGTAGTCTTGACTTTTGTTCTATCACTGGACTTTGGTGATTCTGGAAGAGAGAGTGAAATCGATGACTTTATATAACAAATCTCACACAAATTCAAGATATTGCCCCATGATGTCATTAGTCCTCTTCGAAAATGAAGAAGAAGGGTAGCTAGGTGGTGCCGTGGATAGAGCACCGGCCCTGAAGTCAGGAGGACCTGAGTTTAAATCCGGCCTCAGACCAAACACTTGACACTTACTAGCTGTGTGACCCTGGGCAAGTCACTTAACCCCAATTGCCTAAAAAAAAAGGAAAAAAATGAAGAAGAAATAACAACAACAAAAAGCCGTAACAAATTAAAAACTGATTGCTTCAAGTTCTTGATCTATGATCTGTATCATTATTCTACCCCCTCTGTCCAAAAGCTATATGCCTTCTTTTTTTTTTAATTATTTTTTATTATTTTTTGCTAGGCAATGAGAGGTTAAGTGACTTGCCCAGAGTCACACAGTTAATAAGTGTCTGAGGCCGGATTTGAACTCAGGCCCTCCTGACTCCAGGGCCAGTGCTCTAACCACTATGCCACCTAGCTGCCTCTATATTCTTTCTTTTATACTCCTTTTTTTCTCCAATGTAGCTTTAAAAGAAAGGTAACATGTTATAGCGTACAGAGGGGTAGCCTCAAAGCCAAGATGATCTGGCTTTATTTCTTGCTTCAAACACATGCCGGCTAAACCACACTGGACAAGTCATTTAACTTCTCAGCGCTCTAAGCAAATTTCTAAGATTCTAAGCTGCAGAGAAGGTGCCAATTATTAAAGGAAGTCTCTCTACCTAAAAGTTCCCTGAATTTACTGAAATCACAAGTCCAACCCCTATCTCTATAGCTTGAAAAAAAATTTTTTTTTTTTTGCTGTCCTTTGATGTTCTTACCAGCTTTAGCTAATTCTGAACTTTGGTGTTATTGTTGTTCAGTTGTTTCAGTTGTGTCTGACTCTTCCTGATTCCATTTGGGGTTTTATTGGCAAACATACCAGAATGGTTTGCCGTTTCCTTCTCTAGCTGATTTTACAGATAAGGAAACTGAGGCAAACAGAGTTAAGTGACTTGCCCAGGGTTACACAGCTAGTAAGTATCTGAGGTCAGATTTAAAGTTGGATCTTCCTGACTCCAGGCCCAGTGCTCTATCCACTTATCCACCTAGCTGCCAGAAATGTTCTGTTATTTGTTATTGAGTCAGGCCAGACTCTTCATGATCTCATTTGGTGCTTTCTTGGCAAAGATACTGCAGTGGTTTGCCATTTTCTTCTCTAGTTCATTTTACAGATGAGGAAACTGAGGCAAACAGAATTAAGTGATTTGCCCAAGTCATACAGCTAGTTAGCTTCTGAGGTCAGATTTGAACATAGGTCTTCCTGACTCCAGGCCCAGCACTCTATTCACTGAGTCACCTAGTACTGCTGACATTATCTTTATGGTATCATAGCATGCTTTTGTTTTCATCCTCTATTACCTGCTCTTGCTTCCATGGGGGAGGTATGGCTAAAAGTTTCTATGAAAAGGAGCTAGAAGTAAAGAAGGGATCAGCCAGAATAATGAGAGAACTGAGAACCATCCCATATAGAAATTAGTTCAAAGAACCTCACAAATTGAGCCAGAAGAAGATGGCTGGGGGAGGGGAGTTGTATTTGAGAAGTATTAGTATTTGAAAGGCTGTCACATGGCCATTCTACTTGGCCCAGAAGACTGGACTAAATGTAACAATACTGGTGGGTATGAAGTTGTTTGGATGAGGAAGAGCAGAGTGCTCCCTCTCTCTGTCTCCCATTCATAAGTGGGCTGCGCCCCTCTTGTGTGCTCTATTAGCAAAATCTTCCATTTCACCCTAGGCAGAAGAGAAGGGGGATTTTGAATCTCTGTAACATCATTACAACAATTAAACCTAAAGGCAATACAATGGCCCCTAGGCTTCCCGTGATTCCCTCCCCTTTGACCTTGTTGTTGTTGTTCAGTCATTTTTTCAGTTATGTCCAACTCTTCATGATTCCATTTGGGGTTTTCTTGGCAAAGACACTGAAGGGGTCTTTCTACGGCTCATTTTACAAATGAGGAAACTGAAGCCAACAAGGTAACTGTGACTTACACAGTTAGTAAGTGTCTGAGCCCAGATTTGAATTCAGGAAGATGAGTCTTCCCGACTCATCCCGACTCATATATATGGCCTTGTTGTGGTTGAAGCAAAATTCACCTTACTGGAAACATTTGGGTAAGAAAACAACAGCTTACATTACAGTTTCTGTGAATAGATATGTACCAGAAGGGAAAATTCAGATCTTTTCTTAACAGTTCTTTTGGCCTATGTCATCTCCTCTGCTCAATGCCTATAGAAGAAATGACCCTCTTCAATATCTCACTTCTCTGCTCCAGCTCACTCTTACCTTTACTCTTCAAGGGTGGAAAGGAATGTTCCCTCCTGGTTGCCACCACTGGAATTTTCCAATTCCAGCTAAGTCAGTGGTCAGATCTCCTAATGATTTAGTTTCCTCAAATGGCTTTCAAAGACTTTTCACAGTTAGTTTAAGGCCTTAGGCAAAGGCCTATGAGTAAGATTGATTGATTAGGCATTTTATCACTGTAAATGAAATACAGTTGAGTAAATGGATCACCCTTCCCTTAATCTGCTTCAGAAGAACGATGAGAGAGGGAATTGCCTGAGACCACTGCTTCAGAGAAAAGAGACTAGCTCTCTGTTTATCAGATCTTTTCCCAAGTGCTGGCTTTTTTTTTTCCCCATTGCTGGCTCAGGTTTCTTTTTGGTCTAGATTCATTAATCTTTTCCTTGCCTTGAGGGAGCTATAATAACATCAATAAATCATCTCTGGTGTCAATAAATCACCAACAAATATTGATAAACATCAATCATCAACAAATCCACATACATCAATTACATCAATAATCAATAAATCAATAAATATCTCTTCTGTTCAACTTGAGCCCCCAACTGGTGGAAAAAAATCATTCTGATAAGAAAGAAAATTCCCTTCTCTTTTTATGTCCTAGAGCAAACAGTTCTACTTAGCTACTTCTATTTATTTATTTGTTCATTTTCATTTTTTTAACCAATGATAACACACATACACAGTGAACATTATCTCAGAGAAACCAATTTCTTTAGGCAGTGAAGTGACGCAATGAATAAAGTGCTGAGCCTGGAGTCAAGACTTGTGTTCAAATCCAGCCTTAGTGACCTCAGGCAAATCTTTTAATCTCAGTTTCCTCCCCTGCAAAATGGGGATGATAATAGCACCTACCTCCCAAGGGTATTGTGAGGATCAAGTGAGATATTTATAAAGCACTTAGCACAGTCTCTGGTACAGTGTATCTATTGTTATTTTCAGAATACATGGACAATACACAAAACAAACATCCCTTTTTTTTTTTAAGAAAGAAAGAAGAAATTGTAAGCTATGGGTTCAGCAAGAAGACTAGAATGAAGTAAGAGAGAGAAGTAGTTTCACCAGTTGTAGTTCTCTTCAAACAGGAACAGCTCTGGCTTTTATGCCATAGAGGCAAATCACTCTTCATCCTTCAGTTAGAGTCCTTTTCCAGAATCTCACCCTCAAATCTAGGTGGAGAGGAAGGAGCAGAAGCAGCAGCTGTAGTAAAAGTGAGAGCAGCCATGAAACCAAGCAACTTCTTGCTGTCTGCTCCTCTCTGTTCCTTGGTCCCTCCACGGAGAACCTCAATATCCTCCCTCTGGTTGCCCCCCATAGTTGAAGCTGCTTGGGCATGGATGCAGTAGCAAGGGCTAATGGTGGTCCCCTTGTCTCCCCATGCCTCTGTGACTTTGGTTTCTCCTGTTTATCGCTGTGGCAGCATGCTCTCAGGTCTTCAGTAACCCCACCTTTGATCACACTTGCATATTTCCAGCCTCCCAAGAGATTCCAGCTTCCCCTCATTGGATCAGAACACTCTGAGGACTTTGATCCCATCCTGTACACATCCATTCCAGCTGCACTAGAATACCTTAGATAAAAGGATACTATACAATCAATGGTCAGCGAGGTGGTGAAGTGGATAGAGGGCAGTGCCTAGAGTCAGGAAGACTCATCTTCTTGACCTCAAATCTGGCCTCAGATATTTACTAACTGTGTGACCCTGGGCAAGTCACTTAACCCTGTTGCCTCAGTTGCCTCATTTGTAAAATGAGCTGGAGGAGAAAATGGCAAACCAATCTAGTATCTTTATCAAGAAAACCCCAAATGGGGTCATAAAGAGTCAGACAAGACTGAAATAACTGAACAACAAACATAATCAATAGATGATGTTGGGATGCCCAGATTTTCACTCTCACTGTGTTTTCCTTGTGGTGAGTATGGGATATCTATGGATATCTTTAAGGTTCCAAAATCATGTGTTTTGCTACTCCAGAGCTCCAGCACAGCATAGATCAACAAAGGGTTATTGAGCAATGACTAAAGTGGGTTCTAGATTTAGCCAATAACTGCCAATCTGATTAAGTTGGCTCAGTTCATTCCCGCTTCCCCACCCCAGTGAAGGAATGCCTGGAAGCAGGCCACAGTACTCTAGTACCAATTCACACTTAGCCTAGATAAACAGAAAAGCATGCTAGGAAAAGAGCTCCATTCCTTTGCAACAAAAATAAACAATCTCCTTCTTCCTAGGCACAGGAGACCTAATCAAGCCTCTTCCAGGACTTAACAAAGTTTTCCTGACATGCTATGACTCAAGGGTTATTGATATACAGTTCTGCCTAGTCCATAATTACTTCAAACCCCTCTGTGTTTCTGCTTGGGTTTGGCAACATCTCCCTCCAAGGGCTACAATATACTTGCTCATTCCCCAGATGCTGAGGTCAGTGAGGACAGAGAAGCAGCAAGCACATCAGCTTCATAGTGAGTCAGACATTCCCTCCTTCAGAATAATCTAATGATAACAATATGTTTTTTCTGCCACCTGGGAGTTCTCCTAAGCAGCCCTACATGGCATGGTGAGGTGAATTTCATATAAAGAAAAGGAAACCATGAGGCTTTCAGAGGCATGCAAAAATGCTATGGGATGCATCACACTGAAAACATTACTGAAAACAAGAGCAACCCAGTGCCAAACTGAATAAGAATGAGGTGAATCTGGTTTTGAGGTTATCTCAACTGGAAATGGGGAGGAAACATGGTATGGTGGACAGAACACTGGACCTTGGGGTTGAAAGTTCAAGGCAAAGTTACTTAAGAGTTGTGGGATCTTGAACAAATCATTGAATTTCACTGCCTCAGTTTCCCAAGGAGGTCAGATTAGATTATCTCTATAGTCCTTGAAGGGGCCTAAAGGCTTTAGCAGCCTGTAATTCTATTTGGATCCTGAAGTGTGTTAGACATGCCCTGAATGGCAATGCCAAAATTTAATGAGATTTCATCAATGAAGAATATTAAACAAAACTTCTAACCACTCTCTCTTCTTTGAGTCTGTCCCCACTCCAATCCATTCTCAATTCTACTGCAACATTGCTTTTTCTAAAATGTAGATCTAACAATGTCAACAAGGTCACAGGGATCAGTGAATTCCAGTGGTTCCCTATTACCTCCATGATCAACTATAAACGCCTTTGTTTGGCATTTACAACTTTTCAAAATCTGGTCCCTTCCTGCGTGTCCGGTCTTCATACACATTATTCTCCACAGACTTTACATTCTAATAACACAGGCCTACTTGAGGTTCCTAGAACACCACACTCTTTCTCTCATTTCTTCCCAGAATGTTCTATCCTATCACACCTCCCAGGATGTGCTGAAGTTAGTTCAAACTTGCTCATGAAGTAGATTTTTAAATTTCAGGAGAAGCATTTGCATATCAGAAATCAGCAAATGCTAACAAATCAGGGCTTGATTTATTGTTTTGCTGATGGTCTAGACTTAAGAAAGTAATGGAGAAAATGTTCATAATGTTAAATATTGAACTTAAGTGTATCCTGCAACATTTTTTTTTCATAGAACTGGTTGTTAAACATTGACCAGCATATCACTGTCTCTGCCTCAGTTTCCTTGACTTCCTTTGAGGCTCAGTTCATACTCCACCTACTCCAGGAGGACATTCCCACTCCTCACTAATGGCTTCTTTTCTTAGTCTCTTCCAAATACTCTATATATTTCTAGTATCTACCTAGTCACTTAAACCTAGTTCTCTCCACTTAGAATTTAAGCTCCTTCAAACAAAACCAATGCAAGTCAAAATTAAAAGGAAAGCAGAAAGCTGGGGAAAAAGTTTTACCGCAAGTGTCTCTGATAAAAAACTCATTCCTCAAACATATGGAGATCTAGTCAAATTTATAAGAAAACAAATCATTCCTCGGTTAATAAATGGTCAAAGGATATTAACAGGCAGTTTTCAGACAAAGAAATCAAAGTTATCTGTAGTCATATGAAAAATGCTCTAAATCACTATTGATTAGAAAAATACAAATTAAAACATCTCTGAGATAGCAACTCACACCTATCAGATTGGCTAATGTGACAGAAAAGAAAAATCACAAATATGGAAGGAAATGTGGGAAAATTGGGACACTAATGCATTGTTGGTGGAGTAGTGAAGTGATCCAGCCATTTTGAAGAATAATCTGGAACTATGCCCAAAGGACTATAAAACTGTGTATACCTTTTTTCTTTTTGTGAGGCAATTGGGGTTAAGTGACTTGCCCAGAGTCACATAGCTAATGACTGTTATGTGTCTGAGGCCAGATTTGAACTCAGGTCCTCCTGACTTCAGGGCCAGTGCTTGATACACTGCACTACCTAACTGCCCTTATACCTTTTGATCCAGCAATGCCACTGCTAGGTCTGAATCCCAAAGAGATTTTAAAAAAAAGGAAAAAAGGACTTGTTTATATAAAATATGTATAGCAGTTCTTTTTGTGATGGCAAAGAATTGAAAATTGAAGGGATACCCGTCAATTGGGGAATGGCTGAACAGGTTGTGGTACATGATTATAATGGAATATTCTTGTGCTCTAAGAAATGATGAGCAGGATGATTTCAGAAAATCCTGGAAAGACTTACATGAACTGATGCAAAATGAAGTGGGTAGAACCAGGAGAACAGTGCACACAGTAACAGCAATATTGTAACAATGATCAACTGTGAATGACTTAGCTACTCTCAACAATACAATGATCTAATACAGTTCCAAAGGACTTATGATGAAAAATGCCATCCACCTCCAGAAAAAGAACTGATGGATTATGAATGCAGATAAAAGCATATATTTTTTACTTTATTTTTTCTGGGGGTTTTTTGTCTGCATTTTCTTTCACAATGTGATTAATATAGAAATATGTTTTTCATGATTGCACATGTATAACCTAGATCTTACTGTCTCAGAAGGAAAGGGAGGGAGAGAGATAATTTGGAACCCAAAATTTTTTTTAAAATGTTAAAAATTGTTTTTACATATGATTAGGAAAAATTTTTTTTTAAAAAAAGAATTTAAGCTCCTTGGGGACAGATCTATATTTTTGCCTTTCTTTGTATCCCCAACATTTAACAAAGTGCCTAGCCTTAGCACAGTGTTTAACACATGATAGGCACTTAATAAATGTTTATTGAATTGAATTATTAAATTATTGAGCACAGTGCCTTGCACATAGTAGATATCTAATATATAAATGCTTTTTAGAATCAGTTAGAATCAATTGGATTCAGTCTAAGTCAATAAGAACATTTTGATCATCCACTTTTCAAGAACAGGATTATGAAAGGTTTGGTTATCTTTTGTATGTTCAATTCCCTAGGATCTTAAGACCTGCAAAATGAGCTTTCATGTTATCTTGCCCAGAATCAGGCCACCTGACCTCATTCCAACTGTAGCTGATCTATACATTGTCTTCCCCTATAAGAATGTAAGCTGCTTGAGTGCAGGAACTATCTTGCCATCTTGTTTTTACATTTCTGGCTACTTAGCACAGTGTTTAATGCATGCCTTTTTTCATTAGTTCTTCATCTTTAAAATGAAAAGTGCTAGTGTTTCAAAAACAGTCAAGAGAGTTTATGTAACTAGATTACTTATCTCAGGCAGGGGGAGTATTTGATGCCTTTATGCCCTGTCAGCAGGGAATTGGCTCCAAAGATCTAAGAGATTAGAGAAGCTTTAATGACAATGGAACATAAATCAAAAAGAATTAAAAGAAAACAAGGGTCTGGATCCACCTTGTGTTAATGTTAATTTTTAAGTGCTTTCTCAGTGGACCAAGGAAGGAGGAGGACAAACAAATGGTAAAGGATAGGACAAAATTGGTTATTAAAGAGCTACCCCTGTCATGTTGAATAATTCCTCTGACATTTATTGCCTTATAATTAGGAGCTCCAAATGATTAAATATCAGCTGATTTTCTTGCTACACCAGAAAATATTATCAGAGATAGGTGATGTCTTTTTTCTTCTTTGGAGTTTGTTTACTCTTTGCTTCCCTGATTTTGGTCAAAATATAATCAACATACTATATTCTAATGGTTGCTCATACAGGGCATTGGGAAATAGGATATTTAGATGGGCAAAATTCTGAATCTATTTGTACAGTTCTCGTTTATCAATAAATTACCAAGCACTTATGAAGCACCTATGATGTGCCAGGAGACATGTGTATGTATCAAGAGACAGTGTGATTTAGTGGATAAAAATCTGGTCTTGAAATCAGTTCAAATAACATGCGGCCTAACTACTGCTAGACACCGAGGAGGGATGCTACATAGGAGAATAATAGTAGTTTCATTTTAGGTTAGCTAAACAACACAATTTTGTTTTATCACTTAAAATAAAAATATAAAATTGTGATTCCTGAGAAAATGGAAGGCAATGGACAAAATCCAAAGCCATATTTGAAATCAGCACCAAAAATACTGTATTTTTTCTCCGCCTATTTTTATAAGGGTAACAGGTTAAAAAACAAACAGTTTTTTCGTAGTTGCCCAATGGTTTTTATCTAGTTCTAGGTACCTCTAGTGGATAGAAGCATACTCTTTTTTTTGTTTCTGTTTTCAGGCAATTGAGGTTAAGTGACGTGCCCAGGGTCAAGTGTTTGGTCTGAGGCTGAATTTGAACTCAGGTCTTCCTGACTGCAGGGCTGGTGCTCTATCCACTGCTCCATAGAAGCATACTTTTTAGCAGCTCTTCTCTGTTTTTACTCTTGGCATGAGGATGAGTGATCAGCCTCCAAGTTTTGAACCATAGTCATAGAATCTTAGACTACAGCAGGACCTCAAAAGCCATCTAGCCCAATCTCTGCCCAAAACATGAATCTCTTCTAGAGTCCTAACAAATAGTCATCTGTCCTTTACTTGAAAACATACAGTTCAAAGAATTCAGATGAAGAAGATCCGGCAAGACTGCCAGAACATTGTATAGGCAAAGATGGATATTGCAAAGAAGTAATAATAATCTTTTCTCCAATGTTCCTGGAAGGGCATGTAAGGGTAAGATAAGAGGTCTTCTGAAACAAAGGAGTTTAGGTAAACCAGTGGCCTACCACTCTGGGCACCACAATAATCTCGAGGTATAATCCCATATGGGATTCCATAGGCATAGCCGGGCTTGATTCTATATCCCTGGAAGGATTGGTAGCACCTAATGACTGTCTTTAGATGTCTTAACTATAGAAAGAGGCAAACTGGAGGCACTGGAGAATCTACTAAATTAAGTTAGAAATAATAGTAAGTTCAGTTTCTCCCTTTACCTTGAGTCAGCCAAAGGTTGGTTGCATATGCCTGGTTTAATTGTTATCTCAGTAAGATTCTAGTCTTACCACTGGTGGGAAGCTGTGAGGGAGTTCAAGGCTTTCTGGCCTCCAGGACTGATAGCTTCAGGCACTGACCATGTTGCTTTGATAATTGCTATGCAGTCAAAGCTCTCCAGCTAGAATATCATATATTCTTGGAATCTTCATTTCATTCTCCTCACCAAAGCCAAACTTTTCTTTTGAGTTTTCCTGAGGGAAACAACAAGGAAAACTTGGCTTCCCAGCATAGCTTTTCTCAGCCAGTGGTCTCTAAGGGTCTTGGTTACTTTTCTAAGACTTGTGTGAACTCTGGCAAATTTATGGGATATAAGACCTGGCACTGTTCTTAACTCTGCGGCTCTGCTCACAGTCTAGTTGAACAAAAATGTCTTCTCTCCATCTCCCTTTCCCACTCCCTCTCCCTTTCTCTCTCTCTCTCTCTCCCTCTCTCTGTCTCTCCCTCTCTCCATCTTTCTCCCTCTTCCTCTCCTTTTCCCACTCCTCCCTTTCTCTCTCTATCTCTCCCTCTCTCTGTCTCTCCTCTCCATCTCTCTCGGTCTCTCTCTCTATTTCCCTCTCCCTCTCCTTTTCTCTACCTCTCCCTCTCTCTGTCTCTCCCTCTCTCTGTCTCTCCATCTCTCTTTCCCTCTCCCTCTCCCTCTCTCTGTCTCTCTCTGTCTGTCTGTCTGTCTCTCCCTCCCTCTCTCCATCCCCCCCTCATAAATTACATTTGGGAAACTGAGCGAACAGCTCAAGTTTGTTTACCCACAAGTTTTATCCTAATTTAAACCACTTAGAAATTAAACATTAAAGAACAACACTTCCAAACCTGCTGGCCCCTCAAATAGCCTAGAAAGGAGAATTTAAGCAGTGAACATAATCAAGCAGGAAATAGGAAGTGACTCACCTCACTTTGCTGACCAGGACAAAAAAGGAAGGGAACATAGCTTGGGGTTTGTGTGTCTCATTGACAGCCTGATGGTTTGCCTGTGTAGCACTCCTTCTAGTCCTGCTTCCCAACTTCTACTCACTTCAGTATGTAGGTTCCCAGAGGGCAGCTAACAACTTTTTTCCTTCAGGGTTCTAGTAGTAATCTTGAGGGCTTGTAGGCAGTTGCTAGTACGGTGTTCATGAGCCCCCATCTGGTGTGTTCCCCAATGTAAATTGGACAGCCAGAGTAAATCAACTTTTTTAAAGCAGCATTTACTGAGATAGTATAGGAAAGGCACTTGGTACAAAAACATCCCCCACAAAGTCTGGGGCACACTCTCTCACATATTCATATAGAATCCTGAAAGCACATGTGGCAAAGAGCTAACTCACAGCTCCCTGTTGAATGGAGGGCCTTTTTTCCCAGTCCCTGGCTTATTACGTTCTCCCTAAAGTGTACATAGCTGTCTGGGCCCTAACCCTTCAGGACCCTAAAGTACTGAAGCTGCACTTCTCTTTACCTTGAAGAAGTCAAATTTCCTGAAACTACCTGACCTCATCATCTCTAATTTGTCTTCTCTCAGAAACCAGATAGCCACATACCCAGTCCCTCCAATGGGGGGAGTCTCTCTGGACTCTCTCTCTCCCACCTTTGCTGACCTCTCTCTGGTTATAGACACAAGGATCTTGCAATTTGACACTGCTAGTCAAGGCACTTGCAAAGTTTGATGGCTTTCCTATTCCAATCCCTTCTTTGACATACCTACCTCTAGGTCTTTCTCTACATCTAATTCTTTCAACTAATCCTAATATTTCCTGTTATCTGATTTCATCCATTCTCTAACTTTTGATTGATTAATAAAGTTTAATTACATTCATTGAAGTATACTTCCTTGCAATCATACTGTCCTCTGTTCCCACTTGGCCTCCATCATTCCATCACAGCTCTTTAATCTTCCTTCAACAAAAAGTCACATAGGGTGATCTTCCCCAGACCCCCTTCCAGTCAGCATGGCATTTCCTATAGTTGCTAGTAATGGATTCTCCCAAAGTTGCCAACCAAATGGTTTCACTGACACCCCCATGAGCCTCTTCATCCTCAAGTCTTCCTGACTTCCTGATTTCCAAGACTCCAACACTCTATACAATATGCCACATTGGTATATTATCCTAGAATTCACATTTTTAAATTAATCTACAAGTAATGCTTATTTTCTCACAAATCCAATATTTTTAATATAAAAATCTACTGATAGATCTATTGTTTTATGTCATCTACATTTCCCAGTATGCCCCAGTCTGCATCTGATCAGAGAGCCATCTCTTATAATAAAGATTAAAAGAAAAAAAATTCAGCAAACTAACCAACACATTTTAAAATTTTGACATTATAAGGAATGTTTCATATCCATAGTCCCTCACCTCTACAAAGAAAGGAGGGAGTATCTGTTCTTATCTTTTCTTTTGGGGTTAAGATTAGACACTAGAATTTTAAAGCATTCAGTTCCAGTGATTTTTCTTTCCATTTAAATTATTGTAGCCATTGTATATATTGTTTTATATGACTGTAAATGATTTTTATTTCTTTTTCTAAAAACTACCTGTTCCTATCCTTGGACCATTTATCATTTTCTTAATATAACTCCCAATTGCTTTCCAGAATGGTTGGACCAATTCAGAGTTCTACCAATAATTTTTTAGTGTACCTTTGTGGCACGTGAATATGCTAATTAGGTGGTAGAGTACATATGTTGCTGGGCCTGGAGCCAGGAAGATCTGAATTCAAATTCAGCCCTGGGCTCAGACACTGCTTATTAGTTGTGTGACCCTGGACAAGTCACTTAATCTCTATCTACCCCAGTTTACTCAACTGCAACATGGGGATAATATTGCACCTCTCCCAGACAGCTGATGCATATTCCCTTCCTTCTTATCTTTTTAAAACTCTTCCATCATTGATCATTCGCATCTTTTGTCATTCTTGCCCATTTTCTGGTCATGAAATGAAACTTTTGAACTATTTTGATTTGCATTTGTTTTATTGTTAGTAATTTACACTAATGTTTCACATGGTTAGTAATAGGTTTCAAAAAATATTTGTCAATATTCTCTGACCTGTTATATATTGAGGAATTCCTTTTGGCCTTATGTATATCTTGAGTTACTTAATACAAAGATTTTTTTCCCTAATTGACCACTTCCCTTTTTATCCTAGTTGCATTAATTTTTATGTAAAAGCTTTTCAATCTTATGTAATCAAAATGACTTATTTTGTCTTTTGTGATCACCTTTCTTATTAATTCACTATTAATAAAGAGAAATTTGTTTGACTATTAATCAATGAATAAGCATATATTGAGTGCCTATTATGTGCTAGGCACTGGAGATAAAAAATATAACAGTTCCCATCCTCAAAGAGCTTATATTCTATTGAGGGAGACAACCTGTACATATATAAGTAAATATTGGATATATACAGAATATCTGAATAGTGATTTGGGAAGATGGAGGAGGGGGAATAAAATTAGAAGAATCAGGAAAGGCCTGCTTCTGGAACTGAAAATTGAGATAAGGATTTCAATAAGGCAAAATGAGGATTTCAGGCATTGGGAACAGACTTTTTAAGCAATGGCAGGAGATGATATGTCACATATTAGCAAGAACAAGCAGGCTAGTTTGGCTAAAGGACATGTGTAACCAAATGAAAAAGATAAGCTGGTGCCAGTTGTAAAGGGCTTTAAATGCTAAACAGAGGAGTGTGGAAGAAGAAATGGAGGCCCACCTGAAGTTTCCCTAGGAAAAGAGTGACTTTGTGCTTTGGCAATGTCAATTTGTCCATTAAGTGGATGGATTAGAGAGGGAGATCAGAGATTGTGTTGAATCTATCCCTAACAGACTCCAGAATCGATTGTTCAATTTTCAGTTTAAGTATTTACAGCCCAAAAATTGGCAAGCTCTACAAATCTGGGCTTGATTTGCTGTTTTCTTGATTGTCTAGACTTAAGAAAGTGACGGAGAAAATGTTTAAAATTCAGATTAAACTTTAAAGTGTTTTGTGGGTACATTTCTTTTTTCTTGGAGAGCTGTTTATTAAACATTTACTAGTACAACCTGCAAACTGACAGGGAATCCAGTTTAAGAGGATTATTGCAATAGTCGAGGAAAGTGGTGGTGGTGGTGAGTAAAGAGATGTAGACAGATATGAGAGCTGAGGATGTAAAATTGGTCAGACTTGGCAACTGGTTGGATAAGTGGATGAGCGAAAGTGAAGAGTATAGGATAATTCCTAGTTTAAAATAGGATGACTAGAAGAAAAGTGGTGTCCTAGACAGAAATAGGGAAGTTGGGAAGAAAGGTGTATTTAAAGGGAAAGATACTGAATTCTGTTTTGGACATCTGAAACCCATATGGAGATGTCCAATAAGCAGTTGAGAGGCATTCAGGAGAGAGATAAGGTCTGGCTATACAGATTTGGGAGTCATGGTAGCTAATGAGAGGAAGAGAGAGAATGTAGAGGAAAAAGAGGAGAGGATGCAGGGCAAAACCCTGGAGTTTACCCATTCACAGTGAGTAGGACACGTTTGATGAACATGCAAAGGAAAGTGAGAAGGATCAGACCTCCTGGAAAGAACCACAACAAAGCAATGTTATTATTGCTGGTGTATTTCAGTCGTTTTCATTTGTGTCCGACTCTTCATGACCCCATTTGGGATTTTCTTGGCAAAGATACTGAAGTGATTTGCCAGTTCCTTCTCTAGCTCATTTTATAGATGAGGGAATTTAGGCAAACAAGGTTAAGTAACTTGTCCAGGGTCACCCAGCTAGAGGCCAGAACTGAACTCAAGTCTTCCTGACTCCAGGCACGGCACTCTGACCACTGTGCCACCTACCTGCTCTAGTGTTATTATAGCCCAGTGAAAAGAAACTATCCAAAGGAAAGAATAATTAACATTCTTATATAACACAAAGAGGTAAGAAAGGCTGAAGACTGAAAAAAAAAAGACTATTCTCTTTAGTGATAAACAATCACTGGGGACTCTGGAGAGGGCAATTTTAGTCAAGCGTAAGGTAGAAGCCAGATTACAAGGGACTGAAAACTGAATGAAAGGTGGTAAAGTGGAGGCAATGAATGTGGGCAGTTTTTTCAAGGATTTTGGCTGTAAAAGGCAGAAGAGTTACAGGAAACTGGCATAAGAAGAGGGCAAGGTAGGGTAAGGGGTTTTTTTGGTTTTGTTTTTTTTAAAGGAATGATCTGGGCGTGTTTGAAGGCGACCAAGAAGCATCTGGTTGATAAGGAGACATTGAAAATTATAAAGACCTAGATATAAAAGGTTACATCATCTCCAAAGTTAAGGAACAAGGAAGAAAATACCTCTCAGATCTGTGGATTGGAGAAGAGTTTACAACCAAACAAGAGATAGGAGATCATAAAATATAAAATGGACCATTTTGATTATACAAAATGTAAAAGGTTTGCAAAAACAAATCCAATGCAGCTAAAATTAAAAGGGAAATACTTAACTGGAGGAAAAACTTTGCAGCAAGTTTCCCTGATAAAAGTCTCATTTCCGAGAGAGAAGAAAAACTGAGTCAAATTTATAAGAATAAAAACCATTCTCCAACTGATAAAGTCAAAAGATATGAACAAACATTTCTCAAGGGAAGAAATCCAAGTTACCTATAGCCAAATGAAAATGCTCTAAATCACAAATTATTAGAGAAATACAAATTAAAGAAAGAAATTAAAGAAATACAAATTAAAGAAAACCCATAGGTTTTCAAAGTTAACCAAAAAAGGAAAATGACAAATATCAGAGAGCTATGGGAAAATGGGCATATTGATGCACTCTTAGTAAAGGCATTGGTGAATTGGTCCAGTCATTCTAGAAAGCACTTTGCAACTACGCCCAAAAGATACTAAACTATGCATGCCTTTTGACCCAGCAATACCACTATTACTCCCAAAGAGGTCAAAGAAAGGGAAAAAAAAGTCCTACAAGTACAAAAAAATAGTTATAGCAGTTCTTTTTATAGTGGTAAAGAACTGAAAATTAAGGGAATGCCCATCAATTGGAGAATGGCAAAATAAATTACAGCATATAAATGAAACAGAATACTGTTACGCTATCGGAAATGAAAAAAGAGATGGTCTCAAACGTAGGAAGACATAGAAATTGATACAAAGTGAAGTGAGCAGAACCAGGAGAACAGTGGATACTATAATAGCCATATTGTAAAGAGGATGAATTGTGAAAGATTCCAGAACTCTCATCAATGCAATGATGAACCATGATTTCAGAGGACCAATAATGAAGGATGCTACCCACCTTATGACAGTGAGGAGATGGACTAACCTGCAGAGTGAGACACATTTAGAGGCATGGCCAACATGGGAATTTGTTTTGCTTGACTATGATTATTAGTTTTTAAAAGTATTATTTTTCTTTTTCTCCCAATGAAGGAAGATGGGAGGAATGTTTGATAATTTTAAAAGAAATTTTTTAATGAAAATAAAATTAGGGGACTATAGGGGATGACTGAAATTCTGAAATTGATTCCATTCAGATTTTCAGATTTGCTCTGCTGAACACTATTTAGATGACCCTCCCTTATTTCTGCTAGCTGTCTGGGAGCTTCAGATGTGTATTGCAAAGGATACTGGGTTGTAGATCTCAAATTCAGGGTTTGCAGCCTTGTTTACATATCTTGCAACTGTCCTATTCCAGCCCATAGGAATGACAACTTTAGTTTAAGAAAGACAGGGAGAGACAGGAACAGAGGCAGAGAAGGAGAAAGTTAGAGAAAGAAAGACAAAGGCAGAGGGTCTGATAAGAGGGGAGAAATTGAGCTTATAAATTTCTCTATTCCAAAGAACAGAACAGACCTGACACCTTGAATCCACACTTTCCTGAGATCGCATATAGTTGTATAAGATGCTAAGGACCATGAGGAGGGCCATAAGTACAATGCTGCTTCGATGGCTCTGGGATCACCTTAATATAGACGGTCCCTCCAATGATAGAGATTACAACACTTCCATGAAATGCTTTCCAAGTCTTAATAGAAATTTGCCCAACGTATTTTCCCTTCTTTTTATTCTCTTGATATTGTCTAGATAACAATGAAGTGTGCAGGCAATTCATTAGGTTATTCCTTACTATTTGCAATGTCACCAGCGCATCTTTTTTTTCCAGTCATCTGTCCCCTTTATACTACTTTTCCTGAGCAATTCTTGGTTGGTAATTTTTTATACCCACCATTCAATTTATTTCCACTTATGTTATTGATAAGCAAATATTTATTATTAGTCTACTATGTGATAGACATTGTACCAGGTAATGAGGATACAAAGAAATTAAAACAGCCCCTGCCTTTTTTAAAAAATTATTTTAATTTTAATTTATGGAATAAAACAAGCATTTCCATAACATATTATAATAAAAAAGATAACAGCACATGAAATTGCAAACCTACTATGTACAACTTGCTATTCTTTTTAAATATAAAATAAAGTTATCATGTATATTTCTTTTTTTCTTCCCTCCCCCACCCTTGCCTCACCCTAGAGATGGACACAAATAAGTATATATATATGAAAATTATTCTATACATACTTCTGTTTATCAGTTCTTTCTATGGGGGCAGATAGCTTCTTTCTTCATATATCCTTTACTTTTAATTTGTATATTTATAATAGTAAAAAATAACTTACTTGCTCAAAGTCATTCTTAAAACAATATTGTTGTTACTGTATACAATGTTCTCTTGGTTCTGCTCACCTAGCTCTTCAGCATTTCATGCAAGTCTTTCCATGCCTTTCTAAAATCATTGAGCTCATCATTTCTTATAGTCCAGCAGTATTCCATAAGAACCATACATTACAACTTGTACAGCCATTCCCCAGTTGATGAGCATCCCTGCAATTTCTAGCACTTTGCCAAGCCCTTGCCTTCAAGGAGGTTGCATTCTACTGACAGGGTACTGGGAGGCAGGAGGGGTAGGGGCAGGGAGATACAAGGAACAACATATACACACATAAACAATATAAATTATATAAAAGTAAATAGAATCATAGATTTAAAGCTAGAAACAACCTTAGAGATCATGATTTACAAAGATTACAAGAATTATTCATTTTATAAATGAGGAAACTGAGGCCCAGAGAGATTAAGCAATTTCCTCCATGTCATACAGCCAGTAAGTGTTACAGATGGGATTCAAACCCAGTTGTTCCTTACTCCAGTATAGCAGTCTACTCACTATACTGAGCTGCCTCTGTAACAGAAGAATGAAAAGCATTTATTAAGTACCTTCTATATACAAAGCACAGTGCTAAGTACTGGGGATACAAGGTTTCAGATGCAAATCAGATGGAAAGGCCGAGTGGTCTTTCAGGTACAGCAGCAAAGCAGATGGTGATGTTTCTTCTTTAGTTTCATTTTGATTAAAAAAAGTCACATTTTGATTAAAAAAGGATTTGACCATGCCAAGAATTTCGGTGGTGAGAGGTTTGTTTTCTGGGCCTTCAGGAGTTATGGATGCTTAGGAAGTAGGGTCTAGAACACCTTGAGAGGAAATTATCAAGTCACTACTCCATTGGACAGTGGCTACAGGTGGGAAAGCTGTATATGGGATCTGTTTGGGGAGGTGGGGAGGGGAGAGAGGTATTGCTCTTCACAAGGCTCTTAGATTTACTATTTCATAGGTGGCAGTCTTGTATGTAGATGAGTTGGAGAAAAGAATTGGAGTAGATCATAGGAGTTGAGGATGTTGATGAACTGAGAAACCAGAGTGTTCAAACACATGTCGGTGTGATGTAAAGGAAGGTGTGTGTGTGATATATATAAGGGTGTGATGTAGAGGAAGACTATGAGTCAGACTGTGTACTCCTTGAAAAAGGAAGAAGAATGACTGGAGGCAGAGGAAAGTAGACGTTTGTACTTCAGATCTCCTTTTCCATGTCCTTTTGGTGACCTGTAACTTTAATTCTTTAGAGACAGTGATATTTCATGACTCATAACCACCCAACATCACTGGAAAAACATTGTGTTGTTGTTTTGTTTTGTTTTTTTTAATGGGCCTTTATTTCGAGGGAAAAATTGCAATCATTAAAAAGACTGCATAATTTTTTAAAGGCAATCCAGCCAACTCTCTGCTTCATATTCAATTCAGGGGCCAGTTTACTGTCAATGAACAGTGTGTGTCCAAGATATATGTGATGATGAACCAGTTCTTTTGGTTGTCCAGCCAACTGTATATCATAAACTACACAATAGGCATTCTTCACCCATTTGGTTTTTCTATGGTGTCTAGTTTGAACAAATTCTTTTTTGTGATTATGGATCTCATATGGATCTCATTTGGTGCCCTTGATGTTCCAGGGCATGAAGTCAGCACAATGTTAAAATATTATCCACAAACAAGAATATCTGGAAGAACTTACCATCTCTAAGGAATCTCTCTATTTGTATTCTGCATTGTCTGTATACACTTTATCTATTTGTTCCATAATACCAAATGGGGGAAAACATTATATTATTATTTTCCTCTAACTGAAATGTAGCATTCTCTTCAACTATTTAAAACATTATTCTGAGAAGGGGTTCATAGACTTCACCAGACTGACAAGAATTGATGACACAAAAACAGGTTAAGAACCCCTGCAGAGTAATTGGTGGAGAGTGGAGAAATAAAAAAAAAAAAGAAGGGATGTACTAGAAAGAAGGGAAATAGAAGCAATTGATAAAAGAACTATGAAAATTTTGTCCTTATATCAAGAAGATGGCAAGGAAAAATTAGAGCAGTCTAAAGCTATAATCTTATCTAAATTGAGAAATGAGTGGACTCTATGATTCTGCCATGGATCCTGATGGATATTTGAAAGTAGGAAAAAGGAGACAGACATACAGAGACAGAGAGAGACAGACAAAGAGACAGATTCAAAGGCAGACAAGAACGAGACAGAGAAAGGGAGGGAAAGACAGATACAGAGACAGACAGACAGAGAAACAGAGAGAGAGAGAAAGATGGACAGAGAAAGAAGGAGAGAGAGAGAAAAAGGAGGGGGAAAATCAGAGACACAGAGAAAAGGAGGTGGGGAGAGAGGGAGACAGGAAGAGACAAAAGGGAAGGGGGAAAGAGAGAAAGAGAGACAGACAGAAAGGCAGGCAGGCAAGGAGAGAAAGAGAGAGAGAGAGAGAGAGAGAGAGAGAGAGAGAGAGAGAGAAGAAGAGGAGGAGGAGGAGGAGAAGAAGAAGAAGAAGAAGAAGCCCTCCTCCCTCTCTGACTCTGCTCTGCTCTCCACTAGTTACCAAGCTAACTTTCCATCAAACATAACTCCCAATGAACCTGATTCATTCTTCCCAGGTATTCAAAAAGGATAGAAATAGGAAAGAATAAAGAACATAGGGAAGAAGGGGCAAGGAAAGAGAAGAAAATATTCCAGCACCTTCTTTGCTTATATCCACATCTTGGCACATTAAGCTGCAGCTGAAATGAAACCAAAATGAAAGAATGAAGGGGGTATGGGCCAGAAGTGGGAGAAGATAAAGGGGGAGGGGAGGAGGGCTGTTGAACTAGCCTGGGGTTATGCTAAGGAGATGAGAGACAGAAAAAGAATATTATAAATAAATTGTATTTGCTCCAGTGTTGGGGAGTAACAAAGGGTTAAGTAATTTGCATTACTGTATTTGTGCATATGCCCAGAGATGGCTGCCCCCAGAGCTGTGCTTGGGTGGTCTGGTACAGTCTCATGCAGCAACCTATTAGTGGTATCTAACAGTGATTTATGCAGCTGTCAAGTTGCCTTCATCAGTACAAGTGAATTGCAGGCACTGTCAGCCGGCTCAGACTCCCTCTGAGCTACTAAAGTAAACGGAGGCCAAAGTAAAAGGAAAACAGCTCAAGGTACCACTCACTCATCTTCTTGGTTCTCTAATGACTAGCTCCCTCCTCTACAGAGGAGAAAAAAAACCATATAGCTACCCATAGGAGATCCTATTTACAGAGACCCAACAGTGATCTCAGCCCGCTAGTGAACGCGCGCTTTGAGGGAGCTCTGGCAAAAGCAAGGCGAACAGGAAGGGTTGGCAGCGAGCCACTAAAAACTAAAAGAATATCAGTGGCATGGAGGGAAGGGGGGAAGGCCAGTCAAGCAGTCCACCAATCATAATTGCTACAACGCATGGGAACGCACGCTTTAAGTTGCAGGGTGACTGGGGCATTCAGTTGCCAATGAGACCAATGATAGTGTCAACTTCTAAAGTATAAAATCTCCATATGCTCATGCTGCTTCTTAGCTCTTCATCTCCACCTTGCTGGGAGCACTACTTAACTTGCTATTCCACACATAAACCGCTCAATCCAACCAACATTTGCTAAGTCTCTACCCTGGCAGAACAGTGCACTAAGGGAGATACAACGTTCAGATGAAACACAGCTTCCGCTCCAAAGGAGTTTGGACTAGGGAGATTTTTTTTAGGCACACATAATGATAATAGAAAACATTATATGGTAAGGTTATAGTGAGGTACAGAACAAAATGCTGTATAAGGGCTAAGAAAGAAGATCATTTGTAACAGAGGAGATCAGGGAAGCCTTCATAGAAAAGATGATATTTGAATTGGGCTTTATGGTCTGGGTGGAGATGTGAAAAATTACAGGCATTGAGAACTGCAAAGGCATAGAGATAGCATAGTAGCTATTTGGGGGGGGGGGGGGGATAAAGAGGAGTCTTCTCTAGCCAAAGCATAGATTATGTATATGTGACTAACATGAAATAAGGCTAAAAAAGGAAGTAGTTCTACATTGTAGAGGAACCTCGAATGGCAGGCAGAGGAACCTGAACTTGGATGGATGTAGGGTACCACTGAAAATCTGTTAGCAGAACTACACAAACACACACACACACACACACACACACATACATACATACATACACACACCATGTCTGAAACTGACATACCAGGCAATGGATTAGAATTCTGGTGACAATGGTATGATTTAAAAGTTGTCTTGAACAACCCTGCTGACCTGTCTCTAGCATTCTTCATGATATGCCTGCTTATTATTCAGGATGTTTCTCCATCAATATCTTGCAACATATCCATTCAAAATGATGAATGAATCATGGTTCAGAACACGCTACCTATTTTCCTCTTTTGTTGTCTAGATTAGTGACCTCGATTTTTATCATGTACAGCAATCAGCAAATTTTCTTTTTCCAAGGATATGCTAGGGGTAGGAGTGGAGAGTGATTTTTCCCAATGGCATCTGCAAAGCTGCTGCTATGGATGTGTCAGGATTAGGTTATAACTTTCCTTAAGGTCTGAAATCCAGCTTAGAAGAGGGAAAGTTAGAAGAGTTAGCTAGGGGTTAAAGTTGTTAGAAGAGTTAGAGAGGGCTTGAAGTTAGGGAACATTGGGCTATAATGGGTGAAAGATAGGAGTTGGAGACAATCACCATGATTGGCTATGGGAAGGGTGAGATATGACTCATCTCTTTACCCTCCTTTTAGTTGATCACACAACCATTGAGGTCAAGTCACAGTCCCCATGGGGTCATGCTACAATCCCCTAAGGGGAACCAGCCCCTACTCTGAGATAGAAATAGGATCTATTTACCAAAGAGAATAGAGCTACTTTCCCTTTAGTTATGAAGGTAAATTTCCTACTTTCAGAATGTCAGAACATTCTCCTAGCAGAAAGATACAATAATGAGGACACCCTAGTTGTGTGAGGCAACTCACAACTCTGGATAGCAGTCCTTAATCTCTTTTGTTCCTTCAAGAACAATTTATACCACTTCTGTCTCTTCACTTCTTTCCTTAACGGTCCTCATCACTCTCCTGCTGGGCAAATCTTCCCCTCTTTTACTCTAAATCCAATGAAATAGTGACACATTCTTCTAACTCACAATCATCTTTTAAAGGGTACTGAAATAATATTATGCTATTATAGTAAAAAGCAATTCCCTTTAAGCCAGAGAATTGCCAGGTTCATCAGATTGGATTTCTTGGTGTACTATTGACAAGATCAGTCAACTCTATTTAATAGTACACTGGTTTATTCTCTCAGCAAGGCAATGGGGTGAAGTGACTTGCCCAGGGTCACACAGCTAGTGTCAAGCATCTGAGGCAATATTTGAACTCAGGTCCTCCTGAATCCAGGACTGGTACTCTATCCACTGAGCAATCGTGCTGCCCCATATCCTTTCAGCTCTCAGTATTTTTTGCTTTGTTTTTAAGTAAAACAGAGCTCATAGCAAATTCCTTAGGTTGGCTCTCTGGGCAATCCAAACATATCCAGCCAGCTCTTCATTCAGCTTTATCCTGCTTTGTCCAGTCAACTTCTAAAAGCATAGCAGATGCAGAATTTGTCTTTTTCCTTTTTTTCTCTCTATCAAAACAGCAATAGCAATAGCAAATAACCAGCACATCTGAGAGCTTTCATCTCCCTCAATCTGTAGATGACACTGGAGAACAATAAGCAGAATTTATCTTCCTTCCCATAAGCTTACACCATTCTTCAGTTAATCAATATCTCCCAGCCCAACATTTCTATCGCACTGACTCCCCTGTTGCCTTAACTGCCTCTTTATGCCTCCTCCACCCAGTTCCCTCTATTCTTCTCCTGATGACTCCTTCGACATTCTTAAAGGTCAAATCAGAGTCTCTAGGTGCTTATCGATTCCTTTCTCCTTTATGAAGTAAAATTCATAAAACCCACCTTTCTGTTAATTTTAAAAGTCATTATTTAATCATCCCATATTCTCCAAACAGTGATTTACTATTTTGTGGTTTTTTTACCTCTCCAGCTCTAAAATTACATGCAAATGTAATGGAAATTTACAATTACATGCAAATGAGCCAAGAGATAACAATGCCCTGTAGCCTTGGTCATTTTTCTGTCCTCATTTTTGGTCCCCAAAAAGGTTCTGTCAGTTCTCTATTTAGTCCTCATAATGGTCCGTGTCTCTCCAATTTTTATCTGAAAATTGTGTTTCTTTACACGTGGATTTCATCAGTTTTCCTCACACAAAAGTTCTTTTCCTGCCCTTTTTTCACAGTTCATGCATGAAAGACAGAGTACTTTACATCCTTCCCAAGTAGATTTAAATTTTTTTCTTAACACAACAGCTCATTTTCTTACCCAAAAGTTCATTTCCCACCCCTTTTCAGCAACCAAACTGCTCATATGCAAAAGTGGCAGTATATCTTATATGAAAACGTAATAAGGGTTAAGCTAGATGATTTCTGAGGTCCCTCTGAATTATAAATCTATGATCCTATGGAGTGTTAAGGTTGCCCTTAGAGTGATTCCTGGTATGAATTAGAGAAAAGGGAAAGGGGAAGGAACATAAGCATTTATATAGCACCTACTATGTATCAGATGGGCATCTCACTGGTTCAGTGGATAAAGTTCCAAGCCTGAAGTCAGGAAGACTCATCTTCATGAGTTCAAATCTGGCCTCAGACACTTACTAGCTGTGTGACCCTGGGCAAATCACTTAACTCTGTTTGGCTTAGTTTCCTCATCTGTAAAATGAGCTGGAGAAGGAAATGGCAAACCATTCTAGTATCTGCCAAGCAAATTCCAAATGGAGACACAAAGAATCAGACATGACTAAAACAACTGAACAACAAAAAAAATATGCCAGGTAGACTGAGGCACAAAGTTCTTAGCACAATCAAAATTTATTGTAAAGCAGAAATTTACCAATAAATAAGACCTCAGCTTCCCCAACAAAGCTAAGACCAGTTACGAGGTTAACAACACTTTTTATAGTTTTGGGGAGTAGAGAAAATAGGAAGGCTAGGACCATAGATGGAAGAAAATATGATTGGATGGAAATTAGGAATGAGGGCTGGCAACAACCCTCTCCTTCCCTCCCGTGAATAAGAAATGTTCATTGTTTTTAGTCCAGCTGCTTCTGCAAGGACAAAGATAACAAACCAGACTGCTTTGGATATCAAACCAGACATCCTTGAAGGATAGCTTGGTGGTACGAAGATATTAGACCAGACTCACTGGTGTCCACCTGCATCCTTTAAGGGTAACATATTCCCTTGACACAAGAATAAAACAGTGATTAACAGGAGAACTGGATCTCTAAATTTAACCCATTACAGGCCAGCTAAGTTTCTGAGTTAAATTCAGAGACAAAAAATCATGACTTGGGCAGTTACCGGATAAAATCAGTTAATTGTAAATAGGACCTATTTTAAAAAGACAGAATCAATCTGATTATTTCAAAATTCACCTGTATCATTTTACGGATGAAGGAACTGAGTCAGATAGAGGTTAAGTGCTACCCTTCTCCACCCTTCCCTATTCTTTTTCTTCTTTTCCTTTCCCTTTCATTCCTTTCCCTTCCCTTCCCATTTTTCCCTTCTTTTCCCTGTCTTTCCCTTCCCTTCCATACTACTAAGGTAAATATCTGAAAAAGGTTTTGAACCCAGATCTTCCTGATTCCAAGTTCAGTCTTTCTCATCATATTGGCTCTTAAGTGCCTGCCCGCACAAAATGATTCTAGAGTTTTGGAACTGTGCTAATGGGAAATGCTGTATTTCTTTGGCCTAATTCTGAGAATCTTGGGATCTCTATATGGGGAAAGAGTGCCTCAAGGAAGGGGGTATGAGGAATGCAAGGGAATATAAGGAATAGGGGTACAAACTGACCCAGAACTTGGAGACTGAGCTTAAGAGCCTGCATGAGCACTCCCCATATCAAACTGGGAGCTAGCCTGTGACAAGGTTCATTAACATCAGTGCAGAATTTTAGAGCCCGGGGAAGGTGAAGAAATAGTGTCTTAGAATAGTGTATGTGTGTGTGAGAGAGTGTGTTTGCAACAGGCTCTACTTTATTCACTTCTTAATAATGTCAGGGGCTTTTCTTTAATGAGCCTCTTTTCTCTCTACACAGCCAACTGGCATGTGGTGCATTGTAAACCAGGACCACCACCCCCTCCTTCAGCAGCGGAAAGCAGGTGTTTCATACTGGACTTGATTTCTAGCCAGAGCTTTTAGAGCTAGGGGCTGGGGGTGGGGAAGAGTAGGAATAATTAACTCCTGATTATTGCAGAAATGTGAGAAGTGTAGAAAAGGTGTATGTGGGAAAGAAACGATAACCTCAAATTACCTGCTGCTCCCCATGCTTTCTAAGACTCTAAATTGACGTTCCCTTCACCTCCACAGGACTCTGTCCTTCAAAATATGGAGCATTTTTGGGGTGGAGGAGGAAATCACATCATTGGAATCAGGTGGTTCCACCAACTGTAATGTTGTAACTTTCTTGGCTTTGCAGGAGTTCTTGGCCCTGGTCTTTAACAGTTCTGTCAAGAAAGGCAAGAAGGGACAATGGTCATTTTCATTGCTTTCCCACCAGTTTGGAAAGGTTAGAAACTGCCAGGCTTTTACAATGCCGCAAAATGGTGCCTGGAGATAAATGTGCCAACTTGGACTTGAGAACCCCTTATCTTCACATTGCAAGGATCCTTGAGTGTCCATTCAACTGGAAGTTTTAAATACTTCGACAATTCAGTTCTAGAATGGCAGGACTTTTGTTTTCCAAGGGCGAAGAGCCTTTCAAGCACTCTGGCATCCTTCTGTTTTTCTTTTTTGTTTTGTTTTGTTTTGGGGGTTATTTTCTTCTTCTAGGACGCCGAATAGAGAACAGCTGCAGTGGATATGTAAAAATTGTAGCAAACTGTGGACAGCTTCCCCTTTCTAATTCTTTTCCCTCTCCTTTCCCCTGCTGCCAACCTAACCCCTGCTTCCCCAACCCCTCTCAAAATTATGTAAAAGTAGAGTACTGAGCTCCTTTCCAAATTCCAAATCTAAAGCATTGATCACCCCTGTTGTCTTTGAAAGTGTCAGGTGTAATTAGAAACCCTTTCCAGGGGTGGGGAACCTGCAGCCTCGAGGTCACATATGGCCTTGAGGCTGCAGGTTCCCCACCCCTACACAAGTGCTCTGGGAATATCCAGCAGAAAATTCTCTTTTTTTTCTCCTCTGGACAGAAAGAAGCAAAGAAATGTGAAAAGCCATTTTCTTGGTCATTATTGATTGCTGTTTAGAAGAAAAGTTATTGAGGGAAGAATACATATATTCTGCTCTTTCTTTGACGCTTTTCTCATATGCTCTTTTGAGTCGGACATGAGGAAGGACAGTTAGGGAGCCAAATACATCGAAGAGGCCTAGACATGGACCAGAGTTATGCTCCTGCTGAAATTGCAAACTGGAAGCTAAGCAGACGAGCTGATAAGGTTTACTAGCTACTCTGAAGATCATTTGTTTTGGAGTTTTCTCTGGAAAATGTAAGGAATAAAAACTGTTCACACTTCTCTAATACTTTTCCCATATTATCTCATTGGATTCTCACAATGACCCTGTGAGTTTGGCAGTACAGGCATTATTATTTCCATTTTGTATGTTGTCATCCGGGACTATCCCCACCCTTAACCTATATTCTTAGTTTTTGGGGTTGTTTTTTGGAGGGGGGGTCCATATACTCCAGGCTCAACACAGGGTTTGTGGGTCTACCAGAGTGGGGAACCTGTGGCCCTGAGGCCACATGTGGCTCTAGGTCCTCAAGTACAGCCCTTTGACTGAATCCAAACTTCAAGAACAAATCTCCTTAATAAAAGGATTTGTTCTATAAAACTTGGACTTAGTCAAAAGGCCACACCCAAGGCCCTAGAAGGCCACATGTGGCCTTGAGGTTGCAGGTTCCCCACCCCACTATTAAAACTGCGGTTCATAAGTCCCTACTGGTAAGTTTACCTTTAATAGTCAGATGACACAATTTAGCTCAAAGCCAAAGTATTTATAGCATAAGAACAGAAGCTACAAAACATTTGCCTCATACACCTGGTCTCTACCACATGATATACAGCATTACTATGGTAAGTTGGGATGCACATAGAGTACACTAGGAGAAAGGCATTCATACAGTTAACACACACAATCCAGATAATTTACACCTCCAGAAAGACAACACCTGAATGGTTTCTTTTTTTTCTTTTATAGTGGCATCATAGCTTATCTTCTGGACAAGTTTCTCTGCTGAGATCTCCAGGCCTGTTCCTTTCCCAAAGCTCAACTCCCAATTTTCTCTTGGTTTTCAAACCTTCTCCAGTCTTGTACCTCAATTTACTGGGCCTGCTTCTCACTGGATACAGCATCTGCTACACAGCACTACTGCCAGTAAAGAGTGGGGAGGAGAGAAAAATGCCATCTGCTTCTGCTTCAGATGAAACGACCATGTTTTTTGTCTTAGGGACTGGGTTCTTCTACCATAGCTGGAGGTCTTTTCACTTAGCAGAGATCATGCTCATCAGAGCTATCTCTTGCCTTGATTCACTCCTTAAAATAAGTGTTCTTTTTTAAAAACATTTTTATTTATTTTATCAAATATTTCCCAATTAAATTTTCTAAAGTTTTTAAACATATTTTTTTTTAATTTTGAGTTCCAAATTCTCTCCTTTCTGCCTGCTCCTCCCCTTACCCCCTTGAGAAGGCAAACAATATGATAATCAATTATACATGTGAAGTCATATAAAACATATTTCTTTATTGGCCATGTTGAAAAACACACACCTACACACACACACACACACACACACACACACACACACACACGTACACACACCATAAAGTGAAAATAGTATGCTTCAATCTGCATTCAGAGTAAAACAAGGCTTCTTAAGCTGGGATTCATGAACTTTTTTTCTTAACTTTGATAACTGCTTTTCAAAATAATTGGTTTCCATCATAATCTTACATATTTTATTTTATGTGTTAAAAAATGTTATTCTAAGAAGGAGCCCATGCTAAAAGCAGATTTACCAGACTGCCCAAGGAGTCCATGACACAGCATGACTAGGCAACCCTGCCTTAGAGAGTGGGCCTTGCTTTTCAACAGTCTAGGCTTGGCTAGCCATTCTTTCATTTTATCTCTGTTTTTTCCTAGTCATCCTCTAATTCTTCTATTCAATCTGTTGGCTAAAGAATTTGTTCGCTAGTCACAAAAGAGTAACAAAGTAAAGATACTTCTTTATAGTTCAATTAAGATATTAATACTTCATTCTCCCTGTTACCTGCCCTTTTCATTCTATAATTTTACCAAATAGACTAGAAAGGAATGCATTGATCTGAGATTTCTTTAACAATTCTCTATCATTACCACCACCACCCTATGCACACACACACACACACACACACACACACACACACACACACACACAGATGAAAATAAGGACTTGCCCATGGGTCTACCTGGTAGAAAGTGTCAAGGAGGGATTCAAACTCAGGTCTCTCCCAAATACAGTCTTTCCATTCTATCCCAAGGATCATATACTAGTCTACAGAGCTAAAATTAGGAAAATCTTGAAGCTGAAGGTATTTCAAGTCACTATACGTAAATGTGTTTGTAGATACATATATCATATGTATCTATACACACGTACATAATATATATACATTCACATACATATATACACACATGTGTGTGTGTGTGTGTGAGATCAAAACATCACAGAGCTATTGGGGCCAGGGAAGCCTAATTCTTGCCTCTGACCTGTTCCTTATGGTAATGCACTAGGATACACAGCTTGTGCACTGAGTGGCTGCTACATAAGAAACTGAGTCTCTTTCAGAAAAGTTGATGCCTTGATCCTTTCTCTAAACACTAATCGTTCTTTGCATCTATGGGGTGTGTGTGTGTGTGTGTGTGTGTGTGTGTTTCAGACATAATTCAAGTGGTTTGCATTTTTCATCAAATCTGGCTTCTTGAATCTAACATCTTTTATGTGGAAGGCACTGTATTAGGTGCTAGGAATAGAAATATCAAAACAAAATCCTTGCCTGTAAATGTATACACTCTACCAGAAATCAGTAAATGGTAGCAGAACCCCAGCAAGAAAAACTTCATTTGAATGGAGAAAAGAATACCAGTCATGAGTTTAGAGAAGATGAACAAGGAAATACAAACAAAAGGTGTGGTGACTATGTTCAACTAGAAATGAGAGTATATGAGTGTCTCACATTTAGGAAAGCCAACAGGCAGTAATCCAGACTTATAAAGCAATAAAGTGTTAGGGGAGTTATTTAGAGCAAAAGACTCTTTGCCACATGAAAAAATTCATTACAGAATTCTATTAGAGAGATGCCCTAGTGCATTTAAAATATGATTCTGTAACCAGACATTGGAGGAGATCTACATCTGCTGGAAGGATGGAATTCCTTAATGTTTATCTCCTTGACCCTGGAGAGCCATGATACTGTGATTGAAAGGATAGCCTCTCTCCCACGTTAGGGGAAAGAGGAAAGGTCTTGAGACCAGAGAGAATGGATCTGGGGGGCAAGCACAATAGGATCCCCTAAGAAGCCAGGGATCTATCACTCCTGTGGGTGGTACAAGCAGAAGCAAAGCCACTGCCTCACCACCTTCAGTGGGGACTGGGCACAAACAGGCTGAGGGTCCCATTGCACAGCTGCACCCCAGCTGCCAGCTCCCCAGGCAGGGGAGCAAATGATAAAAGGCTAAGACAAAGACTCTAGCCAAGCTATGCAGAAGTCATGCAAAACTGATACAGAATGGCTATATGTCTTACTGCTGAGAACGGAAATGATAGTCAAACTCTCCAGTCCTGCATTCTGTTCCCATTCTTGTTCCCTCTAGGGAGAGAAATGAGCTGTTTCCCAGTCCATGTTTCTTTAGACTTTGTTCTGCTTTTATGTTTCGTTATTTCTCAAAGATAAAATGATTAACTTTTTCATTGCTGACTTATGTGCTTATCTAAATGGGCCTGAGAGAAAAGCCCTAAATGATAAACCACACAGAAGATAGAAAAGATTTTTTTAAGCTATGATGAGAGGCCGGGGGGGGGGGGGGGGGGGGGGGAGAGAGAGAGAGAGAGAGAGAGAGAGAGAGAGACTTTGTTTTTATTAATTGCTGGGACCTTCTCAACTAGGGTCTCCAGTTGAACAAAAGAGTGGTATTAATTCACATTTTTATAGCTGCCCAAGAGAAGAAAAGATGAGTCCAGCTCAACCCCAGATACAAAATGAGTCAGCAGTTTGGGGGGTGTAGGGAGTGAGGGGGTAGAATTGTGAGCTAAGCTGCAGCTAGCATTTCTGAGCCTATCACCTCCAGTATTTCCTCTTCCCATTGTTCTTCCTATGGCACATTTAGAAGGAAAACCATTCTCCAAGAAGCAGAGCATTGACTAGAGAAAAATTTATTCCTAAGGGGAGAAGGTAGGGAAGAGTAGTACCCCCTGTGTAAAGGTGAGGGCCAGAAAGAGGGAGGAGTAGCCCCCTACTCACTAGCCCAGTGCCTCCCATCACACACACTACTAGTAGAACTCAATTTGCAAAAATAACTTAAATGCCTTTGTACGGGAGAACATCTACTATTTTAAAAAAAAGTGAACATTTCTATACTAAGGAGACTGCTACTGGAGAAGTTTGAAGAAGTAATAGAAGACAGAGATATTATAAATATGCAAGTATAAAGATAAAAGTCTTTCACTGGAAAAGAGAAAAACTGGAAGAAGAGGGTGAAAGGCAAATTGCGAAAATAATTGTGCAAGAACGAGTAGTTACGGACCTAGAAGCAGAGAAAGTCTATCTTGGAGATGCTGGAGTGGAAGAAGTATTATTATCATGAGAGTCAAAATGGGAAGAGGCAGAGAGATTAAACAGTAGATACTTGCAGGAACTGATTCTGGAGCTTCTGCTTTTGACCCTGATTTTATGCTTTGGGATGTTATGGTTCCGGCCACCGTTTATTCAGTACAGAGAGTAACTTCATTGGTGGAATGCTCTGTTAATCTCAAAGTCGGAGCAGTTAAACAAATAGTAACAACTAAGTTTCAGTTTCATATTTGTTGTACTTACTGAAAAAAGCTGTATGTTCTCTGTTTCTAATTTAGAAAGTAGGAGATGTAAATGGTTTGTATTTCTCTTGCTATGGAAATAATCCCAAACTCGCTTGTTTTTTTGTATGTGGCCTTTGATTTATTTTTCTCCATAGTGTATAAGGAAGAAATGATTTCTGTTTCCTATGTTAGCGGATAAAAAATGAGTAGCCATGAAAGACACATGAAGAATATTGAAAGAATTTAAAAGATGCAGGTCCTAAAATGAGTGGCAGGGGAAAAAAGAGAGTCATTGGAAATATCATTAACATCCTCATCACCAAAAGTTTTTATTACATATTTCCATTTGTATGACCTAGTTAATAAAATAGACCCAGTCCCAGGTTACGCTGCTTAAACCAGAAGTTAGCTAGAATGTAAGTTCTCTGAAAGCAGGGAACAGATCTTCTGTAGTATAATGGAAAGAGTACCTGTCCTGGATTTGGAGTCGGACCACTTGGGTTTGTTTAGATCTTAGTTCTGCTACTGGTTTGTTGGGGAACTTTTGACAGGTCACTTAAGACATAGCTCTGAGTCTCAATTTCTTCATCACCAATTTGAGGATCATGGTAGGAATACCATCTACTCTACAATGGCAAGACTAGTTTGTTTTTTTCCCCAAAAGGTGATGAAGCCATCCGTAAGACTTCATCGGTCCAGGGGACCATAGACTCAACTTTTGATGTAGCTTCCCGGTCATTTGAATGTAAATGTCCATCTCCTCAAACTTAATATACCCTATGGGAATGGTATACCACCATATCAAAGGTAGAGACAAATGAGATGCTCCCACCTAAAGCAGTGCCAAATATCCTTTCCATGTTATTGTTAAGTAAACTTGTTTTTGTGAAATGTTACATGGTCTATGAGTGTCTGTTTTCATTCAAATCCTGAGACTGAACCACCAGACTGGCCTTACTTAGGTCTGGCCCAGAACGAAGATAATATCTTTCTCTTCTACTTACATGATAAGTTTGAGGCTTCAATGAAATAACATTTATATCAACTGGCATTATTCTTCATATCCCCCAGTTTTTGCATGTTCATCTATCATTAGACGTGACTGAATGACTGAACAACAATTATTATTTGTTAGCTGAATGAATGACTGAAAAAAATTTAAGAAAACGGCTTTATTTGTGTACTTGCTTCCCCAATTAGATTTTTAACCTCGTTAAGCTTAGGAACTGTGTAATTCTTAATCTTTGTATCTCCTGTGGTGAGCACAGTGCCTTGGAAATGGGAAGGGAGACCAGTGACAATTCACCCATCTGAGACATGTCTGCTTCAGCTTCTGAGAAGAAGCAGTTGTTGGACTAAATCTGCTTTGCCAGTTCACTTCTCTGGGACATAAATCTGAATCTCGGTTCTGAAAAAGGAGGTTACTGAGGTAAGTCTGTCTTGGGACTCTATTTCGAAACAGCAGTTATTTATTAGCACATGACAAGCTGTAGAATTTTGGAGTCAATGAAGAACAGAGTCTCCTTCACTGACGTGCACATGAAGAATTGGCTAACTTTTTTTTTTTATTTTTAGATAATATTTTTTTTCCACTTACATGTAAAGACAATTTTTAACATTCATTTTTAAAAATTTTTGAGTATTGGAAAACTTTTTTAGGATAATAACTGAGGAAATTCAAATATCAGAACTGTTTTAAGATTGTAAGCCAACTGAAATTTACCTGATTATAGACAGAAGATGAAAATTTGGTTACTAACCAGAAGCTAAAGTGGGGTCATTCCTAGAGATAACTTAGCAGGTAAATCAAGAAAGGGTAAGACAAGAGGAGACAAATGAAAGTACCGATGTCAGAATTGTACTAAAAACATACATTAACATTCTCTCTGCACCATCACTTGTTACCAGGTAGATTGGTTGACCAATTAGAGTGTTTCGTGCAATTGATGGAGAAGGATGAAGAAGAGGAGGAAGAAGAGGAGAAAGAAGAGGAAGAGGAGGAGGAGGAGGAGGAAAAGGAAGAAGAGACTTATGAGTGAGGAAGAGGAAAGACATTTTGCTCTTTCTTATGATTTGCTTCTGAAAAGAGAAGAAAAGATGGCAAAAGCTGTTTCTCTATATTGCTACCCATCACTTCTGAAAGACAAGGGAGAAGAAGAATTTTGCAAAGCAGCAGAATTGGAGAAATTTTTGCCAACTTTAGAATGAAGGTTGCAGCCTTTTCCTAAAAGTGCATAACATTACTCCAACTGAAGACATTAGCTAAGCTTGAAGCCAGAAAGAATAAAAACTACAGTTACTGTTAAAGAGAAAGTCCAGCTGAGCAGAGGAACAGCTTGAAATAGGAATAGGAATAGGAATAGGAACAGATAATCAGAGAAGCTACCCAGTAAATCATTTAACCCAACTGAGATGTTATCCCCATTGATGATTACCCCTGTACTGGCTACTACACTATCTTCTCTTTCCCATCTTGATTCCTTTGTGAATCAGTTTAACTCTATAGTGCCCTTTATACTTGAGACCCTTTCCTCTTTAACCTATCTCAGATAGGAAAACTGCCAAGCCCCAACCCTGGATTACTTCCATCATTGACTGATTACCTTCACTCCTATTCACTTTATGCTGAATGGAGTTAGAGGAAATCATAAAACCTTGCTGACTGGGAAAACTACAAATTTATATTACATCATCTCAACTGAGCCCTCTCTGCAGCAAGATCAGCCTTTTATACCTCCCTAATTGATTTACTATCCCACTCACCACAGCAGCTTTTCCACACTTTTATATCCCTTCTCAAACATTTCACAGTTCTCACTTCTCTTATCCTTTCCGTTGAGAACCTTGCCTCATAGTTAACTGAAAAAAATTGAAATCATTCATGCAGAGCTTCCTTTTCTTCCCTCCTCCTCATCTCACATCCCTCAGACGCCTTCCCACATCTAACCCTTTATCCTTTTCTTTCATGAAAAAGTGCCCCTTGTCCTTACTAAGGCAAACCTCTCAACATGCACAATTGATCTCATTCCATTTCATATTCTCCAGCAGATTGCCTCCTATCATCCCCAATCTCTTACTAATCTTTAATCTCTCCTTGTCTACTAATTGCTTCCCTGCTGCCTGCAAACAAGCTCACATCTCTCTCATTCTCAAAAAATTCTCACTTGAATCAGCTATCACCACTAGTTTTCATGATATATCTCTCCACCCTTTTGTAGCTAAACTTAAGAAGTATATTTACAAACAGTGCCCTCCATTTCCTTTCCTTTGACTCTCTTCTAAATTTCCTGCCTCCCGGCTACCCATCTCATCATTCAACAAAAATTGCTCTTTCCAAAGTTACTAATCATCTCTTAATTGCTAACCCTAATGGCCTTTTCTCAGTTCTCATCCTCCTTGACCTCTCTGCAGTCGCTGACATTGTCAATCATTCTTTTTTCCTTGATACTCTCTTCTCTCTAGGTTTTCATGACGCTGCCCTTCCCTATTCTCCTCGTACCTGTTTGACCACTCCTTTTCAGTTTCCTTTGCTGCGTCTCCATCCAGGTCACCCCTACTGACTGTGGGTATTTCACCAGCTCTCTTCTCTTTTCTGTCTATGCTACTTCATTTAGTGACCTCATCGATTCCAGTGGATTCAATTATCTTGACGCAGGTGTTTCTCATGTCTATTTACCTATTCCTAACCTCTCTCCTGATCTCCAGTCTCACATCTCCAACTGCCTGTTGGACATCTTGACTGGATGTCCCATAGATATCTTAAACTTAATACACCCAAAACTGACCAGTATATTTCCCCCTAAACCCTCCCCTCTTCCAAACTTCCCTACCAAGGGAATCCTAATCATTAGGCTCATGAGACAGATGTCATCCTTGACTCTTCCTCCCTCTCATCATCACCATGCAATCTGTTGCCAGATTCTTTTGATTCTACCTCTGTGACATCTCTGGCCAAATGCAACCCTTCCTTCTCTAACACTGCCACCACCCTCAACACCTCATGCCTAGACTATTGCAATAGCCTTCTGGTTCTTCTCCCTACCTGAATATCTACTCCAGTCCATCCTCAGCTGCCAAAGTGACCTTCTAAAGTTCGGGTCTGACCATGTCACTCATGCTTAATAAATTACAATGGCTCTCTATGACTTCTAGGATCATATAAAGCCTTCTCTTTGACTTTTGAGACCCTTCTCAACCTGTCCACTTTCTACTTCTCCAATCTTCTTATATTTCTTACATTTTATTCCCAGTCACCTACAAGATACTTTCCCACCTCTTTTTCACTGGCTCTCCCTGATGCCCAAAATTTTTTCCTCCTCATCTCTGCCTCCTAACTTCTCTATCTTCCTTTAAGTTGTAGCTAAAATTGTACCTTTCACAAGCAGCCTTTCCTGATACTCATCAATCAATGATAGTGCCTTCAATTTACCCAGAATATATCTTGTTTGTACATTGCATGTTGTTCCTCCCCTCCCCACCCCCAGCTTAGAATCCTAGAGTTCCTAGAGATGCCAAAGGGCAAGAGTCGTTTTTGCCTTTTTATTACCAGTGCTTAGCACAGTGACTGGTACATAGTAAGCGCTTGGAAAGTACTTGATAATTTGGTGTGTTAGTCAAGCACATCACAGATTAGCTCAGCATAATAATTCAAGTATCCATTCCGAAGAATCTCTGCTTGTCAGAGAATTTTTTTTTTTTGGCTAGGCAACGGGGTTAAGTGACTTGCCCAGGGTCACACAGCTAGTAAGTGTTATGTGTCTGAGGCCAGATTTGAACCCAGGTTCTCCTGACTTCAGGGCCAGTTCTCTATCCACTGTGCCACCTAGCTGCCCCTCATCAGAGAATTTTTATGGATAGTTCTGAGAAAGAAAGAAAGAGTACATTTAAGCCTACAGTTCCAGAGCTGTGTTATGTTGGCTACATACATTCCCTATACATGTGCTTTACTACACATTTTAGGTGTGTCCCCCTCCACACAGACATTATTTGCATTGATGGGAGAGTATAATTGGGGTTTATGAGTATAAGGCTATGGAATTATGTGTTTACTTTGCATTTTCAGTAATAATTTTAGTTGTTAGTTATTAGTGGGTGATTTGTTAATGGGGGGGTGCCCAGGGGGCCTCAAGAGCAAGTCACTCTCTGGGTCACTTCCTAGGAAGAAAGGCCTTTCCTTCCTCTCAAGATGCCAAAACTCTCTAACTCTTGAAATTACTTTGGATTTACTTATTTGCATAACTGCTAATGATCACACAGCTGCTAAATTGCAAAGCTAAGACTCAGAGCTAGGACTTAGAACTGGTATGCATTGTACTCTGCCTAACTCCAACCAGCTAACTTTTCAATTCATTTATAACCCTGATAAACGGTTTGATGAGGGCAGAGGTGGAAACAATTAGATAAATTAAGATCCTCAGATGAGCTTTATTTCACCTGTCCCTTCTATCTCTGCCTGTCCAGCACCACCAAGGGTTGGCTTTGTTTGTAAAATCCTCATTACTGAATTACCACGGACATCTTTAAAGTTTATGGACCCCAGCAGAGAGAGAAAATAGGCCAGACATTATGCATTCCCTTTTTGGTCGTCCACTTTCTCCACTGAAGTCAATGATCCTCATAAAACAAAATGAAATCTCGTAAAAATAATTCCCTGCACTTACTCAAAAGTAGCATCATTTTAACACCAAAAAATAAAATATGCTTGCCTTTTAGAACTTTGTTCAAAAATTCATGGGAGATCTAATGTATTTATAATGAGTCACTTCATTCAACTGCATATGTACTATTAGAAGAGGGACCTTTAATGAAAAACATACTGTACTTATTTAGATGGTCACATTATGTTTGTTTATTTGCAGTCTCCTTTGTTTTCTGGTTTCCTCTTGAAAAACAATTTTCATCCACTTGTGATTGCAAGTCTACCAACCTTCCTCCCACTGATGAACGTCTGAGTGAGAACGGCCAAATAAGGCTAGACTTTCAAGTCAGCTAAAAGTTTAAAGTTTATTTCTGAAATGATTTCGTGTTTGTTCCTTTCCCAGACCCTGTTCCCTGTTTCTCCTTTCCTTCTAATTGCCACAGTCTGCATATATTAGAGGACTTAAATATCTCCCAGAATCCTCTTTGGTTTTTTTCCAGGCTGTAAAGTAAAACAAAGGAGTTTAAAAAAAAAAAGAAAGAAAAGAAAGAACCAACTTATTCTTACTCTTCCAAAGCATTTCTTTTTCTTGCCTTTACAGATTTTTTTTAATCTAACAGCTTCTTCTAACAGCTTATTCCTGCTGTGCATGAAATGTTAATGGGCTCATAATCACATTTGTAAAATTCTTGTGTGTATTTTTGCCCAAAAGTAGAAAATATTTTTTCTATTTTTTAAAAGTAAGTTATTTTTTGTTTTTTAAGGAGAGGAATTAATTAAAGGCAGAATGATACAATGAAAAGAATTCTGTTTTTGGACTTAGAAGAGACTTTGGTTTAAAGGGAGGCAGGGTGGTATGTCAGAAAGAGTGATAGATTTAGAAACAAAGGGCTTGAGTTCAAATCCTGGCTCTCCCACTACCCATGTGACTTTGGGCAAATCACTTAACTTCTGTAGGCTTCAGTTCTAGTTATAACTCTATGATTCTTAGAATCCTATTTCTAGCACTTACTAACTGTTTATGGGCAGGTCACTTAATCTCTCTTCATCTGTAAGATGGGGATAATAATACCTGAAGTACCTATTTCATAATGTTGTGAGAATCAAACAAGATAATGTAGATAAATTGCTTATATAAATATCAATTATTGTAGAAGTGGTGCCCAGGAAGAAACTGGTGAGTTCCCTCTGAATCCCTCTTATTTCTTCTTAATGAGGTATTAAATTCCCCTGACAAGTTTAGCTATTTGACAAGACTTACTGGTCCTAGGGTACTCCCCTTCCTCATTAATGCTACATTAAGGATGATTGATTTATGACCATTTCATACACCTGGGCTCCACTCCTGAACTTGGCCTTTAAAAAGGAGGTCCGGGAACAGAATGAGAATTACAGAGTGCACAGAAGGGAGGAGTTAGATGCTCAGACACTGTGGGAGAAGCTGGTACATTTTCGAGGCCCCTCCAGGGAACCATGAGGCCTCATCCTTGGCTTCAAAAAAGGATAGTGGAGGAATGGCCAAGATTCAAGCCGTAGGAATGCATGTTGCTAGCTAGCAGTGGAATAAAGTGGCAAAACATTATGGACACTGTGAATTCTATGGATGGTGAAGGTTTGGGGAAGGGGGGGGTTAACTCTCTATGGACCCAAATGCTTAGATAAGAAAGAAGGGCAACTAGGTGGTGCAGTGGATATAGTTCTGGTCCTGGAATCAGGAAGACTCATTTTTCTGAGTTCAAATCCAGCCTCAGACACTTCCTAGCTGTATGACTCTAGGCAAGTCACTTAACCCCATTTACCTCAGTTTCCTCATCTGAGGAAATAAGTAAAATGAGCTGGAGGAGGAAATGGCAAAACACTCCATTATCTTTGCCAAGAAAATCCCAAAACGAAATCACAAAGAGTCAGACATAACTTAAAAATTACTGAATGATAAAAGATAAGGAAAAACTAAAAATCAGGTTAGTGATCTAAATCCACAAGAATTGTTTAGGTCCCAGAGTGAAGGGAACTGGTGGGAGGAAAGGATAATTCTCTAGCAGCTCCCAAAGTACCTTCTGTTTGTAGAGTAATACTGTAAAGTCTAGATAACTCCAGAAGTCCCCCAGGGAGGTGGGGTTCACCAGCAAGCAAAGGAGAGTAATCTAGACTGTTAATGGACTCAAGTGTGTATTGCCTTTTTTGAGAGGCAAGATGGTATGATGGATACAGTGCCGGATTGAGGTCAAATCTTGATTTAAAAACCTACTAGCCCTGTGACCAAGTCACCTAAAATTTGAGAGCCTCAATTTCCCCTATTTTCAAATGGGAAATATTTGAAAATTATTACTTAAAATATGAAATAAGTATATTTAAAATAGAATGTTTAAAATATAATTAAAATATAAAAATATTAGTTGAAAAATCTATTTTAAAAATATTTAATTTACAGGGTTGCTGTAAAGGCACTTTGTAAACCTAAAAGTGCTATACAGACTTGAAATAATAATTATTTTGTCAGGTTAGATAAAGCTTTCCTACATTTAGGGATTTGTTAGCCTGAGTGCTTACATGGGAGCTGATGGAACTTTTAACTTTTCTAAAGATATAAGCCAAATTCTGATATTCCTATGGGAGACCCTTTTGGGGGGCATGAGCCAAAAAGAGAAATTTGTTAGAAGTATCATCCAGCTTCCTCTCTGTGTCATTTTTGCATTATGTGATAATCTCCAAGCATGCAGAGTATGTCATATGGACATTCAATACAAGGCACAATGCTCCTAAACTATGCCTTTGTCGCACTCACAGATAGGGCTGCTTATTCCTCCCCTTAATCTAAACACTCCAGTGTCTTTAGCCATGCCCTACCTGTAGCTCCACAGACCAGGGCTTGGCTTAGAGCAGGCCTGCACAACATACGGCCCACAGGCCACTTGTGGCCCACCAAAGGATTTTGGACAGCCCATGAAAAATGAAGAGGATATAAAAGAAAGTAAAGATATAATGAGTGCTTTGTGCATGCCCCACTTAACCCGCCTTCCACTAGTCACTATTGTGCCCATCATGTAACTTGGCAGGTGGGTTGCCACTGCACACGCTTTCCTGTTTGTCACATGACCCACGTCAACCAACCACCGTCAGTCTGTCTCAAGTTTGAGAAGAGTGAGAGTCACATCTTTTCACCGTGTTTTTGGTTATTACTGGCCTTGAACAGGGAAAAAGTGAGTGCAGCCACATGTCCATGCAGTTGATGCCCATTATGTGACCAGTGGCAACAACGGAAGGGTTTCTTACCCTCCCTCACTGCATGGCCGCCCTTCAAGTTACATGAGTGTCTAGCATTCTTTCCAAGGTCAGACACCCAGTTCAGTATTTCTTTGTATGTGAGCAGTTGCTGTGGAGATTTTTTGTTTCTAACATTAAAGTTTTTAGGGTGACTTTGTAAAATGGGTGATAAAAAGAAACAGAAGTTCAAAGAGGTTTTAATCCGGAGTGGACAAATAGATATTTGTTTACTTACATGAGAGACTTGTTTGCTGAGAAGTAATAGCCGTTCCAAAGGAATACAGTCTTTGTCGCCATTTTGAATCAAAGCATCCTGACTTAAGTAAATTGGACACCAATGAAAAACAAATTAAAGTGTCCAAATTGTCAAAAAATCTCAGTGGGGAAAAGCAGTTTTTCAAGAAAGTAAACTCAGAAAATGAGGGAGCTACTAAGGTTAGTTTTCAGATTTCTAAAGAAATCAATTTCAAGCATGATTCCAGAGTACGATAAACTGATTGCTGACAAGAAGTGTAATATGTCCTATTAACTAAATGTAAACAGTTAAGAAAACCTGGAAAATGTAGTAAAACTTGTACTGCTTAGCAAAGTAATTTTTTAACATTAACGTGATTTCATGATAAAAATCTTAAGTAATAAGTGTAATTAATTGATATTAATTGAAATTTCCCTTTTTTAATATGATTTATTTGCAAAATAGTTTAACCATTAATTATACCTTTACTTGGAAAGAGAGCTACTAAAAATCTATCTGCAGCCCAAAGAAGTTTAGCCTATTTTAATTTTGGCCCCTACCTCCTGCCAAGCTGTGCAGGTCTGGCTTAGAGACATGCAAAGGATACTTTGGTATTACATGGAAACTTTCCTTACCTGTAACAGTCTGATTTCAAGGCCTGCATCCAGTTTTCTCCAGTACTTCAGAAACTCTTAAGTTGTCAATGGAGTCAATAGCTACTGAATTTTTGAACATTTATTTTCAATTTGCCTGTAGTGACTCTATTGATTTCCTCACTCAAATATTTTATATGTTAAGCTCTAGTCTCACCTCAAAACATCATTACTTCACCAGATGGTCTATGGATTTTAATGGGGTGAGGAAGGAGGGAGGAAGAGGAAATCAAGGATAAAGGTCAAGTAATTCAAGGCTAATTAATTTATTTTCATTTTCCAATCTTCTAAACATGGCACAAAAGCACGGGAAAGACTTTAGTGGCTTACAGGATAAGTTTGAGGCTCGCACTTTGTAAATCTTAAAGCACCAAGTTGTTATTGATTTCTTCTCCGACTCTTTCATACTACAAATGCAAAAAATTAACCTCAGAAAACCTACCTACACAGTTTAACCAAGCTCTCAGGGCTGATTGGTGACAGTCAAGAAGAGTTAGGCTCAAAACTCGTGTTTCCTGATTCTAAGTCCAATGTTCTTCCTAAACATATGAAATATTTTGGAATTATACCTTCTCCAGGCTTTTCTCCTATCTTTCCAGACTTTCTTTACATATCCCTGTCGATATGCCATCCTCCTTGTCAGCTTGGTTTCATGTGTTATTAGAATGTAAGCTCTATTAGAATGTAAGCTCCTTGAGGGCAGGAATTGTCCTTCTTTCTGCTTGTATTTGTATTCCTAATATATACAGTGCCTGGCACATAGTAAGGACTTACTTAACTCTTTGTTTCCTCTCTTTCTTAGGTTTGTAGTAACAAGGCAATTTGTTTTCCTATTGTTCTCTGCAATAGATTGCTAAGTCCCTGAGGAAAAAGATTACTATCTTTGTGTCCCCCTCAGTGAAGAATACAATGCCTAGCTAAGTGTTTTGCATGTAGTTGGTGCTCCATAAATGTCTAGGTGAGTTGAGTAATCATTCCCTGAATTTGATATACACTCTTTCATATGATTTCTGATCCTGAATTTCTTAAAATCACTGCCTTCTTATACCTATTCTACTATCCCTCTTCTCAGCATTTCCTTCCTAGAGACATAAAATTTTCAGAAATGTTGATGTAATAAGAGGAAAAGGATGCTGATTTTGTTGAAATACTGGTAGAAGTTGCAATATTTTTTTTCCTTTTGCCTCTGCAGTGGGAGAGGGAGAGAAAGAGAAAGAGAGAGAGAGAGAGAGAGAGAGAGAGAGAGAGAGAGAGAAGGAGAGAGAGAGAGAGAATGTTCTTAATATAGGCTCACAGGTAAGTTTAGAACAGGGGTGGGGAACCTGTGGCCTTGAGGCCACATATGGCCCTCTAGGTCCTCAAGTATGGCCCTTTGAATCCAAACTTCACAGAACAAATCCCCTTAATAAAAGAATTGTAATGTAAAACTTGGACTCAATCAAAAGGCCGCACCCAAGAACCTAGAAGGTCACATGTGGCCTCAAGGTCACAGGTTCCCCATCCCTGGTCTAGGACTATTTGTTCAGAAATTTCCTTTTTCCCATCATTGCAGGATCCAATCCTTTGTAGTAAATACTCACTCAAAAAAAATTTTTAAATGCTTACATTTGCCTAAAGACAAAACACATTGTGAAAGTACTGACTATAAATAAACAAGATTTAAAGGTGAAGGATGCCATTTTTCCAGGCAGCGGTGAGTCACAGGAGGGGGAGAAGCGAGGAAGGGATAAAACCACTAGGTTCCTGTGAGGCAGCAAATTCTCTCCAGGCAAGTCACTCCTTAAACAGGCCAATGAACCAGACAAAGCTTCAACTGACTGTGCTTCTATTCAGTTTAGGGTAGCGGCACCTTTCTCTTTAAATCTGCTGGCCACTGGTATTGACACACATCAGAACAACCCCCACTTCCTATCTGGCTTCAAAGTTCCCAGTATCTCTCCTCCGTGGCTTAGTGTCATCTTCCTTGCTCCTTCCTGTTAAGTCCTTCAAGTGAGAAAAATTATACTTCTCATCAGACTTCTTGCCAATAAATGGCCATACCTCCATCAATCAAACTTTGGACAAGTCACTCTAACCTCTCTGGCTTCAGTTTCCTCATCTGTTCAATTAGGGAATTGGACTAGAAGGTGTCTCATTTTCAGTTCTAGCAATAGATGGTTCCATGACTATGACATTAGTTTAGGAGCATAAAAATGTATTATATAAAATTTGGTTTGCTAATAAAATGGTTGGCAGCTAGGTGGCTCAGTGAACAGTTTTGAGCCTGGAGTCAGGAAGACCTGAATTTTAATCTGGTCTCAGACTCTGTGACCTTGGGTAAGTCACTAATCTCTGTTTTCCTTAATCCACTGGAGAAAGAAATAGCAAGCACCTCCAGTATCTTTGCCAAGAAAACTCCATATGGGATTATGAAGAGGCAAACACAACTGAATGATTCTGAAGGAGAGAGTGAGGCTAATGAATTCGCCTCACTTAACTTCAATTCATGCTCAAGTCAAGACTTCACCCAGTCATTGATGTCCTCTTCCAGTGAAGTCATTGGTCCTGTTCAAGAACAAAGGGTGAATAACAACAACTGAATAGCTGAACAACAACATAAAGTGGTTATGTTTGCTGTATTGAATGAATGAATGAAAAAAGCATTTATTCTGCACTTAGTATGTGCAAAGTGCTGTGTATACAAATAAAAAAATAAGATTTTCTGATGGGGGGGACAACATATATAGCTGAGAGCCAGTTGGAAAGGTCTCATGGTCCTTATGGACCAGCAGTAAAGCACATGATAATGCCTCTTCTTCAATGTCATTTCCATGCCAGGAAAGCCAGAATAGGTAGAAAGGGAACCAGGAGAGAGAGTGGTATTCTGAAAACCTCGAGAGGAAAGAGTATCAAGAAGAAGAGGGTAATCAATAGTGTCAAAGGCTGCAGAGAGATCTAGGAGAATGAGGACTGAGAAAAGGCCAGACCTGTATTTTATATGCAAACTTAAAAAGTGCTTTAGTTTGTAATGGTCCAGGTTTAAACCTAACAATGCCTCCTCATCCCGTGTAAATCATGTTTGTGTTCTCCCTAACATCCTTGACAACGATACTACCTACCATGCTATGGCCTTCCCCTAGATCTCCTCACACAGCTATCCTTCTCCCCACTACATGAGTGGACTGCCTCCTTTTCTTCCCTGAGAAAGACAACTGGGACTGGCCCCACTTCCACCATCATATTTTGGGTGTTTTCCACCTTCCTGTATCATTCTCAAGCAGCTGGCTTTGTTGAATGCTGGAATGGGCCCATGAAACAACAACTTCATCACCATGACTGGATTATAGTGTTTGGGTGTCTCATTTTCTAAAAGTTGTATCCTGTACAATTAATGCCCCCTTCTTCCCAGGAAGGGAGTGGTCTCTTCAATCAATAATTTCTAGATTCTGGCCTCTAGAAAGACTTACTTAATAAAAACTAGCATTTGCATAGCATTTTGAAAGATGGTTTTACAAATATTATCTCATTTTATCTTCACAATAACCCTGGGAAGTAGGTATAATTATTATTCCAGTTTTACAGATAAGGGAACAAACCCACTTCTAGGCCCTCAGTCTTTATGAACTCCCTCTCTGACCCTTGTAGACAATATAGTTCTAAAGCAGAAGGTCCCAAACTTATTGGTCTACAGCCCCCTTTCAAAAAAAAAGTTACTCAGTGGCCCCCTGGAAATCTATTTTCTTTAACCCTTTAATGGTTTTTTTTTGTCATTTCAAAAACATATGAAATACATTTTTAAATGATAGATCTTAAATTTAATGATTTACTGTAAATTTGTGGAGTTTTTCCTGCATTGAAATTTTGATGATGCAACATTGTGTCACATAACAGTATAGTACCATATTGTAAACAAGTCATTACATGCACATATTCCTGCCAGTGCATGCTGGACTTCCTGACAATGTGCCACAAGGTGGCCTGCCAACATTTGCATTTTAAGACTTGTCCACAGACTTGACCACTGATGGGTTATAACTTGTATTTTGTGTGTTTATTTGGAAAATAATGTGATCACCACGACTTTAACTCTTTTGCACAACAGATGAAACATGTGCAAATGGTTTTTCAAAGTTTTCTTATCTTCTCTTCTTTTCTTATGTTTCCACAGCCCCCTTATTTTTATCCAATTCCCCCAATTGCACCTGAGGCAACTACCCCTCCCCCATCATTCCAGCGCCCCCTAGGGGGTGGTATCAACCACTCTGGGAACCTATAAAGAAACACGTGTCTCTTCTTCCTGTCATATGATACTTCATCATCACTTAGCCCCTTTCAATGGCCCAATTGTAAATACCTTTCTAGGTTTCTCTACATCTGTGTTTTTATTTCCAAGTTTCTACTCAGCTTGGGCCTTTCTTCAGTAATGCTTGAAAGGGTGCTATTCCATTAAAACTCCATCTTCCCCCTGTAGGATTATATTTGTCTTGCTGGACAAGTTATCGACTTCATCTTTTGCCTTTTGAGTATTATACTACAAGATATTCTCTCCTTTAAAGTACTTAATATCAAGTGTTGTGGGATCTTAACTTTGTTTCTTTGACACCTGAACTCTTTCCTTCAGGGTGCATGTAGTACTTATTTTATTTGATCTGGAAGTTCTTCGTTTTGGCTATGATATTCCTATAAGTTATCCTTTTAGAGTTTCTTTCAGGAAGTGACTGGCAGATTCTTCCTATTTTCATTTTGCCTTCTGATTCTAAAGATATGGGCAGTTTCTGTTTCTGTTTATTATATTTCCAGGGCTTTTTGTTTGTTGGAGGCTTTTGGGAATATTTAATGATTCTTAAATGAGCTCTCCCGGATCAATTTTTCAAGTCAGGTATTTTTGATAGTTTTAATACCTTAAACTTTCTTCTATCTTTTTTTTTCAATCTTGTGGTTTTGTTCTAATATTTCTTTTTTTTTTCATGGAATAATTAAGTTCTGTTTGCTCCATACTAGTATCTAGGGAATGTGTTAGTTGGGTAAGATTGTTCACCTTCTGTTCTAAACCATTTAGTCTCCTTCCATTTTTTTCCTCCAAAACTTTAATTTCATCTTATAGCTTTTGTTTTATTTCTTCCAGGTGCTTTTATAGTCAAGAATAAAGCGTAACATTTATCACAAGGTCAAGCCATTTTTTTTTCTTGAGGCTCTCCATATTCTTTTTGTTACTGTGTTTCTCTTCTTCTGCTTACCTGGTAGGCATTTCTTGAACCATGTTTACGTTTCCTGATATAGGACTTTGTGCAAGGCCAAGGTCCTGCCTTCTCCACACTCTTGAAGGGAGTTTGGTTTCCTGAGTTCCTGACACTGGTTTTCATCTTCCCTGATTTGTCTGTACTCAGAGCACCAGCAGGTTTCTGTCACTGACTTCCACCCAACCCCCCAGATTGTCCTAGGTCAGAAAACTATAGTCATTAGGCTTCCTCACTCATTGTAAATCCAAGATATATGGTGTTCTAATTTCCCTGGAATATTCAAGGTCATAGCACTACATCTATGGTCAGAATGCTATGGGATTCCGAATCTCCAACCCCAAACTTTCCCATCAGATCATCCTACACTTCCTGCCTATCCCTAACTCTTTGGAACACAGGGCTATAGTTTTTAGTTGCTCCTGGACTATCCCTAATCAGTGCTGGCAGACTTCCAGCCTGTTTACCTGAGTGCATTCTGGCTTTCCTGGCATGAATCTTCTCCCAGTGCCCAAAAGTTTCTGGTTGTCTTTTCATGTAGTTCTAGGGTAAATGAAAGAAATTATTATTGTTTTACTTTGTATTTCTTGATCATCTTTTCAATCTGGTGGCATTTTTCGATCTTTGCTGAAGTATGTATTAGACCAAAGAGTTAGAAGCCTCCATGACTTTTCACATTGCCTTAGCCTGAAGGTAATATACATATTTTTTTACTCTATTTGTCACCTACATATCCCTCCTCATCTCCATTTCCTGGCTTCCTTAAAGTCCTAGATAAGTGCTACCCCTCCTTATTTAAGAAACTTTTCCTGATCCCCTTTAATGCTACTGTCTTCCCTCTGTTGATTATTTTCAATTAATCCTGTTTGTACAGAGCTGTTGGCATTTTGTCTCTCACATTAGACTTTGAGCTCCTTAGGGGCAGGGACTTTTGGTTATTTTGTTTTGTTGCCTTTCCTTGATCCCCAGCACTTAGTACAGTGCCTAGCATATAGTAGGCACTTAATAAATGCTTGTTGACTTGATTGCGCGCACACACACACACACACAGACACACACACACACACACACACAAAATGAACATATTCCAAGACATAAAAACTTCATTAACAAATGCCAAAAAAGCAGAAATCCTTTAACCATATCCTTTTCTGACCACAGTGCAATAAAAATCACATCCCATAAAAAGTATGGGAAGAAATGATTCAAATATAAATTGAGACTAAATAATTAATAAATAACTGGTAGGTCAAAGATGGGCAGTTAAGTTGTATAGTAGATAGATTTCCGGGTCTGGAGTCAAGAAGACTCATCTTCCTGAATTCAAATCTAGCCTCAGACACTTACTAGCTGTGTGATACTGGGCAAGTCACTTAACCCTGTCTGCCTCAGTTTCTTCATCTGTAAAATGAGCTGGAGAAGGAAATGGCAAACCACTCCAGTATCCTTGCTGAGAAAACCCCAAATGGGGTCACAGGGAGTGTGGAACACAACTGAACGACTCTGTGGCTCTGGGCAAGTCACTTGACCCCAATTGTCTCACTAAGTAAAAAAAAAAAGTTTTACAACTGCACAGAAGAGAACAAAAGGAAATTCAGAAAGCAGCACAAATAAGGACAGTTTAAAAATCAATGTGCTGAATTTAATATATACTTTTTCTTACAGTGATATCAAAAATATAGCTCCACATATAGTCTACTTTTTGTCTTCTGCTACAGATATGGAATTGTTTATTTTGGAGTATTCCATTCAGAATAAAAAAATTTTTAATTTTTTTAAATGAAAGAAAATGTTTATTGCTCAAAATATTCATCAACAGAAGACAGAATTAACTGCTTGATGAATACAACTGAAAAACTAGACAGGCAATGATTCAAAACCTCCAATAAACACAAAAATAGAAATTTCAAAAATTAAGGAAGAAATAAATAAAATTGGAAACAAACCAAAAAACTGAATTGATTAGTAAAACTAAAAGCTCTTTTAAAAAATAAAATATAACAATCATAATTGATCCCAAAAAAAAAGGAAGATAATTTTTCAAAAAGGAAAAAGGAAAATTCATAACAAGTAAAGAATAAAGGAAAATGTTACAAAACATGTTGTCCTATTAAATGCCAATAGAACTGATAACAAATCAAGCACATAAGTATTTACAAAAGTATAAAATACCCATGTTAAAAGAAAAAATTGAAAATTTAAATAACCCAACCTCTAAAAACTAAAGAAGGCCATAAAAGAAATTTTAAAATAGGGCCCGAAAGATTTACAAGTGAATTTTATCAAACACTCAAAGAAATAAAAATTAACTCCTACATCACACAAATTGTTTGCAAAAATTGGGTAAGAATGGATCCTACCAATTCCTTCAATGAATTAAATGGTGTCCTGATGACTAAATCAGGAAAAGAGAAAGTGGAGAAATAAATTAATTGGCCAGTATTTCTAATGAATAGCTATGCAAAAATATTAAATAAAATATTAACAAGGAAACTACAGCACATTGTGAAAATATTTTACTCTATGACCAAGTTTGTTTTGTTATTATTTATTTATTATTACTATTATTCTTTCCAAAATACAGAGCTTCCGTGTTAAAGAAAAAATGCTGCAAGCAACCAGAGAGAATTCAAGTACTAAGTAGTCAGTCAGGATCACACATGATTTAGCAGCTACCACTACAAAGGAGAGGAGAACTTAGAACATGACATTCCTTTGATGGGTAAAATCTTCAATAACTGAGGAAACAAAGGTTTTAGCTTCTGAGCATATCAATTTATTATGCAATTCACATGAATTGCATAATAGTCCTCCTCAGCTTGGCACTGGAGCCTGAATACTGGTGGAGGCAGATTTTTTTTTAAAGAAAAGAATCAATACGATATAAACCAGGATACAAGACTGGGTGATATGATTTCTAATTGGAAGAAAGAATCATTAGGCACTTTCCAACTTGTGGGGGGGAGGGGGGAGCAAACACAGACAATTCCCTGGAATCAGAAGAAGGTGTCCCACTCCTCACTAAGTGTCTATATTCAAAGGAACATGGAAACAGTAACTGATTGACCAGTGTGGGGCCAGTTTTCAGATAAGACATATAGGTTGCTTGAGATGTACAATTGTGAGAAAACTCCTTGCATCAATCTTTGGATCTGACTGTGTTTCTGGTCAGTATAACCCAATTAAGGGTCTCTAAACAGCAGGTAGGGGTGGTTCAGCTTCCCACCCACACAGGGCTAGGTTCAAACAATGCAATAAGGCTTTCTCATGATTCCCATAATTGAATAAAGTTTTTTTTCACAAGATAGAAATTGGACTAGATACATAACTGAATAGAAAAAGAACTGAGCTGGATCCAGAATTGAGTCACAAGATGGAGTCAGTGGGGTTCACTCATTTCCTACAATTCCCACATTCCAAAAGGCAATATGAAAGAGCTTATAGTCAAGAATAACTTACCCAGTAAAACTAAATATAATGCTACATGGGGGGAAATGGATCTTTAATGAAATAGAGGACTTCTGAGCATTTCTGATGAAATCAGACCTAATGAGAAACTTTGAAGTAAAAACACAAGAGTGAAGAGCAACATAAAAAGGTGAACATGAATGAACAATAATAAAGAACAACAAAGATGAGCTGCTTACATTCAAATATGGAGAAAGGAGATATGTGTCCCCTCTGAGCCCTATTATCATCAGGGTTCATAGAGGGAGTCCAATTAGACAAGCCTAGGACTGGTTCTGTTATGTTTTCATAATGCTAGTAAAAGAATGGAAAGAGAAGGGGAAAGGAATACGTTGGGGCAAAAGGGAAAAGAAAGTTAGGGGAAATTATTTCATACTATGAGTTTGTACAAGTAGACATCTAATATAAACAAAAAGGGGGGTGATGGGGGCAGCTAGGTGGCACAGTGGATACAGCACCAGCCCTGAAGTCAGGAAGACCTGAGTTCAAATCCGGCCTCAGACCAAACACTTGACACTTACTAGCTGTGTGACCCTGGGCAAACCACTTAACCCCAATTGCCTAAAAAAAATTTTTTTTTCAAAAAAAAAATGGAGGTGATGAGTGGCTGGTACTTGAACTTCAGTCTTATCTGAACTGGTCAAAAGAAAGAAGATGCACACACAGTTGGGTACAGAAATACATTTCACTCAATAACGAAATAGGAAGAAAGATGAGAAGGAGGAACAGGGAATTAAAGTGAGGATAGATTAAGGGAGAAATTGGTCCTAAGCAAAACAAATTCTGAGGATGTACAGTTATCCCTTCCACATTGCAGGAGTAGGGACAAGGTGCCCCCAGGATCTGGAAAATCCAAATAAAAATTTTGACCCTCCCTTTGTACCAGAAAAGTCTGATTTTTTCTTTTTTCTTTTATGGGTTGTTTACAGTACCTTATTGTAAAATCTGGGTTAAGTACTTGGTCATAGGCTTTGTGTTGTCTGCAGCTTCTGCAAAACTCCCCAAAAATTCTCATTTAATTTTTTATGCCAATCTGCAGTATGTTGAAACCATGATGCTGACCTGCAATATATTGATCCCTTCCAAAATGTGGAAGGGATAATTGTAAAAAATATATTTATAGCTCTTTTTAAGGTGGCAAAGGATAGAAATCTGAGGGGGGTGCTCATAAATTGGGACATCCTCTTTTTGTATGCCCTTGCGTGGCACAGTGCCAGGCACATAGCAGGTGCTTAATAAACATTATAGATTGAGTGGATAAACAAGTTTTGGTATATAAATGTAATAGAATATTATTGTGCTGAACTCTTATCAGAGTAATGACAAAGCAGGATTCCTGAGGACTAATGATGAAACAAGCTATATAAAGATACTTTCTTCTGGTAGAGAGATGACAGACTTAGAACGAAAAATGAGACAAATATTTTTAGGACACAATGTGGAATGTTATTTTGATTGATCATACATGTTTCTAATGAGTTTTGGTTTTCCTGTGTTTGGTTTTCCATTTCTCAATGGGGTGGGAGGTTGAGAAGGCAGATCTTGGCTAATTAAAACAATTTTTTTTTAAAAAAGAAAAGGAAAAACGAAAATTGGGAACTCCAATCAACACACTGACCAACCACAATTCTTGAGGACTCAGGATGAAATATGATGCCAACTCCTGACAGAGAGGAAACAGATTAAAAGCATAGACTGAGACAATTTTTTAGATATGGCCAACGAGAAATTTTGTTTTACTTGTCTATAATTGATTGTAACAGGAGTTTTGTTTTTCTTGCTTTCTCAATGGGGGAGGGAGGAGGGGTTAAAGAGGAAGTGGGAGACAGAAAAGGATGATCTTTGTCTAAAAATAAAATTTAGTTTGAAAAATAAATTCAACATACATTAAAGATCTACCATTGCAATCAATTTTTAAAAATGCAAGTACCTCTGGGTAGGATAAGAGGAATCATCACAAAATCACAAAAAATCACAGAATCTCAAAGTTGGAAAGGGCCACAGATGTCACCTAGTTCAACCAGTATCTGAAAGGGAGTCGTCTCTGCAGTATCCCAACAAAACTACCTCCAGTGATGGAAAGCCCTCTATCACTGAAGGCAGATAAGTGGTACAGAGACCCCTTGCTGGGGTCAGCAAGACTCAGAGTTTAAATCCTGCCTCAGACACTTGCTACTGTGCAGCACTTACTAGCTTGACAATTTGCTTAATCTCTGTCTGCTTCAGTTTCCTCAACTATAAAGTGGGGATAACAATAGTGCCTGGTCCCACAGTACTGAGGATCAAATGAGATAAGATCTATAAAGCACTTAGCACAGTGTATATAGCATATAGTAGGTGCTTCATAAGTGCTTGCTTCATGCATTCATTCATTCCTAAGGCAGTTCTGGCCAGCTCTAATTGCTGGGAAATTTCTCATCATATAGAGCTTAAATCTACCTATTAGCAGTGTCCACTCACTATTATCAGTTCTCCCCCCTGGGGCCAAAATGAATAAATCTAATCAATCTTCCTTATTACTCTCCCCATGTTGCGAATGAGGAAACTGAGGCAGAGGTTAAATGATTGCACTTTACAATTATTATCTCATTTGATCCTCAAGACAACCCTGGAAAGTGTGTGTTTGTGTTTTGCATTCAGTTGTTTTTCAGTCCTGTCCAACTCTTCTTAACCCCATGTGGGGTTTTCTTGGCAAAGAGACTGAAGTGGTTTGCCCTTTCCTTCTTCAGCTCATTTTGCAGAGGAAGAACTGAGGCAAACAGGGTTAAGTGACTTGCCCAAGGTCACACAGATAGTAAGTATCTGAAGTCAGATTTGAGGTGCTATTATTATCCCCACTTTACAAATAAGGAAACTGAGGCAGACAAAAGTTAAGTGACTTGCCCAGGGTTACAAAGCTAATATCTGAGGCAGAATTTGAGCTCAGCTCTTGTCTTCCTGACTTCAGCTCCAATGTGCTATCCACTGTACCACCTAGCTCCCTGATTAATTTAATCAGATTGTTTTCCTAATGCTTAGCTGAGATGCAGCTGCAATAAAAGAATCAGTTTGAATTGGGAAAAGAAGATATATGAAGGGCTTGTTTAGTAGTGTGAAATACTTCAGGGCTAGGTGAAGGCTGGATATGAGGAATTAATTGATTAATTTATTAAAAGTGTTGACTGTGTGCCAAGTACTGTGCTAAGGGCTAAGGATAAAGCAACAGAGGACTTTGAGTAATCAGAGCAGTAGCATGCGTTCATTGTGTGTCTATAAAGTGAGGAAGAAATGAGGAATGAAATTCTCATGGAAATGAGAATACGGTTAATGTAATAGTTGTAATAGTGTAATAGGGTTATAGTGTAATAGTGTTAATGTAATAGTGTAATAGGGTTAATGCTAAAGAGGAACCTTGCCCAGGGTCACACAGTCAGTATGTGGCTGAGAAGATTAAATTGATTCTGCATCATTTTTTATTGATCCTATTTGTAATTGTTTTTGTTCTGTAACTGCCTGTCATGGTTCTTTGTCTCTGAATTTAGAAGTTCAGCTGGCCTCTAATGGGTTAAGTTTAGAAATCCAGTTCTGTTGTGAATTCCATTCTTGCCTCAAGGAATTCTGCTATCCTTGGGGGATGAGGGTGGACACCAATGAGTCTGATTCAGCATCTTTATACCACCAAGCTATCCTTCAAGGATGTCTGGTTGTTATCCAAAGGAGTCTGGGCCACTGTCTTTTAACTTTGCAGGTGGATTCAAGCAATAAACACTTCTTAGTCAAAGGGGGGAACAAGGAGGTTGTTGCTCACCCCCTTCGATTCCCAATTTCCAACCAATCATACTGTTGCCCTTGCCTCAGCTATGTAACCACTCAGGTTGTCCCCAGCCCCATGCTGTCATCTCCCCTGCTCAGTTCTTTGTGCCAACTTTATAAAAATGAGTTGTCTTCATCTCGGGGTTTTTGTTGTTGTTCAGTCATTTGCAGATACTGGAGCAGTTTGTCATTTCCTTCTCCAGCTCATTTTCCATATGAGGAAACTGAGGCAAACAGGGCTAAGTGACTTGACCAGGGTCACACAGCTAGTAAGTATCTGAGGCCTGTCTTTGTATCAAATCGAGGCAAGCCACAGACCCCTTTATTAACAGGTTTGGTACCCTATTAATAAACTATTACCTTGCTCAGAGAGAACATGCCTCAGTCTACCTATGTGGACTTTTTCCTCAAGACATGTCAAAGATATGATTTGAACCCACATCTTCCTGGTTTCAAAGCCAACTTACTATTGACTATCCTGCACCAACTCTAATATTCCTTTTATAAAGTAAAGCAAAACAAAACCTTTTATGATATAAAAAATTTAAATTAAAAACAGCAACTTAGTTATTTTATAACTTAGCTGTTTTAAAATAATTGTAGCTGATATTTACACAAAACTTTAAAATTTGCAAATTCTTCATATATATGATCTCATCTGAGCTTCACAACAATACTATGAGCTAGTTAGTAAAGGTATCATTATCACCATTTTGCAGATGGGAAAACTGAGTCTCAACAAAGTTAAATTACTTGCCCATGTTCACAAGCTAGTGAGTACAGGTGGGGGGATTTGAGCCCAAATCTTCCTGACATTAAGACCTACTATCTCCCCCACAGCACTCTACCCTTCATAGCAGGCTCTATTTTGATACGTCATTATTGAACACAAACTCAGAGGCTCTACTCTTTTTTTTTTCTTTCAGGTATCACTCCCGGATTCCCTCCACACAGCTCACTCACAAGCGTTTTCATGGAGCATTTTAGTGTCTCTTACTTCTGCTGAAGCAGAGACGCTCCCTGTTTCCTACAGCCTGGGTTCAGTTTGAACATGAGAGATGGGCTTGGTTTCCACTCTAAAACAAACCAAACCCTAGAAGAAGGCAGAAGACTATTATCTGGTTTCCAAAACACTTGAGGTATATCTTTTTTTCTTCACGTGTGTATTGTCACTGCAATGCAGCCAACTGTGAGATGAGAGAATTCCCCGAGGAAACACCTTGACATATTCATAACATAATTGGAGGGATTTTTCATCTTAAATCTGAAAATCCCCTGAGGAACTTTTAAAGAGGCTTCAAAAATAAGTTTCTTGGCTTTTGCATATTCTTATGAGTTCCATACTGTCAGGAATTCCAAGAGATAGACACCGAAAATACCCTTGTGAGCTGGGCCGGTGAAAGTTCATGGTTTATTCATGGGGCTCCCAATTTGGTCTGAGGGGAATAGCAGGACAAAGGACTTGACAGCCATCCTGACTAGCTGGAAATGCAATCAGATGAAGTTAGCCATTGGAATTGCTGTTCGACTCAGATTGGATTTCCAATGAGTTTCAGCTGAATTCGTCCTGAAAACACAAAGCAGCTGTCCTTTCCATTTTACACAAGGGCATCGAAGCTACAAGCACTAAGCCAGTTACACTAAGAGAGCTTTTAAGAGTTCTCCCAAATTGAGGAGGACTCAGGCACTTGGGAGGGGCCTTTCCCAGTCAATTACCCACAAGCATTAATACACACACAGAGACACACACACACAGACACACACACACGTTTTCATTTCTTTAATGTATGGCTGGCTTATTTTTGGCAGAACAGGAGACCAAATTAGGTAGTGAAAGACAAAACTAGAGAGCTTGAGAAGTCTAAGCAGCTGATAAAATCAAATCTCCAGGGCAAATCAAAATATCAAGAACAGAGCAAGGTCTCTGAATTCCTACCCCGAACAGGACTGGCTGTGTGATTTCATTGGTATAAGGAAGTATAGTAGCTCCCTTTACCAATACAGTCTTACAGAGTTGAGTGTATTAAGTCAAGCTAAGTGATTTTCCCAGGGTCACAGGATCACAGATTCAATGTGTCGAAAGCAGGACTTGAACCCAGGTCTTCTGACTCCAAAGCTAGTTCACTATATACTACACTCTGCTGCCTCCTGTGTTTTGTCTATTCCTAATCCATAGTGGGATATTGTTTTGCTTTTGTGACCTGTTGTTTAGAACTCACACCTCTGAGTTCACCCAGACCTCCAACTGAAGATGTCTCTGAAGCATCTCAATAATAAGCCAGCCCGGGGCAGGTAGGTGGTGCAGTGGATAGACCACTGGCTCTGGAGTCAGGAGGACCTGAGTTCAAATCATAACACTCCCTAGCTGTGTGACTCTGGGCAAGTCATTTAACCCCAATTGCCTCACCAAAAAAAATTAAATAAATAAAAATAAAAATAATAATAAGCCAGACTCTGTGCCTTGGGGTTACCTCCTCCTGGGGCTCAGGCCCTGTAATTTGACTCATTCTAGGGGTAGTAATTCTTTTGCAGGTGTCACACTAACATGACCTAAATCTTTTTTTAAAATAATTTTTATTGTTTGATTGTTTAATTAATTAATAGTTTAATAAACCCAGGTTTATTAAAAGGCATTTAAAGAATAAATAAGGAGCGATTTTTCTAGACTAGGTTATAGCCCAGTCATAGCATCAATCATAGAGCTCCATCCCACTCCCCCCACCCTCCAAAAAACCATTAAAAAAATAAATAGGTAAAGGTCCAATAGCATGAATACGATTTAGGACCTCACCGAAGACAAATGTTGGTGTCTCTCTGCTCATCTGCTTCCTTCTGGGATCTTGGATTACCACTCACCCTCCACCCCCATTACATGTGCGTGAGCCTGAGTTGTTTCCCATTTCCCAGCAATATTCTTACATTTCTGCAGTATTCTGTAAGGCATCACCAGATCAGCACAGCACCTTCAGCTCCAAGTTTGGCTCAGGAATCTATCACTCATTGAATAGCACATAGGTTCTCATGTTCATCCTCAGGTTCCCATACCTAATGGCCACCAACACCCCACAAATCCTGTCCTCTCTTCCTCAGGGTTTTCTCCCAGAACTCCTTGCTCCCAGATTTTTCTATGAGTTCACACTCTAAGACTTTTCTCCCGTATTATAAGCGGGAAATGCAAAAGGCCTATTCTCCTTGAAAATGCTTAAAATTTTTTGGCGTGAATGCTGCCCTACGCATTTTGTTTTATTTTCTCTCTTTTTCTTACTGGAGAAGACTGAAATGTGCTGAAAGTTTGATGGCATGTGTCAAAGGCAAGTAAAGACAGAGCATAAATTACTTGGTCCATAAAATGGTATGTTGAGTCTTGACTATGTTTTTAGACACAATCACCTCAAGTAAAGACACAGTGTTAGCTAGAGTATATACTGAATGCACAGAAAAGTAAGACGGAAGTTTCCTGTTCTGTTTATCATATCCCTGACCGGGAACTAGGTGAAAAATTATTTTAGAAAACAGTTGTGAAAGAGAACTTTTTTTTCTGGCCAAGCTATTCCCAAAGCAGGTTCTCTCTGTATGCTCAGTGGGAACGTGTTGTAGCATTTCCGCATTATCAGAGTTCCTTTCGCTACTGTACGTAGTAAATTTGCTGTTATTACTAAGTGATTGTAAAGTCTGTACTCAGGCACGTTATTTCTCATTCTTGTGTACAATCCATAGGAAACCAGGTTCATAAATTTTATGACTCACAGGGCTCCATGAGTTGTATATCAAATGACAAAGCCTGGGGCTAAATTATTATCAGCACCTGATAATCTGAAAATCTGGGTGGTTTAGATAGTCAAAGTGGGCAAATCAGGGAAAGGAAACCCTGACTTTCATCCCTATTTCAAGATTATTTTGGTTGTGGAGACCTGGCTTAAAACAGATAACACACAGAACTGGGAATATAAACTCCATTTAGTTAAAGGCACATCTAGGGATTCTGCCATGAGAAATGATGAAAGGGGACATTTCAGAGAAACCCAGGAAGGCTTATATGAAGTGATGTAGGGTGAAGAGAGCAGAGCAAAGAAAAAAAAATGTTTCAGTAACAAGAACATTATAAAGACAACTATCTCTGAAAGACTTAAGAACTCTGATCGAAACAATTACCAATCATGGTTCCAGAAGACCAATAATGAAACATGCTACCCAACTCTTGAGAGAGAAGTGATAGGTACCAAGTACAAGATAACATACATTTATTTTTTTTGGCTAGGCAATGGGGTTAAGTGACTTGCCCAAGGTTACACAGCTAGTAAGTGACAAGTATCTGAGGCAGGATTTGAACTCAGGTCCTCCTGATTCCAGGGATAGTGCTCTATCTACTATGCACCTAGGTGCCCCTTGATATACATTTTTTTGACATGCTCAATGTAGGGAATTTGTTTTACTTGACTTACGTATATTTGTTACTAGGGTTTTGTTTTTGTTTTTTGCTCTCCAATGGTGAGGAGAAAATGAGAGGGAAAAAGAGTTATGGGAATAGAGATTTTAAATCCCAAATCTTTGAAGTCAGAGAGAGAAGGACCTATCTCAACAGGTCAAGGTTAACGGAGGCAGCTAGGTGGTCCAATAGATGGAGCACTGGGCCTGGAGTCAGGTAGAGCTGAGTTCAAATGTGGACTCAGACATTTATTGACTCTGTGACCCTGGGCAAGTCACTTAAATTTGTCTGCCTCAGTTTTAAAATGAGATGTATTAGCATCTACTTCCCATGATTGTTGAGAGGATCAAATGAGATCAGATTTGTAAAGCACTTAGCATAGTGCCTAGCTTAAAGTAGGTATTGATATAATCAGATTAGTTTTGTCTTTTTTTTTAATTGATCTCATTTACAATTAATTTATTTTGTCCTCTGCCTAAGTCATGGTTCTTTGTCTCTGAAATAAGTTCAGAAATTCATCTGGCCTGTAATGAATTAAATTTAGAAATCCAGTTCTCCCAGTATTCACTGTTCCATTCTTGCCTCAAGGAAATCTGTGACCTTGAAGGACATGGGTAGACCCCAGGGAGCCTAGTCTAGTACTTTACACCACCAAGCTATCCTTCAAGGATGTCTGGTTTGCTATCCAAAGAAGTCTGGTCCACTATCTCTAACCTTGCAGATGGACTCAAACAATGAACATTTCTTAGTCATGAGGGAGAGGGAGGGTGTTGCTAACCACAAATTCCCTCTTTCCAACCAATTATATTGTCCCCCATACCTTAGCTCTGTAACCAATCGTAAGATTTCACTATTCATGATGTTAAGTTCTTTTAATCAATCATAACTTGTTCCCCTCCTATGAAGTCTTGTTCTTTGTTCTGTATTTCCCAAAACTACAAAAGAAAATTGTCCCCCTCTTTGGGGTCTTAGCTTTACTGAGGAAACTGATATCCTATTCAATGGTTAATTCACACTTTACTAATAAACTGGTCATGCTCAGAACTTTGTGCCTCACTTTACTTTATTTTGACCATGACAGTACTTAATAAATGCTTGTCTCCTTCCTTCCTAGGTAAAAATTCCTCTTCTCTTCAATATATTCATTCTGCTTGAGCAATGCAAAACTACCCATCAACCAGTAAATAGTTCTTGTTCTGGGCTGTATATATCCACTACTGGGTGGAGGTGGGGGAAAGGGCTGTATATATCAGCACCATTTCCCGACAATACCCAATCAACTAATAGTACAACAAAGTACTGGAATATAAAGAACAACTTCTCCAGTTCTAAGTGTATTCTGTCCTGCTGGGCTGACAGCCAAGGATGAAGGAGGGAGCCAGGGTTCAAAGCGAACTGAGAACTGACCAGCCTCCTGCTCACCCCTCTTCCATCAGCCCATAGCTAGAGATGTTTTGGCACATGTCAACCATCCATTGACAAGCCAGAGACGGCCTGAAATTGGAAATAGCCTGGAGCATTAAGGCACATACTCTGGTCAGACTCATGCCTGTCAGATAAAAACTCAGAGCCCGGGCAAAGTCACCATCAAATTCCAATCCAGTCTGCCCCATGAACTAATGCCATCTTTTGTATTTGTGCTCACCATTGCTGGAAAGCAGCATGTGGAACCAAAAGCAGCCTTTTCCTTCCAGCATTCTATCATGTCTATAATGTGGTCTGAGACCCCTTTTCAACAAAGGAAGTCCTCCCAAGCCCACACAGCCAAGAGAACTATCATCAACTCGATAAATGATGAAACAACCCAGTTACACTCCCAAGTCTCTGTCTTTGCTGCCAGCAGAGAAAAAAAGAAGGGTCACAGAGACAAGGAGGCAAAATCCTGGCAGGAGCTCCTGGATCATATTTCCTCCCTGCTCCAGCTGGAACATCCTCTCCTGCACATTGAAGGGTGGGGCAGAATAGAGCAATGAGGGGGAGCCTGGGGAAAAACAAAGAACATAGTCTGTCTACCAAGGAAGAGTCTGAGGACTGGATTGGATCATGGGAGAGGACATTTTGAAGTCATAGAAGAGGTTATTCCCTCAAGGGTCAGATCTATGGGGGCGTTTTCTGGAGGCTAGAGAACGGCCCTCTGGAAGGAGGCCTTTCTTGCCACGTTTCTGTTGCTCCTCCCTCGATGAAGGCTCACCTTTAGATCACTAACACCACTAGGATAATGGGGAGATTTTTGAAATTGCAGCCTAAAATGTGAAGAAATATCCTCACTTTGCCCAACACAGTGGGAGCTTTCATATGGAGACTAATTACTCTGGAAAGTTCCCTTACCCCTTTATTTTAACCCTTTTCTTTTCAGGCAACACAATGTTCCCCATGACATACAGACGTTTTGTTCCCAAACTAGTCGAGAAAAATAAATGTGTGTTTCTACTCAATTTTTTTTTCCTTCCCTGCATTGTTTCTTTTCATGGAGAGAGTCACTGGATCAAGATGAAGGGATTTCAAAAGCTGTGTAATAACATTTGAGGGTGGGCAACATTTTTAGCATTACTGCCAGTAATAAAAAACAGCAAATGGTTAGAGAAATGGCAGCAAAAAGTCAGGAACTATAACAACAGTTGTGTTCAATTAAGGGCAAACATTAACTTAATGCACTAGCGAGAAGCTTCTGGGCTCATAAGAGCATAGGATTTAGAGATCAGCTAATCCAACCACTCTCCCATTTTATAGATGAGTAAACTGAGGTCCAGAGAAGACAAATGGCTTCCGCGTGGTTGTGTCAAGTACATTTTCCCCTTGACGTCCATTTTAAAATTACAAAAATGTTCAACTAAGGTTGGAAGAATAATGAAAGGGCCCTTGCCCTACACTCTGAGTTACAATTAAACTTATTACACTGGTAACAGTTACAAGGTGAAGGCAATCAGAAAGCCTTAAGTTCAAGTAATGGTAAAGTTTTACTCTGGGGTACTGGGGAGGGGAGAGGGTACAACGCATAGATACATAATTCAAGACAAAAAAAATACAAAGAAAATCCAAAGTAAGTAATTTCAGGTTGGGGAGAAGCATTACTCAAAGAACTTTTATTCTTTCAGGGGAGGCAATATATTATGAATATTGTTTTATAATATATAATTGATATATCAGATATAATGCATCATATATACATATATGATCAAATACAATATGTTCATTATCAACATTATATATGTAGCATGAATATTTTTATAATTAGGTGCTCTATGATAAGATATAATGTATATATGAATGTCTATACACATGCACATATATGATGTTTTATATCTAAAATTATATATTAACTATATTATATATTTGATATGTAATTATATAATATATTATATAATAAATTATACTATATCGCATAGACTATATATTATATATCTGATATGTATCAAATATATATTACAACATAAACTTCATACCATATAGATATAGATATATAAATAAATACAAGGTAATTAGGGAGACATACACTAGCAGCTGAGAGGTAAGTTTCATATAAGAGATGATACCTGAGCTGAGTCTTGAAGGCAATAAGGAATTCTATGAGGTAGAGGTAAGTAAGGAATGTATTCTAAGTATGGGGAACAGCCAGGGGAACAGCCCTGGGAGAAAGTGTTATGTTATCATGAGAGAAGGTCAATGTGTTTGGACCATAAAGGGCAGAAAAAGAAAAAAATATATTGATATATATAGAAAGAGAAGTGATAGATATAGATGCTAAATTGATAGATAATAGATAGATAGATAGATAAATAGAACTGCCTTTTAAACATCTCAGACTGAATGTCTCTTAGATATCTCAAACTTAGCATGTCTAAAATTTTTATTGTTAAATCATGTGTAACTCTTCATGATCTCATTTGGAGTTTTCTTGGCAAAGATACCAGAGTGGTTTGCCATTTCCTTTTGCAGTTCATTTTCCACATAAGGAAACTGAGGCAAAAAAGGTTAAGTGACTTATCTAGGGTCACACAGCTAGTAAGTGTTTGAGGCCAGATTTGAACTCAAGAAGATGAGTCTTCCTGACTCCAGGCCCAGTATTCTGTCCAGTGCACCACTGCCCATGTCTAGAATAGAATGCAGTATCTCCTCTCCAGTGCTACCCTCTCCTCTTTTTCCAACTTAGGAAAGGGACCTTAGGTAGGTCCCTGCCCAAGCACCACTTAATGGTTATTTTTTTGGGCCCTGATGGCTCAAAATGAATGTAAATAGTAATTGTTTCTCTTTTGGCCAGAAACCCTGACAAGTCTTTCCCTCCCAGTTTGATTGTGGTTTATTCTGCTTGTTTGTTTGTTTTTTTATTAAAGAGGCCATCCCTTGGCTCACTTCTTAAACAGCCCTAATCACTGAACGGTCACTGCCTCAGTCAAAGTGAGTACTCTGAAAGACCTTAGCTTAAAAAGGCCAAGGTCTCCCCCTGCATTGGAGCCATCTCTAGTCATCCTGATCTAAATCTAACCACTGGACCCAGATGGCTCCAGAGGAGAAAGTGAGGCTGGTGACTTTGCACAGCCCTCCCTCACTTAAATCCAATTCATTTGCAAGTCGTGACATCATCTTCCTGATGTTATGGTCCTCTTCCAGAACAAAGGGCAAATCACACCCATACGATACTCACAACAAAGGTACCACTATTCTCCATGTAATCAAGGCTCACAAGCTAAGTGTCATCTTAACTCGTTCCTTGTACTCACTCTATTTATCCAGTTTATTGCCAAGATTTATTTCTGATACCGCAATATTTCTCCTATATGTCCCTTTCTCTCCACTCATACAGCTACCACCCTGGTACAGGACATCATCACATCACACCTAGGCTAATGCAAGACCTTCTGGTTAATTTCCTTGCTTCAACTCTCTTGTTGCTCCAATCTATCCTACACTCAGTTGCCAAAGTGATTTTCCTAAAGCATAAGTCTTGATAAGTCACCCCCTTATTCAATAAACTCCAGTGACTCCCTGTTCCTCACCTACAACATTCCACCTTCTCTCTGGGGCCTTTGTACAAGCTGTCTTCCATGTCTGGATTACACTCTTTCCTCACCTTTCATAACTTTCAAAATCCCTAGTTTCCTTCTAAATTCAGCTCAGTTTCCTGATCCCCCTAACTGCCAAAGTATCCCCCTAAAAACTACCTTGTATTTATTTTGTATATAATTTTGTGTACATGTTATCTGCCTTTGAGACCATAACCCGTTTCACCTTTGTCTCTATCTCTAGTTCTAACACAGTGCCTGGCATATTTATTCACTTAATAAATGCTTACTGATTGATTTGGTCACAGTCACATAGCTAGTCTGACAGAGGCAGGCAGGTCTTGAGCCCAAGTCTTCCCAACTCCAAGGTCAGCCCCTTACCTAATGCACCATGCTGCTTCTCATTGCTATCTTTTCCAAGTGATATGTAATCTATTACTCATTAAACGCCAGGAGATTGGGCTTCCCAAGGCAATTTCATTATCTTGTTTTGGGGTTAAATTTAACTAATCTCAACTTCTCTGTCTAATCACCCACTCCCCCACCCCCATGACATAGGCCACCCTTCTGCTAGATTCTACTTGTTAGCCAGATTTCATAGCTTCAAACAATCCTCTTTTAACTTACTGGTTATGTTCCTTTAAGTTTGGGGTGGGGGGAGCATTCTATTTATTTTTGCACGCTTTTATTATCCATCTTTCCTCCTCCCTCATTAAAAAATAAAAATAACCCATAATAAATATGAATAGTCCATCAAAACATCCAAAATGTTTCATTCTGTGCTTTAAATACTAGTTACTTTTAAAATTAAACTCCTTCACGTTAGTACTTGCTAGTTCCAAGCTCCATCCTGTTCTTTTATCTAAGGACACATGCACACCCACATACACATACACACACTTATAACTCTCTAGACATAAAAGTCAACAACACATATGTGAATAATGAATAAAGTCACTTTCTTCTAGTGATCTCATAGACATTGGGGGATATTTCCAAATCCAATATAATCCTTTCAAAATATGATAGACTTTCCTTGACCAAAAGTTTAATAACACACACTTGTGAGTGCATGTGCGTGCACACGCACTCTCACAAATTCCAAAAGAGTAGATAACTTGTGTAAGAGTTTAGCATAGCATTTCTTTAAGTGGTTTAATTTAGGAAAGGTGGTTCATTTTTAAATGTATTCCCAATACCACCTGTCTGTCAGATGTGTAGTCAATATTAAAGAGAAATGAATGTGAAATTAAAATTTTTAGAGTCTGAGAGAGATTCCCTCAGCATCTGGCTCAGGAGATAACCAAAAGAGTAATGACATATCCATAAGTCCAAACTACTAACAACAAAGGGTTTTGATTTTGTCTATGTAAACATATCTATATCGAATACTAGTCCTCATGGGGGCATCCAAACTATGTTAAAAAGCAAGAAAATTACTTTGGGGATAACAACCATTTGATTCAGTGATTCCAGCTGTGTGGAAACAATTGGAGGGTGCTTATGCTTAAGTACTTAGTTTCTAAATACAAGTATTGTATTTATAAAACCATCAGCTCCCTTTGGAAGATGTAACCCATCCAGTTTACCACAGCTTTCAGCAAGACCAGCCCCTGCAGATGAATTAGCAACTGTTGAAGCACAGGCCAGAGGGAAGATGGCAAGGCTGGTCAAACCATTTTAGTTGTCTTTATGTAGCTGAATTATGTTTCAAGAGAAGATATCTGGGGGAAAGAATAACCGAACAAATTGTGGCATATGAATGTAACGGGATAGCATTGTGCCTTAAGAAATGATTGATTAAAAATTCAGAGAGAATTCAGATGAACTAAAATATTTGGAGAGACTTAGGAAGAGAGTAAAAGGACAGGAACAATGTAAAACAATGTAAAAGAAAACAACAAAGAAAGGCTTCAGAGTTCTTACCAGTCTAATGACCCATCTCAACTCCATAGGAATGAAGTTAAACAGAGATCACTCTTTTCCACAGATATGTGGTGGATAATAGGTGTGGAATGAGACATCCTTTGTCAGAAACTATCAGTTTTATTGTGTTTAGATATACTTTGTTACAGGTCCTATTATGGATAGGGAAACTATAATGATTTACAAAGTGATAAATAAAATATACCTATTCATTGAAAAGTAAGGGAAGTTATTAATTTGGTGGGCAGGATGAGAGACAGACACTAACAGAGACAGAGATATAGAAACAGAATTCTGGCCCCCTCAACCCCAAAATGACAGATTCACAGTTCACAATGCATCGTGTAGATATCATGCTAGAAGTAATCTCAGACACGGGAGAAAAATAGAGCCAGTTAGCATTTTGCTTATAATATGTGAATCTAGAATCTTGTTTGTAATTTCTATTTTATTCACTGATATATTGAATATTTTTCTGAAAGAGAAACAATTTCCCTAATTCCAAAAAGATAATATCTGCCTGGAAAACCAAAGGAAGCATTGCAACACTCTTTTTCAATTCAGTACTACAGTTGTGCATGCAGCATCTTTCAGGAGATCCGGGAGCGGCTCTTCCTGTTGTCCATTCTTTTCTGTAGGATCACTCAATCCCATCTGGATCTGATTTAATGATGAATCTTTGTTGCTTCTTTTTTTTTCACTAAAATTTTCCTACATGTTTCCATTGTGTCATATAATTCATAACTGTAGCTTAAATATCTGGTTTCTTGAAAAGGCTTATGTGCCAGCAAATCTGTTTTGTTTTAGATAAGGCTCCAGAGCTTATGAGACAGCAATATGGTACATCCACCTGGGAACTCCTCACATTCTGTCACACATTTTGTACAGAGAAAACTTGTGATTACATTTTCCAGAACAGAAAAGTTGTTTGGTTTTTTTGGTTTGTTGTTTTTTGTTTTGTTTTGTTTTGTTTTGTTTTTTGTTTTTCTTTTTTTTACTTTTGGTTGGGATTGGAAGGGATGGGGTGAAATATTATACAAATATCCTAAATGCAGTAAATTTTTTCTGAAGGTGAAATGCCAATGATATTGAAGGAATTTCCAATAGCATCCTTTTGTAATTATGACACATGGCCAATGAAGTATCCTCCCAGGAAAGGGGCTCTAGCTTTGGGCTCTCCCAGTGCCCAGATTCATTTAAAGAGCCCCCAAAAAGAAAAATCAGGCTTTTCTTATAGTCAGTGGCTTATTATATTCCCATCCCAAAACAGAAATCCAGGGAAAATCTCCAAAGAAAAGCTGAGGTATGCTTCATACCTATCAGCTCCCTAAAATGAATTGAGAGGGTGCCTGCTTGAAAGGGTATTTAATGCACAAAGTAGATATCCACATATATTCATTTCCTCCCCCACGTTAGAAATACTCAGAATACAAGACATATAAAGTCACGTTAACAAATTCTCAAAACATGAAAAAATAATATATTATACTTATTATACTCTTCCAGGACTCAGTTTCCTCAACTGTAAAATGAAGATAGTAATATTACCTACTTCCCAGGGTTGTTGTGAGGATAAAATGAGAAAATATTTGTAAAGCACTTAGCACACTGCCTAGCACATAGAAGACATTCAATAAATGCTTGTTTCCTGCCTCCCTTCCTATGGCCCTTCACTCAGACTCAGTGTTCCAAAAGTCTCCCCTTGTATACTTTGCTGGGGGGCCCTCCTACCATCACTTGGACCCTGGAGGCTTAGAAGCAATCAAACTACCCTTACCCCAAGCTCCTATCTGAATTCACCTTCTGCCTTGGTTATGTGATAACATCACCACTTCCCCAATGAAATAAAGAACTTTCACTCCCCCTGTTGTCACCACTGCTTTGCAAGGTTAGCAAGGAACAAAACAATTTCTTCAAACCACCAGGAACTGACCCATAGATTTAGCAAGGCATTAATGATGCTTCTAAAGAGGACTAATGGTAGCTGGTCCAGGCATGGGGAAGGGGTTGGGTTGAGTTGTATAATAGTGAGTCCTTCTTCCAATCTCCTCAAAATTGAGACCCTCATCAGGGAATTGTTGAAAGAGAGAGGACAGTCATCATGGGCAATGGGCCTGTGTCATGTGGCCATTGCTTATGGGGGAAAAGTGTCCGGAAAAGAGAAGTCAGAAATGTGCAGTTTAGTTTTCAACAAGTTTTTCTTATCCTTTCTTAGCCTATATTAAATTGTTTTGCAACATATTTCTTCAATTATTTTTTTCAATCTCACTTTTACAACATTCTAGTGTGTCTGAGTATTTCTTCAAAAAGTTGCTCAGTTTCTAGCCGGCTTCGTTGTTTTCATTTGTACATGGAAGTTTCCAAAGTAGAATTTTGTCTTCCCTTAAGAAATGGGTCAATTTTACTTGAATATATTTTCGTGCCAATCTGTGGGTATGCTGTAAAGTACTAAAGAAAATGCTTTAGAGTGCCCACAGATTAGCAGCAACACTCACCCCTCTACTCACGAGAGCAGGATTGGGCACCTCTGATGGGGATCCATTAACTTTGGTAACTGCAACAGAGTTACTGCTCTCAGGCACTTGACTCTGTTCTCTTCCAGGTTAATTTGACTTTTGCCATCATCCCATGACTGAAATGTCGATGGAGAAACCTCTCCTTGACCAATATCAATATTTGGTCTGTAAGTGACCAAATTCCTTGGTGGCATATTGCACTGCCTCTGACAACTATATTAGCAACCTCTCTACCTTACAAATTAGTTTGGTGACCTGGGAGGTATTTGGGAGCCCGTGGAGTTTGGTTGAAGTAATGATAATTGGGTGGACTTCTTCCTATTCCCCCAGTAGATGAGGAATTGCAATTAGCCTTACCCAAACTGCCTAACTTGGGTCACTCAGTTCTCCTAACTAGGTACCTTTGGAGGAGGGAATTCCAGAGTGCCCCACTATCCAACTGCCCATCTACTACATACTGTCTGTCTGTACAACCTGTCATTCAATCCTGATATTTCTCAAATATCTAAAGCACTAACTTCTTGAATAGTTATGGATAGATCTTCCCAGTCTGCATACTCCTGGGGTATAGTCCCCTTCCCTTCTCCATCTTTAATTTCTAGAGAAGTTGGACTATTTCCTTCCCTTGTTTCTCTATTACCAGGGGACAGATATCCTTACAATACCTCATCTCTTCCAGGCTTTCTTCTTATGTCTCCATGGGGCCATGTCTCCAGGTTCCAAAGGTCATCCTTCCTGGTGCCATAAATGGGGTTTGTCCCACAAAGCCCATAGTTTTTTTGTAACCAAATATCAAGTGCTCCTATGGAACCAACATGGCATAAGGCCATATTACTGATCCTGCCTGACCACAACAACTGTTTTAAGCAAAAATCTGTTGCAATAAAACATTTGTTGTCTCATATGAAATTAAACAATCAATCATGGTTGTTTTACTGAGATACAAAAGATACAGTTGTCAGCAGAGGTGCAAAGATGCATGGTGAGTACAGCTTTCCAGGTCTTCCCTGAGAAAATTTGATGACACCTAGGGGTTCCTTTAGCTCAAGAAGCTATGTAGGGTGACCTTTCCATACTTTTCAAGAGGCCTGTCCTATCAGATAATGGTTTACCCTAAGGTCTCTGTTGGGCCTTAGAATATCTCCTTGGGTGGAATTCTCTATTGACTGATACTAGCTGTATTCTGTTGTCTATCCATGTTATAAACTAATTCAACTTCTGGCCTTTGGCAATTGTACAGATAAGGAAAAGGAAGGAAGGAAGGAAACATTTATTAAGCTTCTTTTATATATCAGGCACTATGCTAAGAAATATTGCAAATTTATAAATAGTATCTCATTTGATCTTCACAACCACCCTGTGAGATGAGTGCTATTATTATCCCCATTTTACAGTTGAGGAACCTAAGGCTTTAACTGACCTTGTGCCCAGGGTCACAGAACTAGTTAAGTGTCTGAGGCAAGATTTGAACTCGGGTGTTCCTGATTCCAGGACCAGTGCTCTATTCACTAATTTGCCACCAGGGGGTTCCAGAATTAAATACAAAATCCTCTACTAGGGATGTAAAACTCTTTACAACTTGGCTCCTTCCTTTCTTTTCAGTCTTCTTACACTTTTCACACTCCCATGCCCTACCCTATTCTAAGTTCCAATAATACCATATTTCTTGCTATGGTACTCCATCTTCTGGTTTCATGCCTTTTCATTGACAGTTTCCTGTGCCTGAAATTCTCTATCTCCTCATCTCATCTCTATCTACTGGCTTTTCAGATTTCCTTCAAGAATTATCTCAAACCCCAAGCATGGCAAGAGGCTTTACTTGGTTCCCCACCCTCACTCCAGTGCCTTTCCTCTGAGATTATCTCCCAACTCTTGTTGTTATCATTGCTGTTCAGTAGTTTCAGTCGTGTCTGACTCTTTATGACCCCATTTTGGAGCTTTTCTTAGCAAGGTTATTGGAGCGGTCTGCCATGTCCTTCTCCAGCTCATTTTACAGATAAGGAAATTGAGGCAAATTGGGTTAAGTGACTTGCCCAGGGTCACACAGACCAGGTCTCTGTCTGAGACCAGATTTGAACTCAGGAAACGAGTTTTCCTGACTCCAGGCCAGGACCTCTATCCACTGTGCCACCTAACTGCCTTATCTTCCAACTATTCTGTCGATATTTTATATGTACATAATAGTTTGTGTTCGTTTCCTTTTTTAGAATGTGAATTATTTGAGAGCAAGGATTATGTTTCTGCCTCTCTTTATATCTCTACTCTTTAGCACAGTGCCTGGCAGACAGTAAGTGCCTAATAAATGCTTGTTGACTGACTCCTGATAGGGAGGTCAGGGAGATACTGTTCCTTTGGCAATTCTTTTCCTGTAGGATCAGTCATTCCCATCTGGATCCAATTTAACTATGAATCTCTGTTGCTTTTTTTTTTATTGAAATTTTCCCAGGTTTCCTTTGTGCCACATATTTCATAATCATAGCATAAATATCTGGTTTCTTGAAGGTCTGAGTGCCAGCAAATCTGTTTTATTTTAGATATAGCTTCAACACTTATGCCACTAATACAGAGCCCATACCTGGAGACTTCTCACATTCTGTCCCATATTTTGTTTTTTAAAAAAAAATCTTAGTTATTATACTTCGCAGAGCACTAAAAAAAAAATTTTGTCTGTTTTTGGTTATTTTTGGTGGGTGGGAGTAAACTTCATCTGAATACCCCAAATGCAGTAAATTTATTCTTTTTGATGGTATTTTTGCAGATGTTATTATAAGAATTTTGAGGGCACTCCTTCATAGTAAGCAAGGACCAGAAACTTTTGAAAGTAGAGGAGACTCCGATATCTGTGCCAGTGACCTTTACTAGCCAATTCTATATGTAGGAAAATACCAAATGAGTGATAAGTCCCTAACCAGGCTACCATCAGTTCAAGTGTGTTCAGGGAAGACTAGTACCTCTGATGTGAGGGATACCAAGCCCTTTTCAGGGCTGTCTTCCACCTTTGGTGTCCACTTGATCCACCTAACGCTCACCAGTGGCTCTAAGAAGCCATAGCACGCACAGTGGCCACACTCTGGTAAACCATATCTGCAGACAGGCTAAACTAAGTGGAAGGAAACGGAGGAGTCTAAAGCACATCAATGAGTTAGGGGGGTGTCTAACCCAAGCATGAGGAGACTCCCCCTGGTGGAATGGGCAGATGAGAACAATTTGTTCCAACAGCCGTGAAGACAGATGAAGGAGGCCCTGTGGAGCGCTTAGAGCTTGGTTAAACATCGAAGATGCCAAGGTCATCCGCTGCATCTTGAGCCATCACCAGTCATCTTGACGCTGTCCTGCCAGTGGACTGTGATTACTCTGGAAGAGAGAGTGAGGCCAACTGGACTTCATGCAACTTTGCCTCACTTAAATCCATTTACACACGAATCAAAAGACATTACCCATACCATTTTACCATTTTACCATTTTACTTATCTCAAAGTCCTGGGGTGACAGGCAAATGATGAGGCAACAAGTGCAGATACACCGGGAGCTATAGTCACAATCCTGCACGCACACAGCCCAGGCCACAGAGTCATCTTCTCACTGGAAGGAGGAGTGGGATTCCACAGCCCCCTGGATGTGTAAGCAGCCTTTTAAGGATTGCACTTCTTACCTCCCAGTGTGAGAAAGGGGCTAGAAAAGGTGCCCTAAAAATTGTCTGCTTACCCCCAACCCTGACTTGATTACTGTGGCAGGCAGGGATCCCACACTGTGGTTGAAACACAAAAAAAAAATGTACAAAAACTTCTACAAAGATGATTCCATTCACCATCACTACATGGAATGTGTATACACTTATAGACAATACAAAATCCAGTAAACCTGAAAGACAAAAAGCTCTTGTTGCAAGAGACCTCAGCAGGTATTGCATCCAAATAGCAGCCCTGGGTGAAAAAAGGCTGGCAAATGAAGGCCAGCTTATTGAAGTCAGAGCTGGATACACATGTTTCTGGAGTGGCCACAGTGAAGGGGAGCTCTGTGAAGCTGGTGTAGGTTTTACAATCAAAACTAATCTAGTCAACAAGCTTGTATGCCTACCAAAAGGAGTGAACAAGCTCATGGTAATGTGATTGCCACTTGCAGGAAAGTGCCACACCACCATCATCAGTGCCTATGCTCCCACCATGATGAACCTTGATGAAGTAAAAAAAAAAATTTTATGAAGACCTGGAGACCCTTATCATCAATGTGGCAAAAGAGGACAAGCTTATAATTTTGGGAGACTTTAGTGCTAGAGTAGTCTCAGACTACCACCCATGGCAGGGAGTCCTTGGGAGGAATGGCGTTGGAAACAGCAACAGCAATGGTCACTTACTACTGAAGACTTGTGCATCTCATGACCTCATCACCAATACTATCTTCCGTTTAACTAAATGCAATAAAACTTCATGTATGTACCCTCGCAGCAAACATTGGCATTTAATAGATTATGTGTAGGGGCAGCTAGGTGGTGCAGTGGATAGAGCATTGACCCTGAATTCAGGAGGAGTTCAAATCCAGCCTCAGACCAAACACTTAACACTATCTGTGTGACCCTGGGCAAGTCACTTAACCCCAATTGCCTAAAAAAAAATAGATTATGTGATTATAAGGAGAAGAGACAGGTGGGATGTGAGAGTAATAAAGACAATGTGTGGCTCAGAGTGCTGGACTGATCATAGACTTATCCTCTCCAAGTTAAATATTCACATTCAACAAAAGCAGCAACCTCAAGGCAAATTGACTACTAGAAGAATTAATGCCAACAGATTAGAACACTTCTCTGAGAGGGAACAGTTTGCTGGTAACTTGGAGGGAAAATTGAGCCAATACACAGTTGGCAACAGTGGAGCAGAAAAGGAGTGGGCAGCTTTCAGAGATTTGGTGTATAGCATTGCATTTGCTCATTTGGGTCAGAACACTTGCAGACATCAAGACTGGTTTGACAAAAATGATGGGGAAATTCAGATGCTGCTAAATGAAAAAGAATAACTCCGTAGGGTTTACCAGCAAGATAGTTCATTCATTTCTAAGAAGACAGTATTTAATTCCATCAAAAGTAAAGTACAAGTGAAGCTCAGAGAGATGCAGGATTCTTGGCTCAGTAAGAAGGTAGATGAAATGCAGTTTTATGCTGATAGTAATAACCCAAAGCACTTTTATGATGCCCTGAAGGCTATTTATGGGCCAAAGACCTATACATCTCAACTACTCAGTGCTGATGGAGTCACATTGATTAATGATAAGGACACAATTCTAGAGAGATGGACTGCACACTTCCATAATGTTCTCAACAGACCATCATCAATCAATGCTGAAGCCACTGACTGTTTACCTCAGGTTGAATCAATCCCTCCCTAGCTGAAGTTCCAACTGCAGAAGAGGTTTTTAATGCCATTAGACTCCATTCATGTGGCAAAGCACCTGGTGCTGATTCTATTCCAGTTGAGATTTACAAGGTAGGGGGTCCATTGCTCATACAAAAGCCAACTGAAATTTTACAGGCTATATGGCAAGAGGAGGTTGTACCCCAGGAGTTCAAGGATGACTCCATTGTACATCTCTATAAAAGTAAAGGAAATAAATTGTCCTGTGACAATCATAGGAGGGTCTCTCTCTCTCTCAGTCATTGCTGGCAGGATTCTTGCCAGAGTCCTCCTTAATAGGCTAATCCTTCATCTGATCACTCAAAAGTCAATTTGGGCAAAGACGTAGGTTGGTGAACCATGAGATGTCCAATTTGGGAGGAGGCTAGAACGCTTTGAGATCCAGCTCCAGAAAAGTGGGGGGGGGGGGAAGGGGGAGGATGAAAGTACTAAAGACTCCAAGAAGAAGAAAACTCAAAGACCTGGAACATAAACAGACAAATCAACTGGGAAAACAGTAAACAATGGAAGAAAATATGGCCCTCAGATCTAGTAAATGAGCTCAGGTGTCTATGAATAAATACTGCAAAATTTAAAAAAAGTTAATTTGAGAAAAACATGGAATCATAACACACTGTTCCTTAGTGATCTGAAAGGAAATGAGGATTATGAGAACAAAATTTATGTCCCGCAAAGCAAACATAATGGGCAGGATAGAAAAACTGACATCTGCAATGGCAAACCTTACCAATGAACAAAATAAAGAACAATAATTGTGAATGCAAATTCACAGACACGATGGACAATTATTTTCTTGGCTTTGCTTACTTCATTCTGCATCAGTTCTTACATCTCCATAGTATCCCATTACACCATAGTAAGAAGTAGACATAGTAAGGAAAGAAACAAAAAACAATAACATTAAAAGAATATATGGTCACTCTGCAAGCAAAACATACTGAACGCAAAGACAAGGTGTGTAGAGACAACCTAAGGATCACAGGACTCCCAGAAGAACATGACAGGACAAGAAACCATAACATTATAATGAAAAAAATAATAGAAAGAACTGTCTAGAAGTTCTAAACATGGAACATGAAATTCCAATAGAAACAAATTCACAGATCACCTCCAGAAAAACAAAGCAAAACAAAACAAACAAAGAAATGGCTGAAAACTCCAAGCCCCAAAGTGGTTAAATTTAACAATTCAGTTCAGAAACAATAAATTCTGCAAGCTATCAGGAGAAAGACCTTCAAATAAAAAGGAAAGGACATTCAAATAATGCAAAACTATTCCATACCTGCTGCAGGGGTGGGAAACCTGCGACCTCAGCCTCAAGGCCACATGTGGCCTTCTAATTCCTTGGGTGCTGCCTTTTGACTGAGTCCAAGTTTTACAAAACAAATATTATTAAAAGGATTTGTTTGGGGCAGCTAGGTGGCTCAGTGGATAGAGCACCAGCCCTGAAGTCAGGAGGACCTGAGTTCAAATCTGGCCTCAGACCAAACACTTGATACTTACTAACTGTGTGACCCTGGGCAAGTCACTTAACCCCAATTGCCTTAAAAGAAAAAAAAAGGATTTGTTCTGTGAAGTTTGGATTCAGTCAAAGGGCTGCACTTGAGGACCTAGAGGGCCACATGTGGCCTGGAGGCTGCAGGTTCCCCACCTCTGCAGTAGGGGAAAAAAAATGAAATAGAATAACGTGTTCTGAAGAGCAACAGAGCTCAGGATGCAGCCCAGAGTGACCTTTTCTACAAATCTGAGCTTAACCATTCAGGACAAAAGATAAACATTCAACAATAAAAAAAGAGATTGAAATGTTTTTAGAAAGAAATCCAGAATTTATGAGAGTGCTTGCCTCTCTAACACTCCAAACAGCAGAAAGGTAAGAGGGGTGAATAAATGTGGCAATCAAGGAGAGTAGCAGTGAGAGAAAGATAGCTCAGAGACAAATAAGAGACTCCTTTCAAAATATACACAAGGAGACGGGGACAAATGCAGAAATCTGATAGAGGCAATTGTGAAAAGGCAGACATGGGACATTATGGACAGAACCTGGTGACATTCTGCCTACAGATGAATGCTTCTTTTGTAAGGCTTCATTCCAACATGGGAGAATATATAAAGGAAATTAGCAACAAAGTAGTTGCCCATCAATTGGCAAAGGGTAAAACAAATTGTGGTGCATGGATGGAGTATTATGCTCTCAGAAATTGTGTGTGTGATGAATACAAAGAAGTATGGGAAAATCTCTATGAAATAATGCAGAGTGAAGTAAGCAAAGCCAAGAAGACAATGATACACAATAACTACAACAATGTAAATAGAAAGAATAAGAAGATACCAAAAAATCAAAAGTAAATACAACAAAATTATAAAGATCAAGTGGGACTCAAATGAAGGCATAGGAGAAGATACCTCTAATCTACCCCTTTGTGGGGGTGGGAGGTTCACAGATGTTGCACCTTGCATTTATTTTTAGACATTTTCAATGTATCAATCAGTTGTACTGACTTTTTTTCCTCACTCCAAAAAATATTATTTGTCATATGGGATGGCTGTACCATGGTGTAATAAGATACTATGGTGATATAAGAAACAGAAAATATCAATTAAGACTTTTTTTTAATTTTTAAAAAATGAGCTTGTTAATTGATAGAAATACTCAAATGGAACTATAATCTCCTGGATGAGAATGTTCCCTTCAATGATGCAGATTGCAGTCCCTCCTATCCTGCCCATACCGAATGACTTTTATCCAAGGGTTCACATAGGTTCACTACAGCTGAGACACTCAAGACTCAGGTGGCCCTCTTCACTTTGAAGACAAATTATGAGTGAAGTGCTCAGGCATTCCAGTGGCTGCCCCTCATTCTCACCACATACCTAGCCCATCTTCATCTATTCTGGTTCATTTTCTGAGCTGTTTGTTATGTGTTACGTTGTGCTCACACTCAGTGAGGGAGAAATTTGAGGAGATAGAGTTCATCCCAGCACCTCCTAAAATGATGCCACTTGGGTGTTCACCTACTCTGTCATTTTATAAGCTTGAACATGTACACACGGGTTAAAATTAATTTTATCCACCAAAAAGGAAGCAGGTATGACATTCTCCATGTATAAAAATCAAGACTAATATAAGCACTGTTAGACTTCACCCGAAACATCTCAAGGTTCCCATTACTCCAGAAATTTCTTTCCACTGAAAATATCAGTCTCTGAAAGCATCAGTAATAGTATTATTTCAAGAGCCAGGTGTCCTGCACCTACTTGAAAGGCTGGTTACTTCAACAATGAAGGTGCTGGTCCATGAAAAGAATACTAAAAGGAAACTGAAGCCTGATTACCTGCAATAACCATTGCTGATCTCAAAAAATAATGTATCCCTCCTCTTGACAGAGAGAGCAGCGGACTACAGGGCCAACATGTTGCCTATATTTTCAGATATGCTCATTGGATCACTTGTTTTTAGCCTTACTGTTTTTCTGTGTCACAAAGAAGGGCCTAATTTCAGGGAGTGGTGGGTGGTATACCCAGAAATAACTGATATAAAACAAAATGTACAAATAAAACTTATTTTTAAATGAATATGCTGCCAACCTAGCCCCAATACTTCTGAGCTGCCAAAGGTTTTTCTCTTAGAACTGTCAAATGTCAAAAAATAATTATCAGTTTGGCAATGTGTTAATGACACAGCTAGGGGGCATAAACAAAAGTAATCCTTCCTGTCTTCATCTGTCTGGACACAGTCAAGAAGGACTGCTGGCTAAGCCATAAGCCTCCAGGCTGACTGGATTTGAGGAAGAATGGCAATCAGCCTAATATAGGCATATTCTCCTTACTTCAATCAATCAGTCAATGAATTAAATAAACATTTATTCAGCATCTCCTATGCTCTAGGCACAGGGCTAGCTGCTAGAGATACAAAGAAAATAAGTACGTCACTGATATCAAGGAATTTACATTCTATCAGGGAAAACATGCATACATGTGGGGATAAGGATAGGGACTTGATCTATAATTTTACCGGTATAAGGAACTCCCTGGTGAGACACCTACTTGTACCAGTGTGGGCCAATTTTTTTCCTATAAATTACAGTCTTAAAGAGCTGCCTGGAGCCCTGAGATATTAAGTGACTTATCCAGGGTCACACAGCCAGTACATGTCAGGAGTGAGACTTGAACTTAGATCTTCCTAGCTCTGAGGTTGACCCTTTATCCACTGACCCTCTGACTACAAAGTACAGAATGTCTCAAAAGTCATTTAGTGCAGTTCACTGACTTCAGTCTGCAGATGGGACGCCCTGTATATACAAAACAAATATGAAGTAATTTCAAAGTACAGGATACCAGCAGCTAAGAGAGATCAGGAAAGTCTTCCTAGGAGATGGTATTTGAACTGAGCTTTGGAGGAAGCTTAGGGATTCTAAGAAATGAAGGTTGAAATGGAAGGTTCATAGCTTCTACAAATTCAGAGATAGAAAATGTAATGTAACGTGTGAGAAACAGGCATTCATTTTGGCTGAAATGTAGAATGTGCAAAGGGTGGTAATATTTGATGTCTGGAAGGCAGGTTGAAGACAGATTGTGTGGCCTAACAGAGGGGTTTATGTTTTATTCTAGATGCAGTAGGCAACCCCCAAAGCTTTTTGAATGGGGGAATGACATAGCTAAAACAGTGTGCTAGGAATGTCACTTTAGCAGGAGGATGAATTTGAGAGGGGAAAGATTAGAGGCAGTAAGCCCAATTAAGAGATTGTTGCAGGGGCAGCTAGGTGGCGCAGTGGATAGAGCATTGGCCCTGAAGTCAGGAGGATCTAAGTTCAAAACCAGCCTCAGACCAAACACTTGACACTTACTAGCTGTGTGACCCTAGGCAAGTCACTTAACTCCAACTGCCTTAAAAAAACAAAAAAAAAGAGGTTGTTGCTATAGGTAAGAGGTGATGAAGGTCCAACCTAGAGGAGAGAAGGGGACAGGTGTGAAAGATGTCATGGAAGCCTAATCAACAAGTCCTGACAATTGATAGGATGATGGGGGGAGGGGTGAAGGAGAGCAAAGAATCTAGGGTGACTGCAAGACTGCAAATCTTGAACTGTAGCGCACTTGCCAGAAATAGGGAAGTTAAGAAAAAGGATGAATATGAGGGGAAAAATAATGAGTTCTGTTCAAGCCCATGTTGCTTCGAGATGCCCATAGGACATTCAGTTGGCAAAGTCCAGTAAGTAGTTGGTAATGTGGAACTAGGGCTCAGGAAATAGGTATGAGCTAGACTGTGTATGTGTATGTGTGTGTGAGTGTAGGTAGCACCCCCTCTGAGACACTCCTCCAACTCCCTGCTCCAGGCTCACTCCTGGTCCTGCTCCAGGTTCACTGGGGCCCTATCTTTGATAGATTCTGTCCCCCAAAGGATAGCTATATCAAGTTCAAGGTTCTCTCTGGGTCTGTCCTCCTAAAGTTATTGAACTCATAAGGTCCCCTCCCCCTGATTAGTACATCTTCAATAATTAGCCAAAGGACACAATTAGCAAAAAGCAAAGAGTTTACTTAAATGGCATAACATACAGTGATGTCCCCCATCTATCTAATATATACGCCCCCACAATTACATCATCAGTGTGAAGAAAAGGCACAAACATAGAGTACACTGGTAAAGAAACACACACATGAGGAACACATATGACCAAAGTAACTCCTACTTCCAGCCCTGCGAGACCACAATGGCACCATCACACTGCTCCCCTGCATGCAGCATCCCTGGTAGGATGGCTGCTCCAATGAGCTCCCTAGGACTATTTCTCTCAAGAGTTCAACTTGTTTCTGCATCTGTATTCTATGGACCTATTATCTGTCAGATATAATAATAATAATAGTTTTCCGGTTGGAAAACAACTCCATTTCAAGATGCCATTGGCAATGGTGGTAGCAGGAAAGGGAGAGAAATGCATGTGTGTTCATACACACACACACACACACACACACACACACACACACACACACTTTGGGGTGTTTTGGAACAGAAACAAGGGAAAAGGTGAAGAAGGATTCCCTCTCAGAGCCGGATTCTCCCTCCATAATTGTCTCTCTTCCCAACATGCCTGATAAAACTCCTCTTTATATTGAATGACTCCAGAGCTTGTGTGAAGTGTCTGTCACACTTTCTAAAGGCACAAAGAAGTTTTATAATTTCTTGATTTCTCAAAGAGTCATTAGCTTCCATTTGCTCTGTTCTAATTTTTAAGGAATTTTTTTCTTCAGTGAGCTTTTGGACCTCCTGATCTCTCTTAGCTGCTGGTGTCCTGTACCTTGAAATTACTTCATATTTGTTTTGTATATACAACATGTCCCACCTTGTTCACTGCACTAAGTAACTTTTGGGACATTCTGTATTTTGCAGTCAGCCAATTCTGGTTTTTTAAGGCATTCTTCTCCTCATTGGCTTTTTGGACCTATTTTGCCATTTGGGTTAGGCTATTTTTTAAGGTATTATTTTCTTCAGTATTTTTTGGGGGTCTCCTTTAACAAGCTGTTGACTTATTTTTCATGATTTTCTTGCATCATTCTCATTTCTCTTCCCAATTTTTCCTCTACTTCTCTTACTTGCTTTTCAAAATCCTTTTTGAGCTCTTCTATGGCCTGATACCAACTCATATTTTTCTTGGAGGCTTTGGATGTAGGAACTTTGACTTTGTTGTCTTCTTCTGGTTGTATGTTTTGATTTTCTTTGTCACCAAAGTAAGATTCTATAGTCTGAGTTTTTTTCCACTGCCTGTTCACGTTCCCAACCAATTACTTGACTTCTAACTCTTTGTTAAGGTAGGGCTCTGCTTCCAGTGTGGAAGGTGTATTGTCCCAAGCTTCAGGGGTTTTGTGCAGCTATTTTCAGAGATATTTCTAGGAAGCTGTAAATTTTCAGTTCTTCCAAGGTGGCATGATTTAAGGAGAGGTGTTTACTCCTTTTCTGGCCTGTGGTCTGGTCTACGAGTGACCACAAGCACTCTTTTCTGCCTTGGAACTGTGAGGAGGGTTCCCTCTCTGCCTCCACCACGAGTTCTGCCACACCAGAGTTCCTCCTCGCCCCAGGACCATTACCCAGGACTGCGACCCAGATCCAAGCACAAGCAAAGCAAGAGAATCCTGCCTCAGTGCCAGCAAAGAGATGCCTGCAATGCCCCTCTGATCAGTCACTTGACACCCCCACTATCTGTGGACTGAGAACTCCAGAAGCAGCAGCTGCTGCTTTGGCCCCACCCTGCACTAGGGCCAGGACTAGACCACTCTCCTCTCTCCCCCAGGTCTGACAGACCTTTCCCACTGACTTTCTAAGTTGTCTTTGGTGTTTGTGGGTTGAGAAGTCTGGAAACCACCACAGCTTCCCGTGATTCAGTCTCCTGAGGCCTGCTCCAGGTTCACTGGGGCCCCATCTTTGCCTGGGCACCCATACTGAACTGCACTCCTCTCCCAGCCTGGCACAACAGACCTTTCCCATCAACCATCCAGGTTGTCTTGGGCTGGAAATTAGTTTCACTCTGTCTTTTTGTGGTTTTGTTTAGAGTCATTTTTTACAGGTATTTGGACGGGTTTGGGGGAAAGGTCAAGCAAGTCACTGCTTTTACTCCACCATTTTGGCTCTGCCCCAAGGAGCAAAGAAGTTAAAACATTGCATTTATACCACTTTATATATATATGGTATGTATGTATACATGATACACATATGTGGGTGCCATCTATATAAAGATGCAGCTCACAGGTTGCATAGATATTATCTGGAATCTAGCCCACCTTTGGGAATAGGAAGAGGTGAGCTTTACCTGTAATACCAGCATCTTACTTGGGGGCTGGGGAGAGGCTGGCGGGATACAGGACCTCTGATGTTGGGAAATCTTTCCTATCTCCAAGAAGGGTATCAAGCTAGTGTTATGTCTACCTTCCTTCCCTTGAATATCTATAGTCTAGGCACAGGAGTGGGCAACCTGTGGCCTAGAGGCCACATATGGCCCTCTAGGTGCCCGTGTGGCCCTTTGACTGAGTCCAAACTTCACAGAACAAATCCCCTTAATAAAAGGATTTATTTGGTAAAACTTGGACTCAGTCAAAAGGCTGCACCCAAGGACCTGGAAGGCCACATGTAGCCTCAAGGTCACAGGTTTCCCACCCCTGGTAGGGGTACAGGTCTGGATTCAGAATGCAAGCCACTTACTTCCCTGATTGCTCTTAAGTGGGGTGAGGGTAACTTTTAGTTTACACTTGCCAGCTTAGCCCCTTCCCACAAAATGCTCATCACATGAAACACCATCATCACTGGATAGTAAATGTCTTTACCAAAGAAAGCAACAAACATAAATCAAAGAGGTTATACAGATTGGAATACACCAAAGAGCTCATTAACTGGAAATCAGGTAAGATCTCAGCTCAACCAAGCAGAGAGAGAAACATCTCACCAACAAGAGGACATTCTTTATGGTTGCTGACACTGGCAGGCAACAGACATGGGGGGGAGGGGGCGGTTAACTCTTTTCTGTGTCTGCCACTTTAGAACTCAAATTAGCTTTTCAAAAATTGATTAATCGGTTCTCTCTCTCTCTCTCTCTCTCTCTCTCTCTCTCTCTCTCTCTCTCTCTCTCTCTCTCTCTCCCCTCCCTACCCCCTGATTTTTCCAAATGTCCTCTCTTAAAGTGTGTTTCCAAATAACTAAAAAGTCAGTCCTTCTTCCCACTCATGAAACTGACTTGACATTCTCTCAGATAAATAGGAGTTACATCTCTTGAACATAGCACAGAATTTTCAAGGCAAAACTGCCCACTTTACTTTGTATTGTGCCTCCCCATTAGATTTATTGATTTTTCATATTTCAATATTTCCCTTGGGTGTGTGTGTGTGTTTGTGTGTGTGTGTGTGTGTGTGTGTATGAAAGGGAGAGAGACAAAGAGACAGAGACAGAGACAGAGAGAAGAAAGAAGAGAGAATGAAGAAAAGAGACCCCAATCCAAAGCCTTGGGCCAAACCTCTAGTTGGATCCAGAATATGGATGATGACGCAGCACCAAACAATCAGGAAAAAATCCACTACAGATGTTTCCCAAAAACCCAGAGAGAAGATAGATACCCAAGAGAAAAAAGTGTTCCACCTTGTCAAATGCCACAGAAAGTTCAAGAGGGATAAAGACTAAGAAAAGACCTATGGACTGGACAATTAAGAAACCATTGGTAATTCAGGAAAAAGAAGTTTCTGTTTTTCCATTTGGGCACTTCAGTTAAGTCCTGAGGTAAGAAGACTGGTGGAAAGAGGTTGAAAAGTGAGTGGGAGGAGAGAAAATAGAGGTGACAAGTACAGTAAGATTTATCTAGGAGTTTGGCTATAAAAGGGAAATGATAGCTTGAGGGAATTACTGGAGTGTTTTTAATTCATTGGGGCATGGGCAGAGATAAGGATAAAGGAGACCTGAGCACATTTGCAGCCAGCATTGAAAGTGTCAGTAGTTAGGGAGAGATTGAAGATTTGTCAAAAATAGGGGATAATTGTGTAGACATTCTGACAGAGGAGACAGGAGGAAATAGGATCAAGAGTAGAAGTAGAAGGCCTTAGTGAGTTGGAAGGCTACACCTTCATCAGAAATTGGAGTGAAGAATGAAATAATGTGGATAATTTCAAGGAGTATTATGACAAAGTAGGTGAGATGAGGCTGTTCAATAGAATGGATCAGTAAAGTAAGAAGCGGGGTCCTCTGCTAAGAGGGAATCAGTGATGGGAAAGGCTTGAGGAGAGAAGAAAGGTAGAGAATAACTACTATGAAGAATATGGCAAGAATAAATAATCAATAGTTGTTGAATCATTTCAGTCATGTCGACTCTCTGTGACCTCATTTGGGGATTTCTTGGAAAAGATACTGGAGTGCTTTGCCACTTCTTTCTCCAGGTCATTTGACGAATGAGGAACTGAGGCAAACAGAGTTAAATGATTTGCCCAAGGTGACACAGCTAATTAAGTGTCTGAGGCTGGATTTAAACTCAGGTTCTCCTGATTCCAAGGCTGGTGCTGTATCCACTGTGCCACCTAACTGCCAAAAGATAATCAATTAGTGAAGAGTAAAAGGATTACCTTTCGACAATGAAGGCAGTGATATTTGATGACATGAAATACAGGGAATCAAATCCATATGGTTCTATCATTTTCTCCAGCCAATGTAACAGCATATGAGTATCTGTGGAGGGAGTATATGGTTAAAGTCATCAAAGGATAGGAATAAGCAAAGAATGAGCAGTGATGGGATGAAAGGTCAAGGGATTCTAGAATGGAGGACAAGATGATGTGGTTAACTATAGAGTCAAGATTGGGAAGGGAAGAAAATGAGACAGAGAAAGAGTGATGATTTGTGACAGCAATCAGTCAGCCAATAAACATTTATTAAGAACCTACTAAGTGACAGGCACTATGCTAAGCTCTGGAGATACAAAGAAAGGCAAAAGACAATTCCTGCTCTCAGTTAGCTCAGTCTAATTAGAGAGATAAGAGGCAAACTAATTACAAAACAAGCTATATACAGAATATATTAGGAATAATCAACAGAATTAAGGGATATTGGGAAAGACTTCCTCCAGAAGGTAAGATTTTAACTGGGGCTTGAAGGAAGTAAGAGAAACAAGGAGGTGGAGATGAGGAAGGAGAACATTTCAGGCATGGAGGACTGCCAGTGAAAATGCACTTGAGTCAGGAGATGAGGTGTCCTGTGGGAAGAATAGCAATGAGTTCAGTATCACTGGATCATAGAGAAAAGTGGAGAAGAGAGGTTGTATGATACTGGAAGGGAGGGAAGGGCAGTTTAAGAAGGGATTTGAATGCCAAACAGTAATTTTATATTTGATCTTAGAAGTGATAGAGAACCACTGAGGGATGAAGGAATTGGAAAACATGAAAATAAACAACAGGTTCATGGATGAATAATAGGTTTAGGAGGAGTGGTGTAGCCGAATCTGCTTCACAGATTCTTTGCACTTTGTACATGTGTCTTATAATGAATAACTAGCAGAATGATTTCTTAGAGTGTTTAGGCATTTAGGAAAATACAAAAACCAACGAGTCAGTTATTTCAAAAATTGGAGGGAGCTTTCTTCTTGGTATTTTGTGATGTAGGTGGATCTTGCTCACATGAAGATATTTGGGCACCCAAATTAATCTTAGGTAAGAAATAAATTAATTACAGGAAAATCATTCTTCATACCCTTCCTCTCTCTCTCCCTCCCTTCCCTGATATTTCAATTCTACTCCAAGGTAGGCGAAAAAAAAAAAACCAGGATTTTTTTTCTTCATGGATATTCATTTTGGCAAACAGCATGAACAGGTAGTTGCCAGATTTTACTTTTAAAAATATCAATACATTAACAAACATTTATCATGCACCTATATGTGAGGGATTATGCAAGGTACTGAGGGAGATGCAAAGGAATTTAAGGCAAAGGCCCTGACCTGAAAGAACTTCCATTCTAATAATAGCTAGCATTAATATAACTCCTTAAGATTTGCAAAAGACTTTATAAATATCATCTTATTTGTTGCTCACAATAACAATACAAGCAAGGTTAAGTGACTTAACTAGGGTCAGTGTCTGAGGCCAGATTTGAACTCAGGTTCATCACTCCATCCTATCCTGCACCATCTATCTGCCTCAGTCTAGTTGGGGAAAAAAGACATGCATACCTAAAGAGTTAAATGACAACATAAAAAACAAAGACTACTGGTTAAGATGGTAATGTGAAAAGAAAAAGGTCATAAGAAACCCACATCTTCCACATATACTCCATAGAATGTCTAAAAAGGCACCAGAAAAATCAATTATTAAGAAGATCAGAGAGAAAACAATGGAAGGCTTCTCTGTCCACAAGATGATGATCAGAAGCTTTAAGGATACTGAGAGGGGATCCAGAAGCCAGAATGAATGGGCTGCAATCTGTAAGCACTTTGAGTAATGATAAGGGGAACTTAACCTAGCCTGATGTCACAGGGTTTGAAGCCAGCAGGCACTGTGAGCAAAGATGGGGGTGAGAGAGGGGTTGAACCCAACCTGTTCTCACAGGGCCACTTAAAAAAAAAGCAGAAGGAAATTTAGAAGGATACAAAGACAAGTAGAGTTGGGTTGGTATTACAGTGTTCAATTGAGTGCATATTTTAAAAAACATTCTATTCCTAATAGAAATTCATGGTTTCATATAGAATCTTCTTTTCCTGTACATTGTATGTATGTGGAAATGTTCAAGTTTGCTGATGCTTTTCAAGTTCATAATAAAAAAAGGAAAAAAAATAAGAACGAGAGCTAATGGACAACACAAATGGTACCCCAGCATCTATCTACAAGATATTGAAAGACTCAAAATCCCTCTATTGCATTGGGTGGGTCCTTAGGGGAGAATTTATGGAAAGAGTTGCATGGGTGAGAATCACAGAGGATGAGAAGATATAGATGAAGAAAGAACCCACATTGATAAGATAACGAATCCATTATGCTTGAAATACTACATCAAGGATTTATTTATGTGTGTTGACAACCAAGTTGCTGCAAATATTTTTATGATTCTTTTGAAAATTCAAGCTATAATCTTGTAAAATTTGTGAATGAGGATTTCCCATTTTCATGGTAATTAAGTTCATCTTATATTTAAAAGGAAAATTCATTATTATATGTTCATTTATAAGAATTAAATATTTGATTTAATATTAACTTTTTGGAAACTGGTGATGTTTATTCAAAAAATTTATTGAATATCTGATATGTATAAGGAAATATCTGAGATATAAAGAAGAGTAAGAACATCTTTTCATGTAGTTACAATAAAATATTCAATATATTAACAGCAGTGTAAAATGCAGACTAAGATATTTTTCCTGTACAGAAGCCAGTGATCTAAAATTTATTTTTCCTAATCTAGCATTTGAAGCACTGCTGTTGGGCCCAAAGGATCTGTGGCACTTAATGCCTCCCTATCCTGTATCCAGTAGAAGTTTCCTCCCCAAAAAAAAAAAAGTAAGTTAAGGATGCCCACTCTCTCCACAAGAGAAAGAAATTAAAGAAATAAAGATAGAGAAGGGGGAAGGAAAGAGAAATCCCATATCAAATGCATAAAATGCATGGGGATCAATCTACCAAAGCACACAAAATACTTATGTAGGTTCAACTACAAGGTTTTTTTATTTTTTTTTAAGGCAATTGAGGTTAAGTGACTTGCCCAGGGTCACATAGCTAGTGTCAAGTGTTTGGTCTGGGGCCAGATTTGAACTCAGGTCCTCCTGACTTCAGGACCAGTGCTCTATCCACTGCACCACCTAGCTGCCCCATGGTGTTTGTTTTTTTTTTAAAGAAATAAATAACTAGTTAAGGAGCTGGAAGAATAGTCAATGCTCATGACTGGACTGTGCCAATATAATAAAAATGACAATGCTATCAGAGTTATTTCACGTTTTTAGTTCTATACCAATCAAATTGTCAAAGGGATACTTTACAGAACTTAATGAAATAATAACAAATTTCATTTGGAAAAGCAAAAAATCTAGACAATCAAGAGAATTCATGAAAAAAAGTAGGGAAAAATGGTAAATAGCATTTCCAGACCTCATACTATATTATAAAGTATCAGGCACCAAAACTATCTAGCATTAGTTAAAAAATGCTAGCAGATTTCAATAACCCATTGTTTGATAAATTGAAAAACATAAACTGTATAGGAAAGAATCTCCTATCTGATAAAAACTTCAGGGAAAACTGGAAAGCAGCCTTGCATAAATTGGGCTTAGACCAACACCTTATCCCATATTCCACAATACATTCTAAATGTGTAACCTTAATATTGAATATCAGATTACAAATAAAATTAGAAGAGAAACAGATTATATACTTCCCGCGGCAATGAGTAGGAGAGATCTTCCTAATCAAACAAGGGCTTAAGACAGCTGGCTGTTACAATGGATAGAGCTCTAGGCTTGGAGTCAGGAAGACACCTACTAGCTGTGTGACCCTGGGCAAGTCATTTAACTTCAGTTTCCTCATCTGTAAAAATAGCATCTATCTCCCAAGATTGTTGTGAGGATCAAATGAGATAATAATTGCAAAGTTCTTACGAAAGTACCTGGCAAATAGTCAGTGCTTTATAAATGTTATTATTTTATTATGGAGGTAATTACAAAAGATAAAATATATCATACCTTTGATTACATGAAACTAAAAGATTTCGGTATAAATAAAAGTAATTCAACCAGGATAAGAAGGGAAAGCAAGCAGTCAAATGGTAAAAATCTTTTGTTATCAAATTTTTCTAATAAGGGTTTGGTATCCAAGCTTTATAAACAATTAACACACACATATATGTAAAATGTATATTGTGTAATATATTAATATGCCTTATAATATATTTTATATATTATATGTGAATTTTATATATTTATATAATATTTTATAATAAATGTGTTTGTTATTGAATTATTGAATATTTAATATATTATAAAACAATAATTTTACACATATATTTATATTCTATACATTATATCTGATATATCATATGTTTATATTATATTACATATTATACTCCATATGTAAGACTACAAGCCATTCTCCATTAGACAAGCAGTCAAAGGATAGGAACAGTTTTCAAAAGAAGAATTGAAAATTAATAACTACAATATGGAGGAATGCTCCAAAACATTAATGATAAGAGAAATGCAAATCAAACAACCCTGAGGTTTCAAATGAGATAATATTTGTTTAAAAAAAAGAACACTTAGCACAGTGCCTGGAACATAGTAGGCACTTTATAAATGCTTATTTCCTTCTCTTTCCCCCAATCACCTCAAACTCTACATATTGCCAAAGATCACAAAAGATGGTAATACTGTTGGAGGGATTGTGGGGAAAATAATCACATTAATGCACTTTTATCAGATTTGTAAATTAGTGTAACCATTCTGAAGGCAATTTAGAATTATGGAAATCAAATGACTAAAATGTCTATACCCTTTGTCTCAATGATTCCACTACTAGACTTATACTCCAAGAGTCCATTGTCAAGAAGAAAGTCCCCATATATATGCCAAAATGTTTATAGAACTTTTTGGGATAGCAAAAAATTGGGAACAATACAGATGTACATTAATTGGGAAATGGCTAAATAAATTGTGGTACATCAATGTAAGGGATTATTACTGTACTATAAGAAATGATGAACACGATGAATGCAGAGAAGCATGGAAAGAGCTACATGAACAGATGCAAAGTGAACAAAGCCAAGAAAATAATATACTTCAGTTACTACAACAATGTAAATGGAAAAAAAGCAACTACAAAAATATCAAGGCTAAATGTTGCAAAATTACAAAAATTAAAATTACAAAAAAAAAAAAAGCATGGCTCCAAAAAAGAGATAAAAGAAGACATCCTTCTGCAGAGGTGGAAGGTCCAAGTTAGTGATGTTTTCAGACTTTTTTTATGTACTGATCTTTTCCTATTCTTTTCCTTTTTTTGTCTTTAAAGTATATTATTTGTTGTATATGTTATTTGGGGTGGCTCTCTGGGAAGGAAAGAGAAAGTATACTGAAAGAAATTATGGTGATATTAAAAAATGACTAGTTAAAAACTTATTTTAGAAAGAAAAATAATTATCTTCAATTGTTGAAAAAGAAAATAATTGTAATACCTTGAAATAATATCAATCTACATGTAAGGGAACTTTGCACATGCCCAGATCACATAAGATTGAGGCACCTACATGGAAGATGGTAAAGGTCTTCTTCCAGGAGAAGACATTCTATTTTTCCCAGCAAGCAGGTGGGATTAGTATCTCCATTGACTTCAGATCTGCAACCGGTTGCATCTTTAGAAGAGCTAGACTGGGACAATCTTGCTTTCTCTTCCCATCAGCATCCAAAGGATAAAGGTCCTGTTCACCCCAAGCACCGGCACCATGAACTGAACAAGGAGTAGGAGCAAAATTCCCCCTCCCCTTTAGGCCCTGAGAAAGGAGCTTTGGGATGGATTCATTTGGGCTTTTCAGTTCTAGATGCAGACACTGGAGTCTGTGAACCCAGGAGCTCAAGCCACAGTGAAACTTAGAGTGAAGATTGCAGACCAGATCTTATAGCCATCCCAAGCAAGGAAACCCTGAGAATTCATAGTTCTGAATTTTAAGTTCAAGGGGCCTTTGGACACGGAACTTGGTAGGACTGTGATGTATAGGAACTGAACTAAACTGTGAACTTAATCCCTCTCCCCTCCCCAGAGACTAAAGTGCTTTAGGGGGGGAATTCTGACCTGAGGGTGGGGGGAAGCTAGGTTTCTATGTTCTTGAGGGTAACCAACAGGCCTCAAATCCTTCGGTGAGTTAGGGGGCTATCTACCTCGAGCCTGGTAAGACTTCCGTCATCAGAATGGGTGGATGAGAACAACTTATTTCAACAGCTGTGAAGGCAGCTGAAGTAGGCACTGTGGAACTCTTAGAACTTGATCACACATGGAAGAAGCCAAGGTCTTCCACTGCATCCCAAGCCATTGCCAGTCATCTTGACTTTTATCTTGTCGTTGGACTTTGTTGACTCTGGAAAAAAGAGTGAGGCTGACAACTGTGTGCAACTCTGCTCCACTTAAGTCCAATTCATATGCAAGTCAAGACATCACCTGTTGATGTCATTGGTCCTCTTCAAAAACAAAGGCAAACAACAATCTTTGAAGTAAATATTCCTTTGCAAAAGCCAATCTGACTGTTAAGTGGTTTAACAGAATTTGGATTATGGGGACCCTCTAGAATTGGAGGAATACAATAAGTGAGGGCTTGATCCAATGGCAGAGCCTATATACCTCCAAACCTCCTTTAAGGATACCAGAGAACCCTAGGGAGGGAGGCCAGGGTAAAAACTGTTAAATATATGTGCCTTTAATTAAAAATGATTTTTCCTAGAGGGAAAAACAGTATTAGAGATCAGTCCCATTAAAAATTCCAGAAATTCATCAGTTTGTTAATTTGACAGCCCATTTGGCATGACAAATAGAATTAGACTTTAAGTCTAAAAGTCCTGAGTCAGAATCCCTCCTCAGAAACTTAATAGCAGCGTGATACTAGGCAAGTCACTTTGACCCTTTTCAGACTCAGTTTCATCTGTAAAATGAGGACAATAATCACACCTACCTCACAAAGTTGTTGTAAGGATCGAATAAAATAGCATATATAAATTGTTTCACAAACCTTAAGGTGCTACATAAGTTTAGCTTTTATTTGAAATACAGGACCAGAGAGGCAGAGGGCGAAATGTATGTTAACACTAGCTATTAGTTATAAAGGTGCTTTGATATGTAAACTGATTTGGATTTCAGATGTATATGTAGACAAATATTCAACCTAAGGAAATTCTGCCACATGCCTATGATTAGGCAAACACCAGAGCCAGGAGAGGGTCTGAGCAGGAAACAAGACAAGCATAAGCCAAAAGGCAAGTTAAGGTAGGACTTTTGGCACAATAAATCCTTCCATTCCCCTCCCTTCCTTCCCATTCCCAGAGCCTGGAATCAGGAAGACTTGAATTCAAATCCAGCCTCAGAAACTTAATAGATGTGTGACTCTGTGCAAATCACTTGACCTCTGTCTACCTCAGTTTCCTCTGTGGTAAAATGGGGGTCATATTAGTACTTACCTCCCAGGATTATTGTGAAAATCAAATGAGATAATAGTTATAAAAGCACAGGGTAGGCACTACCTACATAAATGTTTATTCCCTTCCTAGTAACTAAATCCAAGATGCTGAAATAATTAAGAAAGCCAATTCTGAAGCCTAGATTTAGTCCAGGTGACAAATCAGATCTCCCTGCTTCTACGTTTTTCCTGCTCAATCTATCCTTCAAATAGCTGCTAAATGCTCTTTCTAAAGGACAGGTCTGACCATGTCATCCCCCTGTCCCATAGCATTTAATAGAACCTCATTGCCTACAGGATTGTTAGGGTGAGCTCAAAACCCTTTGGTGCTTTGCTGGCCATATCTACATATGAAAAGACAGGAATGTGGCTAGGCAGGTAGGGGAGACAATCATCTTGCCCCCTGGGCTTATTTTTGTTTCTGTGCCTCCCTCCCACCCCCACCTCCCCACATTCACCTATTAGGGAGAACACAAAAGATTTGGAGTAGAAAAAAACTGTGGCACCCCAAACCCCAAAGCTGTTTGGTAATTATTAGAATAGTCTTTACGAGGATAATTACCAGGTATAGTCTAGACTTCAGAGATTAAAATTAGGACATCTATGAAATGCTCACCATGAGCTAGAGTGAGGCTGCTCACCAACACCCCAAGCCCAATGATCAGGAAGTTTAGTCCAAAGAAGAAACAGACTTGGAAAAAAATGAAGAAAAAAAAAAAAAGAAGCAGACTTGAACCTGAAGACATTCACAGCTTAGCTAGAAATGTCTCTGTTCTTTGTTCTAAACAACTTAGTTACAGATAGAGGCCTCTCATCAATCAAAGCCATGATGGAAAGAAGCTGAGGTTTTTCCTATAGGATACTAGCTAGTCTATGGCTGTGATAGTTGCTTTTCTGAAAGTGTTTGTATAATTATCTGGCTTTTGATATAAAAGAACACCATAGAGCCTACTCTTCTCTTGAGGATGAAATAGCACCATAGTCAAGTACAAAATACAGCTGAAGGTGAAAGCTGGAAACAAAGAAACTCCCCAGCCCCACTATCACCCCAAGGGGTCCATTTCTTACAGCAGGACCATTCCATATAGCATGCTGCAGTGACCATATGGCCAGCAGAGTAGCATCTGGCAGAAATTACATATTCGGTAGAAGAGTAAGAAGCAGAGCAGCACCCAATGAAGCATCAAAGACTGACTGACAGAGCAAAGTCCAATTTAGACAAAGATGCTTGAGCAACATAACCGGTGGAGACCAGGAGGGAGCAGACCCAGCAGAAGGAGTACAGTGAGCTCACAAGCAGACATAAGCAACCCTGCAGTATGAGAGAAGTGAGTTTTCCCCACGCATACCCCCACCAGCTTGTGCCCTGGACACACATAATAATAGATAACATTTATGTAGTTTCTACTATGTGCCAGGCACTATGCTAAGCACTTTACAATTAACTCTAATCCTTACAACCTTGATAGGTAGGAGCTATTATTGTCCCCATTTTACAGATGAAGAAACTGAGGCAAACAGAGGGTTAAGTGGTTTGCATAGGTTCACACAGTTAGTAGTAAGTTTCTGAGGTTGCATTTGACCTCCCTAGTTTGTTTCTCTCTACACGTTTCCCACATATGCTCACTCCTCCCACTGACAGTGGAGAGCGTGCTTCAGGTTTACAGGGGAAAAGTTTTGTTTCTACTTTTCTTGCTATGCCTTTCCATTAAATGCTTTGAACCAATTGCAAACTATGGCTTGCAGACAGAGAGACAGAAATCAATGGAATAGAATAAAAAAAGAGAGAAATAAAACTCAATGTGTTTAGGCATTTGGTTTTTATTAGCACATGCTTTAAACATACTGGGGAACGGAATAAGTATTCAATTTTTAAAACTATTGTTAAAACTGGACAGCTGTGTGACCAAAAAATGAGAGGCATCATGTCATAATGAATAGAGTATTCGACCTGATTTCAGGAAGACTCAATACTGCTTCAGGAAGATTCAAATACTGCCTCTGACACCTTCAACTTTTTATGACCACTGGCTAACATTTGACCTCCTTAACTCTCATATTCTTCATTTCTATGAATGAGAAAATAATACCTGTGTTTCCTATATCACAAGATTTTTTTGAGGATCAGATGAAATGGTTTTGTTGTTGTTCAGTCATTTTTTAGTCATGTCCGACTCTTCATGATCCCATTTGGGGTTTTCTTGACAAAGATACTGGAGTGATTTGCCATTTTCTTCTCCAGATCATTTCACAGATGAGGAAACTAAAGCAAACAGAGTAAATGACTTGCCCGGTAAGTATCTGAGGCCAGCTTTGAACTCAGGGAGATAAGTCTTCCTGACTTCAGGCCTAGCACTCTATCCACTGCACCAGCTAGGGAATGATTATATGTGTAATGTAGTCTTGCCCAGCCCCTTACAGTCATTACCATGTAAACTTGGTGAGTTAATGCGTCTTCCAATACATTATATAGGCACTCTCTCCTCCATCCCCAGCTTCCTTTGGTTTTATTTATGACTTTAAGTGAACTTCCAAGAAGAAAGTAAAGGGCGTTGGAGGAAGATGGCTTGTGTCTACCAAGTAGGCAAACTCTTAGCCCACCAAGTTTCCATGGTAACAACCTTGAAAGGTAGGTTAAACCTGGGTTACATATATCAAGTACTCTGACAATATCAAAGTGCTATAAAATGTCAGTTATTATTATTATTGTTATACCTCACACCAAACAGACTAAATGGATCAATGATCTAGGTAGGTTTAAAAGCAATTAAAAAGGGGGCAGCTAGGTGGCGCAGTGGATAGAGCACTGGCCCTGAAGTCAGGAGGACCTGAGCTCAAATCTGGCCTCAGACTCAACACTTGACACATACTAGCTGTGTGACCTTGGGCAAGTCACTTAACCCCTATTGCCTCACTAAAAAAATAAAAAAAAAGGCAATTAAAAACTGAAAGAAAAGGAAATAAGATAAACCATATAAGAGAAAGAGTTTTGTTAATTTGGGGAGAAATTGCTAGAGATAAAGTTGACAGGTTTGATTTTTCAAAGATGAAAGGGTTTTGGCACAATAAAGAAAAAAATGCTTTTAACATTAAAAGAAACAAAACCAAAGGGGGAAGAGGAAATATATATAGTAAATTCAATAAAGTCTGATACCCAGGATCCATAGGGAGTTGACTAATTACCTTAAGAGTAATACACACTCCTTAATCGAGCAATGTTCAAAGGGCATGAACGGTTTTTGATAGATAAAATATGAACTTTTAGTAACCACATGAAACAATGCTCGAATTCACCATTAATGGGGAGGACAGATTGGTAGAGTAGGAAGAGTGCTGAATTTGGAATCCTGAGTTGGAGGGCCTGAGTTCAAAGGAGACTAAAACCTCACTCATCTCCACTCCCCCTTTTAGAAATATTAAGAAAACGCTTAAAATTATCCTCATCTGCATAGCTAGAAATTATATCAACCATTAAGGTTTGAAAGTACTTCACATTTGTTTTCTCATATGCTCCTCACAGCAACCCTGTGAGATCGGTGCTATTTCCTCTCCATTTTACATATGAGAAAATGAGGTTAAATGACTTGCTCAGGGTCACTGAGCTAAGAAGTGTCTGACTTTGATTTAAACTCAGGTATTTCTCATTCCCAGTCCAATGCTAGCCACTGTGACTTACCTAGTTAAAGCTCTGGACTAAGCCAAGGGGTGGGGAACCTGCAGCCTCAAGGCCACACGTCCTTGGGTGCAGCCTTTTAACTGAGTCCGACTTTTACAGAACAAAACCTTTTATTAAGGGGATTTGTTCTGTGAAGTCTCTGCAGTCAAAGGGCTGCACTTGAGGGCCTAGAGGGACACATGTGGCCTTGAGGTCACAGGTTTCCCACCCCTGGACTAAGCTAAAAGAGAAACCTTCAATAGTCTTTCTCTGTCAGTTCTGAAATAACGTCCTGCTCCTCTCCCTCTCCTATTAGCCCAAGAAGCATTCCTCCTTTAAAGGAATTTTGGTGGTGACCCATCCAGCACTAAGGCTTGGGGCTCTTGATTAACCCACCTAAAAATGGTGGCCTCTTTCCCAGTGCCCTGGAGGGATTAGGATAAACAGCCTGTAAGAGAAGAGTTCTCTTTGATTATTTGACTTGTCACCAGTGACCACCTTGAGAGGAAGAACCCTTGAGGGCAGTAGTCACAGACAGATTGCATGGTTTTAGGGAAATGATTCTCCAAGGGTATGCCCGAAAAGATTAAGGGATTATTGTGTTGTTTGCTGCAAAATGTTAACTTTTACCTTACCCTGGGCTTTATTTTTTAAAATTTTTGAAATTTTCCCCGTTCAAGATTCTTATAAGTTACTTCAAATATGTCTTGTGTTAGAGAGACATGTCTCAAGAGCATGAGGGGACTCTGTCACTGGACATTTCTTTCTTCAAGATACTGGCATTAGGATGATACATTAATAAAAATTGTTTCTGGCAGGCTTGGGCCTCCAATGTACAGTTTTAGATTTTTTTTTCTTTGACACAATCCTACTGTGTAACTTTAGACGAAATCACATAAACCTTCTGGGCCTCAGTTTCCTCATATATAAAATTAGGAGGTTGTTCTGGACTTCTAAGGTACCTTCTAACTCTAAATCTAGGCTCCTACAACCCTGAGAAATACAAATTGATGTACTTTTAGAATGCTACCTTACATCTAATAGAATGATTTTTTTTTCCAGTTGTTTCCTTTTTATCTTGACTTTGTCGGATTTGTTTGTGCAAAAACTTTTTAAGATTATATAACCAAAATAAACATTTTATATTCTGAGGTCTTTTCTACCCCTCTTTGGTCATGATGTTTTATCTATAGATCTGAGAGGTAATTTTTTTCCATGTTTCTCTCATTTGTTTATGATGCAACATTTTTATATAGTGCTCGAGTATCCATTTGAGCTTATCTGAGTGTAAAATGTTTGTTCTACATCTAATTTCTTCCATACTAGTATGCAGTTTTCCAGAAGTTTTTGTCAAATAGTAAATCCTTATCCCAGTAGCTAAGGTCTTCGTGTTCATCAAATACTAGGGTACTAGATATATTTTCTTCTGTATTTTGTATAGCTAGTCTGTTCTACTGAACAATGTCTCTATTTTTTAGCCAGTTTTGTTATTTCAGAATTACTACTTTATAGTAGAATTTCAGATATGGCCATACTTAGCCCCCTTCATTTCTTCTTTTCATTCTTTTCCCTTGAGATTCTAGGGCATTTTTACCTACATATAAATTTGTTATTCTGTTTTCTAGTTTTATAAAGTAATCCTTTGGTAGTTTGGGATGGCATTAAATAAGCTAATTAATTTAATTAGTACTGTCATTTTTATTATACTGACTCATCTTACCCATAAAAAATTAATATTTCTAAAAGTTCTAACTTTATTTCTGCAAACAGTAGATTGTAGTTGTTATTTGTATGATTCTGGTGCGTTATAATGATAGATGTTGTTGTTAAGTCATTTGAAGTAATGTCCAACCCTTCGTGATCTCATTTGAAGTTTTCTTGGCAAAGATACTGGAGTGGTTTGCCATTTCTTTCTCCAGCTCATTTTACAGATGAGGAAACTGAGGCAAACAGGATTAAGTTACTTGCCCAGGATCACATAGCTAGGAAGTGTCTGAGGCTGGATTTGAACTCAGATCTTCCTGACTCCAAGGATGGCACTCTATCCACTGTGCCATCTAGATGCCCATATTGACAGGTAGACTTCAAAATATTTTATACATTCTGTGGTACTTTTAAATGGAATTTCTCTTTCTACCTCTTTCTGCTGGCTTTCATTGGTATTATATAGAAAGGCTGATGATTTGTGTGTATTTATTTTATATCTTGCAAGTTTTCTCAAGTTAGGAATTCTTTTAATTAATTTTAGTTGACTGTAATCTTTTAACTACACCACCTTCAAAAAGTGATCATTTATTTCTTCTAACCTATGCTTATTCTCTCAATTTCCTTTTCTTGTTTTATTGCTATACCCAGCATTTCTAGCACTAAAATGGATGATTTCTATTACATAAAATTAAAAATGCTTTGCACAAACAAATACAATAAAGCAATGATTAAAAAGGAAACAACTGGGGAAAATCATTGCTGTTAAGTTTCTCTGATAAAGGTCTCATTTCCAAGATATGTAAAGAACTGACTCTAACATACAAGAGGATGAACCATTCCCCAATTGATAAGTGGTCAAAGGATATAAGCAAGCAGTTCTCAAGAAGAAACCCAGTCTATCAATAGCCTTTTGAAAAATTGTTCCAAATTACTACTAATTAGAGAGATACAAATTGAAGTGATTCTGAGATTCAGCCTCACATCCATCAGAGTGGCAAAGATGACCAAAAAAGGAAACCGATAAATATTGCAGGAGCTATGGTAAAACAAGAAATATTGGTGGACCTATGTATTGGTACAACTATTCTGGAAAGCAGATTGGAATTATATACCAAGACTTACTAAACAATGCATGCTCTTTGACCCAGCCATACCACGTATATGTGTATGTATATGTATATGTATATACATAGCTAAAGCACATATATATGTATATACTCTCTCTCTCTCTCTCTCTCTCTCAGTATCTATAGGTCTACACCTAAAAAAGATCAAAGAAAAAGGAAAAGTCTTATATGCACAAAAATATAGCAACTTTTCTTGAAGTAGCAAAGAACTGGAAACTAAGGGGAGGCCCATCAATTGAAAAGTTGCTAAATAAGTTATGGAATGTGAATATAATTATTGTATTATTGTGCTGTAAGAAATGAGGAAATAGATGATTTCAAAGAGACATGAAAAGACTTAGATGAACTGATACACAGTGAAGCAGATGCAGAAGACCAATTTGTACCATAATATCAATATTTTCAAAATGAATGATTTTGAAGACTTTTATAAAGTGTTGAAGAATGAAATGAGCAGAACCAGGAGGAAAAATTATGAAAAACAACACTGTAAAGACAAACAACTTTAAAAGTTGTAGAAACTCTGACCAACAAAATGACTACTTATGATTCCATAACACTAATGCCAAAACACACTCTCAATCTCCTAAAAGAGATTAATAGATTTAGGATGCGGAACAAGACATATATTTTTGCATATAGACAATGAGGAAATTTGTTTTACTTGACTGCATGTTTGTTCCAAGGAATTTGTTTCTTTTCTCTTTTTTTAATGAGGTGGGGGTGGGAGGAAGAGAAAATCAATTTCTGTTTATAAAAAAGCAAATTTTAAAAATAGAGAAGTGGAGGGGAAGTACTACAGACATGGAATGTTACACTCATGGTCAGATGAAGTTACTGTATTTTTTTAATGTTTTGTTTAAGGGTTTTATTTTGTTACAACAAATCTCTTAGGGAGTGAGAACAATGTACAAATGTTTGTAATGTAAAAACAAAACATCAATAAAATTTTATAAAAACAAAACTAAGATGGAAAAAATAGAAAAAGAAAAGTATAGAATTCATTTTGGCAAGGATATAGAGAAAGAAACACACTGTTACTGGTTGCTACAGACTTTCTGAAGAGCAATATGGCAATCATATATTGATGATACAATCTGTGATAATAAAAAAAAGACCTCTCCAATTTTAGGTCAGGCAGTCAGATGACAAGCTTTTATTATCTATCTCTGCTCTAGACATATTTTCTCCTCCTTTCTAGTACTTCTTTACCATCTTTCCCTCTCCCTCCCCTCCTTTTTCTGGAAATTGTCTTCACAGCAATCCTCAGCATCTCCCTGCCTATGACATCAATGATATGAAACCAATCAGACATGGTGCTGATGAGGAGTTGTTAGCTGATACCCTGATTAGGAAGAATTGTCATGCCTCATATCCAGTTCCTTCCTTAGCTATCTACTTAAACCTTCCTTTATGAGAGTTTAAATGCATCAAAATGAAAAAAAAAACACCATCCCTTTTGTAAAATCTCTCAATTCCCCAAATGTTTGAAATTACTGGGAAATAATTCCTTACTAGAAACAGGGTAATATACAAGTACTCTAATTGATGTATGATCTCATCAATTTAGGAGTTTTCCCTAATGATGAACCTCCTATCCTCTCTACTACTGCCCGTTCCAAGGCAATGTTGTCCAGATCCTCCCAGAAGTTTGAAAAGTTTCCAATTTCCCAGAAGGAAATCCACCCAGCACACTGGAAACCTTCCTCTCACCTAACATTCCAAGAATACCAATGGAGCACACTGGCTGTGTATCTATCATCCCTCATCCTTGCCAGCCCATCTTCTCTCCTTGTCTTACAATTTCTTGACATCATCTTTTATTCCTGGTCCTCAGTATGCCTCAGTGTTTATATGTTGTAGCCTGCTTACATCTACCACATACCCTCTGTTACTCATTTTTAATTCTTCAAAGGTCATTGTATCCCATATTTCTAGTGTGCTTTGTAAAAGATCAGAGAAACTTTCCCTTCTACTTCATTCTTTATCCCACAAACATGATTTTCCCTCTTTTCACCTCTTTCTCCTCTCTCCTCCTCTCTACTTTTTTTTGTCTCTGTCTGTTCCTGTCTCTGTCTCTCTGTCTCTGGCTGGCTCTGTCTCTATCTCTCTGTCTCTGTCTATCTGTCTGTCTCTGTCTTTCTCTTTCTCTCTCTCTCTCTCTCTCTCTCTCTCTCTCTCTCTCTCTCTCTGGCACATCATAAAGTGGAAAGGAAAATGAAAGTGAGTCTACATCAGCCTAACTGCTTAAGAGACCTTTTTTGACCATTTAGATGATGAGAGTTAGGGCCTTTAGAAGACCTGAAAATTAAAGAAGAGGCCTTTAGGCACTGTGATAGGCATAGAGGACAAGGTGAAGGTCAGGTTTAGAGGGTGAAATTGAAACTCTAACTTTCTGCCTCCATTTCTCTCTATGGGGAGAACAAACTTCAGTCCAAAAATTGGCAGTACACCTTGCTGAATTGCAGTATCATTTGGCACAATGGCCTCACTAGATTTCCAGGTCTGACAAGCAGATCCTGGGACTCATATACTTAGAAATCAGGTATCTCTACGGAAGAGTCGTCTGATTTGTGCCTCAAGACTCCAGTCTCTGGTTCCCTTTTGCAAGAAAAGCCTAGTCGCCCTCCCTAAAATCCAGACTCCTCTGACCTTCCTCATAGTTGTTACTGTAATCCACCTCTTGCCCAAGCTTGCCCAGTGTAACCAATAGAACCCAGTTTGCAGTTGGAGAGCAGATCGAAGACAGCACACAAGAATGGGCCTATGCTCCCAGAGTAGTCAAAGTATTTGCCCATAACTTCAGAGAAAAGTTCACTTGACTCTTCCATGTTTCTAAGAAGGGAGCCGACTAAGTTATCTTAAATCCCTTTTAATCTCCTTTAGGAGTCTCCCTCCCTGCTTTCTCTGGGTCTAGTGTGGAGAGACTGACCTTCCTACATCTAAAACCTTCTTTCTGACTGGAGAAGACAGTTATAATACTTGCTAAAAACAAAGTTGTTTTTTTTTAATCCAATGGTTGTTTCACATCTTAGTATTAGTTACTCTTCTCCCCAAGTCAATTCGTGGGAAAGACCTGGTAAATGGAGCTCTAACCCTTAGAAGAGAGTCTTTCGGGGTTCCTGAGGTAATTGCAATATAAATCTGACAACCTAATAGGAGCTCACCAGCCAGTGGCTAGGCCAAAAGCACACACAGAGTTAAAACCCTCCAGCTCAGTTACTAGCCTGTGGGCAGAAGTGCTTTCTCCTCCTCTCCCTTCGAAGGATATATTTCTTTAGAAGTGCCCACCGGAAGCCACTGAAGAGATAAATCCAACCAAAGCCTGGAAGATGAAAAGCAGCTGTTTGCTCTCAGCCCATGGACTTTCTGTGCCTTTATTTCTTACCCCAAAAGATCAGAAAATGAATTTAGGGTTCCTATATACCTATATCATCTCTGCAGATCTTTATCGCAATCCTCACTCTCACAGAAGAATCTCAGGCGTTGGAACAAGGCTATACATGTCCCCCTTAAGAGGTGGTACCCAGGAGGAGTTAGGAGTGATTCTCTATAGCCTGTAGCAATGTGCTTCCCCACAGCTAGGTGGTGCAGTAGATACAGCATTGGAGACAGGAAGACTTGAGTTCAAATTTGACCTCAGACACTTTACAAGCTGTGTGACCCTGGGCAGGTCACCTAAACTCAGTCTGCCTCAGTTTTCTTAATTGCAAACGGAGATAATAATGGCAATTACCTCCCAGGGTTGTTGTGAGGATCAAATGAAATAATATTTGTATAGTACTTAGTACAGGGCCTGACATGTAGTAGGTACTTGATAAATGCTTCTTTTCTTCACCTTTCCCTCCCCCACAAGATTATCAGTTGAGAATCATTTTAGTCAGCCAGTCTTAAGTTGCTTTTAGAGAAGGGTACTGTACAGAACAAAAAATAGCCCCCCCAAAAATGTGCGGCACACTCTCTCACAAGTACACACAGAGTCCAGGGGAAAGTTCAGGGGCTCCTGCTTTGAGACTGCATATGGCCAAGGAGTATTGTAAGGTCCTGGGGTACTCAAATATTTCCCCTTAAACATGGCGCAGTTTCTTTGCCTGACTCCTTGTGAAGCCATGAATCTACGGCCAATCTGCTCTTTGCTCCCAATGCAGACACTATTGTCAGCTGATTCTAGAACACCAAAGGTAAGACAGGAAGTCCAAAATCCTCCAGACCCTCCAGAAGCTCTCATGGCCCTCCCCTAGTTACGAGGTACTGGAGGAGGGGCTTAGTGAAGGCAGAGTCCTAGGCCAAGGTGAAAGCTAAGGCTTCTCTCCACCCCACCCCAGGCAATTCTTCCCCAGATGTTTTCACTCTAATGCCAGCTTGCTCCAACCTCTAGGTCTAAACTAGTTTGATAATTTATAGATGATCCTTTAGTTTCCTCAGGCTATGCTCCTAATCCAATACACTTTCCATTATATCATCACTTCAAGTCACTGTAGTCTTTTGGCCATCAGTTTCCTGTTATGTAATATGAAGGGATTGGACTAGAAATCTCTAAAGTCACTCAGAGCTCTAAGTTCTTGTGATTCTGTTATCTACAGGGCATTTTAATACCAGATTTGGCACCAAGAGAATATAATTTAAAACCCGAATTGAAATTTCTTTGGTATGAAAAAGTTCCCTCTGAGGTTGCTACTCCTTTGTTCTCAAAGAGGACCAATGACATCACAAGGGTGATGTCTTGACTTGCAAGTGAATTGGATTTAAGTGAGGCAGGGCTGTGCAGAGTCACCAGCCTCACTCTCTCCTCCAGAGTCATGGGAGGCCAGTGGCAAGAGATAGCTCAGGACCACTGATGATGGTCCAGGATGCAGTGAGAGACCTTGGCCTTTATAAGCTATGGTCTTTCCCAGGTCTCAGTTTGTCTGAGACTCCTTCTGATAAGTGGGCCCAAAGGATTAGTGGATCTGACTTTTTTTTTCCTTTTACTTTCTTTTTTGTAGCTACATTCCAAATTTTTTTTCACATTTTGAGACAATCTAATGTCACTCACTGACTCAAAAACTAAGCTTAGAGTGAGTGGTCACTGGATAAAACAAACATAGATCCTAGACATCTTATGAGGATGAACTGATTTAATTTCCATTTTGACACAAACAGGCTATTTTGTTCATTTCAATACAATAAACATTTATTAAGTTTCTCTTGTGAGTAGGACACATTGGTAGATGCTGGGGATACACAGACAAAAGTGAAACCATTCCTGCCTCAACAAGCCTGAGTTCTACTGGGAGGATACAACATACATACACAGATGAGGTATCTTGTTGAGAAAGAAGGCACTAACAACTGGGAACATCAAGAAAGGCTTTACAAAGTTTATGACACCCGAATCAGGATCATAGAGTGATCAAATCTCTGCATTGGAATAGACCATCCAGTCCAACCCACACAGTAAGAAGACTCTCTTGTATAATATACCCCAAAAGTAGTCATTGAGACTTTGCTTCCAGGCCTCCAGCAAGAAGAAACCAACTACCTTCTGCAGCATATTATTCAGCTTTTGTATTGCTCTAAATTTTTTTATATGTTCTAGTGATGCCTTTTGTCTTTCCTTCTTTTTTTACTGGAGTCCAAAAGTCCTGAGTTCAAATCCAACATGAGACAAATATTTACTAGCTCTGTGACACTGGGCAAATCACTTAACTTCTGTCTGCCTCAGCGCATTCATCTGTAAAATGACAATAGTAATACCACCTACCTCCCAGAGCTATTGGGAGGATCAAACAAGATAATATTTTAAAAGTGCTTTGCAAGCCCCAAAGTGATATATGAATGCCCTTATTATAAAAGTTAACATAGAATTCATGAAACAGAAGAAAGTGAAATAAAACTAAAAAGGTGATTTGGTGTTAGACTGTGAACAGCAGGTTAAGCAGTATTTTATCCTAGAGGCTCCAAAAGCTTTCGAGCAATGAAATGCCTTAGGCAAATTATTTTGCCAACTGTGTAGATGGTGGATTGGATAATGGGGAGACTGGAAGCCGGGAGATCACTTAGCACTAGATTATCAAAATGGACGAAAGGTAACTAGGACCTGAATTAGCACGATAGCTTTGTGAATGGACAGAAGGGAATGCATATGAAGTATCTTACAAAGCTAAAATAAATAAGACTTGAAAATGATTAAATGTATGGAATGAAAGAAAAGAAAGTCATGGATGACTCTGATATTATAAGCCTAGGTTAAAGGGAGAATAGTGGTGCTCTAAACAGAATATGGAAATTTGGAGGAGGGGTGTATTTAGGGAAGAAGATAATGAAGGGACAGCTAGGTGGCACTGTGGGAAGAGCACTGGTCCTGAAGTCAGGAAGAGCTGAGTTCAAATCCAACCTCAGACTAAACACTTGACACTTACTAACTGTGTGACCCTGGGCGAGTCACTTAACCCCAATTACCTAAAAAAAAAAAGAAGATAATGAGTTCTATATTGGATAGATGGAGTAGGAATTATCAATGGGACATCCAATTGCAGATGTGCAATAGTCAGTTGAAAATAATGGAACCAAAGTTCTGGGGAGAAATTGGGATTAGATTTGAATCCATTTGTGTAATGATGATAATTTAACCCATGGGAGTTGATAAGATCAGATACAGAGTGAGAAGGTAAGGTAAGTGAGAAGGTAAGAGATCCCAAGAGTTACCCCTGAAGGACACCTGTCAACATTAAAAATCAATGATGATCCTAGGTGGTGCAGTGGATAGAGGTCTGGCCTTGGAGTCAGGAGGACCTGAATTCAAATCTGGCCTCAGACACTTGACACTTACTAGCTGTGTGACCCTGGGAAAGTCACTTAACCCCAATTACCTCACCAAAAAGCAAAAAAAAAAAAAATCAATGATGATCCAACAAATAAGACTGAAAGAATTACTCAGATATGTGGGATATAATAAGGAAGGAGCTGTTTTTGAAACAGTGGAAGCTAGATGATGAAGTGGATAGAGTACCTGGCCTGGAGTCAGGAACACTCATCTTCATAAATTCAAATCTGGCCTCAGACACTTCCTAGCTGTGTGATCCTGGACAAGTCACTTAACCCTGTTGGCCTCAGTTTCCTCATCTGTAAAATGAGCTAGAGGAGGAAATGGCACACCACTCCAGTATCTTTGCCAAGAAAACCCCAAATGGGATCATGAAGAGTCGGACATGATTTAAAATGACTGAACAACAACAAAACTATTTTTGGAAGTTGAGGTTGAGGAGGGAGAGAAAGAGAGAGGGGGAGAGGGGGAGAGGGAGAGAGAGGGAGAGGGAGAGAGAGAGAATAAGGTGGTCAATAGCATCACAAGTTGCAGGTGAGGTAAAAAATGATTCGGACTGAAAGAACACAATCAGAATTAACTGTTAAAAGATCACGGAAAAGGGAAGTTTCAGTAGAGTATTGGGATCAGAAATCTGATTATACAAAGTTGAGAAGTGATTGGATGGTAAGGAAGTAGAGATGAACCAGAGTAGATGAATCCTCATAGGAGTTTGGCAGTGAAAGAAAAGAGAAATATGGGATGACAACTTGAGGGAGTGGCAGGGTCAGGAAAGGTATTTTAGGGATAGAGGGCACCTGACCACAGGAAAGGAGCCAATAGAAAAGTAGAGATTGAAGAGAAGGTGGAAGGGAATGATCTCTATGGGACCCATGGGCACAAGTCCTTGGAGAATAGAGTAAAGCAAGAGAGAACAAGTGAAGATGTTGCAGGATTTTGATGTATGGAGTAGGAAAGTTGGAGGAACTCAGGACGATGACCTTAATTTTCTCAGTAGAATAGACTGTGAGTCCATCAGCTGGTAGGCAGGCATAGGCAGCTTGAGTAAAGACGGAAAACTGAAACAGCTGCTTCAGGGAGTGTGCTAGTCAATATTAAACTAAGCAGCTGTGTAGAAATGAGAGCCCAGGTGAGATTAGATAAACATCAATTTGCAGTGAAGCCAGCCAGCACAAATGCATGATTTCCTGTAACTTCATTCAGCAGCACAGGAGTAAGAGCAGAGAAGACAGATAGTTGGAGTGTCTCCGAGTTGAAGATTGGCAGTGCATAAAGAACCTCAGGACAAAAGAGACAAAATTCAAGGAGAAAGAAAAGTATACAGTTAAGTCCTAATTAGTGCAAATAATGAATCCCATTGAAGAGTCATGTTATTCAAATTTACACTGCATATTTCCATTGAGCTAGAACCAATTACCATGTTTTACATAATTATATTTTCAAATAGTACAAATTTGAATATTTGCAGTCACTTGATAGGATTCACTTCTTAGTTGGGACCTAGCTGTACAATTGAAACTGGTCAACTATAGGGTCAAGACCTTGAAGAAAAGAGAGACCAGAGGAGAGGTGATAAATTGGTAGAACAGAGAAGAATGGAAGGACTAAAGGTCCTGTTGAGAGAGAGAAAGAGACAGTATTAAAGAGAATGAGGTCAATGGTGTCATAAGTTGCAAGAATGTTAAGAATGATTTGGACTTAGAGGCCATTAAAGTTAGCTGGAAAGAGATTGCTAAAAAGAGAAGTTTCCATAGAGTTTTGGGATAAGAAATTTGATTATTAGATGACAAAGAATGGATTTGAAGAATTGACACATATAAGTCATGGGAGCTGGGAAGTTGATGAACATGGGAGAATGGAAAAAAAGATGATTGTACATTAAACTGCTTACATTTTCAAAATGCATCTTGCAAAAATGATCCTTCCATACTTCATTCAGTACATCTGTGAATGAACAGTGCATGCAGAATCATCAGTGCATTCCCTCCACCCGGGCAGATTACAACTTAGCCACACTTTCAGATCCTGGGTCATTCTTGTCTTTGCCTTTCCACAAATGTCCTCTGAGAGGCAGCATGGCATAGATAAATTGGTATTCATGGCATGGATAGAGAGCCAGGAAAGAATTGTATTCAAGACCCACCTCTGAAAAATATTGACTATGTGGGTTATGGACAATAACCTTTCAGTATCCCCAAGCATATCACTTTAAAATTACAAGCTGTAGAACACCAGTGGATAGGCATAGTAATTCTGAACATGGAGGAAACCACAAGTCTGGACTCCTCCCTCTCTGCAGAGGATCCACACAATATGATCAGGCCTTCCTCTAAGTCTCTTAATATTTTGAAGATGCTAAGGCAGTAGTCACCTTATTATCCCTCACTCTCACTACATGGTGGCCTACATCCTCAGGTGTACTGCTAGAACTCTCAGGAAATGATGTAGCTAACTGTCCTTAGGGGTCCCAAGTTACCAGTGAAAGTGAGAGTTGGGATAAGGAAACTCCACCCCTTCCAAGTTCATTAAAGGCTATATATGGGAAAATTTACAGATGGGGCTAGTTCTTGACAAGATTGTGAAAGATGGAAAATGAGTCTTCAAGTACCCCCATTTCCCCTTTCTGAGTCTTCTCCCCACCTTTTCATCAGCCATCTTCATGCTTCATGGCCTCCATCCCATTTCCACCATGGCATAGCTCTCCATGGTTCAGAGATATTCCAGGACAAGTGGACCTTCCTAAAGTCCTTCAGATCATTGTAAATATACAGCCTTGCCTTCTTTGTCTACTTCTTAAGGTTGTTCCTTCTTACAGAAGACCTTTTAAAATTAAAATATTGGTTTTCACCCTTAAAAAAAAGAAAGAAAAGAAAAACAAGTGTGGGGTGGAGGGCAGGGAGGCACTTGCATTTACTCATTAAATGGAAAGGACTTGTATTTGACATGCTGGAAATTTTTCAGGTATGTGCCACTGGCCCTGTGGAATAAATGGTCCATGAGCTTAATAAATACTAAGACTGACAAAATCCATCACAGGATGATTTTTGGTCCTTCAGAAATTATGACAAATAATCTAATCATAAACAAGTTAGCACAAAAGTTGTCTCCTCCTAAATCAATTTCAGGGGAAATGTTGTTAATCTTTTAATTATATACTATGTTTGTCTGTCAAACCAACTTTCTCTCTGATGAAAAGTACTTTGCTATCACAGAAGCCTGTTGATAAATCTCAGCTCAAGGAATTTGAGCGTGACAGAAAAATTCCCTCCTTTTAAAAAAAAATAGTAGAAAGTGGAAACCATAATCCTTTTAAGAAAGAAAGCACTATATAAGACTAATCACCAACCATCATCCACACTAATACCAGTTTCCTGCCAGAGTATCTGTGCACAAAGACTACTGAATAGGGCTTTCAATATTGGGCAGCCACTGCTGTCATAGATACCAAAGGCACTTTTTCAAAGGAGTATTTGGGAATTAAAATGAATAGGAATTACAAATGAAGTCTCCACATATCACTAAGTTATCATATCCTCAAAGGTCTATGGAATTAATGCCTCCTTTGTAAAAGAATCATAGGTTAAAGAGTTGTAACAGAACTTAGAAAGCATTGAGTCCAATGTCCCGATTTTACAAATGAAGTCCAGAGAGAGCTGAAATAATGTATGTAAGATACTTTATACTCCTTAAAGCACTGTTTAAGTGCCAGTTGTTATTATTATTATTATCAATTATCACCTAGCTCATACCCCTACTAAGTTGCGGAGCCAGAATTAGAACTCAGGATTTCCGAGTCCAGTTCTTTACACTCTACTAGAGTGGGTCTGAAATCAGGAAGACACGAGTTCAAATCCAGCCTCAGACACTCACTATGTGACCCTGGGCAAGGCACTTAACCCTTTTGCCTCAGTTTCCTCATCTGTCAAATGATCTGGAGAAGAAAATTGGCAAAACATTCCAGTATCTTTGCCAGAAAAAAAAATAATCCCAAATGGGGTCATGAAGAGTCAGATATAACTTAATAACAATGACAATAAGTACTTTCTATTAAACCAAAGAGTCCAGTGTTGTATTTTTGGGGTGAATGCAACATGTAAGGAAATGTCCTCTAGTTGAACAATTTCAACCCTATACAATCGATTTCTTCTTCTGCTTCTTCTACTATGCCCTGAGTCTCCTCTGACTTTGGCTGAAGATAAGTAACTATTTAAACAACTTGACTGTATTGAGTTGTATCCATACACCTCAATAGAAATGAATGATGAAAGCAGAACAAGGAGAAAAAACTAGATAATGACTAAAAGAATAACATTGAAACACTACTGAAAGGTTCGGATTAAATGTAATGACCAACATTGCTTCCATAGCACACATAATGAAGCAAACCTCCCTCCCATCAGTAGGAAGCTGGTGAACTAAGAATACACCTTGTTCTGTGTGCTGTCAGAAGTTGTCCCTCGCTTGCCTGATTTGGCATGACTGATGTATTTTGTTATAAGCAAAGGTCTTATTGGAGAGGATGAGGAAGACAATACATTGGGAAATGATTGGGGTGTCTAAAAAAGAGTATCAATGAAACTTTTCCTAAAAGAATAGATGGGGCATTTTTTCAAGGGTAAAACAATCTTTTTCAAGTTGTCTAGAAACAAATAATTTCCTTGTTTGACAGTTAATTCTCTGGGTATTTTTTTTTTTAGCAAATTGATAAATCCTTCAGAGAATTTCTAAATTGTAGATCTGGTGGTAGAGCATAGTGGATAGTGTACTAACCTTTGGGAAAGGAAGACCTCATTTCAAATCCTGCCTCTGACCTTTACAGTGACCAATGGGTATATCACAACTTCTCAAAACCTATTTCCCCACCTGTTAAATTAGAGGATTGGACTCTGTCTTCTAAGGTTCCTTTTAGCTCTAAATCTATGATTCTATGACTCTGAAGGCACTCTTAGAAATGGTAATTTCTAAAGTAATTTGAGGTTGTGGAAAGAGCCAGGGTGTGCCTCTTACTAGCTGTATACCCAGGGCAAAGCAGTTCATTTTGTAACTGCCTGATACACTTCTCAAATATTACAGTTATATACTAGCTGTGTGACCCTGGGCCTAGCTGACTAGTACAAAGTATGTGTGCAGCCCATCCGGATTAGGTACATGTTCACATAAATTTGTCTAAAAGTGGCTGGATTAGGAGGTAGGGAATAGATAGACATCTCTGGAATCTCACTTACCCCTCTCCAAAGGAGACTCTGACTCTTGCCAGGAGGGGAGCAACAGATTGAGAGCATGAGGTTAGTGAACTCTATTCTCCTCAGTCACAGGATACCAGACTAAACCTATATCTATATGGCTCCCTAAATACTGTTAGTCTAAGAAAAATTATTTTTAAGTTCAAACTACTTTTCTTAGTCACTATCTGTCAGGGAGGAGTGCTACAAGCTATATCCTAAGGCTTAACTCCCAACCAAATGACAGCTGCCCAAAGACCATCACATATATTAAGTAGTGAATAAACCCAACCATCTAAGCAGTTAGCAAATAGCAATCAGAGAAGTTTACAGAGGTGGGGAACCTGTGGCCTAGAGGCCACATGTGGCCTTCTAGGTCCTTGGGTACGGCCTTTTGACTGAGTCCAAGTTTTACAGAACAAATCCTTTTATTATGGAGATTTGTTCTGTGAAGTTTGGATTCAGTCAAAGGACCACACTTGAAGACCTAGAGGGCCACATGTGGCCTCAGGGCCACAGGTTTCCCATCCCTGGTCCTAGGTAACTCCAAAAAAAAAAAAAAGGAAAGAAATTAAGGTCTTAAATAGAATTTTAGAAAAAGTAGGTATGATAAACCTCTGCCAATCATAGTGACTAGACAATCAACAGAGTGAATTAAACTCTTCCACTAGGAGCAAGATATCTCAGCTCAACTGAGTGAGAAAGTCCCCAGTCTCATCTAAGGGAAAATTCCCCAAGTCTCTAGTATTGCAAGATGGAAACAAGGACATACTCAAGGCTCAAGCTCTCTACATGTAGGCTTCTTCCTGAAGACCTTCTCTTCCTCCAGGGACCTCTTCCTGAAGAGATCCTGGAACTGTGACTGTCCTCTCTCGAAGCTAGAAGCCAAAAGAAGCACTCTCCTCTCCCAAGCTCTGACCAACTCTACCCCTCACACAGGCCCAGAAAAATGAGTAAATAATCATTCTCTCTATCAATAAAGAGAGTCTTATTCAAATGGCTAGGTTTGAGCCCCAGGTTACACTAGCAAAGGTAAACATAATGTTGGGATCTCATAAACTGTGATCTTAAATAGACATGGGTCCACAAAATATTTTGAACTTGGGATAGCCTTGTCTGGGGGACACATATATGAACTGAGAGGGTGCCCCTAAATGCTATCTATAAAAAAAAGACAAAGCAGCCATGAGAGGGAGAAGTATCATGTTCATGATCACATACAGCAAGTTACTAGCTGGGCTAGGATGCAACCTCTGGTCTCCTAACTCCTAACAGTCCAATGTTCTTTCCTCTACCCCCATGATGCTTTATTCTGTCTAGTCACAGCTGAGGCCATTTCATCTAGCCACAAAATGGAGGCATCAAACCTACCTGCCTATCAAGCATTCTTGTGCCATTTTGCCCAGAGTAAGTTGAATACTTCCTTGTTTTTTGTAGAAGTACTCAATAAATTTCAAATTATTCCTTGCTTCAAAGCACTCATGTATTGTACAGGGAGCTCCTTCAGAATCTCCCATGGTGCCTTTGCACCAAACATACAGGCCGAGCTGCCAGGGAGGGGAGACAGGAATGCATATCATCAAAAGCTTTAAGCTGACAGATCTTAGAATTTCTTTCAAAACAGTTTTTTTCTTTCTTTCTCGGTTGCATTAGAGGTTGAGGGAGGGGTGCTAAAGAGTTAAAAGATAAGTTTTCTGGCATGAGAACAGGAAGAGTTCATGAGGTTCCATTGTACAGCTGTCATGTCAAGGAACTGTTCCATAGAGCTAATAAATCTGTTAGGGGAAACCTGTGATTTAATCAACAGCAGCCCCATCACACACAATCATACAGAGAATAATCCATCAGAGGTGTCAGGTACATATTCCATAATGGGAGGAGACATTGTTTAGCACTTTGTGCGAGACTTGAAGGCTTTAACCATCATTTAAACAAGTGAGCTTTAGAAGTGTTAAGCTTCATCCAGGTCATTGCCACCTGGTTTTTCTACCCTTAAAAATGAGACAAATTCACAGCTTTCTTCTACAAGGAAGCCCTGACAAGAGACTGAATTATAAAGGCTGATAGGAGATTCCTTCTTCCTCTACAAGTTTCCCTTTGTAGCAAGAAAAAAGATGCTCAGGTTTTGGGGACCGTGTTTTAAAAACTCATTTATAACATGGTGGCTTTACAGGAGTGTGCTGGAGTAAGCTTACACAAGGGTGGGGAACCTGTGGCCTTTGAAGTCACATGTGACCTTTTAGGTCCTCAGGTGTGGCCTTCTGACTGAGTCTAAGTTTTACAGAACAACTCCTTTTTATTAAGGACATTTGTTCTGTGAAGTTTGGATTCAGTCAAAAGGCTGCACTTGAGGACCTCGATGGCCACACGTGGCCTGGAGGCCACAGGTTCCCCACCTCTGGCTTATACCATGATAGGCAATTGTTAAATTTTCAGAATTTGCATTTACACCTCAAAAATGGGCAAACACTACAAATCACAACTTGATTTATTATTTTGTTGATTGTCTGAACTTAATAAAAGAGAAAATGTTAACAATGCATATCCAACTTAAAAGTGTGTCTTAAACATTTTTTTTTTTTGGAGAGATAGTTATTAAACACCAGTACAATACCTAAATACAAGATATGAATGAGTGAAAAAATGAATGAAGAAAGCATTTATTAAACTTACTGTGTGCAAAGCACTGTGCTTAGCACTGAGGATATCATTTTTAAAAATACATCAGTCCCTTCTTCCAAGAGCTCACGTTACAATGGGAAAGAAAGAACATATGGAAAGTTTCAGCTGAAAGCCGAATGGAAAGATCCCATGGTTCTTAGAGCGCAGCAACAAAACAGATGTTAATGCTTCTTCTTTATTGCCATTTCCACTGATAAAATGATCAGTTTCTGATCATTTAAAGGAGTGCAGGTCCTTAGTGACAAAAGCTTTCTTTTCTGTGTCTTCAGTGGCTGCGGTTGCAGTAGATATAGCAATTACCAGGCTGCATCTCCACAGGTCAATTCCCTGGATTATATTCTGGGCTTTCTGTGCAACATGAACTGAAGAGGGGTGTGGGAGGGAAGGATCCCCCTCACTTCACATACAAAAAAGGAAACTGAAACTTAGAGAGGCTGTTTCCAAGGTCATACTACTAGTAAGTATGAAACGTACAATTCAAATTCAGATCTTCCTGACTCCAAGTCCAGTGCTCTATCCCTAACCTCCTGTCAGAGGTGCAGAACCTAAGGTCTTGAAGCCACAGATGGCCCTCTAGGTCCTCAAGTGCAGTCCTTTGACTGAATCCAAACTTCACAGAACAAATCCTTTTATTAATGGGGTTTGTTTATTAAAAGGATTTGTTCCGTCAAGTTTGGATTCAGTCAAAGGACCACACTTGAGGACCTAGAGGGTCATATGTGGCCTCGAGGCTGCAGGTTCCCCATCCCTGTCTAGTTCATAATAAAAGTCATTTGCAACTGAGTAACTTGTTATTAAGATTCTCCAAATGCTCTGACTGGCAACTGGCACCATGTTAATTGGATCAAGCTTGTCACTTTTACAAAACCTATTCACCAAGATCCACTGTAGTGCAAAACATAAATTTATTTAACCAAACTGAAGGCAAAAAAAAATAATTAATTAAAAATATATGTTGCCCAGACCATCAAAGATCTAAATACACAGGTTATCAAGTTAGAGGTAGCTAAGTGGTACAGTGGCAGAACACTGGAACTGGAGTCAAGAACAACTGTGTTCAAATCTGGCCTCAGAGACTTACTAGCTGTGACCCTGGACAAGTCACTTAACCCCTCTGTGCCTCAGCTCCCTCTTCTGTAAAATGGAAATAATAATAATACCTCCCAAGATTGCTACAGGGATGAAATGAGTTAATATTTTTGTAAAGTACTTTGAAAACCTTAAGGCACCATATAAAGCTGGCTATAATTGGTCCATCATCACTATGTGGATCTTGGACAAATACTACCTTCTTTTTTTTTTTTTTTTGGCAACTGGGTTAAGTGACTTGCCCAGGGTCACACAGCTGCTATTTGAGGCTGGATTTGAACTCACGTCCTCCCAACTTCAGGCATAGCCCTCTATCCACTTCGCCACCTAGCTGCCCCAAATGGATTACCAAGTGTCTTATTTTATTCCATTTTCAGGCTTAAACTACTGCAGGTTTGACCTCATTTAGGCCCAGTCCATGATCTTATGACTGAAAAAGAACACTAATACCTCTGAAGAATTAAAATGACAAATAACTAAAGGGCATTCTGGAGCCAGCTTGAAGTGGCTCAGGAAAGCCAATTGTTAAATTTTCAGTGTCATCATTTTTACCTTGGAAATCAACAAATGCTACAAAACAGGGTTTTATTTATTGCTTTGCTGATTGTTTAGACTTAAGAAAGGGATGGAGAAAACTTTAGTAATGGATGTTAAACTTAAAATTATGTATAGTCTACTTTTTTTCAGAGAGCCAATTGTTAAACATTTAGTAGCACACTGCTACAAATAACTCAAGTCATTGCAAAAGTTATAAATTCATGTATTCTCTTCCCTTCACCTCCTGGAAAATTAAAGTTTTGATTAACACTGCAGTTCAGCGATGGAGAAAACAAGATTATCAGAGGTAAAGGTTGAAACAATGATGGGTAATAAAGGCAGTACTGTAAATGGAATGGTCAATTTCAAGTGGTCAGCACTTCCTGGGTTCGCCCTACTAAATTCTCCCCCTACCTCTTTCCCTTATGCTGCAGCTGATACCTTAGAGGTGATGATTTTCATACAAGTAAGACACTACAAGGGAGGTATAGTCTATAAACATTATGTTTTTTCAAGTTTGTTAACCCCCAAATGAGATTTAGGGCAGCTAGGTGGAACAGTGGATAGAGTGCTAGGATTGCAGTCAGGAAGACTCCTCTTTCTGAGTTCAAATCTGGCCTCAGATACTTCTTAGCTGTGTGATCCCAGGCAAGTCACTTCACCCTGTTTGCGTCTGTTTCCTCATCTGTAAAATGAACTGGAGGAGGAAATGGCAAACCACTCCAGTATCTTTGCCAAGAAAATCCCAAATGGGGTCACAAAGAGTTGGACATGACTGAAAAATAACTGAATAACAACAACATGAGGTTTATTGGTTTGAAAACTATAGTCTTATCATTTTTTTTTAAATTTGAACTTAAAGGATTGAGTTAGCTCATTCATCTGCATTTATTGTTCTCTAGGAAATCAGATAAACCAGGTAAAGGGATAAGATGCAAGGGAAAGAGTACAATTTAGAGCCAGAGGGCCTGTGCTCACATTTCATCTCATCATTTACCAGAGTGGTAGCATAGAACAAGTCAAGACAAATCAACAAGCATTTATTAAGCACCTACCATGTACCCCACTGAAAAATGGGGAAAAAAAACAAGCAAAACATTCCGTGCTCCCAAGGAACTCAGTCTAATGGGGAAAACATCATGCAAACATCCATGTCCAAACAAGATATATACAGGAAGAATTGGAGGTAATCTTACAGGAGTGGTTGTTGAGTCCAATTCTGCAAGCCCCTGTTTGGGGTTTTCTTGGCAAAGATACTAGAGTGACTTGCCCTGGGTCATGAAGCTAGTAAGTGCCTGAGGCTGGATTTGAATTCAAATCCTCCTGACTCTAGGCCAGGTGCTCCAGCCACTGCACCACTCAACTGCCCAATCTCAGAAAGAAGGTACTAGCATTAAGGGCAAGCCATGACACTATACTGATTCTCAGATTCTTTAGCAGCTTATAAAAGTAGGGGACCTTTGCTTTATTTTTTAGTATAATTTTAAGTTTTAATTATGTGTTTTCTTTTTTACAATACATATATTTACAGATTACTCCCACTTCACAAGATTTACTGGTAACAAAATAAATTTTGTTGTTCAGTCATGTCCAACTCTTCATTGCCCCAGACAAATAGAGTTAAATGACTTGCCCAGAGTCACACAGCTAACAAGTTTCTGAGGCTGGATTTGAACTCAGGTCTTCCTAACTTTAGAGCTAGTACTCTACCCGCTACACCACCTAGCTGCCCCAACAAAGTTAAGTTAATAATGCAATGACCTCATCTGAAAGTACGTGTAATATTTTCCATCTGTAGCATCCCTCTATCTCTCTATTTAAAAAGAAAAATAACAGAAATCTATTTTCTCTCCCTATTATCCCCTCTCTGATTAGGGGGAAAAAATGAAAAAAAAGCAAAATTTTGTAATATGATATTTTGTAACAAATAGAATTTGTTTTGCTTGACTATGCATATTTTTTACTGGACTTTTTACTATTGTAGACAGTAAGTGTTAACATTTATATAGTGCTTTATGGTTTGCAAAACACTTTAGACACACTATGTCATTTGAGATAACATTTCACAACAACCTGGTGAAGCAGGTATTATTATCATCCACATTTTGCAGTTGGAGAAAACCAAGGTCAAGTGAGGTTGAATGACTTGCCCTGGTATTTGAACTCAAATATTCCTGATTCCAAGTTCAGTTTTCGATATGCTCTGTCACATGCAAGGAATTGTTGCTGCTACAGACAGAATAGGAAGTGTTCCTACATGTGGAAGAATTTGTCTCCAAAACAGGTACAGGAGAAGAAAGGCCAGGTTGGCGGTTGTTAATGTCCAGGAGAATTTTTGGACCCTCGTCTCCTGCTGCTCTGACCCACTTCCTCTCAGTTTGGTTTAGGGTTTAAGATATAAAAAATCATTCACGTATAATATTTTATTAACTCATCGCAAACTGGCTCCTTTGCCCCCACCCAGAGTCTAAGCTCTAGAAAAATATCCAAATACAGCTAGCATTCCCTTTCCCATTAAGATCCTTGTCTCTCCCAACTTCGCATGACCCAAAAAGAAGAGACACTTAGAATATAGGTTAACATTCATTTACTACATAGAGTCAGAATTTAAATCCCATGAGGCTGGCAACCCACCACTTCTAGTAGGGCTGGAGTTCACCATCCGTGCTTCATCTTGGGCAGTGGATTCCATGTATTAGCGGCCTCTTCCTGAAGATCCCAATGCTACTGCCCCAGACTATACCTTCACAAGCTGGCTCACTGTCTTGCAGTGTGTCTCTGGCATACCTCTCTGGTTTGGTGCCTGGGCATGTCTTTCTGGTACAGTGGTCACTCAGATGATTATTTCCAATTTGTCCAGTAGATAGTTTATTTGTACATAGATGATTGCTTGGGAAGACCGTCATTAAGCTGACATCCTTGAAAACCAGTGTGGTCTTTTGTTGGGTTTTTTTAGGGGGAGGGGATTATATCCCCAGTGCTTAGCAAGATGCTTGGCACATTTGTTGTTCAGTCATTTCAGTCATGTCTAACTCTTCAAGACCCCATTTGGGGCTTTCTTGCCAAAGATACTGGAATAGTTTGAATTTCCTTCTACAGCTCATTTTATAGATGAGGAAACTGAGGCAAACAGAATTAAGTGATATGCACAGGGTCACACTGCTAGTAAATGTCTAAGGCCAAACTTGAACTCAGGTCTTCCTGACTCTAGGGCCTGCCACCCACCTGTCCACCTGGCACATAGGAGGTACTTAATAAATGTTTAGTGACTGACTGGCTGACTGGTGGTACCAAGTAGCCTGGTTCCAGAATGCTTAACTGTCTTATTCATAGTGGAAATTGCAGGAGAGTATCATTGCTTTAATTTTTCTGAATACTTCCACCCATTCCAGTGCACAGAAACCAGAAGAATGTAAAGGACAAGGTGAATTTACCTAAGTAACTGCTATGCCTTGGTGTCAACCACATGCATTCATCTGCCCCTCCTGAGTTCCTAATACTTTCTGGGTGGTTATTGTAGGAACATTTATTTGGCTTGAGAACATGATGGGACAAATGAAAAAGGGAAAAGGGAACAAGTATTCATCACCAGCCTCAGATTCAATAGAAGGCATTGACTATGTGTGAACAGCACTCTACCTGTACCCTCATGTAATAGCAGGGAAAGGAATTCACTCACCCTAACTCAGCTAAGGGGCAGCTAGGTGGCACAGTGGATAGAGCTCAAGGCCTGGAGTCAGGTAGACTTGAGTTCAAATTCAGTCTCAGACACTAGCTATGTGACCCTGACCAAGTCATTTAACCCTGTTTGCCTCAGTTTCTCATATGTAAAATAAGCTGGAGAAGAAAATAGCAAACCACTCCAGTATCTTTACCAAGAAAACCCCAAAATGGGTCACAATGAGTCAGACAAGACTGAAACAACTGAACAACAACAACTCAGCTAACACTAAGGTCTGAGAACCTTTCCTTAGGAATAGTGATTCAAGAAGTCTCACATTTGCCTGAATAGCCCATTTGTGGGTCAGCATGGAGGGGGTTATCTGACAAGTGTTGAAGATGTGTTTATTAGCCAAAGGCACATATCTCCAGGAAGTTTTACTACCAATGAATGAAAAAACTCCACTGAGGCAGGAGCAAAGAAAGGAACAGAGTGAAGAAGGAACAAGGAGAAAGCCTCAGCAAATGGTAATATAATGGGGGTCCAGCACATGCAAGGTGTCTCAGTGGAGAGGGCTAAGGAGCATGCTTCTGGGAGAGTTTCAGTGACAATGGAGATACTTTCAAGGGACCTCAGAGCACTAACTATAACTGGTTCCAGGTAGCTGACCACATGATGAAGAGAGGGCTCTTTGATGGACTGCAAAGACATTCAAGTGAAGAAATACACTTAGTAAATGTCTGCTCTGGGTCAGGCACTGTCTAAACCATTTAAAAGACTATCAACCTCCTACTGGCCCTTAATTCTATTCTCTTTTTAGCTGCCCTCTTGGGAGATCCATTGACTCTATCACTCACCACATCTGGTGAAAGACAATGCTATAAGGGGAGAGGCCTTAGGGCCTTCTCCCCATCGTGACCACATGGCCCTGAGAAATAGGACCTAGTTCTTGACCTCTGAATATAGAGAGGTGGTATGATGGCTAGAGTACTGAGCTTGGGGTCAGGAAGACCTTAATTTAAATGCTGCCTCAGACAATTATCAGCCTGTGACTCTGGGCATGTCTCAGGCTCAGTTTCCTCATCTTTAAAACAGGGATAATAATAGTCCCTACCTCAGATGGTTGTAGTGAAGATCCAGTGATATATAAAGCTCTTTGTAAACCTTAGAGCACTTTATGAAGGCTAAAGGGAATGGAGCCTTTGACCTTGGGAGTTCAGAAAGGTCAGAAGATTACTTGGCATCCCAGCATTACAAGGTCTGGGTTCAGAACCAACATAGCATTGGTGCCCAAAGGAGCAAGGAGTGCTCTTCGATAGCGATCTTCTGTAGCTGAGACAATGATTCATCCAGTTGTGATACCACCTTTGACCATGAACTTAGTAGGACCAGTGTTGTGTAGGAAAGGAGCTAAGTTGAACCTACTTCCCCTGCTCCCCCACCCTGACCTCAGGACTTCCAGGTAGCTCTTCATTGTCCATCAGCAGCTTTTCTCATTTTCTACTCCATGGAATATAGTAACTATTATAATATGTGCATATTATAATATATATAGCCCCCTCCCCTTCCTCTGCTTTTTGGCTTCCTCTTTTGTATCATCTTCCCCCTTTAGATTGTAAGCTCCCTGAGGACAGGAACTGTCTCTTTTTCTTCTTTGTGTTCCCAGCATTTAGTACTATAGGGCCTGGCACATAGTAGGCACTTAACAAATATTTATTGAACTGAATTGAGACTGAGGTGGTATAGGGAAGAGTATGACACAAAGATACTGGAGGAGATGTCTGCATGTTTGTTCTTGCTTTAACTGAAGTAAATGTAGCTTTGTAAAAGCTAATCGATCTTAAGAAATTAAAGCTAGGTGGTACAGTAGATAAGAGCTCTGGCCTTGGAGTCAGGAGGACTTGAGTTCAAATCTGGGTTCAGACACTTGACACTTACTAGCTGTGTGACCCTGAACAAGTCACTTAACCCCAATTGCCTCACCAAAAAAGAAAAAACAATAATAAAAATTAAGAAATTAAATGGAACTGGAGCCCTATTTACTGATCCCTAACACTAGGGGGAGAGTAAGAAACCATAGCTGGTGGGAGTTCAAGCCAATTCCAGTGGAGAAAAAGAAATCTCATAAGACTCCCAGCATACCCTAGAACCCAGAAGGGGCAGGTAGTAGCCTGGCTTTGGGAGAGTGAGCTACAGTAAACTCCTTATCAAAAATAGGTCCAAAGGGAAGCAGCCACAGAAAACAGTTTCAACAGCTGACAACCATAGCAGTGGAGCCCCGCAGCAGATCAGGGAACTTCCCAGCCTCAGTGGTGACAGATGCTGGAAGGAGCTGAGATATGGATCACGTCAAGAAGCTGCAGGGTACAAACTTAGTCAGGAGAAATTCTCTAGCATTAGAAGAGACAAGGGGCAGATTGCAGCATGAAAAAGTGTCTAGTCATAGCACAAGGCTGATGGCCAAAAAATTTTGAGCTGAAAAACCTTTCCACAACCTGTGTGAATTTTTCAAGGCTGTATTCCTGCCTCCCTGGCATGTGAGTCAGTGGGAGATGGTGAGTGTGAGAAGAATGTTGCTTGGTTCCTCCCTGCTAGTCATTTTGATATCCTATTCCAATATTTACTCCATTTGATTTACAGTTCCTGCTTGGTCCACTGCTACAGAATGCATTGGATGGGTGCACAAGACAAATATTGTCCCCACATCAAACACAGGTAGGAGTGTGGTTTCACTATAGAGTCAAATATTCATTACAAATGAGGGACTTTTATTAGGTGAACTTTAAGGTCCCTTCCAACTCCAATCTGTGAAACACATAGGCAGCGAGGTGGTAAACTGGATAGAGCACTGAGCTGAGAATCAAGAAAATTCATCTTCCTGCATTCAAATCCGGCCTCAGATACTTACTAGCTGTGTGACCCTGGGCAAATCACTTAACCCTCTTTGCCTCAGTTTCCTAACTTGTAAAATGAGCTGGAGAAGGAAATGGTAAACCACTCCACTATCTTTGCCAAGAAAACCTCCAATGGAGTCACAAAGAGTCAGACATGACCGAAACAACTCAACAAAAATGAAACAAATGGAATTATCTTCCCACAGCGGGGAAGGGAAAGAAGGAAATAAGCATTTATATAGCACTTACTATGTGCCAGGCACTGTGCTAAACACTTTGCAAATGAGGTCATATTTGATGAGATCATATTTGCAAAGTGATTAGCAGAACCAGGAGAACAATGTACACAGTAACAGCAATATTATAAAGATAATCAACCAACTGTGAAAGACTTATCTCACACCCTATCAGTTAAAAAAAATGGAGCAGCAGTCCCAATATGTGTATGTTAACAGTAATAATTGTTGGATCGAGTATAAACTTCTTGTTTAGCTTTTTAAAGCCCTTCACAACCTGGCCCCAACCTATTTTTCCACCTTTATTGTGCATTCCTCCTCCTTCAGAACCCTGCAATCCTTAACCCTGACCTTCTTCTCTCTGTCCTTCACACAGGGCACTCCCTCTCCCAACCCTGTTCTCCTCCACGTCTGCCATATCGTCTCTCTTCACCTCCACTTCACAGAATTCTCTGTCTTCCTGCAGGATGGAGCTCAACAACCACCGTCTTCTGTATGAAGCCTTTTATGATCCCCTCAACTACTAGCCCTCCCTTTCAAATGACCTTGTATTTCTAGGAGTTTCAGAACTAATGTCTTGGGATTCAGTTGTCAAGGACAAGTATTCTGTTCTCAGCCCTGAGGAGTGATTTCAGAAAGTCAGGATCCTTAAGCCAGAAGGTAGAACTGAGTCACACCCTGAAGTTCTTAAAGAGACACATATAATCTGGAGAAATATACACACACACATACATATGTATACATATACATATACATATACATATACATATACATATACATATACATATACATATACATATGTGTGTACATGCATATATAATAGATGTTAGATATGTTCTATATAATAGATGTACCCAGATATAGAATATTGTTGTTTAGTCATTTTAGTTGTGTCTGACTCTTTATGATACCATTTGGGGTTTTCTTGGTAAAGATTATGGAATGATTTGCCATTTTCTTCTCCAATTCATTTTACAGATGAGGAAACTGAAGCAAACAGCATTAAGCGACTTGCCCAGAGTTACACAGCTAATAAGTTTCTGAGGCCAGATTTGGCTTCAGGTCTTCCTGACTCCGGACCCAGTACTCTATCCATTGTGCCACTTATCTGTCAAATATGTATATATGTGTGTATATACACACACACACACACACACACACATATACATACATATGTATATGTGTACATATATGCATACATATGTATATATGTATATACACACACTATATATGTATATACACACACATATATGTATGTGTGTATGTGTATATGTACATATACACACACATATATATGTATATATGTGGGTGTGTATATGTACATATATACCCATACACACATATACACACATATATGTACATGATTATATATATACATACATACACATACACATGCATATACATATACACATACATATATAGTATATATATGTAATATGTGTGTGGGTATGTATGCACATGTGTATGTGTGTATATACATGTATGTATGTTTAATAGATATATTCTATTGCATAGAATATATCTATATCTATAGCATAGAATATATCTATATAGATATCTATCTGTAGATATTGATATTTGTAGATACAGATAAAGGTAAACAGAAATAGATATAGATAGAGATATGAATTGTTGTTGTGGCAGTTAGGTGGCACAGTGGATAGAGCACTGGGGCTAGAGTCAGGAAGACTCATCTTCCTGAGTTCAAATCTGGCATCGGGTTCTGTAATTTTCTAGAAGGAAGAATATCTTTACCAGTTAGTTGATTTTTCCTCCCTAAAATTCTTCCTAGATAAATTTTACTATGTGTTCACTGAAGGGCTTCTGGGCTTGAAAAATGTATCTTGATCTTATTCCTATCCCTTCACGGTTGCCATTTTTGTCATAGAAATTGTCCAAGGATTCGTTGGTAGGTACTACTGCCTATTATACTTACCAACATGAAAAGATATTTTAAGAAACAATTTATTATATTCTCAGCATAGGCCCACAGAATACAAAAAGCAGTGGGCCCCAACCATAAGTTTCAGCAACTTTATACAGGAAGGATACATACAATAGAATTTTATAGGGGTCAGAAGGGGAAGGTAAAAATTTACATATCAAAGAATAGATAACAAAAAGAACAGATCGGCATCAGGTAAAATTATAAACTAGTCAGTAAATACTAAGGGTAAAGTTGGAAATTGCAGACTAACCGTTAACACTGGAGCTATACTTAGTTACTTGGCATACTCATCTTAAGTAAACAGTAGTAATAAATCTGAGTCAGAAATTCTCTTATCACTAACCAATTAATCACCAAAGTTAAAATTTTATGTCATCTAAATTCTGCAAGCTCCAGTTAATTATGTGACTTGCTATTTTAAGGAAAGAATATTCATAAAGCAAAGACAGAAAAATTATCTTATCACAACATACATGGTAGAACTAAGGCAATGACTGTTAGAATAATCAGGACTTAAAAAACCTGATACTGGGGGGAAAGTTTTCTTTGAGAAAAATCAAGATCAGCTATCTATACATTGGGTAAATTAGTCATATAATTTGCTAAATTCTATTTCACTTTTTAAACTTAAAACAAGTTTTCTAGGAAGGATTTGGAAGCTAGAGTGATGAGAAATAATTTGTTTTTAAAGTTGATGTCCAGATCATAGGACAATAAGTCTAGAGTTGGAAAGATCTTTAAAGTTTATCTAGTCTAACTCCCACATTTTACAGATAAGGAGGAGGCCCTTGAGAGATTGAGTAACTTGCCCCAGATCATAGAACTAGTAAAGAGATAGAAAAAGTATTTGAATCCAAGTCCTCTGACTTTAAACTAGCATTCTTTCCAATCATCACACTAAATTTGATCACTGTAAAGTCACATTTCTACTGGCAAAGAAAAATGAACAAATTGGACAATTTTGTGAATATTTGAGGCAAAAAATAAACCTCCACATTTTTGTCTTGATATTTTGATACTGTGAAAGATCTGTGAATTCATCATTGCTAGAATTCCATCTACCCATGAAGGTTAATCTTTTTATCCAATAAGATCCTTATGCATTTTCCCACATATCCTCCATAAGGGATCTATTCAATCTTCCTTCCTTTCTTTTAGTATCTTGGGGGTATCAATATACCTCTTAGACTCCCTATCTCTAATGTCTCATTATAATGCATTGCAATGCATGCATCTATTAAGTACTAACAAATTACAAAGCACTGTTCTAGGTACTGGAGTTGCAGAGACAAGATGAAAAACAGTCCAAATGGCTCAAAGTTCCTCCATTCTCCTGGAGAGAAGACTATATACATAGTCTTATTATGTGTATTATTCTATACATATATATTATATATGTAATAATTATTATGTATAATATACATAATAATTATATACATAATAATTTTAGGACAAATCAGGCAACTAGGAGGTGGAGGAGGTGGGGAGGGTTTCCTGTCAGAAGTGGCATGTGAGCTCTTGAAGAAAGTCAAGAATTCTGAGAGATGTCAATTGGAGGATGTACATCCCAGGCATTTGTAAAGACACAGTGGTAAGGGATGGTATGTCAAGTCCATGATTAATTCAGCTCAAACACAGAATATATTCATGGGAATTATGTGAAATGATACTAGAAAGATAGGCTGAAGACAGAATGTGGAAGACTTTAAATGCCAAGATGAGGAGTTTGTACTTAGCCTAGAGCAGGGTCTCTTAACCAATTTTGTGTCATAGACTCCTTTGACAATCTGGTGAAGTCAATAAAGCCCTTCTCAGAATAACATTTTTAACTACATAAAACAAAATACACAGGATTACAAAGGAAATTAATGATATTGACATATGATAATCAAAATATTTTATAAAACAAATTCATAGACACCCCTGATTATTTTTGTTGCTGTTGTTTGTCCTTCATTCTCAAAGAGGACCATGATGTTGGGAAGATGATGCCATGACTTGCAAGTGAATTGGATGTAAGTGAGGGAGGGCTCTGCAAGGTCACCAGCTTCACTTTCTCCTCCAGAGCCATCTGGATCCAGTGGCCAGATATAGATCAGAACAACTGGAGATGGCCCCACAGACACCCTTGATATCTATTCATTGAGCCCACTATGAGAACCCTTGTCCTGGAAGAACAGGAAATCACCCAAGGTTGTTGAATGGGAAAAGATATGGTCAGGCTTGTGAGTTAGGAGGGTTTTTTTTTTACACTTAAAAGATGGATTGTAGAGGAGTAAAACTGAATTAGGAGCTTTTTTGCATAGTCCAGGTGAAAAAGGCAATAGGGACATGTTATCACTATGTCTGTAGAGAGAAGGAGATGGAAGTGATATGTTGCAGAATTAGACTATCACCCCTTTGCGCACTGCCACTGGGAACATGTATGGGAACCTTCTGATCATCAAAGGATATTTGCTAAATGCTTGCTCAGTCAACAAGAAGAATAATTTATTAAGAGCTTACTATGTACTAGAGACTTGCTAACTGCTAGGAATACAAATAAAAGCAGAAAGGAAAACAGCTCCTACCTTCGAGGAGCTTATATGTTAATGGAGGGGTGAGGTAAACAACCAAGAGGGAGGAAGGGAGATTATACTGGGTCAAGGCATGGTAGAGAAAGTCTAGTAAGTCAACAGTACAGCATGGAGAGGAATGAAGACTTAGTTGGCCTCGATTTCCCCCTTAAAATGGAGGTTCTGGGAGGAGTCAGCCAATCAGAAGGGGAGAGGTCACAGGGGTGAGGAGGTACTTCCAATGTGAGGAGTAGTCAGAGACTCAAATAAAATGTATAAAGCACTTAAATATATATTATATATTTAAATATATTACATATATTTAATTTAATTTTAATTTAATATTAAATATTAAATATTTAATTTAATAAATTTTAATTTATTAAAATTTTAATTTATTATTTTTATTTTATTTTATTATTTTATTTTATTTTATTTTATAAAAATTTAATATAAGTTAATATTAAATATATTACATATATTTAAATATATATAATATATACTTAAAAATATATTAAAGCACTTATATTAAAGCAGATCTTAAAACACTATATAAATGCCAATATTGTTATTCAAAATAATAATTATAAATTATACATTATAATATATTATAATTTATTCACTATAATAATTAATAATCATTAATATAGTAGGATTATTATCATTATTGGGTTTTTTTAATTAACCTAGAGTCACCTACAGTGTGGTGATGACTTCATTCCCTGCTCCTTCTACTGTACTCTTGATGAGTCCAAGCAATGTTCATAGAACAATATGTGGATGTGCTGGTAAATTTTTAACAACCCAGCTTGGGGGTAGAGAGAGGGCACCCTGCAGGTGGGGAAGGGAATGTATCTACACACACTTTTATGGTCAATCTGCTTTATTTACATTTTCTCCAACACTCTTAAAATTCTAGATAATCAACAAAGCACTGATTTGTAGTGAGGGATTTCTGAGGTGTAAATGCTTACACTGAAAATTTAAGGATCAGTTCTCACAAGCCAGTGTGAGCTGACTCTAGTGTAGACCATTCTTATTTTATGTGAATGGACCTTTCTGCAGACTTTTACTTAAAGCAATTTTTAAGAAATGTGAATATGCCTACAGATATGGGGAAGGGAGAGAGGGAAGCAGAAAGGGGGTCACTTGCTGTGGAGGGAGGGGGCTTCCCCATATGTGGTTCAAGGACACTGGGGGACCAGAGGTCAGGTCAGAGAAGCAAGAGCAGGAAGAAGAACAAGTAGACCTAGGGCAGCCCCAAGGAAGCCTGGCTAGAACTGAGAAGAATAAGGGGTAGAGGGTGGGGAGAGACACATGAGGGGTCAGACATGAACACAGACAAGAGAGGACAGGCAACATTTAAAATAGGGCACGAATGAACAGAAGAAAGACATTCAGGTCAGGGACTAGACGTGAGGGGTAGATGAACAGAGAGGGGCAAAGATCTCCTCTCTCTGGTGTTGAAGGTCTCAAGCCAAGCCCCCATCAGGTGCCACTGCTAGTCTCCCAGCACATCTATTCTTCTGTTTTCACTTTAGGTTTTTTTTAGGGTTTTTTGTGGTGAGGGGAGTGGGAAACCGTGGAGTGGCAAGCCAAGGGGTAGGAGCAGAGAGACAACACAGTACTGTATAGTAAAGTTAACATAGGTATTTTTTGAAATGTGTATTTCTTTCAGAATTCTTTACTGTAAAGTTGAGTTTGCATAAAATTTACATAAAATAGAACAGTCTATATACCCCTTTCAGATCCTGACTTTAATATTATCCAATGTGTTAACAGTCTCTCCCAACTTTGGGTCAACTACAAATTTGATGAGCATCTAATGTGTCACTGATAAAAAATGTTAAGCAGCACAGGGCCAAGCACAAATACCTGGGCTATACCAATGGAAATTCGCCATGTTTACATTGATCGATTAACAACCACTCTTTGAGGGACTCAATATATACAAAAATATTTATAGCAGCTCTTTTTGTGTTGGTAAAGAATTAGAAACTGAAGGGGTGTCCATCAATTGGGGAAAGGCTAAACAAATTATGATATGTAAATATGATGGAATACTATTATATCAAAAGAAATAAGAAAGGGAATGATTTCAGAGAAATCAGAACCAGAAGAACAATTGATACAATAACAACAATATTGTAGAGAAGAACAACTTACAAGGATTTAAAAACTCTGACTGACCAACCATAATTCCAGAGAAGTCATGATGAAGCATGCTACTACCTCCAGAGAGACCCAGAAAATAGACTGAGGCGTATTTTTTTGGTACATGGCCAATGTGGGAATTTGTTTTGCTTGACTATACGTATTTTTAACAGGCTTTGTTTTTCTTACCTTCTCAATAGAGGCAAAAATAGATGAGAGTGAGAAAATGCAGATCTGAAAATAAATTAAATTGAATTAATTTTTTAATTTAAATGTAATTTTAAATTTAATTTTAAAATCTCTCTAAGTCTAGCCATCCAACTAGTTCTGATTCCATTTGATTGTGTTATCATCTAATCTATTTCTCTACATCTCCACAAGAGTATTAGGAGATACTTTATCAAAAGCTTTGTTAAAATCTATGTAAACTCTATGCACAACATTTTCTTTATCTACTAGTTTAATAAGGAATGAAATGAGGTTAACCTGGCCTCTTCTTGATAAAGCCATGTTGGCTCTTAATAATGGTTCACCAACATCTTTTTATTGATCCATTCTAGAATTTTCCCAAGAATCAAAGGTAAACTCACTGAGTTTGCAGACTTTTCTTCCCCCCTCCCCCCCAAAAAAGACAATATTTTCTCTTCTCCAGTCTTGTAGGTAACTAATCCATGTCTTCTTATCTAGTGCAATTCTTGTTCGTTACCTCCATAAAACATCTCCCAATGTATTGCAGATGGTAGAAGATTTTTCAGATACCAGTGCAACACTCAGTCTGTTCATTTGTTATCCCTCATTCATGACTAGATGACCAGCCCACTCCTATGCCTATCTTACATATTGTTAATTATATATTTTATATCACTACTTGTACACAAGTAGTCATTAGTGTTATGCTGCAATCTACTTATACCTACCATGAATCTCTCCATTACCCTTTGGATCATCTTCAATCATAATCAATACTGATTATTCTCAGAACATAGTGCTCTATGATTCACCACCATGTAGTTCACTGGGAAAATTCTGTGTTTCGAAGTTAAGCTTTCATATTAGGGAATATCTTAAGATCACCAAAAGCACTATTTTATAGATAGAATCCAGCCTGTTTTCCTCGTCCTATTTATTTCTAGGGCCAGCCACAATCAGTACCTACTGATATGCTTATTGAATGGTCTATTCATCTAACATTATATCATAAACTAGGAAATCCTTTATCCATCTTTTTTGCTGTGTGAATTGTTATTCCAAGCTCTTTGGAGTCCCACATACCTCATTAAGAAATACCCATAATGGACGGTTTCCATGAAACCTAAGTAGTCTTGTAAGAAATGATACAGAGTGAATTAAGCAGAAAAAGATATAAAATAATAACAAAACCAAAAAAAAAAAACAACTTTGAAAGACTTAAAATGCTGATCAATGCAATGATCAACCACAATTCCATAGGATTCATGATGAAACATTTTCCTACTTCCTGACAATGAGATGATGAACCAGAAGTGCAGGGTGAGACATGTACATTTTGGACATGGCCAATACAGGAATTTGTTTTGTTTTACTATACTTCTGTTCCAAGAATTTTGGTGGGTTTTTTTTCCTTTTCATTGGGGGCACAGGGGAGAATTTTTTTTTTCATTTAAAAACTTAACTTAATTTTTCATTTAAAACCTTAACTTAATTTTTTATTTAAAAACTTATTTTTTTATTTAAAAAATTAACTTAATTTTTTAATTTAAAAAATTAACTTTGTTTTTCTAAGTCCCTATAGGAATCAGGAGAATTAATGCACTCATGTCCTGTGATGTCATCTACAAATGGAAGCATCTGGGTGACTCATTCTTCTCTTGGGAATCCATCCTTCACTTGGACTTTGCACAGTAAACCTTCTATGATGCTGAAGAACACTTCTAGGGGGCATATAGTCTCTATGTTTTGTATCTGCTTGACATGGGTACCCAAAAGACCATTGACCAAGGTTTCTTTATAAATCTTGTATGAATCTAACATATGTATAAAAGACACATTGTTGAAAAAGGCTTTTTGAGGATAGATTTAGTTCTACTTAGACAATTGGATTTTTTAAAAAAATAAACTATAAATAATGTACACAGATGAATAAATACAAAATATATACAAAAAAAGAGGAGATAGGATAGGAACTGGCCCTGTGATGTCATTGGAACTGCTAGGTGAGGCAACTCCTTCTAACAAGGTAGTACAGCACCTCTGTACCACCTATAGTCTTAGAGATCTGCCTAGAGCTCCGAGATTAAGGGTCACAGCATGTGTCAGACATGGGACCTCCAACCAGATCATCTAGAAAAATAGGAAGGAAATACACATTTATTAACTATCTACTATGTGCTAGGCACATAGTGAGCACTATATAAATGTTAGCTATTATCTCATTTGATCCTTACGACAACACTGCAGAACAGGTGCTACTATCATTATCCCCACTTTATAATTTGAGAAAACTGAGCCAGATAGAAGTTAAGTGAACTGCCCAGGGTGACCCAACTAGTAAGTGTCTGAGGCCAGATTTAAACTTGGGTCTTCTTGATTCCAAGTCTGGAACTCTACCCACTGTGCCACCAATTGGTTTGGTTTTCACCTGCATTCACAGCTTGGCCACTACCTGTCTCTTTATTAATCAGATTGGATTTGCAATCATTGCAGTCCCCTAAAGACTCACTGAGAATTGTCATCTAGCTGTTCAATCTTTATTTTAGACTTCAAGATCTCTGGGGAGCAGACTGAATGTATAAAACCACCATTGGATTTTGATGTGAGATTAATTCGTTTTGCAGAATACAAATAACTTGCAAAGCAGAAGTTAACAGGCTCTGCACCATCGAATACAACAAACCTTCCCAGGTCTCGTCAAATGTTTCTAATGGGGGTGGGAGTGGAGGTGAGGGTGGAGGTGGGTGTGAGGGTGGAGGAGGGAAAGAGAGGGAAACTCACTTATGACATTTGCTTTGGCTTTTTATTGTCAAGCCTTGTTATATAAGGGTGATTGTGCTTCACATTAATTAGCTAAGAGATTTAGACATTAATCCACTATTCACAGACCCCTCCTACAAGATTTCAGAAAGGAGAAGAGACTGTGGCTCTTTCTTTTGTTACGGCGTTTGGAATTAACACAGTGGGAAGATGGGCCATGCTGTCTGAGAGGCCCAGGACTTCTCTTTCAAGCTATGTGAAGCTTGGCCTTAATTCCTCTCAACTTTCTGCATACCTAGTGGGCATATCAAACAGGAGGCAGGCCATGTCAGTCAAAGAGACTGGGGACCACCAGATATGAAGCATTTGAATGAAAAGGCATTTACAGGTCTGACAGGAAGAACTACCATACTGACATTCTGTGGTTAAAAAAAATAATAAAATAAAGTAAGTAGGGGAGGGAGAGAGTTTGAAGTTTCCCCTGAGGTCCCTTTTTTCCAAACCTACTACATAAGTCTATGATTACAAGTTGGAAATCAGGTGACAAATAAATAATGTAAGTGTGGGCCTTCTGAATAGCAAACATGTATTTCCACATCAAAATGAAAGAAAAAAGAGGAGCAGGGGGGGTGCTTAATGGACATGATAGCACATGTCTTTTTTTTTTCAGTTATAAGCTTACATATAAAATACCAAATGCCTAGATAGCATTTTCAACTGCAAATTCCCCAGAAAGAATCATTTTAGGTATACAGAAGGAAGAGAGAGAATCACTCTGCCAGATCTACCCCTGCTAACTGTGTGACTATAGGCAAGTCTCAACCTCTCTGAGTCTCAATTTCCTCATCTATAAAATGGGGATAATCAAACTTGCACTGCCTATGTCCAACATTGTCATGAGGAAAGTGCTTTTTAAAACTTAAAAACCTTATAGAAATGTGAATCATTATTATTATTAAAGATGGTAATGGTAAGAGGGGTAGCGTGGGGTAGTGGATAGGGTGCCAATCTCTCAGATTCAGGATTCTAGGTTCTAATCTGGTACTTATCGGCTACGTGACCATGCACAAGTCACTTAACCCCTCAATGTCCCAGGCAACTCTCTAAATTACAAAACAGTTGCCAATCTGCATAGGTAGAGGGAATTTCCTCAATAGGAACTTCCTATGCTGATAATGTCACAGGACCAGACTTTTTTGTTGTTGTTGTTTTAATTATTTCCATCTTGAAAATGGAAAAGAGAAAGAGAGAGAGATTAGGTAAAAATTTAGAGAAGCTCCTAATGAAATGGATTCACAGTCCTAGTTAAAGCCTTATTTTTTCAAAACAGAATATCCTACACAATACTTATTGTATTATTGTTGTAAGAATAAGTTTTATTGATGTCTTTTGTTTTTGTATCACAGTCATCTCTGGAAATATCTCTCCTCCCAAATGTCCATTGAAACCGAATCTTCTCAAGTTATAACCAAACAAAAGATAGAAAGGATCATGGGAAGTAAAATGGATCATTTTGATTACATGAAATGAAAAGGTTTTGCACAAATAAAACCAATGCAGCCAAAATTAAAAGGAAGGCAGGAAACTAGGGGAAAACATTTTACAGCAAGTTTCTTTGATAAAGGCCTCATTTCCTAAATATATAGGGAATTAAGCCAACATTTATTAAATTAAGAGCCACTCCCCAAATGATCAAAGGATATGAACGGTTTTCAGAAGACGACATCAAAGCTATCAATAGTCACGTGAAAAAATGCTCTAAATCACTATTGATTAGAGAAATGCAAATTAAAACAACTCGGAGGTACCACCTCACACCTATCAGATTGGCTAACATGACAGAAAAGGAAAACAACAAGTGCTAGGGGAGATGTTGAAAATTAGGGACATTAATACACAACTGGTGGGGTTGTGAACTGGTCCAATCATTCTAGAGAGCAATTTGGAACTATGCCCAATAGGCTGCAAAACTGTGCGTACCCTTTGACCCAGCAATACCACTACAGGTCTGTATCCCAAAGAGATCAAAGAAAAGGGGAAAGGATCTCTTTGTACAAAAATATTTATAGCAGCTCTTTTGTGGTGGCTAAGAATTTGAAATTGAGAGAATGCCCATCAATTGGGAATTGCAGTACATAGTTGTGATGAAATATTATTGTGCTACAAGAAATGACAAATCAGATTGTTTCAGAAAAACTTGGGGAAGACTTATATGAACTGATGCAAAGTGAAGTGTGCAGAGCCAGAACATTGTACACAATAGTAACAGCAGTGTTGTAACAATGACCAACTGTGAAAGACTTAATTACTCTGACCAATACAATGATCCTGGACAATTCCAAAAAATCCATGATGAAAAATGCTATTCGCCTTCAGAGAGAGAACTGATGAACTCTGAGTACAGATTGAAGCATACTTTTTTCACTTTCTTTATTTTCTTGCTTTTTTTGTTTTGGGTTTTTTTTTAACAATATCCTAGTATGGAAATATATTTTGCATGGCTTCACATATATAATTGATATCATATTGCTTGCCTTTTCAGTAGGTAGGGGAAGGGCTGAAGGGAGAGAAAATTAGAAACTCAAAAATTTTTAAACAGACATTAAATACAAATAATTAAAAAAAGAATTTGAATCTTCCCCTATGACAAAGGAAAAAATTATTAAGCATAAATATCCAAAACAGTAACTACATCTAAAGATGCATATTTATATGACTGTATGTCCTAATAATCCCCTACCTCTCTGCTGATGGGAAGAATGTTTCATTATCTATTTTACAGCACCATCTAAATTAGCTTTTCAATTACTTGCAATTTAGCTTCCTTTTAGCAATCTTTCCCACACAATGTTTTTGACTGGTGGCCTAGATATGTACAGTCAGCATGTACTAAAGTATCAGCAGAGAAAATGGAATTGGATATGGGTCCAGGACTTTCTCAATGGCCACTCACAGGAAAGTAGAATAAAAATGGCTTCCTAATACCTGTAATAAAGCTACTGTAGGAAGGGTGATCATTTGACCTAAACAAAGCACCATTTGTGAAAACATTGGGAGCCAGGAGTCCCTAGGTATTTCATTGGGATATATGAAATAGGGGATAACAGTGTTAGCCTAGATATTCTGGGACATGTGTGTGCTATGTGGATTCCACTCATTCTCCCTAGATTCATTTTGAAGCCATTTACATGAAAACTCTGTCCCAAACATTTGCTCTAAGTCTGTTACCAGATGTGGATCTGGGTACCTTGCCTATCTGTCACTGTAAATCTACAATTATTTCTTTGGCTATGACTTTAAGGACATAAACAGAAGTCGACATCAGAAGCATCCAATTCCAAGCCCATGCCACCCCACAAAAACTCCCCAGGGCAGCTGAACTGGATTAAAATGTAATTGGGAAAGGTTTAATGGAAGAAATAAAGATATAATACAACACAGATAATGTTCATTTGTGATTTTCTAAGTCAGCATGCCTCCCATAGGCATCCATTTCTATTGTAGTTTGATACCACTGCTCTACATTGCCTCAAATCCCACTAAACTTGTTACCACTGAAAGAAACATCTTTTTTTTTTTTAGGCAATTGGGGTTAAGTGACTTGCCCAGGGTCACACAGCTAGTAAGTGACAAGTGTTTGGTCTGAGGCCGGATTTGAACTCAGGTCCTCCTGACTTCAGGGCTGGTGCTCTATCCACTGTGCCATCTGGCTGCCCCAAGAAACATCTTTTTTTTTAATGCAAAGAAAACATTAGACTTTCTTTCTACTTAATGAATACTTTTTCATAATCAACATGAACATGTGATACTTATTCCATCTCTATTTGCCAAATTTATATTTAACAGTGACTATTGTCTGAGTTAATAACAAATATAATAAGAATAAGAAAGTATTGACTTCCAATGAAATTATTGATAAAAAGCCAGACTTTATGATTGTAAAGCTAGATGTAAATGGCCTAAATTTGCTTTTTTTTTCAAATTTAGAAAAAAGGAAGGATGTATTCTACCAACCATGGAGAGGAAAAACATTTTAATAAATATAATTGGAAGGAATTATTAAAAATTAAATCAATGCATTTGATACATACTGAGTTTATACAACAGCAAAAAGAAGAGAAAAGAAAAAGACTGAGGAAAAATATTTGCAGTTTATATATCAGATGAAAATCTAACACAAGGGATCTATAAAAGATACAAACATAACTACAAGATTAATACACACTCCATAATGAAGCAATAGTAAAAGACCATAATCTATTTTTAAGGGAGAAAATACATCCTAAATTATCAAAACCTATGGGAAAAGATGTGCCAGTTCCCTAAAAATCTGAGAAATATAAACAATAGCAAATAGCAAAATTCAACAGGACTATAGAGTTTATCACAGATCGTCATGTGAAATAAGGTTGAAAAAGTAAGTTGGAAGAAGATTGTGGAGACCTTTGAATGCCAAACTATGGAATTTGGATTTCATTCAGTAGTCAATGGGAGAGTCTCTGGGGTGGGGAAGGTGGCACAAATTAAACTGTTTATAAGGTAGACAACTTCTGGCAGTGGTATAAGGTGAAAGAAAGGAAAGATTCAAAGGTGATTCAGAATAGTGTTAGTAGTTTCAGGAGTAGCAGGGTCTAGGTTTGGAGGTATTGACATTAGCAAAAAACTTGCCATGACCTCTTTATCGGCCCCCAAGTTTGGAGCATGTCTATGGCTTTTTCCAGCCCTCTCTTTTTCCCTGCTTCCTTTCCTCCATCCCCTAGGCATGACTGACTCCTAGTCCTCACCTTTACTCTACTCCAGAAGTAAAAGTCCCAGTGACCATGCCTGAAGGAAAACAATAGAGTACTCTAAACTTATTAGGCACTTAGTATGAGGTGCCAAATTGATTTGTCTTCTGAATTACATCTCATCTGGCTTTCCTCTCTCATAGTGATATCAGTAGGACCCTACAGTCATACCCTTGAATGTTCCCCAAGGTGGGGAACATTAGGCCCTAGGTCCACATATTTGAAAGAAAATTTAGCCCCCACTTAGCCTTAGGTTGGCAAAAATAAACTTTAAAGTATGAATTAAGTGTTTTCACCGCAAATATTTTGGTGGGGTTTTTTCCACGAAATAGTTTTCTCCATTGTAGAAATTCATTCTTGACACATGTAAGAATGTCTAACTCTTCATTTCTTTATTTCTGTGCTTTTCAGTAACATTATTCCATTTTTATTTTCTCTTGTTTTTTAGCCTAACAACATAAATTTAAAGAATCTATGTCTTTTCCTTAGCAATAGCATTCAATGATGTCATGGGTTTTATTTTCTATGAGAGTCAACTCTAAGCAGAATTTTGAAGTCAACAAAGTTGGTGTCGAGCACCTATCCGTCTCCCGCCTGTGAAGACTATTAAAAAAAAATTAACATTATAAGGTTAAAAAAACACATTGTCTTTGGACAGGCTGAGATGACTTTCTGACCACTTGGTTCAGGTCAGGATGTTATTAGCTTTAAATCACTGCAAGATTTCCAGAGTAAAAAATAGGTGTGGCCTGTTCTTCAAGAAAAGGTTCCTAGATTCCAGACAGAAAAGAATTCAATTAAGTCTCTAAGTATACAACTAGGCAGCATTTGGGAATTGGTTTTGTGGAAGGAAGCAAGCATGAGAACAATATGTCACTGTGTTGAGTTAATTGCAGCATCTAAAATAGCTTTCACTCTGATCTTAGAGACTGCCAACGTAAAGACAAAGACTTAAGAAAGGCCAATGTTGTTTATGTAAGACACTGATTCTTAGCCTATTTTTGTATCTGCCCTTTTTCGGATTGGTTAAGCCTATGGACGCCTCAGAATATTTTTTGAAATAAATTAAATTATTAATATTTAAATATTTAGTAATTAAATGATTTGAAGCAATGCTAAGTTTCAGTTAAAGATGAATAAAAATCAAATGTTATTTTTTTCCCATCCAAGTTCATGGTCTCTCTGAAATATATCAATGGATCCCTTGGAAGTGAGTGAGCTTCAGGTTAAGAACCCCTAACATAGTATTCTAATATAAGGGTTAACAATAGTCAGATCTATAATAAGTGTTCTATCTTCTCTAGTGTAAGGGAGGAGAGATGTGAATCTCTTCCTCAGCCCCTTAATTGAGGCAGTCACAGAATGTAGTCATATATGATAGAGTTGCAATATGTAAACAAGATACATCTATAACCTTATCCCTTTATGAAAGTACAACACCTCTCCTATTGAGTCAAGAAGGGAATAAAATGATTGACTGAAAAAATAAAATAGCCATCTCTGGGGGTTTTAAAGAGCTCAGCCCAAAGGAACTCAAAGAAGTGAAGGCTCAGAAGAATCGTGAAGTGAAAACTCTGCATAGGAAAAAGAAGAGAAATTCTCTCTCCTCCCTTTCCCAATCAGCTATGAAGCTTCAGAGAGGATCTTCTGGATCATTAGGACACACCTTATCTAGAGAGGAGAGACACAGACACAAGAAGCAGCCAGTCACCCAAGGGAGCTAGTCTTGGTAACTGCTGCTAAGCAGAGGACCAAACCCAGGTCCCCTACTTTGAAAGGAACACTTCAGAATTAGCTTCTATAACCCCCAAGAAAAATGTTTTAAAACTGGATTGGGGGGTGGGGGATGGAGATACAGGAAAGACACAAATGAAGACTTACTACATCAACATTGACCATCAACTGATTTGTCACAACCAAAAGTTTCTCTTAGGGTTGAAGTGTTGAAGGCAAAGCTGTGTAACTGAGGATACCAGCAATCTCCTCACTCCCTGCTTATTTTCTCCCATTTGCCTTGTGGCTGCCACTCAGGGGCAAATTTCCTCAGCATCTGGAGAAATCCTTCACGAGGCCAGGCTTTCCTTCAGGGTCACTCAGTGACTTATTGCCAAGAGACAGTCATTAAATTTTTATAGCAGCAGGAGTCTATTGACCAGCATTATCGTGTCAACCATCTGTGCAATAAAAATCCTGTGTGTCAGAATTCAGAAGCCGGAGCAGAGCAGGTCATGTTCCGGACCAATCCCTGGGGTTGGGTTTCTTGCTACACAGAATCTTTTCATTATTCCAGAACTGGTGCCCCTCCCACCTGTTCTCCTTCAAAACAAGCCAATTCTACCAGTTAGAACACATCTTTCTGGAATGGTATTAGACTTATGAATAAAAAGAACCCAAAGTAAATTAAAGATTTCCAAATAAAAGTAAAGATTTCAGAAAATGTCACTTAGGATGATTCTGGGACTCTGTACTTTGAAAGCAAAGCTTCCTTTCTAGAACCCTCTTACCCTAAAAGCCTCCATTCTGATCAAGTCTGTGATTTTGAAATGAAGATTCTGAGAGGCAGAGGTGAAGAATGGGTACATTCTAGGCATGAAGGGGGGACAGATAAACTGTGCCATTGCACAGAGACAGAAAACAGCATGCTGACTTCAGGTGAAAGCTACTAGCCTAGTTTGGCTGGAACATACAGTGGGAGAGGAGTAGTAACATAAACTAAGACTAGGATGGTAGGTTAGTGTCAAATTGTGGAGGACCTTAAAATGCCAGGAAATAGGTGGACATTTATACTTTAAATGTAAGCAATAAATAGGCACTAAAGATTTTTGAGCCCAAGAGTGACATGGTCAAATTTGTGCTCTGACATGGAGTAATTTGGAAGCTAACTGTGCAGAATGGGTCAACAAGGGAAGAAAATGGAGGCAAAGGGAACAATTAGGAAATCATAATACTTGGGAAGGAGTAATGAGAATGAAGGCAGTATGGGTGAGAGAAGAGGACAGATCTGAGAGCTGTTGACATTAGGAGAAATGGAAAGCAAGTGGTTGCTTCCTTCTACAGTAACACAATCATTTCTATGATTCCAAGAGAGTTGTCTTCACTTAGCTTACTTTTTCCCACCAAGTTTACCTAAGTTGGGTTTTAAGGCAAAGCAATATGGTGCCATGAAAAGATAGCTGAATTTAGAGTTTAAATCTCACCTCTGCTACTTACCAGCTATGTGAACTCTCAGTCTCAGATCCTTATCTATAAAATGAGGACCTTAGATTGGATGGCGTCTGTGATCCCTTCCAGGCAGTTAGGTGGCACAGTGGCACACCAGGACTAAATTCAGGAAGATCTGAGTTCAAATCTGACTTTAGACACTTCGTAGCTATATGACCCTAGACAAGTCACTTAACCCTGTTTGCCTCAGTTTCTTCCTCTGTAAAATGAGCTGGAGAAGGAAATGGCAAACCACTCTAGTATCTTTGCCAATAAAACCCCAAATGGGGTCCTGAAGGGTCAGACACAACTGAAAAAGTACTGAACAACAACGATCCCTCCCAGCTCAAAATCAATGATCCTGCCAGAAGCAAGGAGGCAACTATTACATACTGTTTCTTATCTTTGGACAAGCAAATCTTTTTTTTAATCAAAAATGAAAATCCTCTGGATGCGATAGCCATAGTGTCACCCTGTGAAAATATACTTCTAGCATATTCTTCTAGATTTCTCCTTGTCCATTAAGCTCTTAAGTCATGAAGTGCTGGTTTCCAAGGCTAAGCGCCAACAGGATGGCTTGTGGATTGGCTCCCTTCAATAAAACCACAAACCTGTGGTATAGAGAAAATAAGTCCTGTGGTCTTGGGCTCAAGGGTCTATTTGCTGGTGGACAGCAGGACTTCAGAGAAGCCAAGGGACTTCAAGTTGTCAGTGAGGAAGTTGGTACTTCTGTGCTGTGTTTGCATTGCACCACTGATGGGTTAAAGAAGAGCTTTGTGGGAGGACGATGCTAATGAGCCACGTTGGCCCAGACTTTAAATTCGTTTGCACTGATTTCTATAGCCTTGGTCCCCACAACATAGGCATGAAATCAAACTTTGGGGTCTTTCAGAGAGAGAAATGGTTCCTTAGAAAGACATTGACTGCCACCTGGTGGACAGAAGTCAGATCTGATGGCTGCTACTAGAAACCACAGGCACACACCTTTGCCAATTTCCTTCCCACTTGGCCTCTTCTCAAACCTAATCGTTGTTTACTTTTCTTTCAAGTAAACTGAGTCTACTGTGACCATAGGAGAACCTCAAATTTGGTAGTAGGAAATATGACTCTCCTAGTGTGATAGACATTCTGTGTCAGACTTGAGCCTGGTAGCTCTAAGTTTGTTTTGAAGAGTGCTGGATTTGGAGAAAGGAGCCCAGGGTTCAAAGCCTAACTCCACCAATAACTATCTTTGCAACCTCAGACAAGTCACTTATCCTTTCTGGGCCTCTGTTTTCCCATCTGTAAAATGAGGAGGTCAACTGGAGGATTTCTAAGGTTGATTTCCTGGTCTAAAATCCAAAAATCTAAAATACACAGAGATCAAAAATTTCTAGTCCCTAGAAAGTTTCTAAACCTCACTGACAGTTCCAGGAATGAAAGCATAATCCCAGATAATTGCATTTACAAGAAATGGCCTGCCCATAACCTCTCCAAGAAGTAACTCCGTGTATCTATATATGTATGCTCAAGAAAAAAAAATCTCCCTGAAAATATGTCTAATTTTACCGTTTCGCTGAATATCCATTTTGTCTGTTTTTATACTCAAATATATTTATCTTCACATCCATGGAAAACTCCGTCCTCTATAAGCACACTTTAAAAAAAAAGATTTTATTCTGCTTGTGTGTATTTATCTTTGTGTTTTCCTATAAAAAAATATAGCAGGGAAAAGATAGTTCACCCAGTCAGACCTACAATCAAATCCTGCTTCTGACATTGTGTATCTCTGAACAAGACACTCAAAACCTCTCAAGGCTCTAGGCAATTCTCTAAGGCTATAAATTGCAGAGAAGATGCCAACATGCATTTGTAGAGAGAGTTTTCTCACCTTGGAGATTTCTATAGCAATGAAATCACAGGTCTAGTCCCTATACCTATATTTGAATACACACCTTCTAAGCACCTTCTACTTGAAGGCACTGTGCTAGGAAGGGAATTCACTAGCCAGTGATTTTGTTTTTTCTTTTCTCTCTAATGTCCAAGTGAATAACCCCCACACCCACCTGTAATTACCTTATGGTGATGGGTCTTGGCCCTAGGATACTGACATTTTGGGGGTAAGTTCTGTCTGGGGGAAGAGTAGAGAAAAGACCATTATTTCCCAAGAGGAACCCACCAGGTGTATGTTGGAGCTGGCTCTAACCAGCTTGTGAGAGCTGGTTATTAAATTTACACCCTAGAAATCAATCACTTTAAATCAGGACTTGATTAATTATTTTGTTGATTGTCTAGTCTTAATAAAGTATTAATAATGCAGATTAAACTTAAATATGTGTGCATACACTTTCTTTCTGGAGAGTCCATTTGTTAAACTTGTACTGCTGTATAAATATGACTTAAGTTCAGCAGGAGTGTAGTAGAATGATCAGGGAATTAAGCTGTCACTAGGCTGGAAGCCTCTTGCCTATAGACAAATAATAATAATGGCAATAAGGGCAGGTAGGTGGCACAGTGGATGGAGTGTTGAGCCTAGTCAGGAAGACTCATCTTTAGTTCAAATTTGACCTCAGACTTTTACTAATCTTGTAACCCTGGGCTAGTCACTTAACCTTGTTTGCCTCAGTTTCCTCATCTGGAAAGAGAGCTGGAGAAGGAAATGGCAAACCACTCCAGTATCTTTGCCAAGAAAACTCAAAATAGGGTCATGAAGAATCAGACATGACTGAAAATGACTAAACAACAACAATAATAATGCTATCATTTATATAGTGGTTTAAGGTTTGCAAAATGTTTACAATCCATTATCTCATTTGAGTTTTCAAATACCCTTGACCCTTCCCATTAGTGACTGCCATCCTTGTTATTTGCCTTATCATGGTCCTCTGCCAGCCCACACCACTGTATGGTGTAATCACAGCATCCTTCTCACAGGTCCGCTTCCCCACACCTTCAACTCCCTTAGCAGCAAAAGTCCATCCATTGTTTCTCCCAGCACAACTGTCCTCTGCATGGCCATTTCCTGCTGCCACCTTCTAACTCTTTCTGCCCCAGGTGAAAGTACTCCTAGTTATTGCTAGCTATTATAACTCTTAGAACAAAACCTTTACTAGAATCAATTGAAACTGTATGAAACAGACATTCACTCTGAATTTTATACACACATACACACACACAATATGAAGTATTTGGAATGGTATCCACTTGATAACTTCTTAAAGCTACTCCTTTTATTGAATAATTTTGCCAGTAGCAGAAAGTGACTCTTGGCAGAATTGAAAATTTCCCAGTACAAAGCCCCTGGGACTTTCTTCACAATCTCAACCTTTTTTTAAAAAACAAAAACATAAAGACATAAAGATGCAAAGGTGCTAAGTTTAAGGAGGAAAGAAAAGAAAAAGAAAGGGAAAAGAAAGAGAGGGAAGAGAGAGGAGGAAAAGGGAAGGGAGGGAAGGGAAGGGAATACTTGTAGACCCTCTCTCAGGAATATGCTTGACATCAATTTTTGTGTAGATGTTTGGCTATGTGGGGGGACTGTGATGTAAAGCAAAATCAGAAAAGGAACAGAACCCAGAACCAGTTTTTCTCAGTGAATGCCAGAAGTCTGGTAAGTTCCAAATCAAACTGACAGAGAATGTGGAGGGAGGAAGAAGGGAAGAAATATAGCAAAGATGCCAGGTTTTAGAGGAGACAGCATAAGGAAAAAGCAGGAAGGGAAAAGAGGAAGAATCCACATTCCCCAACTGCAGCCAAAGAGGCAGATAAGAATCAGTTAAAGGCTCTCTATAGACATCCCAAGGTCTCTCCAAAGAACTTCAACTACACGTCATCACAAATCTCCCTCAGCAGACTCCCCACCCTATTCCACATTGGAAATCATACCAATAGCAGCAGCCTGCGCATGCTCATAGGGACTGGGCTCTTTGCCCCCTCTCCTCCACCCCAAGGAAGACAAAAGGAAGACCATCTGACGGAGAAAATCTTCTTGCTAAGTAGGGGAGGGGAGAAGGGAGGAATAAGGTTAAAACAACAACCACAGCAACAAAAAGTATTGATTAAGCACCTAATATGTGTCAGGAACTGTACTACAGATAGCTAGATGGTGCAGTGAATAGAACACTGGATATGAAGTCATTAAGACTTAAATTCAACTCTGGTCTTAGACACTTGGTAACTGTGTGGCCCCAGGAAGTCACTAAATCTATGTCTACTGCAGCTTATCTGTAAAATGGGTATAATGATAGTGCCTACTTCTCAGGGTAGTTATGAGGATAAAATGAAATAATATTTGTAAAATACTTAGAAAAATCTTAAGGTGCTATTTAATGCTTAATATTAGCATTGTGATGATAATGATAATGATGATGATGATGATGATGATGATGATGTGCTGGGATATAAAGATAAAAGTTAGACAGTCCCTGCCCTCAAGGAGTTTATATTCTAGTGTAGAAGAGAACATGAACATATAAGTACATGTATAACATAGAGTGGTCTATGGATCTCCAGAATATTATATATATACTTTTATATGTCTACAAAATAGCCTATTTAAGTGAACTTACATATATTTAGCTATGCAGTTATGGAGATGTAGCTAGTTGTGACTCCTGAATTAATTACTATTATTGTTATGATTTATAAAGGCTACATCTAGAATTTCTGCTATTTTACATTTATTTGCAATAGCTTCATGCCCTAATATATGGACTTTTTTTTTAGAAAAGTACCATGTAGTATTGAGAAATATGTATAATTTTAAATGGTCTCATTCAGAAAGCACTACAAATATTTTAACCTTAAATTCCCCAACAGTCGTTTTTTAAGTTTTTACTTTCGTTTATCTTTCTGTTAAAATTTTCAAGCTCTGACAGAGGGACATTAAATTCTCCTGTTATTAATATATCTGTGTCTTTTTGCAAGTAAGTTAATTTTTATTTTATGAATTTAAATGATATGTTATTTGGTCCATATAAATTTCATATTGATATTGCTCTGTTGTTTAATGGTTAATGATTATTTTCCTTTTTTCTCATTGATATTATGAATTTTAATATTTGCTTTATCTAATAGCATGCAACTCCTGCTTTTTTGGATTTACATGATGCATAGCAAAATTTTGTTCTAGCCTCTAATTTTAACTCTTTGCTCTTAGATATTTGGTTGTAAGCACCAGATTTTGAGGTTTTATTATCTTAGCAACTCTCTTTAGTTTTATCAGATCATTTAATCTATTTATCTTTAAAGATATTAGAGTTAGGTTTATGGTTTCCTTCATTTATATATCTAGTGTTGCTTTTTTTTAATTAAAAAAAAATTAGGACAGGATCTGTCCATTTCACCCAGTCTGGAAATGTAGGTGATCTTCACAAACTAGATTCTACATTTATTGGCATAGGAGCTTTGACCTACTCCATTTAGGACCTGGGCCCATTCTCCATTTCCCAGGCAATCTAGTCCCTGCCCCACCCCACCCCTCATTCCCATGGGCTCACCATATTAATTCCAAAATTAGTGCAGACTTCTGATTGGCTCAACCTACTAAAATTCAGAACTCAGGAACTCAAGAGATCAACCTCTCCCAGTAGTTGGGATTACACTCATGCACCATCTAGCCTTTCCATTTTTTACTGAAATTTCACTTTGTTTATTATTTTGTTGATTTGATTTTTTTCTGCCCTCTTCTTTTTAATCAGATTGACTAAAGGTTTATCAATTTTATTAGTCTTTCAAAGAATCAGCTTTTAGTTTAATTGATCATTTCTAGTTTTTTTATTTCCAGTTAACCTATTTCTACCCTAATTTTTAAATATCTTCTCTTTCATGCTTATTTTTGGTTTATTTGTTCACTTTCTGATTTTTTAATATGCATGTTCAGATCATCCCCTCTTTTTTCATTTTTGTAATATATGTTTCCAAGGTACTTATTCTGGGTTCTTTTTTCTAAATAGTTCCTAGGTTATTACTTTATAGCATTTGCCCCCTGGCCCCCCTTTCTCTGTTGTGCTTCACACATAGACATACCAATTCCTGTAGATGACAGAAAGGATGTTGCTCCATAGTAGGAATTTTCTTTTGTCTCTAATTTCGCAGTTCATTACTGATTTTTTTCCCTCTCCGTGGTCATTTTTTTCCATTTGCCATGAAATCTCCTCTCTGGGTCCGTGCCTTCCCACTCTTGTGGGCTTTAGTTGCCCCCAGGAGCTCTGATTCCCCTTCTGAGACAGGATGAATGTTCTCTTTAAGCATCAAATACCTGCAAATTATACCCATCATAAATACCTCTTCAGTCTTTATAGAATATCTTTCCTTTCCCATGGGAGCATTCATATATCAGTAATACTCCCGCCTTTCAACAATGAAACATGATTTCCCTTTTTTTCCCCCTTTTTCAATTCTTCCCTTTGACTCTTTGCCCATTCTCCTTTGGGCTCTCTTCTTCCTAGGAGAGACTACAGGAGCTATTTTCCCTTCATTGCTAGCATTTGATTTGATTAGGGTACATGACATATTCCCCTTTATATTCTTCCTCTTCTCCTTTTTATGCACTCTCTGATTTTGTAATTTAGTTCCAAAAAAAATTGATTCAACTATGAGTGGGGTGTTGTGAGTATTAGTCCATGATATTTCAGGTCTGTTTCTCCATCATTACTTCTACTTGACTTCTGCTTTCACCCTTGTCTCATGTGCATTTAGAAAGAAATCTCTTTTTCTTTTGTGAGGCAATTGGGGTTAGGTGACTTGCCCAAGGTCACACAGCTAGTAAGTGCCAAGTGTCTGAGACCGGATTTGAACTCAAGTCCTCCTGACTCCAAGGCCAGAGCTCTATCCACTGTGCCACCTAGCTGCCCCAGAAAGAAATCTCTTAATGGTCTTTCTGTTGTTATGTTGTTGTTGTCCTTAGTTGCTGTATTTGTTTATCCTTCTTGTATTTCTGGGTTCTGGGGTGTTTGAGAAGCAAATAATCTCTTCAGGTCTGGTTTTCTTTCTGAGAATGTTTTATTGAATGTCCATCTTTTTTTTCATTAACAATAATTCTCAGATTTTCAGACTAGGTCATTTTGGGTTGCATCTCCAGCTGCTTTGCTTTTCAGACCACATTATTCCACTACCTGCTGTGATATCTGATGTGTACAGAATGGTCTTATGTTATTTTAATTTCTTTTCTTTTATATTTGCCAGTATTTTTTCTGATCACTTACAGAATTTGTTATTTGTCAGTGGAATTATTAAATGTCACCACTGTGTCTTGTAGTTTGTAGCACAGGTTATTTTTTTTTCTGGGAGCAATCTGTGGAGTTTTGATTGACACTTTGTTTTCTAAATTTGCATTATGGTGTTCAGGTTTTTTGACTTGTCATGTTCTTCTGGGAATACTATAATCCTTAAGTTGTCTCTATGCAACTATGATCTTCCAGATCACTGTGTTTTGCTTGTATGGAGATAATGTTTTCTTTTATGTCATGGTTTTTTGCTTCTCTTCTTCCAGATTATCCTTCACTTCTGTGTATTCTCATTCCCAATCAGTTGTTCTCTTTTTTATTTCTTTAGTGAGACTTGACACAGTGGACTCTAGTTTTTCTAATCTGCCAATTTTACAACCCCTATTTCTGTTTTAAACCACTCAAGAATATACTACTGTGGTTCCTTGCTGTCTTGGGAATCTACAGGGTCTTCTACCTCATCAGGTACTGAATCATTTTCTTTTGTCTTGCAATATTTATTTATAGATTTCTGGGCTCTTTTACCAGATCTGAAGGATATGTTCTCTTCTGTTGTTAGTATCTTCACTATCTATTTATTTGCTTATGTTTAGGATCTTTAATTGAGTTTTCTTACTCCTGATATCTTTGGTAATTTTGGTCTTTATCTTCTCTTACAGTCACCTATCACTCACTTTATGACTCCTTTCCTTTTTGAGTCGTGGTTTCTCTGAGGGCTGTATCTCAAAGCCTCCTGAGCCTCCTCCCATACTGGGCAAGTCATAGGTCATCAGCCTCAGTCTCTGCTTTAAGTGACTTCTGGGGGCACAGAAATGGCCCTAGCTGGATACTGGTCTCTTTCACTCAGATTCAGTGGAGTGCCACAAATTCATACACATGTCCTGCCCCAGTTTCCTCTCTTTCTTAGTTCTGTGACTAAAAACTGTCACAGAACAGAATTCTGCTATATTGCTCTCACAGCCTGAACAAACTTCAGCCTTTTGGAATTGTGCAGCACTGGAAGGAGAAGAAGTGACTAGAATTGAGTTCCATTGAAACTCCATGGGTCAGCTTGCATAGACCTGCTACTGTAGCATGATGGACAATGGAGGGAGAGCTTACTCAGTATGTCAGGGACCAGAAATTGTTCACCTTTTCTATTGTTAGTTCGTTAAACTGCTACCTCATTTGGGTTATTTGTGTTCTAAACTTTGGAGACAGCTTCTTTACCTCTTGTGCATAATTCTTCTTTTGGAAAAGTTTAAGAGGTCATGAGGATCAGAAAAAATGCCAAGTCCTCCACCTTGTTGGATGACGACTCCTAGAAGACATTATTGCTTTTTCTAAAAAAGATTTTTTCCTCTTCCTCTTTTAAGTCAATAATTTATGACTTAAGTCAACACTTTATGATTAGTTTTGCCACATGTTGGACACTAATACCCCATATGAATTTTTGGGGTAGAGTTGTCTCTAAATTTACACATCTCAAATTTCTTTTGAGCTACTGAAATTCTGCTTTGCTCAAAGGGCACAGCACCTTCTTTGATGCAGGTGTGCCATGCTGGGTGGTCCTGTGCCAATGTCTCCCATGTCTCACAATAAATACCAAAGTTCTTCAGAGGGATCTTGTGTTTTTGTATTGCTTCTTCTGACCTCTGTGTGAGTGCTTGCCTTTTGCGAGTTCTCCATAAAATAGTCTTTTAGGCAAACATATGTTTGGCATTAGAACAACATAGTTATCCCATCAGAGTTGCACTTTCTGCAATAGAGTTTGAATGTTGGGCAGTTCAACTCAAGAAAAGGACCTCAATGTCCATTACTTTATCTTGCCAGGTGATCTTCAGAGTCTTCTTAAGACAATTCAAACGGAAGCAGTTCAATTTAACTGAAAATTTAATAATTGACTGCTCTAGCAGTGGTGGTGGTGATGGTGGATGTCACTATGTCAGGGTCAATGTACTTTGTGTCTAACAATGACCCCGACATAACGATGTCATTTTAATACAAGCTCCTCAGAATCAGCAAATGCTATTATGAATCAGGGCTTGATTTAGTGTTCTATTTTATTCCACATAGCCTCACAAATAATTTTATAGGATTCCATCATTATATAAGTATCTACAGCTTAGATTGGACTTATTTTTAAAAAGCTAGTGATCATGTAGATCTCAAATCATGCCCATGCTTTCATGTAAAGATTAGTGTTTGGAGTACTAAAACCCAGATCTTTGGAAGTTTAACTTGAAGTATGAAATTGACTCTGTTGCCTTGGATTCCAGTTCTCTCAAATTTCACTCCAGAATATGTTGTGCCTGTTTTGTTCTAAGTACAAATGTACTGACCTGAAGCTGTATCCACAAAGCAAAAGTGGAATGAAGATTTAATCATTACCCAGTTAATGTGATCAATAGACAAAATTCACACACACACACACACACACACACACACACACTTCCATTATCTGGAATGAATTGTGTGGTTTGGTTATCTACATTTTTCAAATTACCTGGAAAATAGCCCAGTCTTTGCTTCATTTTTGTTGCATAGCCTCAATTATGGGAATAATTTGCTTAAAAACACAGAAATTGTGGTCATACTGTTTAGAGTTCCCATGTAACCCTTTAAAGCTTCAAAGCCAAGAGGAAATATATGTTATTATATGTTTTGGTTTTAGTTCCTCACTCCTTTTTCGGGAACTTGATTTGATCCTGCTGTTCATTTCTCTCTTAAATTTAGTGGAAATTACCCTCTAGTATGATTTTGTGATAAGTTAACTGCCACATACAGGAAAGAAAGAGGTCACATGCACTGGACTCTATATCCTAAAGAAGTTTAATAAAGGACATTCTGTATAGGCAGTAGAGGTCTTAAGAGTTGGATCTCTACCCACAATCAGAGCACTGCAGAGGTCTGTGGTCTCAGATAAACTAGTGGGGAAATGAATGGGGTGGGGTGGAGTGATGCAGTAAAAAGGCAGTTCCTCAATTCATCACTGAAAATGTTGCAGGGGGCAGCTAGGTGGCATAGTGGATAGAGTACCGACCCTAGAATCAGGAGGACCTGAGTTCAAATTCTGCCTCAGACCTGACACTTACTAGCTGTGTGACCCTGGGCAAGTCACTTAACCCCAATTGCCTAAATAAAAACAACTCAGATTGGGTGGCAGTAGCAATGGGTACTTCTCCAACCATTGTCTGGACAATGCAGAGGCTCCAGTCCCAGATCAATACATGGGAGATTGGGTGGCAACACCCAAGCATCTCAGGAGGGTTCACACATCAAAGATAGTCCTCCACCAGCTATCTGGACAAAGCAGAGACCTGCAGTGCCAGATCAGCCAGTGAGAGAGTAAGAAATAAAAGCATTGCAGTGTAACCTCAAAGAGGGTTCATCAGGTTTTCCTTTTTATACTAAAAATTTTCTACCTCTGTTATACATCCACAATGTTTCAGTTTTTTGGTTTCCTAAGATACTAGTGCAGTGATCAAATGAATGGGATGGTAAAATGTTGCCCCAATTAGATCTTCAGCAAAGCTGAAATCAGGAGGGGAAAAAAGATAAAAACATTGAAATACAAAAGTCCTGTCAGGTGCAAAAGAAGTATATTCCACATTGTGGAAGGGGTTTGAGGCTTGAATAACTCAAGCATATATGGAAAGGCCAGCAAAAATAACAAATTTACCATAAAAATACAGACTCGATCCATGCACTTGTCCCTAGTCACTCATTTGTATGAGACCTCAAAAGGAATTTGGGAAGTACAATTGACTGAATCAGGACTAATCACCATTAGTGAAGGTAAAGTCCTTGACTGAAGGAACTGGCCCTGAAAGAGAGGCTAGATCCCTCAGCCTCTCTTACCTCCTGCTTGGCAGTGACAAACCTCAGAACTAAGGCTCTGAGAGAACCAAAGAAGAGAGGCTTCTGCTAATCCTAGTTTAAGGGTCACTGCCAGAGCTGAAAAAGCACAGTAACACTCTGAGTGAAATGACCTTTGTAATACTCCAGATGAAGAAAGTATAGAACCACCCAGCCAAGTCAGGTAGCTGAATGTGGCTTAAAAAAAAAAAAGAAGGAAGGACGAAGAGGAAGGAAGGAAGAAAAATGAAAGAAAAAGAGAAAAGAAAAGAAAAACTTCAGCTATCCAATCAAAAAGTAAGCCTAAGGAGAGAAGTAGATTGACCCACCTAGCAGAGATGCCACATCCTGAAAAGAATCCAATAGTCCCAAACAACCTTCTAGACCCAACTCAACAACAGTTGCCCAACAGCAGAATGACCTGCTCTAATAAGGTGGCAAATTGCCCAGTGGTAAAGCAGCCATGACACTTAGCTTAAAAATCTACCCTTTCTAGCCCAGAAGCAGCCAGTCTTAGCTCTTCAGTCAAGTGACTTGCTTGCAGACTGACCCTTCCTTTGAGGAGCAAACTCAGTTGAGCAGTCTATCCAATAGAAATGTCATTTCCTGGGAGGAGTCACTACAGTTGAACTACGCAGTGACTCATCTATTCTTGATGTGCCCCACAATGAACTTTAACACCCTTTAGAGAAAGACATCAAGTCCTGCAGTTCCAAGGTTGTGAATTGCCTTAGGCATGAATGTTGCCTACCTGTGTGCCTCACTACCATTGCACCTTGGGTTTATGCCAACTCTTCCCCAACTATAGGACATGCTTTCTTTTTGTGGAAGAGCGGGCTCCAGGTATTGAGGGAAGTGCTTTAAATGTATTGTTCTTTCTATATCATTTGAATAAATGCCTTTGCTAAAGAACTGAGTCTCCAGGCTGATTATTAAGGGGAACAACTCCAGTGAGGGCTCTTAATCAATAGTGTTAGGAACAAAGCCATCAGCAAGAGTATTCCTTTAATACTGTGAGAGTAATAGTAGCCACCCTCCTGGGGACCCAATATATCAGTGCCAGTGCAAGTAGGGAGAGTGAGCCTACAGGGAGTGTTATGCAAGTTTAGGATGGGAAATCTGATCTTCCTTGGAACTATAATGCCATTTAAAAAAAAAACAAATCTCATTTGAGCTGAGATAAGCATTACCACAATTTTGGAAACAGAGGTGGATCTTCTAAGCAGTACAATGGTGTAAGATAAAACAGTGAAATTGCAACAAAATGAACAGGTAAAAAGAAAAACAATCAGTAGAAACTAAAGAATGAAACTTACACTTAAGAAAATAATAAACAGCAAATATGTCCATATATACATTAGAGTCAGGGGAATTTCGATTCCAATAGCTGATGCTATCAGTCATTATCTAATGTATTCAGAAAAGTTTTGTTGGCCCCAGTACAGTTCTTTCACACCAAGATTAGTCACCCCAATGATTTAGACATCAGCTTGTTTGTTTGTTTTAGTGAGGCAATTGGGGTTAAGTTACTTGCCCAGAGTCACACAACTAGGAAGTATTATGTGTCTGAGTCTGAATTTGAACGCAGGTGCTCCTGACTCCAGGGCTGGTGCTCTATTCACTGCGCCACCTAGCTGCCCCCAAGATCAGCTTTTTTAAATGTTCTTTTCATACAAATAATTGTAGTTATTGCGTATATAGTTCTTCTGGTTCTGTTAATTTCATCCTGTATCAGTCCATACAGATTTCTTCATCTGCAGAAAGAAAAGAACAACACTTGTACCACCTACCTCACATGGTTGTTTGGAAGATCAAGTGAAATGACGTATGTGAAGCACCATATAAATATGAGCTAGCAATTAGTGATTTGTCTAAGAGTGACCTTGGGAAATAGGTTACCTCCCCAAAGAACATCTCTGATTTTTTCCTCAATGTTATCTCAAAGTCAATAATAGGATTGCAGAGCTAAAAGGATTCTGGTCCAACTTCCCCATTTTACAGGTGAAGATAATTCAGCCCAGAAAGGTTAAGTATCCAGATGTTTATTTTGTCTCTCCTCATAGTCATTTTTTTTCTTATGGCCTAACAATATTCCATTATATTTACAGACTACAATTTGCTCAACTACTCAACTAATAAGCACCCAGTTTTCAGTCTTTTGCTATCACAAAAATGCTATTATAAATATTTTGGTAGATATGGGGTTTTTTCTACCCAAATTATGAGCGCCTAAGTGAAAGGGTATGATTAGTTTAATAACTTTTCTCATATAATTTCCAACCTTTTTCTTGAATTGTTGGACCAATTCACAGCTTTACTAACAATGTATTCATTTGACATGCTTATTTTTGAAAGAATTCAAAGTAAATGTATATGATTTAGTACTCCTTGTCACTCATTTTCAAAGTATAAGGAACAGAAATATACATGAATATATTCACTAGCATATATTCCTCTGAGTTTTACAAAAATCCATATGGTCAGAAGATTTGCATTTCTTTAGAGAAGTCATTCATAACTGATCTCTTCCTGCACCAGGGGTGCAGGAAATTAGCTCTGCTCTAAATCTTTTCTTTTTCCCCATTATATGTTTTATTAAAGGATTTAAATCCAAAACAATTATTATGGCTGCAAAAGATCACTCTGAAAGAGGAGATATAGACAACACGCTTTAGAAATGAACATATCTCAACTGAAATGTGAAGCAAATGCATTTCAAGTGTGGCATGCACCACAGTGATCCACAAAGCTTTTACTGAGCTTTGCTGCATCTTGAACTATAATCACCTCACCAGGTTGTTCTATGTGGTTTTTGTTAGAAAAATAAGTATCTAGCCAACCAATTACTCACTGATGACAACTCCTGACACCAAGTCCTTTATTCATACTTTCCTGGCTAAACACCATCCAGATCTCAAATAACATATTAAGTTGAAGGAATCAAATTGATGCTGTCTGAACAGGAACATTTTCCATTAATAGAACTTTTTAAAAAATTCTTTGCAATGCCTAGAATAGCAAAATTTTGATCATTGATCAAATTTATACTTTAACTGAGGCAGCATAGTATAACAACTAGAATCCTGGGCTTGGAGTCTGAAAGACCTGGGTTCAAATTCCATTTCTTATGCCTCTCAGCTATGTAACCTTGAGCAAGTTGTTTCACATGTATGTGACTAAAGCAACTCTTTAGGACTTAGATTGTATTCTGCTTTGATGCAGGGAGTTGCCATAGCTAGAGTTCCCCACAGTAATAAAATTCCAAGTCCCTTGTGAATACACATACCACCCTATATTGGGCTGAAAAAATATTTCACCCAACTCTGAGCAGTCCAATGAAATTATCTTATTCTGAGTTAACCTTTCCATAATATTCCAAAGGATTATAAGATTGAGAGCTTAGTTTCATCTCATCTGGACCAGTCTTCTCATTTTGTAGAGAAGGAAAATGAGAGTGATGACATGATTTGCCCAAAACCAAAAAAAAGTGTCAGAGTTTAACCCCACATTTTCTAACTATATCCAGAACACATTTGACTAAAACTTAGTAGATTCATGATAGTGTAGCCACTATTCCTATTTCTACTGCTGCTCCACCACTACCACCACCATCATCACCACCAACCACCAATCACCACCATTCTCACCATCAACCACCACTACCATCACCACAACTATTAATTACCACCACCTCCACCATCATCACTACCATTTACCACCAATAACTACCCACCACTACCACCAACAACCAACAACAACCACCACAACCTACTACCAACAACATTCCACTATCACCAACAATACCCTGTCCAAGTTCACGGTTATTGTTTCCATGACACTATCCATTTCAGCTTCTGTCATGCCCTTTTCCTTTTGCCTTTAATCTTTACCAACATCAGGGTCTTTTCCAAAGAGTTCTATCTTCTCATTATGTGGTCAAAATATTTAAGCTTCAGCTTCAGTATTTGACCTTCCAGTGAATAGTCTGAATCAATTTCTTTAAGTATTGATTTTAAGTACTGATTTATGTCCTTGCTGTTCAAGCAAAAAACTCTCAAAAATCTTCTCCAGCACACCAATTCGAAAGCATCAATTCTACATCACTCAGCTTTCCTCACAGTCCAACTCTCACAGCCATACATTGCTATTAGAAAAACCATAGCTTTGACTGTACAGACCTTTGTCAGCAAGGTGATATCTCTGTGTTTTAGTATGCTGTCCTCATATATGTGAGATGCATCCAGTACAAAGGGAAGGTTAGTCTTATAGGATGAGGTACTAGCAGTAAGGGTGGGCAAGGAAGAGTTGCTGCAGGAGACGGGATTCAAGATGAGTCTTGAATGGAAACCAGAGGGTAGAGGTAGGCAAGTAGAGAATTCCAAACATGAGGGAGAGCCCACGAAAAGGTACAGTCAGAAAATGGAATGTCGCGTCCAAAGACGAACGAATAGGCCAGTGTCTGAAAAGTTGAATGTATGGAGAGAAGTAAAGTATAAGAAGACTTGAAAGAGGGAGCCAGGTTGACAAAAATTTATACTTGAGCTCTTAGGCAAAGACATCTGGAATCTCATGCAGGCATCGATCTTAATGATAAGCAAATAAAGGTTAATACAAGGTTGGTATAATTGCTCTGGAGTCTGGGGCTGTACTTATTCATCAGTCACTCTAGCTGGAATCTATTCTGCTGCCTTTAAGCAAAAAAGAGTATGGCCTAACTGGCCTGCATCACCCAAGCAAGCCAGTCTAAGGTTTGACCCTTGATTCAAACCAACTATAGCCTATTCAAAGCCTGAGCAGAATTCTGTAGGCATCGGTCCGGAGCTCAGACCCTAAACACCCGGATGATCCCTGTCTCTAATGTGGGAGCTTATGAGAATGCAGAAGCTGGTGCCAGAATAGCGCATCAGGGAAGCACTGACACGCTGCACCACCCCCACCACCCCACCACCCCCAGATCAAGAGTGAATCCAGAGAATTTCAGATTCAGAGACTAGCACCTGAGAAAAAGGAAGGATTCTCTAAGGAAGAAACACAATACATGAATTAGTGTTCCCAATGTATTACTGGAATATGGCCAAAAAGCAGAGCACACAAACTGCCTCAATAGCTCCCAGTCATTTTAAAGAGCCACCTTAGAAATAAACACCCTCGAAGATGTAAGATCCAAGCAAACTCTGAAGTCAGGCATCCAACACAGGATGTGTGTTGACTTTGAATTAGAGGCCCAGGGAATATTATTCCCCAAATGTCTCCAGCCATGCTGTCTCCACTTATCTTCACTTGCACCATACTCAACTCGTCCCACAATTTCCACTTGTTCCCTATTGGAAAATTAGATTCATCTCTCGGAACTGCCCTGGTTTGGAGGAGGTCAGGTTTGGTCTTCTCTTACTTGATTCTAGGCTTCCACAGGACTTCCTGGACATCTCTAACAATGTCACTATGCATGTGTACCCCTATCAGTCTAGTTCCCCTTTATGTGTTGTCTTTACCCATAAAAATGTAAGCAATGATTGTTTGCCTCAAAAATAAAGGCAAGTATTTATTTATATCCCTAGTGCGATAGAAGTTGCTGGTCTAAAGTGTCACCCTACAAGTGCTGATTCCATAGAGTGTGCTTCAATTAATTACACAGATGGCATAGTATTTCAACAGGGAGAAAATACTAAACCAGAGAAGAAATAAAGAACTCTTACTGGCCAGGTTCATAGAATCCTCAAGAGCAGATGTTGCCAGTATTCCGTGGCTACGATCAGAAATCTATGATAAACTTTGCCACCATTGTAAAACCTCTAGACACGTTTAAGATAGGACAAAAGTAGAAGAGCAAAAAGGGCAATCTTCCCTGACCCCTCTGTCTGTAGATCTGTAGATCATTGGGAGAAGATATATGAGCAGACCATTAAGGATTAGATGAATTGCCTCATACATGTGCCAGGATCTGATTTTGAAGATTCAAGAAACTCCTTATTTCATACACAGATATCAGCCTAGAGAACTTAAGAGTAGTTTTATGACAGGAAAGCAATAGTCACCAAAAGTTTATTATATTTTCCAGGAGATGATTCGCTGAGAATCAGATTTGTTATCCCATCCACATATTAGAGTTTTTGGCGGTCTTTCAAGACTGCACAAATGAAGCTGAATTCAAAATATAAACAAAAAATGTATGTCTTGGGAGCTCATCTAAGATTAAACTTCCCATCTGAAGGGGAAAAGTTAGCTGTTGTTGCTTTTTTCCCTTTTCCTTTTCTTTTATGAATTCTTTGCTATTTGCACAGTAGATAGAGCATCAGGCCTAGAATCAGGACGACTTGAGTTCAAATTTGGCCTCAAACCCTAGGCAAGTCACTTAACTTCTGTTTGTCTCAGTTTCCTTGTAAGTTGTCACTGTTCAGACATTTCAGTTTTGTCTGACTCTCCATGACCCCATTTGGGGTTTTCTTGACAAAGACACTGAAGTGGTTTGCCATTTCCTTCTCCAGCTCATTTCACAGATGAGGAAACTGAGGCAAACAAGGTTAAGTGACTTGCCCAGAGTCACACAGCTAGTAAATGTCTGAGACTGGATTTGAATTCAGGAACGTGAGTCTTCTTGGTTCCCAGCCCAGTGCTCTATCCACTTTTGCCACTTAGCTGCCTTACATCCTCAGAGGTAAAATGGGAATAATAATAGCAGCTACCTCCCAGGGTTGTTGTGAGGATCAAATGGGACAATAATTGTAAAGCACTTAGCACAGTGCCTGGTACACTGTAAATACTATATAAATGCTAGCTATTACTATTATTAGTTGAAATACTATATTCAATATCATCTCCCACAGAGACTATGTATACTATTATGATACCTTGAGAGGGAATAGATTTTTTAAAATATTATTTTATTTTTCTCAATTACATATAAAGATAATTTTAACTTTTATATTTTATAATTCTTGAGTTCTAAATTTCCTCCCTCCCTCTTCTCCCCCCTCTTTGAGAAGACAAGTACTTTGACATCAACATATATACTTTAATTATGCATGTGCAGTCATGCAAAACATATTTCCATATTAGCCATGTTGTAAAAGAGAACACAGACCAAAAAAAAGAAAGAAAAAGAAAATTGAAAAAGTAAGTTTCAATCTGTATTCAGACTTTATCAGTTCTTTCTCTGGAGGTGAGTAGCATTTTTCATCATTAGTCCTTTGGGATTGTCTTGGATCATTATATTGCTGAGAAAAGCTAAGGTATTCACAGTTCTTCATCATACAATATTGCTGTTACTGTGTACAATGATCTCCTGGCTCTGCTTACTTCACTTTGCATCAGTTCATATATGTCTTTCCAGGTTTTTCTGAAACAATCCTGCTTGTCATTTCTTATAGCACAATTGTATCCCATCACAATCACATACCACTACTTATCCAGCCCTTCCCCAATTGATAGGCATCCCCTCAATTCCAAATTCTTTGACACCACAAAAAGAGCTGCTATAAATATTTTTGTACATGTAGGAACTTTTCCTTTTTCTTTGATCTCTTAAGGATACAAACCTAGTAGTGGTATTGCTGGGTCAAAGAGTGCCTAGTTTTATAGACCTTTGGGCATAGTACCAAATTGCTCTCCAGAATGGTTGAATCAGTTCACAACTCCACCAACAGTGCATTAGTGTCCCAATTTTTCCACATCCCCTCCAACATTTGTTGTTTTCCTTTTCTGTCATGTTAGTTGATCTGATATGTGTGAGGGGGTACCTCAGAGTTGTTTTAATTTGCATTTCTCTAATCAATAGTGATTTGGAGTATTACTTCATACCCTTACAAGTATCAAAATAGATGGCTACCTATGATAATTATAATAAACTCTGATATGTGATGCTATGCATTATCTATTTACATATGATCTCTATGTTTCTTCTAGGGCAGCTAGATGGCACAGTGGATACAGTGCCAGTCCTGAAGTCAGGAGGCAACCTGGGGGTCAGTCAAATCTGGCCTCAGACACTTACTAGCTATGATCCTGGACAAGTCACTTAACCCTGTTCGCCTCAGTTTCCTCATCTTTAAAATGAGCTGGAGAAGGAAATGGCAAACCACTCCAGTATCTTTGCCAAGAAAAACCCAAATTTGGAATCATGAAGAGTCAGTCATGACTAATCGATTACACAACAACAAAATGTTTGTTCTACAATAGGCAACTTTTCTATGTAAAACTATCTATGTACTATGTGTCTGCTTTGGGTCTATATATTTAGCCCTCTACACATAACTTTAATGGGCTAAAAGTAGTGCTTAAGTCAAATAAAGAACATGCGACATACAGTCTACATCACATTTAGCCCAGTAGTTCCTGTGAATCCAGAGTTGATTTTTGGTTTTTTTTTAATTTTTTTTATTTTTATTTTTTTGGTGAGGCAATCGGAGTTAAGTGACTTGCCCAAGGTCACACAGCTAGTACGTGTCAAGTGTGAATCCAGAGTTGAGTAGAATATAGGTTATATGTATATAATTTGCTTTTGCCCAGAAAGTCATTCTTAGAAATTTTTTAAGTTAAAATTGCATGATGTTCCCCTTATGGCTTAATTTTTTATTTTTCTTCTATATTTCTCATCCACAACTTTCTACATCCCTACACAAGTGGTAAAGAAAATGAGCACATGAAGTCAGGGAAAGAGTGAAGATAAATATAGTGGCTAATTAGAATTCTTTGCCAGGTTTAAAGAATAAAGTACATTTTGGATATGATTCCAAGGTCATTATTATATACCACTATATATCCCAAACACATGCAAAAAAAAGGGAAAAGGACCTATTTGTACAAAAATATTTATAGCAGCTCTTTTTGTGGTGGCTAAGAATTAGAAATCAAGGGGATGTCCATCAATTGGAGAATGGTTAAACAAGCTGTGGCATATGATTATAATGGAATATTACTATGCTATAAGAAATGACAAGCAGGATGAATTCAGAAAAACCTGTGAAGACATATATGAACTGATGTAAAGTAAAGTAAGCAGAGCCAGGAGATCATTGTACATAGTAACGGCAATACTGTACAATGAAGAATTGTGAGTGACTTAGCTATTCTCAGCAATACAATGGTCCAAGACATTCCCAAAGGACTAACAGCATATTATCTGCCTCCAGAGAAAGAATTGATATTGATTGAATACAGATCGAGGCATGCTATTTTTCACTTTCTTTCTTTCATTTTTTCACTTTTATTTGAGTCTTCTTGTACAAAATGACTAATATGGAAATGTATTACATAATTGCACATGTATAATCTATATCTGATTGCTTACCATCTCAGAGAGGAGGGAGGGAGGGAGGGATAGAATTTGGAACTCAAAACTTTAAATAAAAAATTTTTTTTAATTTAAAGATCATTATAATAAAATATTCAATTTAAATTACTTTGATAGAATACTATACATCTCTACATTATACATGAAAGCAGAGTTATAACTAGATAAGAATATGCAAAACTTTGACCCAGTGCTTGTGCCGGTCGCGCCGTGCACTCTCCTTCTAACAGGAGCAGGCTGCCAAGGTCATACTTACCAATCTTCGGAGCCCACCCGGATAAACACAGAGACAAGCCGATCAGGAGGTACAAACACTCGAACTTTATTCAGAGGCCATCACAGCAAGGCCAAGCAGGAAAGCAAGAGCAAGAGAGCAGGAGCAAGAGAGAGCGAGCTCCGACCCCTACCGCCCCTATATACCTTCCTAGCCCCTCCCCCTCAGCCTGCCTACTAGTCATTGATTGTAGGATCAGATACCGGAAGGGGATGTCTGGGGTTAGCGCTGCACCTAGGGAGAGGATGTGACACAGGAGGCTAGGCCCGGATACCGGAAGGAGACGTCTGGGGTTAGCGCTGCACCTAGGGAGAGGACTAGACAAAGGGAGCTCGTTCTCTGCTGTCCCACTCCCACGTGGCACAGCCCCCTGCCTCAGGAGCACATGCTCCGGCTACTTCCCCGTATCCTATTCCTACCCCAGTTCACCACAACTCCACATGGCACAGCCCCCTGCCTCGGGAGCGTGAGCTCCGGTTACTTCCCAATATCTTGTCCCTGCCCCATCTTGCCACAACCTCCACGTGGCACATAGCCAACATCAGACAATCCCTCACAATTCCCCCTTTTTGTTTAATTGAGGGGGCGGAGACGGGGTCTCAGTACTAGGGCCTCGGTTTTGACTGCCTCTATTGAACTTCTAAGAATCCTAAGGAAACACCCTAATATAGTGGGTAGTAACAATAACAGTATAAATGCAAAAAGAGCTATAAATGCCCAATGGGTTATAAGGGAGGGGAGGGGGAAAGAGGTATGCTTAATCCAATCGCTAAGGTGATGAACAATATCATCAGTCTCGTGCTGGTGCCAAGTGTCAGATATGTTCCGCGCCAGTCTAATTAACACCCACAAAGCCTGGAGAGTATCATTTATGCTTTGTGAAAGGGCGTCGCAAGTGGCATTATGGTTTAAGGTTGTTACACAAATGGATCGATATCAGCCATCTCATGGCAACTGCTGTCTCGATTCCAGCCACATAAGTTCATTCCCAATGTCCTGGGTAGCCAATGCTATTTTTTGAATCTGCTCCTCCAGCTGCTGATCAATATCAGCCTGCACTTGGAAGGCATGGGCGAATTTATTGGCCAGCTCCTCTATTTGTGAGGCAAGCAATTGCTGTCCGCTATATAAGTCCTGTATCTGAAACTCCTCGAAGATGGATGCTGCCAACACAAGTGCCCCCAGCCATTCTCTCTTGTGTCGACGATAATTGACAGGGGTGCCCAAGGCACTGGAGCTGACGCAACCTGTGGCAAAGTCCCGATCGCGCAAAAAAGTGAAAACAGTTTACTTAGTTTAGTCATCCTAACTGTCTTTTCTTTCTGCTCTCTCTGAATTTTCTGTTGACTGTGTTTCTTCTCCCATCCTTGTTGTCTCTCCAGGGGCTTCTTCAACTCGTTTTGTTCTTCTTTCTGGTACCCAGCGGCTCCGGCCATCAGGATCTGCAAGACATGAATACCCTGGCCCTCTCCACAACACTACGGATGGGCCTTGCCAGTTTCCCTCATCGTCCTTCCAGAGGACTTTCTGGTTAAGGGATGGTGCATGTAGTGCTGTTTTTAAGGGGCCAGTTGAATTGCAAGTGGGTGGTGTTATTAGCTGTAGCATGCTGGAGGATAGGCCCGTGTCTCTATCTAGACAGAGAAAATTGTATGTATATAGAGCTTTATCCACGTCTGCTTGGGTAGGCCACCGCCCGGAGCCCCGACCTCCTACTCCCCCTTTCAAGGTACGATGGGCTCGCTCAACAATAGCCTGACCTGTGGGGTTATAGGGGATCCCTGTAACATGCTTAATGCCAAAGGATATAAAGAAGGCAGTCATTTGTGTAGATAAATAGGCAGGCCCGTTGTCAGTTTTAATGATGTGAGGGATCCCCACAGAGGCGAAGCAATGGTGCAGATGCTTAATAACTGATGGGGTGTTCTCCTTACTGGACACAGTGGCCATCATAAATTTGGAAAAGGTATCAATGCAGACATGGATAGCAACATGGCCAAGGTGAGTAACATCCATTTGCCACAAGTCATTGGGAAAAAGACCGCGTGGGTTAATCCCCTTTCTGGGTGGAGAGGGGAGAAAAGGAACACAGCGCACGCATTGCCTCACAATTTGTCAAGCCTGTTCACGAGTTAAACCATACAGGCATCTCAGGGATCTCGCTGGTAGGTGTAAAAAATCATGGGCTTGTTCAGGAGGGGTGAGGACTGGCAGTAGGGAGCACTGTAAAGCACGATCCGCTACATCATTGCTCTCAAAAATGCCTCCTGAGGTGGACTGATGAGAATAAACATGGAGCAAGCATGGAGGATGGCAAAGAGCTCATTTTTCTGGGTAGAATCATAGGGGGTTTCTAATACTGTTATTTCCTTGGAGGCCTCATGATAAATAGAGGCCTTTCGGTTTTTTGTAGCATCAGTGAAAACATTTGGGCCTTGAACAGGTTCTCCCATAACCTTTCATTGGGGGGGTACTAAGGTTATTTGCTCTAGCATGGGGAGGAGCAGGCAGGAGGAATGGGGACTCACCTCGGCCCATTGGGAACAATGTGCCCAAGACCGATAGGTTTGCATAATGGTTTCTCGCTGTCCAGGTTCAAAAGGTAAGTAAAGTAAAGGTCGCTGCCCAGACAAGTGGACAGCCCTTTGTACGGCAGCTAAGGCTAGTTCCCCTAACATCTCATAATAATTTGGCAGCACCTTGTGAGCCTTCTTTGCATATACAAATTCTAACAATTTGGGACATTGGTGTATAGCACAAAAAGGGCTCTGTTGATTGACCAAGGAGATCTCTATTGTACCTTTGGGGTCCCATCTGGCAGTCTGGGCCTGGGCAGCAAATGAGAGTATTTGGGACATTGCTGCCTTAGCAGCAGAAGTCCATGCCCGAGGGGAGTTCAAATTTGAATTTCCCTGTAATATATCATATAAAGGCTGCATTACAGCAGGAGGAATGGGTGTGCGGGCCCGGAGCCATTGGATCTGTCCCACTAACTTTCGGATGTGATTCAAGGTGGTTATCTTATCAAGCCCTAGTTCAGGAATTTGATTGATAATAGAAACAGCCTCCATATGAAGGCCAAGGTATGTGAGTGGGTAATTTTGTTGGACTTTGTCAGGGGCCACCACCAGACCATAATGAGTAAGAGCAGAGACGGTTTCTTTTACCAATCTTGCTAGTGTCTCATTAGTGCTAGCGGCTAATAAAATATCGTCCATATAATGAAGTATTGTGGCTTTAGGCCATTTGTCCCTGATAGGGTCCAGCACTCTCCCCACATAAGCCTGGCATAAGATGGGGCTGCAGCACATTCCTTGGGGCAGGACCTTCCACTGATATCTTAAATCTGGCCCTGCATTATTGGTAGTGGGTATGGTAAAGGCAAATCTCTTTCTATCTTCTGGGGATAATGGGATAGAGAAAAAACAATCTTGGATGTCTATGACTGTCACAGGCCATCCAGAAGGCACTAAATTAGGGGAGGGGAGGCCAGGCTGTAGTGTTCCCATGGGCTCTAGGTTGGTGTTAACCGCCCTGAGGTCTATTAACATTCGAAATTTCCCTGATTTCTTTTTTATTACAAACACTGGGCTGTTCCAGGGGCTGGACGTGGGCTCAATGTGCCCCGCCCGTAACTGGTGCTGCACTATATCACGTAAAGCCTGGGCTATCTCTGCAGGGAGGGGCCATTGGGGTACCCAGACTGGGTTATTAGATCTCCATGTTAGAGGAGTGGGTCTGATACAAGAAAATTTTTGTTGTTGCCCAACAGCCCCAATTAAAAATGCTGTGGGGGTGGTATATAAACAGATGCCCCACAAGCCTTCAAAATATCCCTTCCCCATAAATTGTATCTCAAACCAGCAACCACTAGGGGTCAGATGGTCCCTTGCTTATCCGCGAATTGCCAGGGCAGATTCTCTGCTGATACCCATGCTTGTTGCGCCCCTCCGACCCCGTTGATCGTTGTGGCATCCGTTTGGACTGGCCAAGATGGGGGCCAAAATAGTTGTGAGATGACAGAACGATCAGCTGCTGTGTCTAATAATCCCTTGAAGGATCGCCCCTTAATTTGGATAGTTGCCCATGGCTTACTGTGTTCTATATGTTGTACCCAATTAATATCATTATTGTGCCCATCCAACAGGGGGAGGGCTTGAGCCACTACCTCCCCTTTGTCTATGTAAGCTGCCGAATCATGTGGGTTAGTTACTATAATCTGTTGCTGGGGTTGGTGAGCAACAACTGTGGTGTGGACAATAACGGGGGTATATAATGAAAGGCCCACCACGAGGGCTGCTTGGAGGGCAGAATCAAGCCCAGTCACTGGCACTATGGTTGTATCTCCGGGGTCGATTTGGAAATTTCCTTTGCTATGAAGGGGAAGTCCGAACCACCGGGTAGAAGTCAGAGATATTCCTGATGCAGCCCCGAAGGCGCATTCTGAGGGGGTTGAGCTTCCATCTGGTAAGCTTGTTGAGGGGCCCTTGAGGGGCCCCTTGCCCCATTTCCCGACTTCGACTTGCGGCATTCCTTAGCATAATGGCCGGATTTGTTACAAACGTAACAAATTACCTTGGGGCGGGCTCCACCAGGTTTCTGGCGGCATTGCGCCTTGAAATGACCGGCTTTGCCGCATTGATAACACAATTTAGTCTCTTTTGTTTTCAGCACTTCTGACAATCCTTTCGAAAAAGCCGCAGCAAGGGCGTCCATTTGAAAGGCACCGGACCTGACATGTTCACATCTCTTTATCATTTCCTCTAGGCCAGCATCATTATCTAATGTAAGCATAGCCTTCTGGAAATTTGTATTAGCATTGTCCCATGCTAGCCTCTGTATAAGGAGGCTGGTGGCTTCTCCCCTGCCCACGGATCTCTCAGCAGCCACCTGTAGGCGGGCCACGAAATCCGGGAAGGGGTCATCAGGACCTTGTTTAATCTGGATCATGGAGGGCCTTTGTTTCCACGAAGCCTGAATCCTACTAAAAGCCCATTGGGCACATTGGGAGACAGCTGCATACACTGTACTTACTGCCTCTTTTAACTGCTTAAATTTCTTCCATTCTAGAGGGGCCCAGGTCCTCCCTCCAACGGATAAGTCTGGGGGAGGGGGCCACCCTTCCGCGTGATAAGCGGAGCTTTCCTTGCCTGCTCTCTTGCTCCTGCTCTCCTGCTCCTGCTGTTGCTTTCCTTCTTGGCCTTGCTTTCTTTTCCCTCGCTTATTCTCCCATTCCCTGTTTCCAGTGTCCTCTGCCTCTCTCCCTGATTCTTCCTCACTATTGATTTCCGCTTCTTTCACTCTTTTATATACTTCTTTCCCTAGCACCTCCCGATCTGGGACCTTAACAAACATCTGTCCCATCTTCCTTCCTTTACCCTGTTGGCTACGGGTCTCGTCTCTCTTCCCACGACCAGACCAGCTGATCCGCGGGACCCCTGGCCTATTTCCTCCGCCCCACGTTGGGCGCCACTTGTGCCGGTCGCGCCGTGCACTCTCCTTCTAACAGGAGCAGGCTGCCAAGGTCATACTTACCAATCTTCGGAGCCCACCCAGATAAACACAGAGACAAGCCGATCAGGAGGTACAAACACTCGAACTTTATTCAGAGGCCATCACAGCAAGGCCAAGCAGGAAAGCAAGAGCAAGAGAGCAGGAGCAAGAGAGAGCGAGCTCCGACCCCTACCGCCCCTATATACCTTCCTAGCCCCTCCCTCTCAGCCTGCCTACTAGTCATTGATTGTAGGATCAGATACTGGAAGGGGATGTCTGGGGTTAGCAATGCACCAAGGGAGAGGATGTGACAGGAAGCTAGGCCCAGATACCGGAAGCAGATGTCTGGGGTTAGCGCTGCACCTAGAGAGACGACGTGACACAGGAGGCTAGGCCCGGATACCGGAAGGAGACGTCTGGGGTTAGCGCTGCACCTAGGGAGAGGACTAGACAAAGGGAGCTCGTTCTCTGCTGTCCCACTCCCACGTGGCACAGCCCCCTGCCTCAGGAGCACATGCTCCGGCTACTTCCCCGTATCCTGTTCCTACCCCAGTTCACCACAACTCCACATGGCACAGCCCCCTGCCTCGGGAGTGTGAGCTCCAGTTACTTCCTAATATCTTGTCCCTGCCCCATCTTGCCACAACCTCCACGTGGCACATAGCCAACATCAGACAATCCCTCACAAGTACTAACATGTAGTTAGGGGAGGTGAAAGGTGTTTCTTTTTAGAATGAAGGAACCATTGCTATGGCAGTAGAGAGGCCACTATCCTCATGCCTCAAAATAATCCACACAACATAACTCCACTCTCTTGCTTGACCCTTAGATTGCCATTCTCCTGAGTCCTGTCTCTGTGGTGACTCTTTTCCCAGAAACACCCCTTGTTCCAGTGTACCTGTGGTTAGACTGTCCTCTGTGACAACATCCGATTCCTCATCAAAAGAAAAGCATTCACCACCAGAGAAGAAAACTCTAGTTATTTCTCTCTGTGAAGCACATATAGCTGTATGGATACCCAGACATCCCGTTTCAGCTTCTCATCTGTAAAATTTGAACATTCTTGCACTTACTTAACACTGTTTTTATACATAAAGTGGAGAGTCAATTTGAATGGCTAATTAATTTATAAAAATATGAAATGGGGTAGACACGCACAGTTCTTTGGGTACTCACCAGAAAAGACCACACTGGCAATAGGAAGTGAGGCTGCAATCACACTTTCATAAGGCACTGAGAGTCTAGGGGAAAATGGCACAAAAAGTACAAAGACAAGTGGCCAAAAGAGGTACAGCAGCAGACAGCACGGGGATTTGGATAAGGTGGTGAAGGAATGCAGGCAGCAACAGAGAAGAGGATGGGGAGGGGAAAAGGCACCAAAAATCATTCACATAACCACGGATTAGAGTTGAGAGCACTTGACAGCATAGACCAAGGTGAAGGGGGAGATGGAAGAGTTCAGGGTGGTGAGAGGGGGGTAAGTGGGAGCCAAAGTTCAAGGTCTCATTTTTATAGGATTATGGTGAGAAACAGACTAACTCCCATCCATGCTACCTTGGGGTTAGTTCATTAATGTATCTAAATCATCTCAAAGTTGTCAGTAAAACTTTTAAGTTAATATCTCCACATCATCTCAAAATTATCAGCATCATTTGGTTTTCTGGTCTTACTGCAGATGTCTAGAGGTGATCTGAGATTTACATATCATTGGACCAAAAGACCCTGACAGCAAAGCCTAGTTAGCTTCCCCTGATTAAGCACATATTACCAGTATATGATTTTTGGTTAATATATGATACAATTTGCAAATTATTCTCCTTTGATCTTTGGAATGGTCTATAGATGACTTCTGGGTTCCTCATTTTGATCTTACTTCTTACTTTTGTTCCTTCATGCTGACTACTTAAAATTGTACTATACTGATCAGAAACGGCAGGAAGAACAGAAAGGTCAAAGGGATCAGAACAAGGTACAATTTTAACACACATCTGTACTATGTAAATACAAACTAATTATCATGAGTATCTCTCTCGATTATCATGAATATCTCTCCTTGCATATCTACTATGACTTGATGGGTCTGTTTTTGTTCTAATAATATTCCACTTTCTGGTGCCCATGAGATGAAATAGAGAAGTCACCTACCTCTGCTTCAGCTTAAATTATAAGAGCATGTTCCAAAAACGTCCTTTTGTTAATTTCAAGAAAAAGGAAAGTCATTTCCAAAGCTATAAAAATGAAATAAGATAGATTTCAAGTGCTATTGTCCAAAGTAAGAGAATCTTGTTTGCCACATTTGGAAAGTAAATTGAAGAGGGAATATACCGAACCAAGAGGGAATTATTTTAAAATAACAGTTCCCAAAAATAGTGCTGTAATGACACCCTGGATATCCACTTTATAACATTATTATTAACTTCAGGACCTTGTGTGGGGAATGACAGCTGCCCTGTTTACTTAATCTGGGCAGGTGTTTACATGAAAGCATGAGATGAAGGATGGTAACTGATTTTTCCATCTCTTCTGCATACAAAATAATGTTAAAATACAGAAGAATTTAAGTGAAATAACACAGATTTTTTCTGACAGTGGAGCATGGGAAGGAGCCAACTAAAGAGGCTATTAAAGGATCCTAGAGGAGCTGCCCATTTCTTCAAAGTAACCTCAGAGACCAGAAAATAGAGTAGGTCCTGAGATACTTTCCATTATTATTCAATAACATTCAAGAAAGGCACCTGAGGCATAGTGCAGAGAGAGCTGGAAGGAGTTCTCAAGTCAAATGATGCTGAGCACCTCAGAGACAGGGATTTGAGTACTACCTTTGACACATACTGGCTATGTGAATCTAGGTAAATCACTTAACTTTTCAGAGTCCCACATAACTCTGTGAGACCGCAAGTTGCAAAGCAAGTGCCAAACTGCATGGAAAGAGATAGTTTCCGCATTAGGAGCTCCCTATATCAATGAACTCACAGGTCCAATCCGAAAAGGAAAAATCCAGAAGAGTTTACTAAGCACCTACTATGTAATTCACTGCACTAAGAGCTGGGAGGAGATACCAAGAAAGGAGATACCAAATAACTGTAAAATTGTGGCTAGACCAGGTGATCTCTTGTGAAAGTATGAACACATCTTTAATTGAGTCAGAAAGAAATAACACAATTAGCTAAGTAAAGATAATTGGCTTACATTTGGAAACTTTTCTTATCTAAGCTATGAGAAGTTTCAGAGAGTACAATTCCAGGACTTCTTTGTGGAGGAGACCCCTAAAAGGGGAAACAAAAGGGTTCTTCTCTCCTCTCTCCCCCATTATCTATGGGGCTAGCAGTGACTTTCCCAGAGAGAGATGCCCCATCCAATATTTCAAAGGTCCAACAATTCAAGAGACTTTGAAGCATAATTAATGGAATACAGACACACACTTTAGATATAGATATAGAAAGGCATCCACTCAAAGAAGGGAGAAGCTTTAAGGAATAGGATCCCAGCAAAGAAGTGAGCCAGCTATGCATTCAAGAGTTAGTTCTGGCAATCAAGAGTTGTTGAAAGCAATGCACTGTGGGAGCCCAGCTGAGAAATGTAGCACCCAAAGGGAGCTAACTGCATTAGGACTCTACAAAAAGAGAAAAAAATATCATCTTGTTGTGAAACAAGAGGAAGAATTGAGAGCTGCCTTTGCCATGAGGGCATTCTATACATGTGCCTCACTACCATTAGATTCTAAATTTGAGTCCACTCTTCTAATGGACATTATATATTTGTGGGAGATACACATCAGGTTTATGTAGGGGATGTTTTGTAGCTTTTTTTCACTGTCATCTTTAGTAAATGCCTTTGCTAACAATTTATTTTTAATTAACCTTTTTTCAATCAACAACAGTCTACATTCTCTACCTCCCACTCCCTTCCCCTAATTTAGAAAGAAAAAAAAACAAAAACCCTGTTACATTCATGTATGATCAAGAAAAAAAAAATCCTATATTGTCACACATCCAAAAAAAAGACTCAGTCAGCACTCTGAGTCCTCACCTCTCTATCAGGAGATAAGTAACATATTTCATCATTAAACCCCTGGAATCATGGTTGATCACTACAGGTATCAGTGTTTCTAAATCTTTCAAAGCTGTTTGTTTTTACAATATTGTTGTCACTGAAAAAAGTATTCTCTTCACTCTGCTCACCTCACTGCATCATTTCATACAAGCATTTTCAGATAATCCCCTTCATCATTTCTTAAAAACACAATAGTATTCAGTTACATTTAAGTACTATAACCTGCTCAACCATTCCCCTGTTGGTGATTTCAAACTCTTCCCAAACATTTATTTCCCTTTTTAAAAAATGATTTTAAAAATTTATGCTAAATGAAGGACAGTTCTTTGCACAAATTACTTTTGATTTATAACTATAAGTTTCAACTGAAGGGAATCTTTCATCTTTTCTACTTATATATTCCTTTGGGTCTGTCAACATAGTGTCTGATGAAGAGTTTTGTGTTATTTTTGAATGCCATGAAGTACCTCTTCTGCCAACTGACCAAGTGACAAGTGGAGAATTCTCAGAGAGCAACAAGCACCCCACTCACCCAGTTTCCAATTCTTTAACACTGCAAAAACAAAAACTACAAATATTTTTGTACATCCTTAGAGTTAGTTTTACTTAGGACTAATCCCTCCCTCAATCTGACCTCCCTCTATTTCTTCCTCCTCCTTCTCTTCTTTCCCTCTTATTTCCCTGTTGAGTGAAATGTATTTTTTGTACCCAAAGGGGGTGAGAGGTGAGGAAGTGTGCATTCCTCCCTCCATTGACCAGTTCAGATGAGAGTGAGGTTTAAGTGCCAGCTGATTCCTCCACCCCCTTCATCTGTATAGATGTCTACTTGTGCACTCTGATTATGTGAGATAATTTTCCCTATCCTTCCCTTCCTTCCTCACCCTCCTCCAGTATATTTATCTTCCCTTCCCTTTCCATTCTTTTTTAAGATCATCAGAACATAACAGGACCACTCACAAGCTCTCTATCTAATATAGTCCATGCACCTGACCCTTGAAGAGCTTACAATTCAGTGAGATGCTCCATAGTGCAAGAGTCTAATCATGATCTGGATGCTCTCTTCCCAAAAAAATCAGGCTAAGAATATAGTTTAAAATAAAAATTATCAATAGAACAGGACCATAACTAGGATGGGGCAACTGGGGCTTTGTCTCAGGGAAGGGAGTTTAGAGGATGCTTCAGCAGCATCCTTGCTGTACTTCCTCCCTACGAGGAGGTATACTGGTACCTCTACCATCCCCATTTCAATATCTCTATTTGTCCAAGGTACAGAAATTGCTAATTAGGACTCTGCAGTAGAACCCACCGTGTCTTTCTACAAATTACTAATGCTTGGGGCCTACTGAATAAGTCATTCTTATTGCATTGGTAAATGTGGGAAAAAGAAATTAACATTTTTGTGGGATGAAAAATTGTTATTTGAATTAGTCTGTCCAGAGTACAGCTTCTCTGAGCTACCTATTAGATTCATGTCATGATACAGTTTCCTTCCTTGTAGTTCTTTCATAGAACTTCATGGATATACTGCCCAGATAGGATTAGTTATATAAGTCACCCTTTGAAGTCTTCATAGAAAGACATTTTAAATTCAATAAACTTTCAACTAAAATGTAAACTATCACCATTGAAGTTGGCCTTTAGAAAATTTCTTTTTAGGATGTATGCAAGTTTTCATCTCTTAGAAAGTACTAGATTAGAAAAACAGTAAGCTTTAAGGGAGTTCATAGTGCTTGTCAGATTGGCTTAACTCAATTATTTTTCAAGGAATGAAGATAAGTAATGTGTGCTTGTTGCTCTCTGAGAATTCTCCACTTGTCACTTGGTCAGTTGGCAGAAGAGGTACTTCATGGCATTCAAAAATAACACAAAACTCTTCATCAGACACTATGTTGACAGACCCAAAGGAATATATAAGTAGAAAAGATGAAAGATTCCCTTCAGTTGAAACTTATAGTTATAAATCAAAAGTAATTTGTGCAAAGAACTGTCCTTCATTTAGCATAAATTTTTAAAATCATTTTTTAAAAAGGGAAATAAATGTTTGGGAAGAGTTTGAAATCAACAAGAAGGAGATACGTCTGAGATGATGCTGTCCCAAGGTATACAAACCCATTTGTTTTCATGAATTGACAGACTTGGCTGTTCTAATTGTCTCAGAGGCATGTAGATGGCATGCTCAGACTGGAATCAGGACGACCTGAGTTCAAATACAGCCTCAGATATTTATTAACTGTGTGACACTGGGCAAGTCACTTAACTTCTGTTTGTCTGAGTTCAACTATAAAAACTAGGGATAATAACAGCACCTACGTCCCAGGGCTATTGTGAGGATCAAATTAGATAATACAATTGATCTTCAATATTTGCATGTTTAACTTTCTGGACTTCAAGCATTCACATGATTTTTAGTAACCTCAGTTTCACTTTTGCATTGGCAACTGTGATGAATGAAAAACCTGAGAAACAGAGTTTCTGGGTAATTAATAATCAATTTATTATTTAGGCTAGCTAATAATCAATAAATTGATGGTCAATGGTTTTTCTCAGTAACCAAAGACACCCAATGGAGACACCGAATGTCTTAAATATTTTTTTGAAAGGGAATACTCCTGAGAGGAGAAATAAATACTGAAAGAAACCATTTTATTAACTTCTAGAAGGTTTGATGACTTAAGGGCTTATGAGAAATACAGTAGGTAGGCTCCTTGAGGGTGTGGACCATGTCTTATTTTAAAACTTTGTTACCAAGTCAAGTCAACAAGCATTCATTAAGTACCCACTCTATTCCAGCATTCTGATAAATCATTAGGGATACAAAGAAAGGCAAAAACAGTTCCTCTTCATATGTAAACATACCTTATTAAAGACTCAGCTGTGATTAACTCCTGTCTCTACTGCAACTAATTGGGGGAGATGGGTTCTTCCCCAACTTTTGACACTATACTAAAACACAAACATAGACTAAAATTTTAAAAATAAATCATTATTTATATAGGCCTATTAGATCAGCCCTCTGAGAAAAATGATTATTTCTCTCTCATATTAATAGCTAATTATTAAAATTGAGAAGACTCAAGCTTTTTCCCCTGTCCTATTTCCTTGTCCAATCACTCAAGAACAGGGCTGATGGAAAACAGGATTAACATTCTCCTCATTCTGGATATTGCTGTTCCACCCAACAAGCTCAGGCTTGGTTGGGGGATATAAATTCTTTGAATAGATTGGGGGGGAGGGGGAAACAGGATAATGTAGAAGTAAATGACATAATCAAAGTTCATTTGAATAGGCCCAGCCCCTCGTTGTAATATTCATTCTCTCATTAATTATTAACCAATCAGAGTTGATTACCACCCTCAGGAACACCCTTCTTCTGAGGGCATGTCAGCCATGAGCCTACTACCATGATTGTCTTTGGCATTCAAGAGGGTCACTGATCTTTTATTAAAAATGCTGGCATTATCAATAAAATGATTAAATTACCCAGAAATTATATCTCTCTAAGTTTTTAAGTGTCATATCCTTCAATCAGACCAGGAAGAGGGAGATACAGATATAGATAGGTAGATGAATATCCACTAGTGATGACCCTGACTCCAAAGGACTTCTACCAACCTTTATGTTTATAGTTAGCTTCATTGCTCAGAAGTGGAGTATCCAAAGGAGACTAAGATTTGCTCACTCCAGGCTGGAGCATCCAGCTCCATTTGTCAATCCAATGTATATAGTATACAGTATATAGTATAAAACCCAGTAGTTCTCTAACACCTTCAGGTCATCCAGAAAGACTTGGTTTCCTGGATTAATTGGGTTGTATGCATTTAAGAGATGACAGTCCCTAGCTTATGGGGAATGGTAGAAAAAGCCCAGAGAATCCAGGAGTATATCCTGGAGGCATAGGTTCCCAAAGTGGCTAAAGAGGGGGGAGGGAGTAGTAGCCTCTGGTACAATTGGGGGGGTGGGGGCATTGAATAAAAATAAGGGAGTGGTAGAAGCATAAGGAAAGAAGAGAAGAAAATTTTGAAAAGCCATTTGTACATGTTTCATCTGTTGTGTAATAGAGTTAAAATTATAATGATTAAATTATTTTCTACATAAACACACAAAATGCAAGTCATAATGGTTATAACTGTTATATTGGTTATAATATAACCGATCAGTGGTCAAGTCCACCAACAGGTCTTAACGAGCAAGTGTTGGCAGGCAAGAATGGCACACATTGTTGGGAAATCCAGTATGCATCAGCAGGAATATGTGCATGTAATGACTTGTTTACAATACAATAGTATATGGTTACTTGACACAATATTATGTCATCAAAATTTCAATGCAGGAAAAAAACCACAAATTTATAATAAATTATTAAATTTAAGATGTGTCTTTTTAAAAAACATGTTTTATATCTTTTTAAAATGACACAAATTTCAAAAAAAAACTGTTAAAAGGTTAAAGAAAGTAGATTTCTAGGGATGTGCTGAATATTTTTTTTAAAAGGAGGCAGTAGGCCAAACGAGTTTGGGAACCTCTGCTGGACATGACTGGCCGGAGAATACTCTTTAAAATGGAGGCTCTGGGAGAAACCTGCCAATCAGGAGAGGCCTCAGGGGCAGAAAGTACTTGTGTTGTGAAAAGTTCAGGTGTAGAAGGAGCTTCATGTGTGAAGAGTTTTTTATGGCTTGGTGGAGAAAGTACAGAGAATCACAAGTACAGGCTGGAGAGGGAATGAAGACATGAGGGACCTCCACAAAAAGCAGATTACACCAGATGTGGGGAGTTTCAAAGCAGGAGCAGAGTAGTGGTACCAGCAGGAGAATGGTATGCATGCATCTCTAGAGCAGATTTCCAGCATGACCCATAAGTCAGAGCCTGCAGTATTTCCAGTCTCTCAAGAAACAGAGAACACTATCTTGCTGGGCAAATCTCAAAATTCATAGTTAAGTTTCAAAACTTTTTCCTTACCTGTGAGGGAATTAGTTCAAACATGTCAAAATATATAGATATACCTGGTTCCTTCCCATAACCCTGGATTTCTGCATTTTTTGTACTCTTCCTGATAGCAGGGTCAAAACAGCAATAATGTCTCTTACAGGAGACATGTGCCAGTAGGGGTTGAGTCATTACTCACTATATCCCCACCTGGGATAGAGGAACATAAGCACATATATACAGAAAGCTCTAAGAAGGTTCTTGCAGTCTAACAAAACCAAGCAGGATGGAGATGTCACAGGGGAGAGGGAGAAGCAACCACCACTTACACTGGTGCCACACTAAGAGAATGTAATAGTGAGTGAAGCCAGTCATCAACTGGTGCTAGCAAGCCTCATCTGAAACGTGGTACTGTACTAAGAGATGCTGACCAGAGTAAGGGTATCATTAGAGCTCTCCAGAAATGAGCAAACTCACCAGCAGCTGAGAAGATTTGGTGAATCTGTAGTTACATTACAAATGTTGAACCTATACTTGAAACGGGACCATGGTTGTACAGTGACTTCATGAAATGATTCTGGTGAGTCTGAAGAGGTTATTAGCTGGACCTCTTGAACAGTGAGATAGAACTCAACAAAATCTTTTTTTATTTGCTAAGGACCCAGAAAAAACTATCTGCATTCATGAATGTTTACAAAAAAAAAAAAAAAAAACTTGTTCTATGTTTAATGTCCTTGTTACCCTAAGTGCTTGCATGGGATCTGAGAGTCCAGATTCTGTTGTTAACTAGAGAGTTCCTGAGTGGAGGCATAACACATCATGATGATTATTATTAGAGAGAGGTCCCAGAAACTAGGTTTCTCATCCATTGTGTCAGATGTGAGGGTCTGACACCCATATTACATTTTCATGTCTAATTCATTTCAAATGCTGATCTTTTCTTTTAATTGAGCCTGAGAATATGACCCTGGACCATACCTTGATTAATGTTCATTCCATCATTACCAGACTGAGTAAGAAAAGCCTGAGCCCCTTCCATTAGCAGGTTAATCAAGTACAGTGAGGAGGAAAGGTATGTAACTCTTCTATCTTCTCTGAAATCTTTTTTTTTTTAGTTCTACCTCTGTGCCCTTGCTCATGCCATTTCCTTGCCTCTAGAGCATTTTCCATTCTCTATATTTAGCTAATTATAATGACAGTCTTCTGTTTCAAATCAAAACCCTTGTGTTTTCAGCATCCTTTCCTGCTTGCAAATATACTTTTCTTAAAACTGAACTGCAGCCATTCTGATGATTAATTAGAGTTTAACAACAAGATCTTGTTTTCCTCAAGCACTTTTAAACCTGAGAATTTTATCCCCAGAGCACTGCCAAAACCAATGCTAGAACAGCTTAACTAATTCAACTTATATGAACACATTTCCCACTGAAAAAACAGCAGAAGTTCTTTTTTTTTTCTTAGTTCTCTATTCCTTTTCAGGGAAAAGGGCAGTGTAATTTTTGTTCAGGTCCTTGGTAATCTAATACTTGCACTGCCCCCAAAGAATCTTGAGCTAAATTGTAAAGGGTTTGGTTTTTTTAAGAGAATTTTTAAAAATGCATTCAGTTTGAAGAAATCTAAATCTATTCTGCTCTAACTCATGAAAGATTGAGTTATATTCCCTGAGCTTTCCTTGCACAGGTGGGGAAAGTATACACATGTTTTAAAAAATGCGTTTTATAATCAATTCTCTGTGATCCAAACCTGGACAAAATCCAGCTCCTCCCCTCCAGCTCCCCACCTTCACGGGCAAAAAAGCTCTAAGAACAATGCTGGCTATTGTGCCTCAAGTTTGCCCTGACTTCCCAAGGGTAATTTGGCTTTTCTCATATTCAGGAATGGCCTGAAACAGCTTTGTTAAGATGCTTCTTTCTTAGTGGATAGAGCACCGGCCCTGAAGTCAGGAGGACCTGAGTTCAAATCCGGCCTCGGACCAAACACTTGACACTTACTAGCTGTGTGACCCTGGGCAAGTCACTTAACCCCAATTGCCTAAAAAAAAATAAAGATTCTTCTTTCTTGTCTTGGAGGATTCAGAGATTTATCAAATTTTAGAAAGTTTTAAAGACTACTCCATTTGGACAGAGGTGAGGAATCATGTGACCCATCAGTGAGACCCAATCCAACTGAGATTATAATTGGTCTAGTTGTGGGGTGGGGCAAGTGGAGGAAAAGGGGAAGTCCCAAAGGACTGCCAAACCTACTGATCTAGATGTCCAATTCTTTATAGCTCAGAGGTCGTGGGTGCTTTCATGGTATCAATAGATAAAGCCAAGATATATGCCATGATAAAAGCAAAATAGCAGCTTTATCATTAAAACTTTTACATTACCCTAATGGGCTTCTGATTGTTGGCCCAAAATGATCAGACACAAAAAGAGATGCTTATTTTCAGTAAGTTCTTCTGATACATTTGAAACCTTATCCCTGTTTCTCTCTATCCTACAGACACCTTTTTAGTAATAATAATAATAAATCCATTAAACATTTATAGAGCACCTACTCTGTGACAAGCACTGTGCTAAGTGCTCTACAAATATTGTCTCATTTAATCCTTACAACAATCTTGGGAGGTAATTATTGTTATTGTTCTCCTTTTACAGAGGAGGTAAATAGAAATTAAGTGACTTGCCCAGGGTCACACAACTATTAAGTGCCTGGGGCTGGATTTGAACTCAGGTCTTCCTAACTTCAGGCCCAGTGTTCTATCCACTGTATCACCGAGCTGCCCTTTTATGACTCATAATATATCTTTGTGGTGACATAACTCCACTGGTTCTGTTATTAATTTCACTCAGTCTTGGGCTACTCCTGCTATCTCCAGACAGCCTGTGCTGGCATAGCACTTTTTACTGAAATGAATTGCTTTGTTAAAGTGAATTGGGTAGGTGAGTCTTTTCCCAAAGAGATTATAGCCTTAGAGGGACCTACTCAGTCACTCAAATGTTGGGGGGGATAGAGAGGAGAAAGGGTAACATCTCTCTACAACAGCTAGCTGATGAGTTTTTGTATGACTAAAAGTCATGAAACACTACAATTTTTAAATAGTTTTAAAAAAAAAAAAAAGAGCCAGACTCATGGAATAATGGGAAGATGCATAGTCAACATGAGAGCAGACTGCAAGACATAACAAACAAGGAACTATTTTTAAAAGCAGAATAAATTATTTCATCCCCCAAAAAATATGATTTTTTTAAAAAGATGAGCAATCCATGTGGCTAGGACATGAGATAACCAGTACCTTTTCCCCTCCTCCATGTGGTCTACTGGTATTTTCTCAAAGTCACAGGAAAGTCAAGATGACCCCTAGCTTCCTGGCTGGACCCCTTTTAAAAAACTTGCCGGAGGACATGGGCAAGAGTGACACAGGATGGTCAGGCATGAATGGAATGCAATTTCCATTACTGGAGGGAACACTCACATCATACATCCAATTTAATGAATGAGTATCAAGTGGCAAAAATATAAGAAACAATTCGGGGATTGTGGCTTCTTCATCAAACACTATCATTTTCCTATAAAGTGAAATTGAGGCGGGGGAGGGGGGGGCTAATGATTCCTAATGATTATTAGGAAACTAATAATAATATGAGTGGATACAAAGGTTCTTAAAGCTTTGCTAGAGGTATATATGTGTAAAAAGTCAGAATGTAGCTATGCACACAGGCAAGACAAAGACCTAGCTCCCAAGGCCTAGATTTATCTCTAGGCCCTTACCCCAGGTGTCTATAGGGTAGAACGGAAGAGATTTACAGTTGAGAAATTGGGGGATCCTGGAACCTCAAGGTCGTTGGCAGTTAGCAGATGAGTAACCTCTACTTGGATGATAATGAGGTGTAGTTTAGATTTCAAAAATTAAAATCAGGAGGCATGGGAAATGTTCACCATAAACTTGAAGGAAATCTCTGACAAAGAGTGCCAAGACCCTGGATCAAGAAGTTTAGTTCAAAGAAGGACATGAGCTAGGTAAGAGAATTCTGATATGTGTCCCAATTAAATTGGGGCCTGAGGAAAAGAATCTCCTGCTAGAGATGGAAGGCCCTCTAGACATAAGTCCATTCCATAATGGAGAAATTTTAAAAAAAAGCCAAAGTGGCTTGCTCTTAGGAAGTGCTAATGTTGGTCCAATAGCTGAAGCGAGGGCTACTGTTCTTCTAAAACAGCTATTTTTTAAAAAAAAAATCTTAGGGTTTTGAACTAGAAGAGCAGGGCAGAGACTGTTCTTGTGAAAAAGAAATCACACTATTAACTTCAGCAGAGAAACGTTCCACAGACACATGCCCACTTCAGTCATGCCTAGGAGTATCTGGCAAAGTCTGTTAATAAAGAGGGCACTGCAATGTGTTGGAGACTATGAATCCAGTGGAGTGGCATCTAATGAAGATGGCATGCTCAGCAAAAACCAGAAGTAAACAGGCCTAGCTAGAACAGAATAATGACATCATCAAAGATATTAGAGGTCCTGCTGCAATGGAGGTATGAATTGCCCCTTCATGTATGTTCCCTGACCACACATGTTCCCTACATATAGACTCCACATGCATGCCCTTTGTATTTGTTCCCTATGCATAATTCTCCTTACATGTATATTTAGCCTATCTATTCCCTACATGTATCTCCCTGTACATGTAACCTAGCCATACATAGTCTTCATGTGCTTTTACTCTTCCTACTGATAATGTGTGATTTGTAGAGGCAAACTCACCCAATTTCATGGTAATTATGATTTATTTCTGCTTTTCTGTGCTATTTCATTAAATATCTTTGCTTTGAACTATTTATATCCTTTAGTTAGCTTACTACTACAGGTGAAAACGTTAATGGGGGCTCATAAGCAATAATATAGAATAGATGCAGACCCACTGCAATAATGACAAAGCATATTTATATACTTTACATTTTACCATAAAATGAACCAGAGGACCTCTAATACACTAAGTAGATTCTCTATGAATAATTTACAGAAAGATATGAACAAGAATTTCATTAGGTGAGAAGGTATGAAATGATTATGATTTGGACCAGAGAGTGAAGATTAATAATGATGATCTCAGTAGAAATAGTTAACTAAGCTCTTTCCTCACATCAACTCTGTGACACAGATAGTGAATTTAGCACAAATATATACAAGGAATTGATACAAACACATACACAAGTCACTCCCCACTCAAGGAGATGAACAATTGGTGAACAATCACATGGGGAAAAAAAAGTGTTCCAAATCACTAATAACAATGCAAAGTAAAATAACTCTGAGGGGGGTAGCTAGGTGGCGCAGTGGATAGAGCACCAGCCCTGGATTCTGGAGGACCTGAGTTCAAATTCGGCCTTAGACACATAACACTTACTAGCTATGTGACCCTGGGCAAGTCACTTAACCCCACTGCCTAGCCAAAAAACAAAACAAAACTAAAAAACTCTGAGGTGCTACCACATATGCTGAAATGTGGAAAAGGTGTTAAAAGATGAAAATAATTAATGTTGGAGAAACTGTAGGAAAACTGGTACACCAATAAGGTGAGGCAGCTAAGATGGCTCAGTGGATACAGCACTGGGCCTCGAGTCAGGAAAACCTGAGTTCAAATCCAACTTCAGACACTTATTAGCTTTGTAACCCTGAGCAAGTTACTTAACCTCTGCCTCTGGAGAAGGAAATGGCAAACCTTCAGTTTTACTTACACTACAGTATCCTTCCCAAGAAACCCCCATGGACAATATTGGCATGACTGGGTCACAAAGAGTCAGGGATGACTGAACAACAGCAGCACATCTCTAATGGAGCTGTGAATCAGCCAAATAGTTCAGGAAAACAATTTGGAACTCTTTAAGAAAAGTCACTAAACTGTCCATGCTTTTTGACCCAGTGATACCACTACTATGATTTTACACAAGGACATTGAAGACAAAGGAGAAAGGTCTCCTATATGCCAAAATAATTATAGCAATGCTTTTTGTGTAGTTAAAAAAAACAGAAATAAAATAAGTGCCCTTCAACTGGGGAATGGCTGGATTATGATAAAGGTAAACAGGAGAAACTTGGGAAGACTTATATGAACTGACACAGGGCAAAGCTAGCAGAACCAGAAGGACAACATGCACGATGACCACAATCATGTAAAGGGAAACAGCACTAAAAATATCAGAACTCAGATCAATGCACTGACCCATCTTCATTTCAGACGACTGGTGACATATATCCCCCCTAGTGAAGGATTACTGCCATAGAATATTTCCGACACTATTAGATATGATCAGTGGGTTGGATTTTTCTCTATCTCAATATTTCAACACGAGGGAAATTCTGATGGCATTATTGGGAAGCCAAAATGAAATGAAAAAAAAAGAAACATCAGTAAAACACTTTCAAAATGTCTTACTCAATAACTATAACACTATAAGGCAGTATATCATAGAGGATAGAGAGCTAAATTCAGAGTCAGAAAAAACCTGGGGATCAAATGCTGTCTATGACACAGCCTAACTATGGGACCCTGGGAAAGTCAATAAGCTTTTTACTGTTTTGCTTTTTTTGTTAGGCAATTGCAGCTAAGTGGTTTGCCCATGGTCACGCAGCTAATAAGTGTCAAGTGTTTGGTCTAAGGCCGTATTTGAACTCAGGTCCTCCTGACTTCAGGGCCAGTGCTCTATCCAAAGTACCACCTAGCCGCCCTGTTAGCTTTTTATCGTTCCAGTTTACTCTATAAGACTATAAATTGCTGAATGGCATGAGTAAAAGAAGTTTCCTAACTGTGAGTTCCCTAGACTAAGAAAATCACAGGTCCAGGTCAAAAACATATATAAAATAGAGTAGATTTTTTTTAAAAAGTAGACATAACACTCCTATTGCTGATGAAATTTGAAGAAAGTATCCAAATTTCCAAGTCATGTTATTTCTACCTGCTGGGTGGCACATGGGCCTGGAGTCAGGAAAACCTGAGTTCAAATCCAACCTCAGACACATATTAACTATGTGACCCTGGGTAAATCACTTAACCTCTCAACCTCAGTTTCCTCACCTATAAAATGAAGGTAATAATCGCACCTACCGCACAGGGTTGTTGTGAGGATCGAAGGAGATAATAATTGCAAAGTGCTTAGCATAGTACCTGGCATACAGTAAGTGTCATATAAATGTTAGCTATTATTATTGTTGTTGTTAAATACTCTTGCCTTTTAATAAATTGCTTTCACTAAATATTCAAAGTTTCTACCAAATAATCTTATTCTCAAGAATATAAAGAACTGTGTACTCTAAAGAGTGCTTAATTTAGGGTCAAGAGACCCCAGTTTTAATTTTGCTTGAAACCATTACTAGCTATATGACCATGGACAGGTCTCATTTCCCTAATCTGAGAAATAGAGATGATAACACAACAAAACTCTGGGAGGGAAAGTGCTTCACATATCTTAAAGCATTATAGAAATGTGAGCTATTGTTGAACCGCAAAATTTTATAGTCAGATAAAACCTTAGTGATAACCTAGTCTCATTTCCTCATTTTATCAATTTTATAGAACTGAGGCCAAAAAAGATGTAGTGACTTGTTCAAGGTCACAGTGTAACAGAAACAGAATTATAAGCCTTATCTCCAGTGTCCTTTCCACTAAATATACCATGCTGCCTCCAGTTTTTCAGCACAGTTATTTTCAGTCATGTCAGACTCTGCCTGACCCCATTTGTGGCTTTCTTGGCAAAGATACTGGAGTGGTTTGCCATTTCCTTCTCCACTTCATTTTATAGTTGAGGAAACTGAGGCAAACAGAGTTAAGTGACTTGCCCAGGGTCACACAGCTAGTGTATCTGAGTTTAGCATTCAGCTAAATATATAGCTGTAGATAGGGTACATAAAGTCCATGCTGTGCCTAATGAAAATATTGCAATATAAATTTCATAGGTGGCAAGAGATTTAAACATGTGGTATTCAGGGTTGATGAAGTAAGTACTTCAGGGCTGCAACCAGAAAAAATTGACCAGAGCTTTGCCCCAGGGTGCTGAGCTTAAAGAGAACCAAATTTAGGTGATACTGACAGTATTTATAACTCTTCAGCTATACAGAAATAGCATGGCTTAACACCTAATTAGCAAGAATAATCAGTCAAGAATAAGAAACTACCACACTGAAGACTCCTTCACCATACTTACTCCTTCTCTCTCCTCCACTGAGGACATGATGCCTTACCACTAGTCCAGGACTATAATGTGTTCTGGACACAGAAATTCCTAATTACAGCCTTGCTTATTTGCTAACACAGACTAAATGTGTGTCCCTTTGATGGCTGATCCTTAGAAGTGAAATTGGATAGAGAAAGAAAGAAAGAAAGAGAGAAAGAAAGAAAGAAAGAAAGAAAGAAAGAAAGAAAGAAAGAAAGAGAAAGAAAGAAAGAATATGCCCCCATTCTATTTTATAATTGCTCCTGCTTCTATGACCTTTGGTTACACTCCATCATAACATGAAAAAGAGACTGGGAAATTTCTCGTGGGAGAAATGTGCTCAGCAAGCCCATGTTCGATTTACTCAATGAGCCAGGTGTTTCCTGGGTATAAAACTACACCCACATTCCCAACTCACTTCACTGCCCCAGAGCCACAAACTGAGAAATTATTGCTAATCTACTGCCTCCTCTCTCCTTTGGCAATAAAAATAACCCAAGATGAGTTTGTCCAGTAAGGACTGCATGCAAAGCAAACATCTTAGATTGTTCCCATACCCCAAAGGGATTGGGTTAAGATTAGGCTGCTACTTTGCCTCATGCTTTGTTTAGCCTTCCCCTTCAGCCCCAGGAAAGGATGTGAACATTTAACCCAAAGCATCCCCTGGCCTGTGTAAAATCTCTACAGGCAGTTGCCCACGTGAAGTTTATTCAAATGAAAGCTGTCAAAAAAAAAAAAAGAAAGAAAGAAACAAATTAAATAATTACGTGGTGGCTGCTGCAGCTGTGTATAGTGTTCTTTATGTGATCTGACTGTGGTTAGTGAATTGCTCTTCTTCTTGCCTACAATTCAAAGTACTAATAATGGAAGGTGTATGTTGTTGGCTTCAACTGTTGCCAAAAAAAAAAAAAAGCAGAAGATAAAAGAAAACTTATTTAATGTCAGATTGTCATTCATGGCATCAAGTGCCTCCTTTTTGTGAGAGAATGAGGTGGAGGGAAGCCAAGAGACTGGAAGATGATTATAGTAAACTCCCTGTTAAAAGCATAATAATCCCTTACATTTGTAGAGCATTTTATAGTTTATAAAGCACTTTCACATCTATTATCTCATTAAGTCTCACAACCATTCTGTGAGGAATGTTTGCCTATATCCATTTTACAGATGAGGATCAGACAAGTTAAGTGATTTTCACAAAATCACAGTCACACTCTATGGTCCAATCAAATGGGCCTGATGGTCTATACTCATTTTCTGAGGATTCATTGGGCTGTTTAATTGTAACAATTTGTCAGTTCTTGGCATTCTTTCTCATTTACGACTAATTTTGCTTGCACTCTGATGTCACTGATACTGTTTCACTGTGGCCTTGAATGATCCTTGAAATCCTTGTTAAAGGTTGTTCCCCACACCACCAGCTATTGTAGTATCTCTAACAGCCATTGAAGTGTGTTCTACAACTTTTGTATGTTTCCTTGGAATGATAGCCATTATTGAAAACCACAGAATTAGAAAGACAACAAAAGAGACCGAAGAAACATATGTGTATGACATGAAATCCAGCCCTCAGTGGACTGAGAACTAACAGAAAGTAGAAAAACTAGCTCAATCATGTTTTATCTGGTAAAGGTCAGATATTCTGAGCCAGCCTACTATGAGTAAAAGTACACATGAATGGCCATTGACACTACAAAATGAAAAGATATCAAACTTATTGTCTCAAGTAATTCACAAATCGCTATACTTGCTATTCCCCAAACCTGATATCGCAGCTTCCACTTCCATGACTATGTACAAGATGGAGCCCACTACCACACAGCATGAATTCTACTCCCCTCCGGCTCTTCAATTCCCTAGCTTCTTTCAAGAACCAGCTGAAATGTCACCTTCTACCAGAACTCCTTTCTGATGCTCCTAGTGATTACTTAATGTTCTTTTCCTCCTCAAATAATCTTATATTTACTTACCTATGTAAATGTATTTCTTGAGTACAATGTAAATTCCTGAGGGGCAGGAACCATTTGTCACTTTGTCTTTGTATCTAGTGGTACTAAAGAGCCTTGAACTTGGTAGCTGTTTAAAAGAATGTTTGTTAAACTAGATTGAATGATTAGAAGGTGACAAGTCAAGTTAGTAGTAACCCAAGTTCAACTTCTTTCCTCCACATTCTACTGCCTCTCTGTCACAAAATATTCTGATTTATTTTAATATCCTGCTTAGGAGTATATATTGAAACATGTTTTTTCCTTTGTTTTTCTTTCTTTTTTTTTTAACTGGAACATGGTTAATGTGAAAATATGCTTTGCATGACTTTATATGTATAATGGGTATCATATTTCTTGCCTTCTCAATAGTTGGGGGAGGAGTGAAGAGGAGAGAATTTGAAACTGAAAATAAAAATAATTTTTTAAAATGAATCCTGGTTAGAAGAGAACTATATACATATATGAGCTGTGCATATTACGTATGTACATAGGTTATATAGATACATAGATTATACACATTACATGCAAAATATACAAAAGCTGAACATTATCAATCAATCAATAAACATTTATTAAGCACTTACTATGTGCCAGTCACCATGCTAAGCATTAAGGATACAAAAAAAGGCAAAAGTCAGCCCCTGCCTTCAAGGAGCTTACAATCTATTGGGGGAGACAACATGCAAACAAATGTGTACAAACAAGCTATATACAGGATAAATAGGAAATAATTAACATAGAGAAGGCACTAGAATTAAGAAGGGTTGGGAAAGGCTTCCAGGAAAAGATGGAATTTTAATTGGGACTTAGGGGAAGGCAGAGAGGTCAGTAGGTAGAGTGATACTTAACACTAATACAATTTGAGGAGATTTTTTTTTTGGTCCTTCTACCTCCTCTGTAATTTCATTCGTATAGAGGATTCCCCATGAGGACACTCCCATTACAAATGCAGATCAACAACTATTCTACAACATATAGGCTTAGACAGTAGCCTAGGTAGTACAAAAAAAGTTAAGTGACTTGCTCAAGGTCATACAGCTAGTATGTGTCAGAGGTAGGACTTGAACCCAGTCTTCCAAAATCTGACACCAGCTGTCTATCCATTATACCTTGTTGCCTCATTATATAGTATAATGATCATAATTTAATTTTGCTTTGAAGATTCAGAAATTCTCTTAAAAGAACCACGTATGTAGATTACCCTCTCTGTAACCAATATCTCTGGTATTGATCCTGCTTGGTTTGGATTGGGTGTTTTTGCTAGTGGGAAGAAGTTGAAGAATAAGTGAGTTGTTTGGGGGGGGGTAGGGATGAGGGAACTATTCTAGGTAATAAAAATAAGTAAACATTCCAAAAATTTGTTATATATAGTGTATGACTTTGGAAGAACAAGTATTCTTGAAATTCATTTTTGTTTCTTCTTTTCAACCGAAAAGTGGCCCAATTTCCTACTGTTTCAGAAAGTGGAGAAAGAAAGACTAATCTTATTCTGCTGTACATGCGGTCTAAGTGCAGTGAAAAACACAACTGATTTGGAATCAGAAGAGACGAGTTCTTCTGTAAGGCACCAGACTGAGAGACTTAAGCCAAAGAGTGTAAGAACAGAGAGCCCACCTATTTTCTTTAAAATCAGACTCCCTAGGGCTTCTGCTTCTGGGAGCCAAGATGGTGGAGTAAGAGGTGAGTCACTCTTCCTTTCCTTATTAACCTCTGAAAGCCCAGAAAATATCACCCCAGGAAAAACCGTGGAACAACTGAACCAGAAGAAAGATGGGGTGCAGCAGTCCAGTAGTCCAGGTAACTTGAGGAATTAACAGGAAAGACTCTTCTTACCCTGGGGGAAAGGGAGCAGTACAGAACAGGAGGCGTCCCAGCAACCTAGTGGAAAGCCCCACCTCAGCATACCAGGAGCAGATCCTGAAGCCCAAGTTGTGGGGCAGGCAAACACCAACACCTGAACCCCCAAGTGCCTTACTGAGGGCAGAGGAACCAGTGGAAACTAGCTTGGAAAACCACTAGGTGTCTGGGCATTCTACAGCAACCAGCTGTCCCAGTGCCTCAGCAAAACTAAGGGAAGCAGTGCTACAAGGGGCCCCAGGTGGATAAATACCCTAAACATCCAGCTGAAAGGAGCTGAAGAAAGTGAAAGGAAGGAAAGGCTCAGGTGAGCAGGAAATTTCCAGGAGCCACACTACCCAATCCTACCCGTAGAGTTCCAGTGTTCCTGATTCCAGCCTAACGCCAGGTAAGCTGCCAGAACCCTACAGCCTTCAACTGCCAGCACCTGTCAGTGCCCTCTGCTCCCCAGCAGGTGAGCTCAATCTTTTTAAAGGTCAGGAAATAAGCAAACACCATGAGCAAAAAGAAACATATGATAGATTCTTATTATGGGAAGAGTGAAGATCAAGGCAAATTCTGAAGAGGACCACATTGTCAATAAACCAATATCTGGAACCTCAAAAGGGAACATGAACTGGTCTGAAGCCCAAAAACCTTCTTAGAAGAGCTCAAGAAGGATTTTAAAAGTCAAATGAGAGAGGTAGAAGAAAAAATGTGAAAAGAAATGAGAGGGATGCAAGAAAGAGTCAATAGCTTGGAAAAGGAAGGACAAAAATTAACTGTAGAAAACAAGTCCTTAAAAAATACAATGGCCAACTGGAAAAAAAGTACACTGAAGAAAACAAATCCCTAAAAAATACAATTGGCCAAATGGGGAAGGAGGTACAAAATCTAACAGAAGAAAACAATTTGTTAAAAATTAGAATTGGGCAAATGGAAGCTAATGACTCTATGAGAGAACAAGAATCAGTCAAACAAAAACAAAAGAATGAAGAAACAGATGAAAATGTAAAATACCTCATTGGTAAAACAACTGACCTAGAAAATCAATCCAGGAAGGATAATTTAAAAATTATTGGTCCACCTGAAAATCACGATGAAAAAAAAGAGCCTGGACAATATTATTCAGGGAATCTTAAAGGAAAACTGCCCTGAGGTCCTAGAACCAGAAGGTAAAATAGCCATAGAAAGAATCCACCATTCACCTCCTGAAAAAGATCCCAAATTCAAAATGCCAAGGAATATAGTAGCCGAATTCCAAAATTACCGGGCCAAAGAGAAAACACTGCAAGCAACCAGAAAGAAACAATTTAAATATCATGGAACCACAGTCAGGATTACACAGGACCTTGCAGCTTCTACATTAAAAGACCATAGGACATGGAATATGATATTCCGTAAGGCAAAGGAGCTTGTATTACAACCAAGGATCAACTACCCAGAGAAAATAAGCATGATCTTTCAGGGGAAGAGATGGATATTCAATGAAATAGGGGACTTCCACACCTTCCCGATAAAAATTCCAGAGCTCCACAGAATATTTGATCTTCAAATACAAGACTCAAGAGAGATATAAAAAGGTAAAAGGGACAGAGAGAAACAACACGTCGTTAATAAGGGCAAATTGTTTACATCCCTACAAGGGAAGATGCTACTTGTAACTCTTGAGAATTGTATTTTTATTATACCATGTTAAAGGGATATACACAAAGGGGGTAGGTATAAGTTGACTTTGATGTAATGATGAAAAAAATCTAACCAAGTAGGTTAAATGGATCCAAGTAAGTGGATTAATTTGATCTAAGAAAATGTACTGAGAGAAAAGGAAAGGAGAAGGCAGATAAGGGTAAATTACATTACAGGAAAAGGCACAAAAACCTACTACAGCAGAGGGAAAGAAGGGAGGGAGATGAGCATTGTTTGAACCTTACTCTCATTGGATTAGAAGGGAATATCAATCAGTTAGGTATAGAAATCTAACATGCCCTATAGGCAGTAGGAGAGAAAAGGGGAAAGAAAAGGGAGGGGGGATAGAAGGGCAGGAAGAAGTAGTAAAGGTAAAGGGGAAAAAAAGGGAGGGGACTAATAGGAAGGAGGTGCAACTGAGGGAGGCAGTGGTCAAAAGCAAAACATTAGGGAGGAGGGAAAAAGAGAGAGGAGAAAGAAAAGCATAAATAGGGGGAAAGGATGGAGGGAAAGACACAGATAGTAATCATAACCGTGAATGTGATATATGAATGTAATAGCACTATTGTGCTATAAGAAATGATGAACAGGCAGACTTCAGAAAAACCTGGAAAGACTTGTATGGTCTGATGCTGAGTGAAGTGAGCAGAACCAAGAGAACATTGTACACAGTAACAGCCACATTGTGTGATGACTAATATTGATAGACTTATCCCTTCTCAGCAATACAAGGATCTAAGACATCTCCAAAAGCCTCATGATGGAAAATGCTATCCACATCCAAAGAAAGAACTATGGAGTTTGAATGCAGATTCAAATGCATACTATTTGATATTTTTTCTCTTCTGTTGTGTTTTGTTTCCTCTTTCTGCTGGTTCCTCCTGTTAGTTCTAATTCTTCCTTACAACATCACTAATGTGAAAATATGTTTAATAAGAATGCATATGCATAGCCTATATCAGATTGCACGCCATCTTGGGGAGGGAGATGGGGAGGGAGGGGGGAGAAAAATTTAAAACTCAAAAGCTTATGGAAGTGATTGTTGATAAATCAAAATTTAAAAATATATATATATATATATGTAATCAGACTCCCCAGGACTAAACACAGTCCAAACTGCATGCCTAGGTATAGAACAAGGAATAGGTGAAATATCTCCAGCCCCTGTGGTGACTAAGCATTGCTTCTTGAAGATTAGAAATAAATCAATCAACAAGCACTTATAAATATCCTACTATATGCCAGACACTGTGTTAGAGGCTGGGATACAGATAAGAAAGTAAGATAATTTCTGCCATCAACCAATTTACACTCTCCTAGGACCATCAGTTGAGGAAACTGAGGTTGAAGATAGAGGTTAAGTGACTTGACTAGGTTATGAGGTCAGATTAAACTCAGGTCTTCCTGACTGTAGGCCCAGTGTTTTTATCCCTGAGCCATCCAGTTGCCTCCTAATAATATATGTGTATTTATATAATATTTTAAAAATAAAATTGGGCAGCTAGGTGGTACAGTAGAGAACCAGGTCTGGAGTCAGGAATATTCATATCTTTGAGTTCAAATCTGGCCTCAGACACTTACTAGTTATGTGACCCTGGACAAGTCACTTCACCCTGTTTGCCTCAGTTTCCTCATCTGTAAAATGAGCTGGAGAAAGAAAAGGCAAGTTACTCCAGTATCTCTGACAAGAAAACCCCAAATGGGGTCAGGAAGAGTCGGACAAGACTGAACAACGACAACATTTGGCTCCATAAGGGAGAACCAGAACCAATAAGTAGAAGTTGGGACAGTTAGGTGGTGAAGTGGATAGAGTGTTGGTCCTGGAGTCAAGAAGACCCGAGTTCAAATCTGGCCTCAGACACTTACTAACTTGTTCAAGGAGAACACATTGGCCTCATTAAACAAATGTGTCTTTTCTTCCTCCTCATTAGAATGATTTACCTTTGCTTCTTCAGAATGTCATTCTTAAGAGTTTCCCTTCCCTCTCTGTTTGGCCACCTGCATAGGATTTCAATCTTTGGCACCGCTACCTGTCCTTTCTCTGGACACTCTACAATCTACTTTCTCAAAATCTAGAGTGCACATCAGATTATACCTGGCTTTCCTCTAATTTTCCATCACAAATTCTAAATTGGATCAACTAATTCCCATCATTTCCACTTCAGCAACCAGATACTCCTTGTTGATGAGAATTAGATCTAAAATAAAAGTCCCCCCCCCACTGGGTCCTCTACATTTTGAAAGATGAAATTCTTCTCATGAAAAAACATCTCACAGTTCAACAATTCACATAGAATTATAAAATTTTAAAGCTAGAAGGGACCTTGAAGATCATTTATTTAGATACTTCATTTAATAGAAGAGGAAACTGAGGCCCAGAGACATTAATTGATTTTCTTAAGATCATACAGCTAATAAATAGCACAGTAGCACTTGAACCTAGATCTTGACTCCAAGTCTCATGCTCTTTCCACTAAGCCATGCTACTTCTCTCATAATAGTCCCTTCATTATTACATTTGGAGCCAAACATGGAATAAACTAAAGTCTTGATAGAATGTGTGTTTTCCAATTCATTGCAGAAGTGTGCATAAAGCATCCCAAAAGAATAAAACACTAAAACAAAAACAAAAAAAATCAACACTTTGCTTATAGTTAAAATGTATTTGGCAAAACTATTCCCTGGCAAATGAAATAAACTTCCAAATAGTGAAGGATATTTAATTTGCATCCTGGAGCTGTTACAGAGACTATTAAATATTACAGATGAATGATAAGATTGCATTAATGCATATTTTTGTGGTACAAATAATTGAATACAGCCTAACATGTGCAGTTTAGAGTCAATGTAAGTATGACTTCCGTGATTAGAATGAAAAGTAAATGCAAGCAAGATTTATAGATTATATCTGATCCCAAAAAAAATCTACCATGGGAGAAAACATATATTTATATACATATATTTAAATATTCTTATAAATACTTTTTGTATAAATGTTATATGTGTGCATCCTCTTTAGATAATATTTTCATTTGTATCAGTAAATCTCTTTCATGTTAAACTCGAGGAAAGGAAAGGAAAGGAAAGGAAAGGAAAGGAAAGGAAAGGAAAG
>NW_020954585.1:21030876-21056327 GCF_900497805.2 Vombatus ursinus
AGGAAAGGAAAGGAAAGGAAAGGAAAGGAAAGGAAAGGAAAGGAAAGGAAAGGAAAGGAAAGGAAAGGAAAGGAAAGGAAAGGAAAGGAAAGGAAAAAGAGGGAATAGGAGAGAGGGGAAGGGAGGAGGAAAGAGGGAAGAGAGGAAGGAAGGAAGGCAAGAAAGAAGGCAGAGAGGGAGAAAGAGAGGAAAAAAGAAGGAACCAAGGAACTATTAAGTGCCTGCTATGTGCCAGGCACTGAGTTTCACAAATATCTCATTTGATCCTCACAACCATCCTAGGAGGTAGGTGCTATTAATATCATCATTTTGCAGTAAAGGAAACTGAGACAATGAACAGTTCAGTGACTTACCCAGAGTCACACAGCTAGTAAGGCTAGATTTACTACAGACACTTAGTCTGAGGCTAGATTTGAACTCAGGACTTCCTGAATCTAGCTAAGCATTCTATTCACCTCACCACCTATAGGGGAAGACAACACATAAAACGAAGCTGAAAAGAGGTGAGGAATGGGGATTAGGGGATGCCAGGAGCAGAGCGACCTTCCAGGATGAGAAGGCTTCTCTAGCATAGTGGAGAAAGTGTTCATAGAATCAGGCCTGGAACAGAGAGAGAAATAAAGACAGAGCTGGTCTGAGTGTTTTCCATCAAATAGAAGTTCTGGGAAGAACCAAGCAATCAGATGGCAGAGTGTACTTCTGGTATGAGAAGGCAAGGGGCAAAGTAAACGTCCAGGGAGAGAAGGCTGTCGTGACATGGTGGGGAAGGTATCTGAAAAGTCAGGGGTGGAATCTGGAGAGAAAAAATATATACTCAGTACACTCAAGACCTCCTGCTTAAGTCTGTCCATTCCATCCTGGACTTCCTCCCAAGCTGGAGTATACAGCCAACTATTTCAAAGCATTCTGCTTCAGGGTTTTGGACACCTTTCCTATCCTCCCCATTCTCCTTTCTCTACACCACCATCACCAAGACCACCCTCCACAAACTTTCACCAATATCTAGCCCTGGTTCAACATTAGAATCAACATAGAAGTAGTCACAGAAAGTACTGCACTTGGAGTCAGAGAACATGAAATTGAATCACAAAACTGCTGTGTGACCTTGGGTAAGTCTGAGCCTCATTTTTCCCTATCTTGTAAAATAAGCTCTCAATCTTACAATCACAGTCCTTTTTCTCTGTTTCTGCTCTTGGGCTATTTAGTGAGAAGGAGGTCCAGGGAAAGGAATTAGAACAATGCATACTTAGACAATTAAATATCCATTCTGTTCAAATACAGGCAGCTAGGTGACATAGTCAATAGAGTGCCAGGCCTGAGTTCGAATCTGGCCTCAAACACTTATTAGCTGTATGACCCTGGGGCAAGTCACTTATCCCTGTTTGTTTCAGTTTCCTCATCTGTAAAATGAGGTAGAGAGGGAAATGGCAAACCACTTCAGTATCTCAGCCAAGAAAACCTCAAATGGGATCACAAAGAGTCAGACAGGACTGACACGACTCAACAACTTTGTTCAAATGTACCTCCTGACACTAAAACAATTTCCTTACTAATCTTCCATTGCCTCCCTAAGCTTCTCCTCTAAAAGACCTAGATAGAAGACATAAATTCTACAGGAACTTAATGTTCTTCTCTCACACCTTAGAAATCGAAAAGAAAGATAAACAAGAAAAGAAATTATAAACTTGAACAAAATATTGGGAAAGCTAGATTTAATAGGCTTTTGAAGAAGAATCTTAGACAATACATGTATTTCTTAGGCTTGTGTGAGATTTTACACGCAAAAAAATCAATTACATGCAAAGGCACAAAGAACACAAAAACAAATGCAGAAACTCAAGCAACTTTATTAATCATAATGCAATAAAATTGCAATCAATAAATAAAATATAAACAAAAGATGCGGTCCTAAATGGTGACTAAAAAAATTAAACCCTAAATAATGAGTAGATCGAAGACCAAATCCCTCTCTTCCTTTGGGACTCATCTCAAGTAATAGCCTCTACATAAAGTCTTTCCTGATCCACCTGAAGAGTTGATGCTCTCCCTCCTAAAATATCTTGCTTTTTTTATATTTTATTTGTATGTATAAAGGACTCTGGATACATTCTCCCAATACCAACTCCACTAGCAGGTTAGGTCACCGGATAACAAGTAGCTATATCATCCCGTCAGGTTCTAGGGGTATCCATGAGGGATCAGGATGTCTTTCTAATACCATCAGCTCAAATCCTCCACCATTTTGATGTATTCCCTCCAATATCATTGTGTCCAGCATCAGTTAATATCACCTCAACATCACAGATACCAATGATTACCAGACCACTTTCCAGTTGATATCTCTTCCATATTAATTAACTAATTGACATATAGTAGCTTTTATAAAGCTGAAAAGATAAGCAAGAACCAAAGATCAAAAACACTCCTCTCCCTAAAATGAGTCACACTATCCCCTCTACTTATCCCAAACCCTGTGGAGAATAGGCTCCAATTTTTAAAGCAATGGCTAGAAAACAACAGTTCAATCCATCCGTGGGCTGGATCAAGCAGGTCATTCCTCCAAACTACACTGGAACAGTGAGCTCTGCTGCCAGAAAACTCTGCCATGGAATCCCTTCATTGGACTCTAGTGGCTCCTACAGCCTTTTGAAATCTCGAGAGGTTGTAGCCTAGTTCCATTCCTGGAATGGAGCCAATGCTCCATTACTAGGAGTAGGGAAAAGCATACGTAACAGGAACAGAAAACCAACAGCACTACGTGTTCACAGCCTGGGAGAAAAGATAAAGGCCTGAGACATCACCTCCACCCCAACTCCTCAGCTATTTTTTCCCTTGATAACCACTAAGAAAGAGGGATCCATTTGGGTAGCAAATGCCTTTTGTATGTACACTCAGTTCTAGTTGTTGTCATTGCTCAGTCATTCATTCGATCATGTCTGACTTTTCATGACCATGGACAGGCCCTTCTATCCTCCACTACCTCCCAAAGTCTGTCCAAGCTCATGTTCACTCCTTCCATGACACTATCATATCCATTTCATCCTCTGCTGTCCCCTTTTCCTTTTGCCTTCAATTTTTCCCAGTATCAGGATCTTTTCCAATGAATCCAGTCTTCTCACTACGTGGTCAAAGTATTTAAGCTTCAGTTTCAGTATTTGACTTTCCAGTGAACAGTTCTAGCTCAATAGCCAATTAAAAGGTTTTTAATTTTTTTTTTTAATTTTTAGGCAATTGGGATTAAGTGACTTGCCTGGTCACACAGCTAGTAAGTGTCAAGTGCTTGTTCTGAGGCCAGATTTGAACTCAGGTCCTCCTGACTTCAGGGTCAGTGCTCTATCCACTGCCCCACCTAGCTGTCCCCTAAAAGGTTTTTCATTATCATGCAGTAAGTAGGCAAGAAACAATTGTAGAATATCTACATATATACTACCATAGACAGCCAGGCTCATCTATTTCACAATGTACTGCATTTCTAGAAGCAGGATCACAAAACATCCATGTGAGTCCCCTGTGCTTATGGCTAGGATTGGGCCCTCACTGAACAGTCACTTGTTACACATATTTATTCTCTTTTTTATTTGTTTCTTATATATCTGTTTATGTTCTTGTCTTCCTCATTAAAGGATGCAAATTAACTACAAGAGAAAGTCAATATTATTTAACAGATCTATACATATAACCTTGTGGTCTGGAAAATCTGGGTTCAACTCCTGGATATTGGCTATGTAAAAATAGGTTCACTACTTAACTTTTTCAGTGCCCCAGCATACTGTCTGAAAATACAAATAAGAGGCCAAGTACTAATACATATTGTAGGGGGAGATTTCTACAATTCCCTATCCCAATAAAATCATAAGTCTAAACAAAAAAGAAAAAAGAAAACAATTGAAAATTTAAAAATTGAACTACTAAGCAAAACAAAGTGTTATGTTTTTAAAAGACTATGTATATGCCATATGTAGATAGCAACATTACTAATATTGATGCAAAAATATTAAATAAAATCCTTGCAAAGAAATTATAGGGATACACCAAAAAATTATTCATCATGATCATGTAGAATTTATATCAGGAACACATGATTGATTCAACATCAGAAAAGCCATTTAAACATTAAAAAAAAAGAAACCAGTTTAAAACCTAGCACAATAAAACCTAGCAGTATCAAAACGAATACATAAACAGTCTCAAAAATACATAAATCAATAGATGTAAAAAAGGTCTTTAATAAAGTGTAGCATATATTCTATGTTAAAAACATTGAACAGCATAGGAGTGAAAGAACCTATCCTTGATACTATCAAAAACATTTATCTAAAACTAAGATAGTATTTGTAATGGAGAAACACTGGAAGCTTTCCCCAATAAGAGGTATAAATCAAGAAATCCCACTATCATTATAATAATTTGATATATTTAACTAACAAGTGGCACCACTGCCCCTAACCTGATCCTATTCACCTTTAGATCTAGGCACTGGCAATTGGAAAGAAGATGACCAGGGTGTATTCTTGTAAATATGTTCACTGAGGCCTCTTTTTATTTTACCTGATTTAGGGCTGATATAATAGTAGACTACTTGAGTCTGCAGTCACTGACCCAATTAAGGATAGTTTGTCAACAAGTCAGGGGTTCCAAAAATGAGTGGAAAAATTTCCCCAGGGCATGAGGCTGGAAGTTCATGGATCCAGAGGGTTCAATGCCAGGGCAGAAGGCTAGATCTATCAACCAGTCTTCAAGTCCTGGCTCTTCTACAAGACTAGACCATTTGCACCTAATGTTATCCTTCCTTACATTGCTTCTGTGCTTCAGGACATAATGCATATGAGCAACTGGGAAACTAGTGTTGCTGCATTCCAAAACTGTTTGGTAAGTTCTAAATTTTCCTTTAATAACCCCACAAAATTGTTGTACCTGCCTCATCTGACAGGTACATAATGTTGGGAAACTGATCAAGACAAAGATGGCAGCAAATATAATGAGTCCTTTTGTTAACATACAAGTTGATTTTATTCACATGACCAAATCCTATAATTATTATAATGTTCTTGTTAGGGTAGATATGCTTTCAGAATGGGTTCAAGTTTACCCTACTACTAAAGAAGATTCCAAAGCAATCACAAAAAAAAAAAAACCTGCCGAATTTGTAACCACTTTCCATCAATCACCAAAACTTCTCCTGAAGTCAAAAGTTTTCAGTCATGTATCTCACTGCAAAATAACTTTTGTTTCAATGCGTTTTGAAGCAAAAGGGCAGGGAAACTGTGCTACCAACATCTCCTCTTCCCAAAGAGAGTTTGCCACTCCACAGCAAAGAGCTGGTGCCTCATGGCACTATCTGCTGCTACCAGAATGAAAAAAATAAGGTAAATTAACCACTTGTGGTTAGTTCGGATGGATAACTTTCTGGAGGATACCGGCAAAGACTTACCTGACATTATGTACCTTTGCCTGTCCCTCCCTACCTCTATGGTCACAAATGTATTCTTGAAGAAGCAATCTGATAGGTAGGCGTACATACAGGTATACACCAAATGTTCATAATGATTGCTGTACAACTTGTTACCGACAGCCATACTGCTCATTATAAATGATAACACTGCTTTTTGTAAGGGAATAGATACCATAGGTACCATAGCTCCTGGTACTAGTGATCAGAGTGGGATGGGACTCATATTGCTATATTATTACAAAATCAAAAACTGGAAAAGAGGAAAATGGATTGTTGTAAATGCTATGCCAAGAGTTACAAAAAAATGATCCTTTCATTAATAATTTGTTGCTTCCAGATACTCTCATTTTTCCAAGAGGACAGCTACCCAAGTAGCACAACTTAGATCCCTGAGTAGCAAGTGGGTGTCCTTACTGCTTAGGAGAGGTAACCAAAATTTAAGTTGCAAGAACAAGAAAACCAAGTACAAAATGAGATTCTAGAATTAACAGATTATGTTTGAGATTCATTTGGGCTCAGCACAGAGTGGAAGGAAAAGTAGAGGTAGAATATGGAAGCATATCCATTTGGACCTCTTTTTGTTTTAGGAAATACTAACGGGGAAAATGCTATGACAATATCCTAGTCTAAAATCTTTGAACTCCAAAGGCATATCCTGTTTGTGTATAGCTATTTGCCTGTTGTCTCTGTCATTAGAAAGTGAGCTCCTGGAGGGCAAGAAATGTTTTTGCATTTCTTTGTATCTCTAGGGCTTAGCACAGTGCCCGGTACATGGTAGGTGATTAATCAATGCTTGTTTACTTGGCTTGACCCAAGTTTGCTGCTCAGTGACTTATTCAGGGGAAAAAAAAAAAACACAAAACAAAAAAGACAGCCAGGCCTAATTGCCAGCTCACCTAGCAGGGTCCCCCTATTCTAGCTGCCATATGAAAAGAGTTGCCATCACACTGGGGTTGGAAAGGGGTAACCTATCTCCTACCATCTTTGGAAAACTCAGAGTACCACGATACCCTCTGGAATTTGGAGAGAACAAACAGAAGCTCTCTTTCCTCTCAACTGGTACTGCTCCCCACCCCCTATCACAGTCACAGGATTGTAGAGCATCAAGGAAGCTCTAAGGATTTGCTGTCCCATACCGAGGGGACAAGTCCTATCAGAGCTGAGTGACCAGAAGCAGAGGCACAAATGCTGAACCACCACATACCCAGAGGTTTTCAAAAGAGCTCTGGGTGAACACTCCTTGAGATGACTCCTATGGGCCAATTTAACCTCTAAAACAATTAGTTAAAAGATGTTATTGTATTTTAAAATTCCCTCACTAGTTCAATCTCTCCACATCCAGAACTTTCACTGGGGGCCAGTCTGTACCTGGCCTAAAACAAATAGAGATATTTCAATTATTAGAGGATCTTTGAGGTTCCTATGACCCTATGACTTCTCATGGTAACACATGAAATCACAGTTTAAGAAACCCAAACTGTAGTCCCAAACTTTTATCTTGAGTCAAAAAGGTGATATATTTGGAGTTAGAGGATTTTAAGTTCAAACCCAAGCCCTGCCACATAGGGCAAATCATTTGTAAAATGAGTGACCATTTAGCAGATAATCTCCAAGGCGCCTTCTAGCCCTAAGTCTATGTGATCCCAAAGAAATGAAATCCTACTATCTAAAGTGCATGGGTATTGCTTTGGCTGTACAGATCATTGGAATTCCAGAATTTAAAGGACTTATTTGGACCAAGGAATGTTCACACTGCTCCCTCTGCTGGCTTAGCAACTATAGTTAAATTTGAACTTAACCTACTACTCTCAATATTTTCATAGTCATAGAGTTGTAAGAAACCCTAGAAACATGATTGGATTCATTTATTTAGTTTTCAAATAACCAAGGGAAGAAACAGAGGGATTGCTTTCAAAGAGATAAAGCAACCATTTCATGAAAGGTTTACATACTCTTTGGAGAATCATCACATTAAAGGTGTTAAATATATTTAATTAAATGCTGTTCATTTAATACCTGCTAGAGCCAAACTATTGACATTTCCTGTCAATTGATTACATTGATCAACAAATATAAAAAGAAAAATAAAGAAAAATTACCAGTCTTAACTCTTCTCTGTCCAAAGTTCCTGCTTTCTTTTCCCCTGTTTTTCTGCTTGTCTATACTTTCTATCATTTTTTCCAAATATCATTGCCACCTATTCTTCTGCCATGGTTGAACACATGCATATCCACACACTTCTCTGTTATTCCACTTTATTGGAAATTTTTATGCAAAAAAAAAGTCTAAGTATCTATAAATGTAAATGAAAGATTACATTAAAAGGTGCTTATACTAACCTTAAAAGTACCTATGATAACAATACATATTTCATATTTTGTTGTTCACTTGTTTTCAGTCCTGTCTGACTCATTGTGACACCATTTGGGGTTTTCTTGGCAAAGATACTGGAGTAGTTTGCCATTTCCTTCTCCAGCTCATTTTACAGATGAGGAAACCAAGGCAAACAGGGTGAAGTGACTTGTCCAGGGTCACACAGCTGGTAAGTGTCTGTGGTCAGATTTGAACTTACAAAGTCTTCCTGACTCTTGTCCCTGCATTCTATCCATTGTGCCACCTCATATTGCATATAGGAAAGCCTTTATTTCACCCTACAAACAATGCAAAACAAAAAAGAACCCCTAGGGAAAGGCACTGCACCTATGTCTCGTTTTTATTGGGCCTCCTAGTAAGTTCTCTCTACCATTGAAGGGCAATACCTCTGCAATTTATAATCTTAGTGAGTTGCCCAGAGCAAAGATGTCAAAGATTGGCCAGTAGACCACATCCTGCCCACAACACTTCTGAGTGCAGCTAAAATCAGATAAAAATATAGTCGATAAATATTTAACAAAATAAATAAAAATATAATAAAAGATAGATAGTGTTACATTTTAAAACTAAGTTAATATGCAACCAGCAGAGATTCCTATGTATATCCCAATTCTATTGTAGTTTGACATTTCTGGCCTAAAGCATTAAAAAGCAAAAGACTTGCCTAGTGTCTCAAACCAGTATATGTTAGAGGTAAGACTTGAATCCAGGTCTTCCCGGCTTAGAAGCCAACTTCCTAGATACTACACCATGCTACATCGCAGGAACCCATAAACAATAAAAACAAACTTTCCACTCCCCCACCACCACCACCACCCCAGGCCCTATATCATCCTACAGGAACAATGTGCCCTCTATGTTTGATATGCACTTGTTGATGCCAGGAAATCAACCTGTAGCAAATAACGTATGGGCCCTACATGGGTAGAGAGGCTCACATGTATAGGGAGATCTGTCATTGTGTGTGGTTTAAAGGGAGGCAGAATAGACATCTCTACCCTCTTCTCCATCCACCCTTCTCCAAAGAAGATTTTTATTCCTGTCAGGAAAGGAAGCAGGAGGTTGGGGCTAGAGGCCACCACTCACTCTGCTCTCCTCAGAGAGAGGGGGTACAGAGCAAAAGTATATCTATCTGCTCTCTTAAATATTGTTCACCTAGGGGATTTGACTCAGTTCAAGCTAACTTTTTATCACTTTGTCATTTTGGAGGGAAGGGGGACCCCAAGTTCTATATCCAAGGCTTGACCCTTTTCCCACTAATACCAGTTCCACAATAAACGCACATAGAGAATAGCAAAGAGCCTATTTATCTGAATTGTAGCAAAACAGAAATCAGATATGGTATACATAGGATAATATAAACCAGGCAATACAGAGTGAAACAGCTCTCAAGATAACTCAGCTCAACCAAGAAAGGGTCCTGGATCTCAGGAAACTCCCTGATATCTCTAGAGGAGCAAACCGGGAATTGGGACATGATGAAGACTACCTGTTCCTCTCATGTATTCCCAGTCTTTTCCTTTATCAACAAGAAAGGGGGGGGGGGGTTCTTCCATCTTTTTCTCTTGAAGCTGGAAGCCAGAAGTGCCTGAATCTACTTCAAGACTGCTGAGAACTGAAGCTCTCACCTTTCTGCCTGCTCTGCCTTGCCTCTCACATAGGGCAAGGCCTTCATCTCTACCAGTAAGGAAAGAGTCCCAGTGGGTTTGGGATAGGTGTGGCAAACCCTTTACCTTCTAGTGAGCCCTCTCCCACCTTCTTTACCAGCACATTACTGGATAATCCTTCAGAATTATAGTATTACCTTCAGGGTTTGGGGCTTCTCCAAAAAGGTCATTTTGACCTTTAGGTTGCTACCTTTACTGTGCAGGTAATTCATGGTAGTACTAGAAGGCAAGATCCACACTCGCTCCTCCACATTGTGTCTGTCCTTGCTACTAGCACCTCTAACTCCACAGCTGCGCTTCTCTCCAGGAGGCTAGGTCTAGGAACTCTCACCACTTCTCTAGATGGTTGAGCCCAGAAGTTCTCCCTGATTATTCGCTGCCTCCACTTACTACCATCTCTCAAACCAAATGGTTTCCTCATTCCCTGGGTCCTCTCTATAAACTGCTGAGAGATTCAACCTTTGCCTCTCCATAGATACCATCCTGGGGGCTTGTTTGGCTAGGGTTGGGGTCAGGAAGAAGAGAGGCCTGACCTGTGACCATATTCATCTCTCTATTTCTCCATCTAGACCTTCTTGAAATCTCTCTAGTTTGCTCCCCTTTTTAAAAATGAATCCCCAAGTTGCAGTTCAGACCTATGATAGCCAGACGTAAGCACATCAGACACCAAGATATAATCACTTATCTTCAGTGAGGCATAAATTCTCAACCCAAAGATATATTCCACTTCCATCAAATTAGTGTGACCAAAGTCCCAAATAAAGTGGTGATGGGGAACTTACACAAATATCAAAGTTAGCAATTAAAGCCCTCAGTTTTTAACTTCATCAAGAGGAACAGTCTCCTGGTCTCCTACACAAAATAATGTTACCATCTGTAATGCCATCAATAACTCTTTCAGTTCCCAATCTTCTCCATCCATTCCCTTGCATTGGTCACTGAACAAAAAGTATTTAGTTCAAAATGGGGGGGGGGGGGCAGAGCCAAGATGGCAGAGGGAAAGTAGTGACTTGCTAGAGTTCTCCCCCAAACCCCTCCAAATACCTATAAAAATGGCTCTAAACAAATTCTAAAGCAGCAGAACCCACAAAAAAACAGAGTAAAACAAATTTCCAGCCCAAGACAACCTGCATGACTGATCAGAAAGATATATCGCACTGGGCTGGGAGAGGAGCACAGTTCGGCGTGGGTGCGCAGGCCGCAGCGACCCTGGAGCAGGCCTCAGAGGACTGAATCGCAGACTGCTGTGGCAGTTTCCAGACTTCTCAACCCACGAACGCCAAAGACAACTTAGAAGGTCAGTGGGAAAAGTCTGTTACTGTGGTGAGAGAAGAAGCTAGGTTTCAGCCGCAAGTCCCTTGGGGCAGCTGCTGCGTCCTGAGCTTCCAGCCCACAGACTGAGGGGGAATTCAGTGGCTGATCAGAGGAGGATTGCATGAATCTCTTTACCAGGGCGGAGGCAGAAATCTCTTGCTTTGCCCGTGCTTGGATCTGAGTCACAGTTCTGAGGGGCGGTCCTGGGGCAAGGAAGAGTGCTGGCGAGGTGGAGTTTGTTGTGGGGCAGTGGAGAGGAAACACTTCGCCCCTTATCATAGCACCTTAGAAGAACTGACACTTTTCAGGTCCCTAGAATTATCTTTGAAAATAGCTGTACAAACCCCCAAAGCTTGGGACAGTAAAATTCTCCACATTGGAAACAGACTCTTACCTTAACAAAGAGTTTAAAACTCAAGTAACTGGTTGGGATCATGAGCAAGCAGCGCAAAAAGAGTCAGACTATATTATCTTACTTTGGTGACAAAGAAGATCAAAACATAAAACCAGAAGAAGAAAACAAAGTCAAAACTCCTACATCCAAAACTTCCAAGAAAAATATGAATCAGTCCCAGGCCTTGGAAGAGCTCAAAAGGGATTTTGAGAAGCAAGTAAGAGAAGTAGAGGAAAAACTGGGAAGAGAAATGAGAGTGATGCAAGAAAATCACGAAAAGCAAGTTAACAGCTTGCTAAAGGAGACCCAAAAAAATACTGAAGAAAATAACACCTTAAAAAATAGCCTAACCCAAATGGCAAAAGAGGTCCAAAAGGCCAACGAAGAGAAGAATGCCCTAAAGAGCAAAATTGGACAAATGGAAAAGGAAGTCCAAAAGCTTACTGAAGAAAATACTTCCTTAAAAATTAGAATAGAGCAATTGGAAGCTAGTGACTTTATGAGAAATCAAGACACTGTAAAACAAATCCAAAAGAATGAAAAATTAGAAAACAATGTGAAATTTCTCATTGGAAAAACAACTGACCTGGAAAATAGATCCAGGAAAGAGAACTTAAAAATTATTGGACTATCTGAAAGCCATGATCAAAAAAAGAGCCTAGACATCATCTTTCAAGAAATTATCCACGAAAACTGCCCTGATATTTTAGAACCAGAGGGCAAAATAGAAATTGAAAGAATCCACTGATCACCTCCTAAAAGAGATCCCCAAAGGGAAACTCCTAGGAATATTGTAGCCAAATTCCAGAGCTCCCAGGTCAAGGAGAAAATATTACAAGCAGCCAGAAAGAAACAATTCAAGTATTGTGGAAACACAATCAGGATAACACAAGATTTAGCAGCTTCTACATTAAGGAACCACAGGGCATGGAATATAATATTCCAGAGGGCAAAGGATATAGGATTACAACCAAGAGTCACCTACCCAGCAAAACTGAGTATAATCCTTCAGGGGAAAAAATGGTCATTCAGTGAAATAGAGGACTTTCAAACATTCTTGATGAAAAGACCAGAGCTGAATAGAAAATTTGGCTTTCCAATATAAGACTCAAGTGGAACATGAAGAGGTAAACAGGAAAGAGAAATCATAAGAGACTTATTAAGGTTGAACTGGTACATTCCTGCATGGAAAAATGATATTTGTAACTCATGAGACCTTTGTCAGTATTAGGGTAGTTGGAGAGAAAAAATTATATGTAGGAGGGGAAAGGGACAAGAGAGTAGGGGGATGATAGAGAGGAGGGCAGACTGGGAAAGGGGGTAATCAGAAGCAAATACTTCTGAGGAGGGACAGGGTCAAAAGAAAGAATAGAATAAATGGGGGGGTGGGATAGGATTAAGGGAAATAGAATTAGTTTTTCACAGCATGTCTACTATGGAAGTGTTTTGCATAACTGCACATGTACAGCTTGCCTTTTCAATGAGGGTGGGTGGGGAGAGAGGAAGGGAGAAAATTTGGAACCCAAAGTTTTAAAAACACATGTTTAAAAAAAATGTTTTTACATGCAACTGGGAAATAAGAAATACAGGAAATGGGGTACAGAAATCTATCCTGCCCTACAGGAAAATAGAAGGGGAAGGGGGGGAGATAGCAGGGAAAGCAGACTAGGGGAAGGGGTATTCAGAACGCATGCATCTTGGGGTGGGGGAGGGGCAAGATGGGGTGAAAATTTGGAACTCAAAATCTTATGGAAGTAAATGTTGAAAACTAAAAATTAAAATTAAAAACAAAAAAAATGGAACACCAGTGGAGAAATCCATACACTGGGGACATCAGCTCATCTTTTGGCTTCCTGTGTGATAACTTAAATAAAATTAGCCAACATAAAAAAAAATGAGGAGGGAGGAAGGGTAAAGCAGACTGGTAAAATGTTTTTTACATTTTTATTATCGTTTTATTACATTTTAAAATGTAAAACCCATTCATAGCTCTAGGGCTATTTTTAGAACACAGTTTAATTAATTTCTCAAGTCCACAAGCATTTATTAAGTACCTACCACGTGCCAAGAACTGTGCTAATAATCACTGAGGATACAAAAAAAAGTCCTTGCTCTCAAGGAGTTCACAGTCTAATGAGGGAGACATCATGCAAAAAATATTTGCAAACAAGATACATACAGGATAAATTGGATATTTCAACAGAGGGAAGGCATTAGCATTAAGGAAGATTGAGAAAGGTTTCCTGTAGATGATGGAATTTTAGCTGGGATTTGATGGGAACCAGGGAAGCCAAGAGATGAAGATGAAGAGGGAGAGCATTCCAGGAGCAGGAGCAGCCAGCAAAAACACAGAATCAGGAGTGTCTTGTGTGAGGAATAATAAGGAGACCAGTGTCACTGGATTACAGAATGTATGGATGGAAATGAGGTGTAAGAAGTCTGGAAAGGCAGGGTGACAAAACTGTCTGAGAGTTCAATGAGTAGGTACTGCTACCAATAACCAATCAAAGATGTGAGATAGGAAACAGCAATTATACTCAGAGCACAGGCCGCACTGAACTCTTATCAATCTGTCAGTGAGCCCAGTGCATATCAGTTTTGGTAACTTTATATGAAAGGTGAATATATAAGCAGGATGGGTACAATGGAATTTCACAGAGAGCAAAAGGGGAAGATGAGGATTTATACATCAGGAAGCAAACAACATGAGGAAAAGCTAAGAATATAGATAACTGGAAGGTCAAGGAACTTCAGACAATGTCAGGAAGTTCAGGATAGAGTCTGAAGCAAAGTTTTTCTTAGCACAGTGGAGGGTAAGAAAACTTAGCCAGCCATATTATGAAGAAACCAGGTGATGAAGTTCTTTAAATACTAACAGAGGTTGTATTTGATTCTAGAGATAATAGAGAGCCACTGGAGTTTGTTGATGAGGGGAGGGTCAGACCTGCTCTTTGGGGAGATCAGTTTGACAGCTGAGCGGAGGATAGAATCAAGTAGGGAGAGACTTGAGACAAGGAGAGCCACCAGAATCCTACTGTAATAGTCCAGGAGTGAAGTAAAGAGAGGCCCTCTGAGAAGTATGGAGAATAAGGAGGCAGTTAGCTGGTGCAATGGATAGAGTCCTGGGCCTGGAGTCAGGAAGACTCATCTTCCTGAGTTCAAATGGGGCCTCAGACACTTACTGGCTGTGTGACCCTGAGCAAGTCACTTCATCCTGTTTGCCTCAGATTCCTCATATGTAAAGTAAGCTGGAGAAGGAAATGGCAAACGACTCCAGTATCTTTGCCAAGAAAACCTCAAATGGGTTGGACACAAATGAACAACAATAGCAAATAAGAACCAACTATTTCTATTACTTGTTGATTTTTTTTAAGTATCTGACTCTGTAGAACATAATACAACCTTAAAGGTTCTCCACCAACAAGGAACCAGAAGAAGAGATGGATAGTCACGAAGCAAGAACAAGCAATAATTAGACTGACAGTTTGAGTGTTGTGCTGTTATTCATTATATATTGAAAGAGGACCTGTAGCCCATAGGGTGACTCATTTGTGGGAAATTTAGAGAAAGGCATAAAAAATAATCATAAAGGTTGAGATAGCCTATATAAGATGAAGAAATATCCATGATGATATAATAAGAATAACAATGAGAGCTGCAATCACATGACCAGCAAGATGGTGGAGTAGTCGTTTTCCATAAACTTACCCAGCCTAAAAATGTCAGAAAAAGGAATTATGTGCCAAATATATAGTAACTAAAGCTGAATCCACAAGACAAGCAGACAGAAACAGTGGATAATGTAAAAACTTCAAGATATACCACCAGACAACTGTACTACTTAGAGCTTTATTTTAGCACCCCACACCTATCCTCATCATATGTCTGGAAAAGCCAGCACAAGCAACTCTAGAGGGCTGTGCTTCAGGGTCTTTGGGGGTGGGGGAAGGGTCTTGCCTAATTTTCTGCCCCTCACTAAGATAACAGGTATTATCATCTCCATTTTACAATACCCTTTTTATAGATGAGGAAACAGGCTAAGAGAGGTTGTATCTTCCTTGGGATCACACAGTTCTTAAGTGTCAGATAAAAGATAAAATAATGAGCATTGGTGTACTGATACATTACTTTTTAGCTCTTCACTTTATGATTTGATCTCTCATATAGACTGTAAACTCCATTAGGTCAAAGATGATGTGTTATACTTAGTTCTTTGTGTGTCACACAACATGTAGGCTGAGCCCTTGGGGGTAGTCAGTAAGAACTTAATTGATTGGTTGCCTAGTTAATCTGCAGTTGTCATTCAATGGAGCAAGGAACTACATGACATACCAACGTCTACTGACCAGGCTGGAGTAGAAAATAGGAATATATCTTGCTACAAATAGTAGAATTCTTTCTTCTCATTGGTTTTGCGTAAACTTGGCTTCTCACTTCACCACTCAATTAAATCTGCTTTCTCCAAAGTTATCAATGATATCTTAGTTGACAACTCTACTGATCTTTTCTCAACCTTGATCTTTCTTGACATCTCAGCAGTCTTTAACACTGACACCCTCTTCACCTTGATACTCTCTTCTCCCTTGGTTTTCATGATACTGCTCTCCCCTAGTTTTCTTCTTACCTATGTGGTCACTCTCTCTCAGTTTGCTTTTCTGGATCTTCTTTTCTGCTCACAGTGGATGTCCCCAAAGGCTCTGTCCTGGGCCTTCTTCTCTTCTCCTTCTATACGATTTCACTTAATGATCTCATCAGCTCCCATAGATTCAATTATCATCTTCATGATGATGATTCTCAAATCTACTTATCCAACAAAAAACTCTCTCATGACCTTCAGTTTCACATTCCCAAACGTCTATTGTATGTCTTGAACTGGAGGTCCATAGACACTCAAACCGTCCAAAACTAAATTCATTATCTTTCTCCCCATAGCCTCCCCTCTTCCTAACTTCCTCATTACTTTTGAGGGCATCTCCCTCCCAGTCACCCAGGTCAGCAACATAGGAATCATCATTTTCTCAACACTCACATTCAATCAGCTGTCAAGTCCTATTGATTCTACCTTCGTAACAGTATCATATGCTGATACATGATGGATCTGTGATTTCATCACCATAGTGAACAGCTATTGTGGAATATTCCTCTACCAACACAGATCATACAGTACTACTATAAGATACTGTCATTTTTTTTTGGTACCAGACCAGTGACTACATTGACATAGGGAATGTCCATTGAGGAAACATCTACCACCAATGTTGTTGTTCAGTAATTTCAGTCATGTCTGACTCTTCATGACCCCATTTGGTGTTTTCTTGGCAGAGATACTGAATTGGTTTGCCATTTCCTTCTCCAGTTCATTTTACAAAAGAGGAAACTGAGACAAACTAGGGTCATACAGCTAGTAAGAATCTGAGGCCAGATTTGAACTCAGGAAGATGAGTCTTTCTGACCCCAGGCCTATCACTCTATCTACTGTGCCACCTAGCTGTCCTCTACCACCAATGCAGATCAGCAATTGCTCTACAATTTATGGTCCTAGAGAGTTATCTGGGGCACTGAGAGATAAGTGACTTGCCCATGGTCACACAGCCAATATGTGACAGAAATAGACTTAAACTTGGGTCTTCCTTACTCCAGAGTTGGCTCTCTCTCCACTACACCACCTGTTACTCTGTTACTATACTAGGGTTAGTTTGTTAGTTACAATTTATTATAAATATAAATATATATACAAATACATATGTATATCTGTACATATACATACACACATATATATAAAATCAAATATATAATATATAAGCATAATAATATAATTAATATAAGCATAGCAATAAATAATATTAAATATATAATTATATATTGTTAAACATGGACCTAATCAATCAGTAGATTAATAATTTTATATGTACAAATATTATATAAATACATATATATTACTAGGGACAGTTATGTGGCTCAAGGATAAAAACACTGGGCCTAGAGTCAGGAAAACTTGAGTTTGAATCCAACCTCATAATCCTGGTCAAGTCACTTAATCTCTGTCTTCTACCTCAGTTTCCACAACTGTATAATAACTGAGATAATAACAGCACCTACCTCCTGGGGATTATTGTAAGGATCAAATAAGATAATGTTTTTAAAGTATTTAGTACAATGCCTAACACACAGTAGGTACTTAAAAATTGCTTGTTCCCTTCCTTCCCTTCTCATTTAGATATGCCACCTCTTTGCCCAAGGATTATTCTCTTTCAACATTGATTTAATGAGAAGTCTCAACATGCCAGGTCTCCAGATGGAGACACATGGTACAGCTTCATTTCTAGAACAGCAAGTCTCTAATACACAGGCATTCATAATTACTAGGTTAATCCATCGGCTCCTTCAAATTAATAGGCCAGCGCTCTGAAGTAGTCAAGAACTGCCAGAACACTCCCAAGTGTTTGGAAAGCTCTAGCTGGTTGTTTATTCATTTCCATGAGATTTGATGTACTATTCAACTACCTTACCTCTTCTTGGAATTGAGCCCTTTGGCTGACTCTGCTCTGTGAAAACAACATGTCCCTCTCCTGTCTCAAAAAAAGAACATTTTGTCTTTGTTCTATCTCAGCCCTTTTTTTTTTTTGAAAGAAAAAAAATATTTATACTGTACTCTGAGTTTCAGGCACAGGTCTGCCAAAAATAATTTTATTTAACATTAATCCACTATCCAACTATTTTCTAGATTAGAGAAAGAGATATCTAAACCAGTATAGTCCCTCCCACCCTACCATGCCCTTGGACATATTCTTCTTTTCCAAGATGATTTGAGGTAACATTTATAAGAATCTTGAACAAGAAAAGATCATAATATGTTAAATACAGCTTTGGGCTTGCATTCCAAAACAAGTTACTACTAAGTTAAGAAACTTGGACACTTCTCTACAGGTTGGATCAAGAGTCTTAGCAAGACCTGGGTTCAAATCCTATCTCAGATATTTACTAGCTGTAAGATCTTGGGCAAGTCAGTCAACTTCTATCTCTATCTCAGTTTCCTCATCCATAAAATGCAGATAATATTAGCACCTACCTAACAGGGTTGTTGTGAGGATTAAATGAGATAATCAGTGCCTGACACATAGTAGCGGCTCTTTAAATGCTTATCCCCTTCCCTTCCCACAAATATAATAAATAAAAAAAGATAGTGCCTACCCTCAAGGAGCTTACATTCTAATAGCATCTTCCTCCCAGAGTTGTAATAAGGATAAAATGAGATATTTGTAAAGTGCTTTGCAAACCTTAAAATGCTAGCTATTTTTTTAATCTAAGGGACCTTTTCTCTAGGAGCAATATCTAAATCCCTTTTCAATGAAGAAGGGTAGGTTATCAAGCCAACTGTTTCAGGGAATGAGGAAGGCAAAGCTCTTAACCAGAGTTACCCTTGGTTCAAAGTTTGGTTACCACTTTTAATCCATTTCCTTAAAAAAGGCCTTTTGTGCTCCACCACCTAAGCCATCCAAGGAGACACATCTGGAAAGGGTTTTAGGCTAGAGAAAATATTTTTTCTTAATATTTTCAGTGAAACTAAAAAGGAGGTTTTTAATATGCTTCCAAACTTCCCATATTCATGCTTCTAATTTTTTCCTATCCTTTCTCATCTTTCCTTGATGTCATTTTCTACTCTTTTCTTCACTCCCTTTCCATCTCCAATCTCTGCTTCTCTTCAAAAGAGCCTTGTCCTAACCTCTCTGCATTTTGAAGCTCCTTCACTCTAACCCTCCCTCCTGCCTCTTTTCCACTTCCTCATTTCTCTGTTGCTTTTGTCTCACATTTACATCTCTTTCCTCCTGTATTCCCCCTCCTCATTGTCTTTACTCCTCATCTGGATGACGTTATGTCATTCTTAGAACATACATCTTTTATTTGGTTGCTACAGAAATATGATCTTTAAAATCTGCCTTATGTTATCTAAATATATGTAACTTAGAAAAAAATTTGACAATACTCCTAAAATCCCTATAGGAAAACTATACATGTTTCATTTTGAAATTTATCAAATCAGTCAGTACCTAATGAACACCTACCACTTGTCCATGCTAGAGTAGGCAGTATACAAAATAAAGAAGCCATGGGCTGAAAAGAAAAGAAAAAGCAATGGGCTGAAGGGTCAGGCGATTTGGTTTAAAGTCTCAGCTCTTCTATTAACCCTTTATATTACTTTGGACCGATCACTTCACTTCTCTGAATCCCAGTCTCTTCTGCTATAAAATAAGGAGTTTGGAATCAATTGATGATCCTTTCCTGTCCTAACACTGCAGGTCTAAGGTTGAATCCCTGCCAGCCTCAACAGCTTAAAACCTATTAGGAAAAGGACATATAAAACAGATACATGGAAAAATCAATAAATCATAAGTGTTCATAAAGCATTTGGATGTGCCTCCAAGGATTTTTCTTTTAAACAAGCTTTTATTGAACACTCAGTCATACCCTTATTTATATTCATCAAACTAAAGAAATTAAAACTATTCACATTTTACTTGAAAATGGAACAAAAATGCAAATTTTTGAGACAGGGTATAGCTAGGCGTATATATGCAGTAAATGCAGTATTACATATTAACAACATCCTATGTTATCTGATAAAATTAAATATTATTTTTATAAATTCTCAAGTAGCAAATAATGAGGACGCTAAGGAGAGGTAATCAATAAATAATTACTCATTCATCTAAAAAAAGAAGAATCATTGGAATAAAGAAATCGTTCCATTAAAATATCATCTTAGTGAAAATCAATTTCCTTTTGATATTTAAATACCAGTGAAGTCATTAAAATTTAAATATGTCTAATTGACCCATATGAAAACACTCAGTAATTAATCAATTGGGCAGCTACTATGGCATAGTGGATAGAGAGCTGGGCCTGGAAACAGGAAGACTAATCTTCCCTGTTTGCCTCAGTTTCCTCATCTGTAAAATGTGCTGGAGAAGGAATGGCAAACCACTCCAGTATCTTTGCCAAGGAAACCCCAAATGGGGTCATAGAGACAACTGAAAACAACTGTGGGAGCATATTTATTACCTTCAAGTTCATATTACCAGTTCTATAATAAATAGCAATACACTATTAACCACAAGAAAGCCCAAGGGACACACAAATTCCTTTCCGAATTTTCCTCAGCATTTTCTCTACTAAGTAACAATGTAAAATTATTGCCAGTTTTTACAGCACATATTTTCTTTCTTTCCAACTATCTTTTTCTCTTTCTTTTCTTTCTTTTCAAACACAGATACTTGTTTGGTCTCATTCTAAGCTAATAAACTAGAATTATTTTGATATATGAATCTATTTTATAAAATATATTCCATTTTGCAGTCCACATAGCTGTTGCTTCATTAGTCTAAAAGTTAAACTAGGGCAGGGTAGTAGATTTGCTCAAAGATGGACAATTGCCCAAGGATGAGAAATTTGTCCCTAGGTGGAATACTGAAAAGATCTCAGGGCTAGGCTGTCTGAGAAAGGAGGAAATGCTTCCTCAAGCCAAAGAATTCTCAAAAGCCTCTCTGCTCTAGAGAAGGGTTGTTGGACCTTCGCAAAGGATTTTAAAAAAAAAAAAGTTAGGAATTATATAGCACTTTAAGATTTGCAAAGCACTTTATAAATATCTCATTTTATCCTTATAACAACTCTGGGAGGTGGGTGCTATTAGTATGTACGTTCCTGGAGGGTGGGAGCTGTCTTTTTTGCTTATATTAGTGTGAAGGGAAGGGAATGAGCATTTATATAGCACCTACTATGTGCCAGACACTGAGTATCTCATTTGATCCTCACAACAACTCTGTGAGGTAGTTGCTAATATTATCTATAATAATTATGTAATAATAATCCGAACCCAGTCTCATTGTAGGAGGGAAAGAAGGGGGAAGGATCTCAGGCAAGGCAAAATAGAGGAGGCTGTTTTCAAGCCCCTGCTGGAGGCAAATGTCTTCCTAGGAATGCCTATGATTCACCCCCACCCCCAGGACTTTCCTTTCCCTTGAAGCCTTTCCTTCTTAAAAATTCCTTCAGAAATGAGCCTAGGATTTTTAGTTAAGCAATAAGAAGGGACATAGAGAAGCCCAGCTCTCTCACATAAACCCCAGCAAATATTTGAAAATGACCCCAGAAATTCCAATGATAAAGAAAACCAAAAAGAAACAGAAACAAGCTGTTCTATCCAGTCCAGAAGAGCAGAAGAAGCTTGCCAGAAGACTGCAAAAATTTCGCACGGATATCACTATGGAAGCTAGCATGAGTGCTTGGAGAGGGAGAAGCCGGAAGGCAGGGAGAGGCATCATGCTAAAGAAGCCACCTGGAATCCGGGTAAACCAGCCTCAAATCCACAGAGGCAGGAAGAGCAGCCACACCTGGGAGGACAAGTAAAGGAGCCACAGTGAGGCAGAGATGGGGATAAGAGCTATGCCAGGGAAACTGACCAACCAGTGCTCTGAGCAGGGGTGTTGAAAATCATCATGAGCTCCAGAAATGGGGGATGTGGAGTCAGATCCTGAACCCTAGCTTTTCAGAAAAGAAGCAAGAACAGAACTAACCTCTATAAGTCACTTACAGACTTGGGAGACATGGTCATGCATTTCTCTGATCATTAGTAGTCCTGGAAAAAGTCAGGGTCAATTTAGGGCCTGGGTGCCAGCAATAGGAGGTTCTAAATGGGACCTTCTGGGGCAGCTAGGTGGTACAGTGGATAGAGCACTTGGCTCTGGAATCAGGAGGACCTGAGTTCAAATCAGGCCTCAGACACTTACTAGCTATGTGACTCCAGGCAAGTCACTTAGCTATTGCATCCCCACCCCCCAAAATAAATAAATAAATAAAATAAGACCTTGGGCATAGTATGATCTCCAACATTCCACTGAGGCTCATCAGCACCACAGCAAGGGATGGAACTAAATCCAAATAGGAGATAATACCAGGAGAAGAAGAGAGTCCAGTCAAGGCAAGAACCAGGACTGAACCAGCAGATGACCTAGAGAGGAGCTGAGGACTGAGAGAGAGGACAGGATCTGACACCAACCACATCATCGTGATCAGCAATGGTACAACATCCAGGCTACATGAAGACAGAAGCAAATACGTTTTGTCCAGGCCATCCAAGGGGACCAGAAGGACCAGAAGGGAATGGGCCAAGCAAATATCCTAAATCAATAACTTAGGCTGAAAATATGAAGTAATGGAAGAAAACAACAAATACAATGGAGAAATACAAGAAAGAAAGCCCAAGAAGGAAGCCCATAAAAAGAGAGAAATTCCACGACAACTTCAAGCAGAGTCTAAAACCATGAACAGAACAAAACAAGAAACTGCTTTGACTATAAAGACTGTAAGAATGGCTGTAAGAAATGAATCCAGAAGGGCAGCTGGGTGGCGTAGTGGATAGAGCACCGGCCCTGAATTCAGGAAGACCTGAATTCAAATCCGGCCTCAGACACATAACACTTACTAGTTGTGTGACCGTGAGCAACTCACTTAACCCCATTGCCTAGTGAAAAAAAAAAAAAAAGAAATGAATCCAGAGATTAAATGAAATTATAAATGACATGAAAGCTCAGGGGGGAAAATTGCAAAATAAAAGAATAAATAGCTTAGAACAGAGGATAGAAAATGTTACATAAGTAGTGGAGCCTTTGAAAAATAAAATAGAGGAAGGAGAACTCAATGACTCCACATGAAAAGAAATATTAGAAGAGAGGTCCTTAACCTGAAATACATGAATTTGGGTTTTTTTTAATATTTTGATAACTATTTTAATATAATTGATTTCCTTTATAATCATATGTATTTTATTTTGTACATTTAAAAACATTATTCTAAGAAGCAGTCCATAAGTTTCACCAAACTGCCAAAAGGATCCATGACACACACAAAAAAGGTCTTTTTTTTTTAATCCCATATTAGCAAAAAAAAAAAAAAAAAGTCAAATGAAAGAAATAGAAGAAAATATAAAAGAGCTATTGTCAAAAATTCCTAACCTTGAACACAGATCAAGAAGAATTCATTGAAGATTCACCAAATTCCCTGAAAAATAAAATACCCAGATTAATAGGGGAGAGAAAGAAAGAGAGAGAGAGAGAGAATTTAAATACTCTCAGAAAAAGAATTTGAACAAGTTATAAAGGAACTTCTGAAAGAAAAAAAAAACAAATATCAGATGGATCTACAAGTAAATGTCATCAAATTATTGAAAGGTAAGCTGACTCAGTGATCTAGTGTTCCCAGCTCTGCTTGTCGATCAGTTTTAGGGGAGGAGTCACCCAATCTGCATCTTTGTATTACCTGCTATCAATACATAGCAGGTCATTTCCTACCCATTGAACGGCATATAAAGGCAATTCAGGAAGAATGAAGATATATTGGCCCATCCCATTTTGCTGACATTGACCTATCCAAATTGTCTTTATCTCATTACAAAAGTTATCAATAAAATCGAGCTCCATCTTGAATCCCTTGCTGATCAATGTGTTGCTACCTTGACATACCTTTAATAAACTCCTTTTAATTCTCTTTCCTGAGTTTTGTCTTGTTAATAAGGGCAAAAACTTGAACAAAGAATTTTCCTTGTAACAAAACGTTCAAAGAATAACTAATTCTAATGTTACATAAATTATTTGCCAAAATAGGGAAAGATGAGATCCAATAAAACTCGTACAAGACAAATATGGTCTGAATACCTAAACCAGAGAAAAATAAAAGAAACTATAAATTTCCCTAATAAACATGAATTCAAAAGTATTTAACAAAATATTAGTAAAGAGGTTATATTAAAATATTATATACTATGTCCAAGTTGTCCTGGTGTATGGTGGGACCCAGAGAGTGAGAATGTGAGCTATGACTCCTGTAGCAAATAAAACCCTTGAGGGACAGAGTTTCCAGGTAATTAGGTAACCAAAGACACCAAGGGAAACTCTGAAACACCTTAAATCAGTGTATACCTTCTGATAGATAACTCCCCTGACAAGTGAAACTCAATCCTGATTGGTGGACATTTAATGAAGAAACAGACTAAAAGTCTTCAGCTCCTCCAACCTAGAACATAGCTTAATCATGAGACTCAGGAGCCTCCAGCGATCTGGGCAGGGGAAGTCATTTCCATCTGGACCTCTCTGGCTAGTTTTTTCCTTCATGAGCTGGGTCACTCTAAACTCTAATGAAGGGCATCAAGGGCAGTGGTTCCTTCCCCCAGGATAAGGGCTCACCCAGACTGGATTCCATTTATACTCTAAACAGAAATTAGGTTTTCCAGTTGTGTAGGGTTCCCCACAATCTAGTTAACAAGCATGTGCCTTGGGGGCTAGAAGTAATCTTGTCACTCAGTCACACCTTTCAGAGATAAGAATTGGTACCTCCACATACATATACAGGCTCAGACATTCCAATACATAGAGACACAGAGAGATGCACGTAGATACAGAGACACAGATACACTGACACAGCAAAATAGATAGATACACACAAAAATTCAAGTGTCTCAACACACACAAACAAGGGAAGATAAAAATTAGGAAGACATACAGACATTGATGTCTACATAGACATCAGACACCTATACAGACATATGCATGAACACATGCACAGAAACCAAAACAAAAATACACAGAGAAAGATAAATACATACCAAGACACAAAGAAATATACTCAAGGAGACAAATACACACACATACACTCACAAACCTATACAACATATAAGTTCATACACAGATATTCAGATAGCGGACAGAGACGAGCTGACTTGCAGAGCTACACAGAGATACTAATACATACATTCAAAGATACATATATGCTAAGGCAGATCCTCCCTCTCTTTCTCTCACACACACAGACATCCTCAGTCAGACAGACATTCACACTCACACACAAACCTAGATACTCAAACCAACAGGCATTTGTAGCAGGTAGAAACATAAGAGCTGAGATTAAAGATGAGTTTAAACAAATACTAAAACTCTCTCTCTTTCTCTCTCTTTCTCTCTCTCTGTCTCTCTGTCTCTCTGTCTCTGTCTCTGTCTCTGTCTCTCTCTCTCTCTCTCACACACACACACACACACACACACATACACACAGAAAGACCCATATTATAAAAATGAGTGTTGAAAACCATCTTTACATGTAATTGCAAAAAATACTGTTTACAAAAAAAAAGAAACAGACCTAGTCCAGAAAAATGAATCCCCTCACTGGGTATGATCAAAAATATATGTCCCATTCTGTACCCTGA
>NW_020954585.1:21096327-21101701 GCF_900497805.2 Vombatus ursinus
TGAGCAGCCTCTCTTCCAAGATCAGTGAGTATTCTTGCAACTCAAAAGACTAAGACTCACAAGTATCTATAGATAACACATGCTCACATATAGAACAACAATAAACATATAGATATATGCACATAGGTATTCATATACATTAACACAATAGGACATACAGAGGAAGACACTCACATACTCATATAGACACACAAAGACATGCTTACACACATATAAATACTCATATACATAGACATCTATGCACACAGAGGCACATAAGCAGGTATGCATGCAGACATACAGACACATACACAAATTTTCACACATGAAGATGTGCACAGAAGTGGGCATTCACACACACAAGCGTTCATACATAAAGACACCCACATAGAAACATTCAAAGATGCTCATACACACAGAAAGAAGCTAACAGATAGTTGGACAGACAACTGAATGTACACAGATACACACAGATAAATGCTCACACTCTCAGACACAGAAACACTCTTATCTCCATTCACAGACACACAGGTACACACACACACATACTCTGACACTCATAGAAACACATCTACATAGACATAGAAACATACAGACGCATTCCGATGGAGACAGATATTTACACACAGACACGCACATACATATCTATGACTATGGTTAAAGTAGACATAACATTATGGCTTGGACAAAATAAAAGATGAGCTTACACAAAGCCATGGTTTCCAGACTATTGAAATTCTGGAACATAGATCTCTTTTTCAAGTCATGAATCGCCTTTAACCATGCTCATAACTGATGGGATAGGGGAGCATTTTAAAACCAGAATCAGCCCCAAATCTTCCACAACTACATGAGGAGATTCCAACACATGACTCATATCCCACAGAAAATGAAATGTTTACAGAAAAATTCCCAAGAGAAAAAAAAAGCATGCTTTTTCCAAAATCCACTCAGTTTTAAAGCCTTAATCTTCCCTTTCAAGCATTGTTTTCCATAACCACCTTGTTTTGAAATCTAAAATAATATATCCCCCCCCCATTCTGTGGGCTTCAACCTCTCTGACAGATTTGTGTGGTCCTACCCAGAGACAGAGTGATGGATTAAATGAACTCTCATGACCCCTGACAGACCTATAATTGTGTGTGGTGGTGTTTGGTTTATTGGTCTGAAGTGCAGAGAAAATAATATGTGCTGTACTACCCACCTCTATCCTGGATATACAAAACAAAGACTTAGATTCTAACTTAGTTTTACAGAATGCTAAGGGTAGACTATCAAAAGTATCAGGTTTCAACCTGAAACATACTGAGCTAAAATTACTGTAGAAGTTTTCATAAATTTCTCATGCACTGCTTGTAACTAGGGCAGGGCAACCAGCCTTTGTCAAAGGGCACTAAAATTTGTCGTTGTTGTCCATCCTTCATTTTTGAAGACCAGTGACATCATGGTGATGTCTTGACTTGCATGTGAAGTGAGGCAGAGCTGTGCAAAGTCATCAGCCTCACTCTTCTTCCCAGAGTTGTTGAAGTCAAGCAGTAAGACAAGTCAGGATAACCAGCAATGGCCCAGGATGCAGTGGACAACCTTGGCATCTTCAGTGTCTAACCAAGCTCTAAGCACTCCACAGCACCTGCATCAGCCACCTTCATAGCCATTGGAACAAATTGTTGTCATCCATCCATTCTTCTAGAGGAAGTCTTCACATGCTTGGGGGAGACACTCCCCTAACTGACCGACAGGAAACCTACCAGTTACCCTCAGTCTGGTTTAGTCCACCTGCAAAGATAGTTTTTTGGTTTTTTTTTTCTTTTTCAAAGATAGTTTTACTAGAGTGTGGCTGCTGTGGATACTACAGCTTTTTAGAGCTACCAGTGTTGTTCATCCTTCATACTGGAAGAGGACCAATGACATCACAAACATGATGTCTTGACTTGTACATGAATTGGATTTAAGTGATAAGAACTGGGTGAAGATGGATACCAAAGGTGGATGAGCAGTACTGAAAATGGCTGGGAAAACTCTCACACCAGAGATGCTAGTCCTCCCTGAACAGCCCACACACCCCAGCAGCTAGGTGGAAGTGGATAAAACACCAGGCGTAGTGTCAGTAACAACCGCATTCAAATCCAACCACAGACACTTACTAGCTGTGTGACCTTGGGCAAGTCACTTAACCCTGATTGCCTCAGTTTCTTCCTCTGTAAAAAGAGCTGGAGAAGGAAATGGCAAACTACACCAGTACCTTTGCCAAGAAAACCCCATGGACAGCTGGTCTGTGGGGTAAAGAAGAGTGGGACAGGACTGAATGACTCAACAACAACAACATGCTCCAGGTTCTTTGCTTGGTGCTAGAGATACAAAGAACAAAAACACAATAGTCCCTGCCTCTAAGGAGTTTACATTATACCAGGTACATCCAAAATATATACATATACATACATACATATGTGTATATATGTGTGTACACACACACACACACACGCGCGCACGTATGGTTGACTTATGGTTACTCAAAGAGGACCAAAATGACATCACTATGTTGGAGTCAAGGTACAGCATCTGACTGTGACTGATCAGACCAATATGAGCTTGGAAGGCTCTACTACGGGTCGGGCACAAGTAGTTCATATGGGCATTTGGAATGAAGATGCTTCTAGGTTTGCACACCTCACATTTCTTTTGAAGTACTGCAATTCTGCTTCACTCATAGAGCAAAGCGCCTTGTTTGATGCGGGCACACCATGCTGGGAGGTCCTTTGCCAGTGTCTCTCATGTCATGCAATTGATTCCAAAGTTCTTCAGAGAGACCTTGAGAGTGTCCTTGTATCCCTTCTTCTGACCACCATGTGGTCACTGTCTTGCCTAAGTTCTCCATAAAACAGTCTTTTAGGCAAACATACATTTGGCATTTGAACAATGTGGCCATCCCATTGGAGCTGCACTCCCTGCAGTCGAATTTGAATGGTTGGCAGTTAAGTTTAAGAAAGGATCTCAGTATCTGGTACCTTATCTTGCCAGGTGATCTTTAGAATCTTCCTAAGACAACTCATATTGAAGTGATTCATTTTCTTGGAATGGGTAGACTGTCCAGGTTTCACAGGCATATAACAATGAGATCAACACAATGGTTCTGTGGACCTTCAGTTTGGTAGGCAGTCTAATACCCTTTTCTTCCCACACTTCCTTCAGAGTCTCCCAAACACTGAGCTAGGCAATGCATACATCAACCTCATCATCTATGTGAACATCCTTGGAAAATATACTGCCAAGGTAAGTGAACTTATCCACAGTATTTAAAATTTCTCCATTTGCTGTAACTGATGGTTCCACGTACGGATGATGTGGTGCTGACTGGTGGAGAACCTCTCCAAAATTAGCACAAACCTCAGAGAATCAATCCATACTTTGTTGCATCTCAGCTTTAGTGGCTGCATTGAGTATGCAATCATCTATGAATAAAAAATTATGCACCAACTCTCCACTTAAATCTTGATTTGTAGCCTTTTCAACTTAAATAATTTATCATCAGTGTGGTAACTGACCTTGATGCCATTTTTGTCCTTGTTGAAGACATCTAACAACATTGCTGAAAACATCATGCCAAAGAACATGGGAGCAAGCAGCCAGCCTTGCTTCACTCCATTGATGAGGGAGAAAGTGCAAGAGCATCATCCATTATCCAAAATCCAGACAAGCATGCTGTCATGAAATTGATTACATTATTGATGAACTTCTCTGAGCAATTTCCGCATAATTTTCCACAAGCCCTCATGACTGACAATGTAGATACATACACACACAGAGACAGACATATATGTATATATACATATACATACACATATACATATACACATACATATATACATGCATATGTATATACAGTGGCTGTGAGTTCAAGACATTTGGCTGAAAAGGAGAACTAATCACTCCTATCCACCTTTGTGTAGAAAGGGTCACTCTTTCCCAACCCTTCCCTTCAGGCAACCCCACGGGGACGACTTCCCCTTAGTTAATTTTTACTTTGCCTTTGAATGGTTGTGGGGGGGAGAAAGTACAGAGAAAATGGGAGCCCTTGAATTCATCACAAGTAATGTAATAATGGAAAGAAGATTGGCTTGTGGTTACAGGGAAGCGACTATGTCTCTTTACTTACTACACTATGTCTTAGCTCATTCTTTGCCCATTGGAATCTATGATTATCTGGATTCACACAACATAATCTTTTACCTGCTTTGGGGGGATAATTGGTAAAAATCTCTTTGATTAATTTTGAGCCCTCAGCAGAGGAAATCCCCTGGTTATTTAGAAAGAGTTTCCTTCTTGTTCTCTGTGTAGCTCACCAAAATCTTTCCTTTAACTGCCCTTAAGCAAGTGAAATATGTACAGATTAATAATAACTTAGGTTAACCAAAGTCTCATCTTAGTGCCAGTTTATGGAGACTAGGTGAATAGTAATTTAAAAGATAAATGTAACAATCCATCTGGGCTCACTCTCCACTCTCAGAGGACTAGCAAATTAGGTTCTCAGAGGACAATGATTACTTCTCTTTTCAAGGTTCAAGAGGTAACTGATGGGTTGTTAGTTCTATGACTATCACTCACAAGTCTCTGTATAGTGTGTTCCCTGGATCAATTAACCAGCTGACATCAATTAACTTTTACAAAAGGATATTTACTAAGAGCAGTAGTTACAAAATAATCTCCTCAAACCAGGAAGTATATTCTCCCCTAATACTTACAAAAGGTCCCTAGGGAGAGTGGGCTCAAACTTAAAATATAATTTTAAGTATATAGATAACTCACATAGTCAAAAGATATTTCCCAGCTTCTGGCCCTGGAAGTCCTTTTTTATAATCTTTTATCTTTTCATTTCTCATTATGCCTCACTCCTCCTAAGTCTTCTCTTTATATTCACTGTGATGTTCAATCCTTCCATGCCTGAGCACTATCCCAAGCCATCACGCTGGCTTTGCCTACACTCTTCTACCTTCTCAATCTTGCTTTACAAAGCAGCTCAACTCCATCTTCCACTCATGAATACCTTGATCCCTTGTCCTAACACCAATGTTATCGTAACAAACCCAAATCCTAAATTACTCTTACCATCTTCCTCCTTCAATCTTACTCATGTCCTAATGAACAGCACAGGAAGAAATCATGAAAACATGCTGACTAGATTCAGTACAAATTTATGCTAGATAATCTCAACTGAGACCTCACTACAGCAAAGCAGTCCTCCTCCTCCTTAATTCCCTATCCCACTCACCACAGCAGCTACTCCAAACCTTTTCTTCTCTCAAGCTTCTCATGCCACGTCCTCTCCATACCTCTCAGTTTAGGACCTTGCTACACACACACACACACACACACACACACACACACACACACACACACA
>NW_020954585.1:21101711-21122153 GCF_900497805.2 Vombatus ursinus
ACACACACACACACACACACACACACACACACACACACACACACACACACATACACCCACCATTTACTGAGAGCTCCCTTTTCTCCTCTCCTCATCATGTCACTGATTTGTCCCCCACTTTCTCTGATGATGAGGCAGCTATTTTCCTTATCAAAGTCAACCTCTCTACATGTACCCTTCAATGTATCTCATCCTATCTTCTCCAGCAGATTATTCTCATTATGATCCTCACTCTCTAATCTTCCATCTCTTCCTAACTACTGGCTCCTACGCTGCTACCCATAAGTATGCCTTTGTCCTATCCTAAAAAAAAAAAATCTCACTTGCTCCTACAATACCAATTATATCTCTCCTCCCTTTCTCAGTTAATCTCCTTGAAAAAACTATGATCAGCCTCCAATTCATCTTTTTTTACTCTCATCTAAAACCTTGGCAATTTGGTTTCTCAATTCATTATTCAATTGTAAGAAACTGCTTCCTCTAAAGTTAACAATGATCTCTTAATTGTCAAATCTAATAGCCTCTTCTCAATCCTCATCTTTCTTGACTTTTCTGCAACATTTGACACTACTGATCATTTTCTCCCAGAGAGTATCTCTTCTCTTGGTGTTTGTGACTCTGCTCCTTCTTGATTCTCCTCCTACCTGACTCCTTTTTCCCAGACTCTTTTGTTGGATCTTCATTTGTGTCACTATGGGTGTCCCCCAAGATTCTTCCCCAGGCCTTCTTCTCTTTTTTGCTTTGTTTTATCTCACTTGGTTATCTCATTAGCTCCCATGTATTCAATTATCATCTCTGTACACCTGATTTCTAGTATGTATCTAGATCTAGACTCCTTCCTAAGCTCCTTCCCCACAGCATCAACTGACTGTTGGACATTTTATAGGCATGTTGCATTCTCACTCATAATCCCAACTGACTGGTTGTGGTGCAGGAGTTGAAATACTCCTTGCTCCTACTTCCAAACTCTCCCTCTACTGCCATCACCCAGTAATGTCTCCTGTTTTGAGATTCATTCAATCCATACTTATCACAATCAAGATTCTGGTAACTTATCCACTGACTTGAAAACTGCCCTTCGTTCTTCCATCAATGAAGTCAGTGTCTAGTTCACAGTCTTTCTCTTCTCCCCAACTCTTGTTCTCATATTAGAAGTCTTTGAAATACATATTGATACTCCCTCAAGTACTCTAACTTCTCATTTCCTCAATTCACTCATTTCCCATTATCTACTTCTTCACCTCACTTCAGCTACAAACAGGTATGGTCACACTTTTGATCTTGCAATCACCCCAGAAGTGTTCCACTCTCCATGTTTATGAACCCAAAAATTCTTTTCTCTGATCACAATCAATTCTCCATTTCCTCTCTGCCTTACAGTCACTAAATCTGTTCTATATTCCCAATATAACCTCCAATCGCTCCATCACTTAGTCTTTTCTCAAACTGTCACTCCTGCATGGCAACATTCTACTCCCTTCCCCATCTTTGTCTCTTGGTGTAGAGTTGAATTTCAACTATCTCCTTCTCTCTAAATCTCTTGCCCCCTCTTCCTATCACTCATCAAACTCTGCCAAATTCCAGTCTTTGATTACTCCTACCATCTACTGCCTTTGCTCACTTTCATGAGCTACTAAATGAAATTGTGCTGACTGGGTCCACTAAAAATTCATGTTTCATGATCTCAAATATGTCCTTGATGTACAAGGTGATCTTTTTACACCTCCCTAATCAATTTGTTATCCTATCCACCACAATGGCTTTCCCAGAGCTTTTTAATCCCTTCTCAAATATTCTCTGATTTTCCCTCATTCCATTTTCTTAGCTGAGACATTTGACTCATATTTCACTGAAAAAAATTAAAGTCATTTGCCAAGAGATCTCTTTTACCCCCTCCTCCTCATTTTACATCATCCAGAAGCCTTCCACCACTATCTCCACCTTCAACTCTGGCTTCACATGCTCTTCTCCTAGCAAAGGCAAATTCCTCTACATGCACAAGTGATTCCATCCCATCTCATCTTCTCAAGTAGATTGCTCCCTTTATCACTCCCACTCTCACTAATCTTTAATCTCTTCCTTTCTATTGAATGTTTCTGTAAGTCCTACAAATGCCTCCATATTGCACCCATCTTTTAAAAGCCCTCACTTTATCTGTACATCCCTTCTAGCTATTGTCTTATCTCTCTCCAAGCTTTCCTGGCTAACCTCCATAAGAAGACTACCTATAATCATGACCTCAGCATCCTTTCCTTTCACTCAAACTCTGGGCAGTCTGGCTTCCAATTTCATAATTAAACTAAAACTGCTCTCTCCAAAATTACCAAAGATATTTTAATTGCAGAATCTAATGACCTTTTCTCAGTCCTCATCCTTCTTGACCTCTGTGCAGTCTCTGACATTGTCTTTGACCTCTTCTCCTTAATACTCTCTTCTCTCTAGGTTTTCATGACACTGCTCTCTCTTCCCACCTGTCTGACCACTCCTCAGTCCCCTTTTCTGGTTCTTCATCTAGGTGCATCTACTCACAATGATTATCCTCCAAGCCACTGGTGTGGTCCCTCTTCTCTTCTTCATCTATACTATTTCACTTGACGATCTCAACAGATCCCACGGATTCAATTATCGTCTCTATGTAGATGATTTTCATATCTGTTTATCCAGACCTAACCTCTCTCCTGACTCCAGTCTCACATCTCCAACTGCCTTTTGGGCATCTTGAGTTGGATGTCTCATAAACATCTTAAACTCAATATGTTCAACATTGAACTCATTCTCTCCCCTCCACCCCCCCAACCCCCCCCCCCGCCAAGTCTTCCTCTATTCCTAACTTTCCTGTCACTATTGAGGCACCAACATCTACCCAGTCACCCAGGCTCACATCCTAGGTATCATCCTCAACTCCTCACTCTTACTATTCTATATCCAATCTGTTGCCAATTCCTGTTGGTTCTATCTCTCATATATACCTTTTTCTCCTCTGATTCTATCACCTCCCTGGTTTACACCCTCTGTGCTATTGCAATAGTCTTCTGATTGGTCTTCCTCCCTCCTCTCCCCTCTCCCTCCATTTCCCCCCACCCTCCCCACTCCAGCTCATCCTCCATCCAGCTGTTAAACTTATCTTCCTAAAATTCCAGTCTGACCATGTCACCCTCCTATTCTGGAAGATGGTTTATTAACTCCAGTAGCTCCCTATTACCTTCAGGATAAAATAAAAAAATCCTGCATTTGGTATTTAAAGTCTTTTATGACTTTCCCCTTCATATCTTTCCAGTCTTCTTCTTATACTTTTCTCCTCTCCATATATTCTGTAATCCAATGATACTGGCCTCATAGAAGACACTCCCTTTCCTGCCTCAGGGGCATTTTCACTGGCTGTTCTCTGTTCCTGTAACTCTCTCCCTCCTCTTATCCTCCTCCTGGCTTTTTTTACTTCTTTCAAGTCACAGTTAAAATTCCATCTTCTAAAAGAAGCATTTCCCAATCCTCCTTACCTTGACTCCAACAGATCCTTGCTATTTACACCAATTTACCCTGTTTGTTCATAGTGTTTGCATATTGTCTCTCTCATTAGAATATGTTCTCCTTGAAGATAGGGGCTGTTTTTGTTTTTCTTTGTATCCTCAGTGTTTAGCATAGTGCCTGGCACATAGAAAGAGCTTTAAAAAAGATTGTAGATTCAAAGCCATCCAAAAAAGGGGGAAAGAACCTGTTTGTACAAATATATTTATAGCAGCTCTTTTTATGGTGGCTAAAAATTGGAAATTGAAGGGATGCCCATCAACTGAGGAATGGTTAAATGAGCTGTGGTATATGATGGTGATAGAATATTATTGTGCTATAAGAAAAGATAAGCAGGATGATTTCAGAAAAACCTAGACTTACCTGCACTGAACTGTTACACAAACTGATGCAAAGTGAAGTGAACAGAACCAGAAGAACATTGTACACAATGACAGCAATATTGTATGATGAAGAACTGTGAATGACTTAGCTATTCTCAACAATACAATGATCCAACATAATCCCAAAAGATTAATAATGAAGCATACTATCCACCTCCAGAGAAAGAAGTGATATTGTTTGAAAACAGACTGAAGCATACTATTTTTAACTTTCTTTCTTTCATTCTTTTTCTTTTATTCAAGTGTTCTTATACAAAATGACTAATATGGAAATGTTTTACATGATTGCATATGTATAACCTATACGATTGCTTACCATCTCAGGGAGGGAAGAAGGGAAGGACAGAGAGAGGGAAGGAAGAAGGAAGGGAGGGAGGGATAGAATTTGGAACTCAAACCTTTAAATAAAAATGTTAATACAAAAATAGTCATGTAGAGACAAAGCCCAGATACTGGTATAAGGGAGAAGCTCTGTAATCACAAGCTCAGCAGCAATTAATGAAGCAATCACGACACTAGAGAACAGACACAGACACAACAAGTAACAGACAGCAGGGTGATGACATCATCAAAGAGTAGCAGCAACTCTGCTATACTGGGGAGTCATAAGTTATCACTCTACACATATGCTCCAGTCACACCTATTCCCTATCTGTGTTGCCTCTGCATGTACCTTGGCCATATATGTTTCCTATGCGTGTTCCTCTTGCGTAATCCCTATATACACCCCCTCTCCCTGCTGATGATGTGTGTAACTGAGGGCTGGTATGCTCCAGGTTTATGGGAGCAATTCTACTTTTGCTACTATACTATTTCTTTGAGGGGGAATAGGTTCAAAATGATACCTCAGAATTTTGTTTTATTTGCATTTATCTTATTATTAGTGAATCAAAGCATTTTAAAATATATTTTATTTTTTCCCCAATTACATGTTAAAACAATTTTTAAGCACTTTTAAAAGTTTTGAGTATCAGAAGATAAATACAGTGCTGTAGATACTCTGGAAAACGTTTTCATTAGAAGAGAGCTCTGTAGTTGCTGAAAGCTCATTGGTGAAAGCAGAATACTGCTGGATAAAGAGCTGGCTGGGCTTGTTTGCATTGTCCAGAGAGTAGGTGTGAGGAGCTTTGCAGTACTCCTGCTTAAGGGAGCTGCTTTTGACTAAAATAATTTAACTTTGTTTTAGCTCTCAGCAAAGAGAGCATACTCAGAAAGCTATAGACCCCAGGCTTGGGGCTACTGTTTTCAGTGCTACTTTGCTTAATTTTTTTAATTAATTTTTTTTCATTTATTAATGCTTTATTTTTTCTCTCTTTAGCATTTCCCCTCATCCTACTGAAAAAGAAGAAAAAGAAAGTCAGAACTCTAATAACAAATAAACATAGTCAAGTAAAACAAAGTCCCATATTGGTGGTGTCCAAAAGTCTCATTCCACAAATTAGCCTAGTATTTCTCTGTCAAGAGGCACAGCTTTGTTTTATTAAAAGAGCTAAACATTGCTTTTGTGGCCTGAGAGTAGTTGAGAGGCAGTTTTGTCCTGTAGGAGAAAGGAGATGCTCAGAAGTGGTGTTGGTGATCTCTAGTATAAATTGATCCCTAAAAGAAACCCCTCACACCTAGACCTGCAGCCTCACTCTTAGATTTCTGTAAGGATATGCCCTCTCTCCTCTATGTTACACTCATCCTTGCCCCACAACACTTTGTGCATTGGTAGAAGAGCATGACACAGGTTCATGGGTAAACTGTTATATGTTGTTTTGATTATTCCTGCTTTTGCCTTCTACTGAGTAAATGTTATATTATGATTATGATTGTTTTTGCCTTCTTACTTTGTAAATGCTTCATGTTTAAGTTTATGAGGTGATAGTATCATTATGAGTGTTCTGTATAAATAGGATGTTATGAGTGGGGTTCAGGAGCTATAATCAGGAATATAAACCTGTATTTCCCCTACACCAGAGTTACTCCCAGTTACCATTTGAGGGTGAATTGTAGCACAGTGTTTGTGTATGTAGCTAGCCTCCTCTGAGAACCCATCCCACCCCCACCCCTAAACTTGTCAGCATGAAAGTCAGTCAAGATGAGTGAGTCAACCCACAGAGAAAGAAAAGGGAGATGCAGGTGCCACATCAAATACCATACCCATGAGCTTCACTGCCAGCATGAGCGGGCCAGAGCCTTTCACAGGCTGCATTTATGTAAAGAAATGCTTGAAAATATTATAAATGATCATGAGATAGTTGCCTACATTTTGAATGGTATGTAATATCAGATATATAGTGTTATTACGTGAAAAGATTCAAACACCATTATGATTATTTATCCTCTGTTAGATTTAACATTCTTGATACTGTCCAGAAGGTACTTTGTGACTTGGGAGTTCATAAGCCCCAAAGAAAGGGCACTCCCATAATGGTGGAGGTGGGGCACACAGAACTAAAACTTTGCATTTCACACTCTGAAATGCAAACTGAAAAATCAATATCAAATGGATGAAATTAGTCAGTTGCAAAAGTAAACCATTCCCAACAGATGGTGACTAAATGGGTTGTTAATGAGATTAGGGTATCTCTGGAAACTCCTTTTAGAAGACTCCATTTTAAAGTTAAAGCTAAGTAATATGTGGTCTCAATTTTATCACAGTATATCCAAGTTAATATTGTCAGGATGGTGGTGGAGTTACACATTGAGTTGAGAAAAAAGATGAGCAAAACAGTTGGAAAATGTCAGGGTATCCTCAGTACTGTCCAAGGAAGCAGGTGTTCTGATTATAATAACTATCAACAATAATCTATCTAAACAGAAATATCTTTAGTGTGATAAGGAAACCCCAAAGTTTAATAAAACTATCCCTTAAGAAACATTTTGGATCAAGAAGCCTTCTGTGATAAAATTCAAAGTGTTCTAGGTCTGGAATTAGGGGACCTAGGTTCAAATCCCTTTTCTGCCAAATACTACCTCTATAACTTTGGGCAGCTCACTTCTACTCTATGGATCTCAGTTTTCTCATTTGTAAAATGAAATTAGACTAGATAGTCACTTCCAGCTCAAAATCTGTAATTCTATGATCTTCTCAGTAGACTTATCTATGAGGAAGAAGTGCCCTGTGCAAATGATTGATATTTCATATCTTCCTGGCTAGAGCTCATACTTGGAATGAATTAAGTTGATACTCTGTTTTATAAATCATAGGAGTCCAGGATCATAGGTTTAGAGACGGAAGGGCCCATCTAGTCTAACCCAACCAATCTCTTATGAGTTCGGTTGGTATGTATCATACCAGCTCCTGATCATATTTATAATACATGTATTTTCCAAATCAAAAATGGGTTATATAGTATAAAATGGTTTTTTTTTGCTTTGCATAACTTGTAGCAAATTAATCATAAAATCATAAAATTTCAGTCAGACAGGACCTCAGCAGCCATCTAGTCTAACATACAAAACAAATCCCCACCACAAAATATTCCATACTTGGTAATTTAGCTTCTGCTTTAAAAAACCTGCAATAAGGAAAAACCTACTTTCTCCTAAGGTGACCCATTCCACTTTAAGATGCCACCAATTTTTAGGAAGTATTTCTTTGCAACTTCTGGTCATTGCATCTGGTGCTATCTCTGGAGCCAAACAGAACAATTCTAATTGGTCTTTGGCATGAAAGCCCTTCAGACACTCAAATGCAGCTATCATGTCCCCCATGAGTCTTTTCTTCTCCAGGACAAATATATACAGTTTCTTCAACAGATCTTTATGTGGCATGAACTCGATTCCCTTCACCATTCATTTAAACAATCAACAAGTAGTTATGGAGTATCAACTGTGTACCAAGTGCCGTGCTGGGATACAAAGATTAAAAAAAACAATCCTTGATTTCAATGAACTTACATTCTACATCCCTAGAGACCACATGTATGTATGTAAGCCTACACAGTTTAAATATATAACATTTATATAAATACAGACCCACAACCTGAGTGTTTCAATCAAACACTGATGGACATGTTGGGAACAAAAAATCTCAGAGAAGCCAGCATGTGCCATTTCTAGTTCAGGTGTACAACTCTACCAACCTGATGTCTTCACACCATATTTAATAGTGTTTGAGGAGTGTATGGAGTGTTCAGGGAGGACCAGCCCTCTGGTGTGAGGGCTTGCCAAGACCTTTTCAGGGCTGCTCATCTACCTTTGGTGTTCACTTTTTACCCAACTCTCACCTATGACTTGAAGAAGCTGTAGCATGCACAATAGTCACACCCTGGTAAAACCATCTCAGCAGATGGGGTAAACCAGATTGAGGGTTACCAATGGGCCTCAGACCCATCAGTGACTTGGCGGATGTCTACCCCATGTGAAGACATCCTTCAACCCTCCATCATGTAATGCGCAGATGAGAACAATTTGTTCCAGTGGCCACAAAGGCTCTTGAAGTAGGAATTGTAGAGCATTTAGAGCTTGGTCAGACATCAAAGACACCAAGGTCATCCAATGCATCCCAAACCATCACCAGTCATCTTGACTTTTGTCTTACCGCTGGACTTCGATGACTCTGGAAGAGACTCTGGAAGAGGCTGACAACTTTCCACAACTCTGCCTCACTTAAATCCAATTCACGCACAAGTCAAGACATCCATCCATGATGTCACTGGTCCTCTTCGAAAACAAAGGATTAACAACAACAATAATCTTTGAGTATGAACCATATCCACCTGTTGACTTATACAATGGAATCTCAGAGACTGAAAAGGATAGAATTACTCACAATCAATATATTTCAAGGTTGAGGGAGAAGTTGAAAGTTCACCCACTAGCTAATATTTTATCTCAGGACAGTTCTGACAAAAATTTACAAAAAGTACAATGCCCAAATTCATTATCAAGAGTGACAGCAAGGTGACAAAGTTTTTCTAAGAAACGTTGTAAGCTCAGGGAATTCACAAGTTAGCAGATACTCCCTATCAATGGAAAAATATATCAGTCTGAGAAACTGTAAATATTCTACCAAAGTTGTAGAGGCTACACCATTAGTCATGGCAGTAATACATCATAGGGGGTAAGGTAGTGCAGTGGAAAGAGCTCTGAACTTGGAGTCACAGAATTTGTATTAGAATTCCTGCTCTATATTTACAATCTGTCTAATGTTGGGGTCCTCTCTGAGAACAAAGGACAAATAACAACAATGTTGGATAAATCACTTACTCTCTCAGTTTCCCCACCTGTAAAATGAGGAGACAGCTAGGTGGTGTAGTGGATCAAGCATTGGGCTGACAGCCAAAAAGATCTGAGTTCAAATCCAGCCTCAGACACTTACCAGCTGTGAGATCCTAGACAAGTCACTTAACCCCATTTGCCTCAGTTCCTCATCTATAAAATGGGGACACACTAGAGAAGGAAATGGCAAACCATTCCAATATCTTTGCCAAGAAAATCCCATTGACAAAAGTCCATGGTGTCCTGTAAAGTCAGACATGACTGAACGACTGAACAACAACAAAAATGAGGAGGTTGGGCTGGATGACTGCTATGGTTTATTCCAGTTCTAGATCTACTATCATAACAAGACAAGATGAGAAGCACTCTTACTTGTTGCATGTCCAGGAAGTATTCAACTCAATTCAGTGTATATTACTCTAAAAGCACTTTTTCATGTATTACTTCATTTGATCCTCACAACAATATGTGAGGTCAATAGAGAAGGTATTATTATTCCCATCTTACAAGCAAGGAAACTGAGCGATTTCAGTGATTTTCCCAAGGTCCCATAGCTAGTAAGCAACAAAGCTAGTATTCTCAGTCCTTTTGGTTTCAAGTCCAGGATTCTTCTTGCTACACCACCAGATAGATATAACTGTTAGCAATTATATCACATGCACATAGCATATCCAGGTGTATAGTATATAATATCCAAATTAAAACTATAAGCTATAAACCAAAACACATAGGTCACATGCAGAAATATAATATATATCATATATCAAAGTAGCTGTGACACAGGTTACAAGCAAATTCCATCATATGTGCATCATATATATATGCAAAGTTGCATACTAAACGCAGCAGTTATATGTAGTAATATAACGTGTCAGGGTTTTAAATACATTATACACACTCCATTAGAGAGCATCATCTTGTTCCATGAGTAACACCTTCACCAGCCTAGTTGCTGGACAGATAATCCTGGCACTCCTGTAGTGAGTGACAACCTGCAATCACTTTTGCATCCCCAATATCCACACGTGGTGCAAGTATATATCTCTGGCCGTATTCTAATAGGCAAACATTTTTACTCACAGAATTTAGCAATTAAGCAAAGAATATGTATAGCACCATGTAAGCTACTTTTTTGAAAAGAAAATCCAGGTTAAACTAAATACACAAACATAGTCTCTCCCACTGTGACTGAAAATACTTTCTCTTGTTCCTACTCCTTCTAACCATAGACCGCATTGAGATAAATAGACAGACATTTGACAGAAGATAGATAGAGCATTTATTAAGGGATTACTACATGCCAGGCACTGTGCTAATTGATGCACTATTTACAATTGCATTACGACCCATGGGTCAGTCTAGAAGGTCATAGTTAAAAAAGATTAGAGAAGTGAATCTGCAAAGCTGTTCTGATGCATGCCCTCCTTTTGCTACCCCATGTCCAGCTTTTGCTTAACTCGTGATTTTTCTGTTCTTCTGCCAACCAGGGTGATCTCTCCCTAGGAGTGGTTGCCTCATTTTGGAACTTGGACTTGTTGACACTATTGGCTAGTTCCCCATTACTGTTGTACCCCTGGTTTCCTTTTTTCACAAGTAAAAGCAATACTTCTGCTTTGTTAAGCAAAACCACAGTCATGTTTATTAGCGGTACACACATTTCTCACCTATAACCTTGAACTAAACACCATAAGTACTTGAATCATGCTCATGTAGAGAGCATCAGAACTTAAGGAGCTCTGATACTGTTACCAGTGGTGCAGTGGCTACAAGCTCTAGGGTAAAATCTACTAGTTTCAACCTCAGGAGCTGAACACAAGGTCATTTTTCCTTTGACTCATTAGGTTCCAATTCAGAGTTTACTCTGGAAAATCTCCAAAAATGCTCATATCTCAGTCTCCACAAATGTGAGTAACAAAACCCACAGCCCCTCTGTGAGTACTCATATAACAAATGTGTGTTAGGTAAAGGATAATCTTTATTTTACTCCACAGAAATGGAGGAGGTACAAATGATTCACAGGAACCTAAAAACAGAAAATAAAAAAACAATAGGTATTCACTTTAACCCATAAACTTCCCTCAGAAAAGAATTAAACTGGGGATTGGCATTAGAATAACTCCTTGACATTTGGGTGAAATTTTTCTTTCCTACAGAGGCCTACACAGTCCTTTCCAGACTTGTAGTGTCAATCTGTGGTTTAGATTCTCCCCAAGAGATAAAGACACTTTGGAGCTGATAGATTAGCAATACCCCTTCTCATTAACTCAACAGTCTGAATCACCCATAATAATAGCAGAAGATGGAAAAGTCCCAATACCTTTTTTTTTTTCCAGAAACACTTAGGAGTTACCTTTGCTTGCCTATAGCTTTCTCTCCCACTCAGTCTAACAGGAGAGTTACTAATAATTGTCATTGTTGTTCAGTTGATCAATAATATCTGACTCTTAGTGACCCCATGGACCATAGTACACCAGGTCTTTCTATCCTCCACTATCTCTCAAAGTCTATCCAAGTTCATGTTCCTTGCTTCCATGACACTATCATTGAAGGCATATGGGTTCAGTGGTAAAAACACTGTTTTGGGATTCAGAGGAAATGGGTCCAAATATCTCCTCTATTGCTTACTGCCCTTGGGCAAGTCACTTAGCTTCCCTTATTCTCAGTGTCTTCATCTATAAAAGGAGGGTGTTGGAGGAGATGATCTCTGAGGTCTATGATCCTATGATCCAATGTTGGGGTCTTTGTCCTTCAATTTAATAATCACAAGGGAAGTTCTTTTTCTAAAAAGCAAAATATTCAAGGAACCTTCAACTTGAGCTTATTCTTAAGATAGTCTCCAAAGTTTGGCACTGCCCAAGAAATCTCCCTTCTCTACTACAAGAGTAGATTTCAGAACCATACTGCCTAGGAAATAATATAACTCCCTTTGTCTACATAGGAGGTTGCCAGTTTAACCCATTAACTCTCCTCTCAGGTCACAAGGGGAAGCAAATGTCTCCTTCTGCCACCACTGCCCCAGGAAATGCTATCTTTTGGATTAAGAAAGTTCATTTTTAGTAATTTAGTCACTGGAAGGTCAAATACCAAAGGTGAAGCTTAAATACCCTGGCCACAAAATGAGAAGACAGGACTCATTGGAAAAGATCCTGATGTTGGGAAAAATTGAAGGCAAAAGAAAAAGGGAACAGCAGAAGATGAGACAGATATGATAGTGTCATGAATGCAAGGAACATGAGCTTGGATAGACTCCAGGAGATAGTGGAGGAGAAAGACTTGGTGTACTATGGCCCATAGAGTCAAAAATTGATCAACTGAACAATTGATGATTCATGATCAATTGAACAATTGATGATTGATCAAATGAACAACAACAATTATTATTAATTCTCCTGTTAGGATGAGTAGGAGAGAAAGGTATAGGCAAGCACAGGTTAATTCCTATGGGTTTCTGGAAAAAAAAAATCCTCCTGCATTAAGTCAAAGGGGCAGGAATCAAGAGGCGGGAGGAAAGGTGTGGAGTGATACCTCAGAGTTGTTTTAATTTGTGTTACTCTAATCAGTAGTGATTTAGAACATTTTTTCATATGGCTTTGATTTCTTTTTCTGAAAACTGCCCATTCATATCCTTTGACCACTTATCAACTGGGAAAGGACTCATATTCTTATAAATTTAACTCAGTTCCCTCTCTCTCTCTCTCTATGTATATATACACATATATATATATATACACACATATATATATACATATATATATACATTATATATATGTATATATATACTGAGAAATGAGGCCTTTATCAGAGAAATTTGCTGAAAAAAATTTCTCCCAGTTTTCTGCTTTCCTTCTAATCTTGGCTGCATTGGTTTTGTTTGTGCAAAACATTTTTAATTTAATGTAATCAAAACTATCCATCTTGCATCCTGTAATGCCCTCTATCTTTTGTTTAGTCATAAATTCTTCCCTTATCCATAGCTCTGACAAGTAAACTATTCCGTGCTCCCCTAATTTTATTATGGTATCACCCTTTATAATGGGAAGCTATGTGAGGTAGTAAGAGTACTGAGCCTAAAAAAAAACCTTCGAGAAAAAAATTTGGTCTGAGACACTTACTTGCTGTGTGATCCTGAACAAGTTACTTAGCCCCGTTTGCCTCAATCTGTAAAATGAGATGGAAAAGGAAATGGCAACACACTTCAGTATCTTTGCCAAGAAAACCCCAAAAGAGGTCAAGAAGATTCAGACTTAACTGAAAAATGACCGAACCAAATCACTCTCTGTTTCTAAATCATCTACCCATTTTGACCTTATCTTGGTATATGGTGTAAGGTGTTGTTCTATAGCTAACTTCTGCCAAACTGCATTCCAGTTTTCCCAGCAGTTTTTGTCAAATGTCAAATGTCAAGTGAGTTCTTGTCCCAAAAGGTTGGATCTTTGCACTTATCAAACACTATAGTCATTACCTACTGTGTATTATGTACCCAATCTATTCCACTGACCCACCACTCTACCTCGTAACTAGCACCAGATTGTTTGGATAATTACTGCTTTGTAATACAGTTTGAAATCTGGAACTACTAGGCCAACTTCCTTCACATTTTTTTTCATTAATTCCCTTAATATTCTTGACCTTTTATTCCAGATGAATTTTGTATTTTTTTCTAACTCTATAAAATGATTTTTTGGTAGTTTGATTGGTATGGCACTGAATAAGTAAATTAATTTAGGTATAATTGTCATTTTTATTATTTTGGCTCAAACTGCCTATGAATAATTAATATTTTTTCAATTGTTCAGATCTGACTTTATTTGTGTGAAAAGTGTTTTGTAGTTGCATTCATATAGTTCCTGGGTTTCTCTTGACAGGTAGCATCCCAAGTATTTTATGTTGTCTACAGTTATTTTAAATGAAATTTCTCTTTCCATCTCTTGCTACTGGAATCTGCTGGTAATATATACAAATGCTGATGATTTGTGTGGGTTTTTTTATATCCTGCAACTTTGCTGAAGTTGTTAATTATTTCAACTAGTTTTTTAATTGATTCTCTAGGATTCTCCCAGTATACTATCATATCATCTGCGAAGAATGATAGTTTTGTTTCCTCCTTGCCTATTCTAATTCTTTTGATTTCTTTTTCTTGTTTTATTGCTATAGCTAACATTTCTAGTACAATATTGAATAATAGTTGCAATGATAGACATCCTTGCTTCATCCCTGATCTTATTGGGAAGGCTTCTAGCTTATCCCCATTCCAGATAATGCTTGTTACTCATCAGTCCTCTTGAGAATGTGCCAATGACCATGCCTAAAAGACATGCTTTAGGGAGAAAGCTTTAGGAAGAAGAGTCATTGATCAGAGAGCTCCCCCTGATAAACTGCCCTTAAAGTACTATGTCTGAAAAATAACAATAAAAATTCACATTTATATAACTCTTTGTGTACCCATAGAAAGCTTTCACAAGTCTATAATGTAGACTACTAATGTATAGTGTAGTACAAGTATTATTATCCCTATTTTACAAATTAAACTACATCTTAAATTAAAAAGAGTGAACTTCTCAAGGTCACAGAATGAGTAGCAGACAGATCCAGAAGCTACTATTTCTGAGCTACTTATGTGACTATAGGCAAGTCATATATCCCTTCTGAGCCTCAGTCTCCTCTTCTGTTAAATTAAAAGAATTGGGCCAGATTATTTCTAAAGTCCTTTATTATTTTGAATATTATGATTCTAAAGTCTTTCTCACCCCACCCCTCAAATCCAATACTCTTTCAAAAGTATCATGCTTCCCTTCTAGGAGTACTTGGGAAACATGCCAGGAAATTTGACTAATAGAAAAAAGCACTGGATATGATTTAGTCAGTAATTGCTGACTCCATGGCTCTACAGAAGAGACGGCATTATGTTGTTTCAAGTTTTACCTGTTTTGGATGCATCATCACAGCTAAAGTGTGTGCAATAAATTGTGTGCTTGCCTCTAAACTTTGGAGCCAACTTGTTATTAAAAAAACAAACCTAGATTATATATTATATTCATTCATTTATTCAAAAGTCACTTACTAAGTTCCTATGTTACTCTTTTTTTTCAAATATTTTTTCCAATTACATGAAAAAAAATCAACATTCTTTTTTTTTAAATTTTGAGTTCCAAATTCTTGTCCTCCTTCCCTTCCCCCCTCATTGAGAAGGCAAGCAGTGTTATATGCTTATACATGTGCAGTCATGCAAGTATATTTACATATTAGTCATGTTGTAAAGAAAACACAGACAATAAAAACCCAGAAAAATAAAAAAAAGAAGTATACTTTAATCTACATTCAGACTCTACATTCAGTTTTTTCTCTGGAAGTGGATAGCATTTTTCATCATGAGTCCTCCAGAAATATGTTAGATCATTATATTGCTGAGAATATTAAAGCATTCACAGTTAATCATAGTACAATATTGCTGTTACTACATACAATATTCTCCCAGTTTTGCTCCCTTCCCTTTGCATCAGTTCATGTAAGTCTTTCCAGGTTTTTCTGAAAGTATCCTGCTCATCCCATGTTACTCTTGAGATAAGGACCAAAGCTAGCCCTGCTCAAGAAATCTCCCCTCTCTACCGGAAGCCTGGATTCTAGCACCATACTGCCTAGAAAATTTTTAACCCCTTTCTCTTGGTATTGACTCAAAAAAACATAGAGAGGTAGACTAATGGAATAGATTAAACAAGGGAAATAATTGAACTCAATAAACCAATATTAGATCAACCAGAAAACATAAATTACTTTGGAAAGAATTCTCCATTTGCTTAAAAAAAAGTTGGAAAACCTATAAAGCAGTCTGGAGAAATTAGGCTTAGACCAACACTTTACACAATATTACACAATATATTCCAAATGAATAATATTAAAGATCATACTGGGTTTTTTTTAAATTAAAAGAGAAGCACAAAGCCATTCCCCAGTAAAGTGTCAAAGTCCCCTGTCAAAGGATATAAGCAAACAGTTCTCAAATGAATTGAGAAATATTAAAAACCATATGAAGAATGTTCCAAATAATTATTAAGAGAAATGCAAACAAAAACAACCCCAAGGTTTCACCTCACACCAAGCAAACTCAATCAACATTCTTTAAGTGCCTACTATGTGCCAAGCACTGTGCTAAGCACTGAGAATACAAAGAGGCAAAAGAGGAGCTTACCATCCAATGGAAACAAATCTATACAAAGCAAGCTTAATACAGAATACATTTTTTTGTTGTTATTCAGTCATAGCTGACTCTTTGTGATCCCATTTGGGGTTTTCTTGGCAAGGATTCTAGAGTGTTTTGCCATTTCCTTCTCTAACTCATTGTATAGATGAGGAAGCTGAAGCAAACAGGGTTAAGTAATCTGCCTAGGGTCACACAACTACCAAGTGTCTGAGGTCAAATTCGAATTCAGGTCCTCCTGACTTCAGGCCCAGTGCTCTATACACTGTGCCACCTAGCTGCCCCAATTATTGATACGGACCTATCTGAAATGTCTTTATCTCATCATGAAAGTTACTAATAAATGATGGCCCCACCTTGAAGCTATCTCTAATCTCCAGTGATCAGTCTGTCAAAGTTGCTACTTTTATATACTAATAAATAAATTTCTTTTAATTCTCTTTGTCCTGAGTTTTGCCTCTTAAGCAGGATAAAAGCCCAAACAAAGAAGTGAATTTTCAAGAAAGTCCACATATAAATGACATTAAAATTTCTACCAGGTTTGTTTTTTCTTTTTTTTTTTAATTGTGGAAAGGGTGTGAGAACAAGAGAGAGAAAAGGAATAAGGAAGGAAGATGTGATTTATATGGGGAATGGGAAGGAAGGAAGGAAGCAAGGGAAATTGTAGTCATTGTAACATTCTTTTTAAATATATAGAAGAAAACAAAAAGAAACAAACAAACTTGATAGCTTTGGAAATTATATTCTAAATTTATCATATATTTAAAAATAAACTACATAATGGATTTGCAGTTTCATATACAATTTTCAGCTTTACTGTATATATGGAAATGATAGATTTATTTGTTGTTTTTTAAGTTCAGAGAATTTTTTAAAATTTCCACCAGATGCCAAAAGGCTCCAGTAAAACTTTTCCTTTTTTTTTTTTATTATTATTTCTATCAAGTATGATCTAGAGGAAAAGAGGTATAACAATGGTGACATTTTGGACCTTTTCTTTAACACTATTGCTTTTTTAAAATGGGACCTCTCTTATCTAGAACCAGAATTTCGAAAGTAGTCCTTTGGCCCAAGGCTTTAAGAAATATTAAATATTATATATATAAAATGCAAAAGATTAAAATTTTAATCCTAAAGGTAATCTTTTCCCCAAGCTTTCTAACCAGATTTTATCTAAACCAGTCTTTTTATAATAACATTACTAAACTGGGTGTGGTGACTATGCTGCAATGATGGAATGTAAGAAACCAAAGTATAATCTACCTACCACACCCTGATGAATCTTTATTAAAGGGCACAGTCAGTGTCAGTTAAACTGATTATAAGCTTAATTATTTTTTAGGTCCTGAGAATTTAAACTCGGAGGAAATTCTGCAGGGCAACAGTATAACATGGTTTATTACCCTTTGTTCCACCCCACCCCCATCCCCCCTCACACACAGCAATGTTGACTAGGTGCTGGAGATACAAAAGTAAAACAGTCCCTGGCCTCAAGGATTTATATTATCCTAGAGGGAAACAACATATACAAAGATAAGTACAAAAAAAAAAAAAGATAAATGCACAAGGAATACAAAGTAACTGACAGACGCCAACACTAACAACCAAAGAAATTAGGAAAGTCTTTTAGAAGCCTGAGGCACTTGAGCAGAGCCTTAAAGTTAGCTTGGAGGAAGGTATTTGGATGGTTTTTGTACCAAGGAAGGAGGATGCATTTGAAATATCATTCTTGGGAAACAGTAAATAGGTCAGTTTGTGTCTAACCTACCTTTAGCACAGTGCCTGGCACACAGCAATTAATAAATGCTTGTTGACTTTTCAACCCATTCAAGCTAACTCTCCAGCCAAACTTGCCTTCTCATTGTTCTTCACACAGAAAACTGTATCACCCACCTCTCAACTTTTTTAAAATACTGTCCCTCACTACCTGCAATGCGGCCACTCCTCACATCCAACTCTTAAAATTTGTAGCTTCATTCAAGATTCTACCACTTCCTACTTGCAGACCACTTGATCCCTGAACCTCACCTCCACTCCAGCACTCTCCCAAGTAAATTGGCTTACTTTACACATATTTTTGTATATACTTATCTGTGTATCCATTGTTCCTGCTACACTCATCCCCTAGAATGTAAGCTGCTAGAGGACAGAGACTGCTTCATTTTTTTTTATCCCTTCAGAGCTTTGCACTGGTTGACAAAAAGGTGGCTGAATTGAATTGAATTGGGTTGAATGAATTGAATTGAGACCTTCATTGCTCTGGGCAATTCTCTAAATTCTAGAACAGACATGCACCACTTGGCAGTAGGTAGGGGCCAAAATTAACATAGGATAAACTTCTTCAGGCTGCAGATAGGTTTTTAGTGGCTCACTTTCCAAGTAAAGGTATAAATAATGATTAAGATATTTTGCAAATGAACCATATTTTCAAAAGGGAAATTTTAATTAATATCAATTAATTATACTTATTACTTAAGATTTTTATTTATCTGGAAATCATATTGTTTAAAAATTACTTTGCTAAGCAATACAAGTTTTATTACATTTTTTCAGGTTGTGTTATTGTTTACCTTTAGTAATTGCACATGTATTGTACTTTTTCTTGTTTTGTATTGTTTTTTTTTTAAATATTTGCCTCACTAACTCAATCTCTCCATATCCCAATCCATCACTTTGAACCAGGGTCTACCTAGACTGAAATAACATGGTGGGTTTTTTTTTAATAAGTAACTTTTTTTAAGGCAATTGGGGTTAAGTGACTTGCCCAGGGTCACACAGCTAGCAAGTATCAAGTGCTTGGTCTGAGGTCGGATTTGAATTCAGGTCCTCCTGACTTCAGGGCAGGTGCTCTATCCACTTAGCCACCTAGCTGCCCCTGTATTTCACTTCTTGTCAACAGTTAATCATACTCCAGGATCATATTTGAAATTGATTTCTTTAGAAATCTGAAAACTAACCTTAACAGCCGCTTCATTTTCTGAGTTTACTTTCTTGAAAAACCATTGTTCCCCACTGAGATTTTTCAACAATTTGGATGCTTTAATTTGTTTTAGATTGGTGTCCAATTTGCTTAGGTCAGGATGTCTTCATCTGAAATGGCAAGGAAGATTGTATTCCTTTGAAACAGCTATTACTTCTCGGCAAACAAGGCACAATATTTTGTCTCTTGTGTAAGAAAACAAGTATCTATTTGTCCACTCCAGATTAAACACTATTTTCTGATTCAACTTTCTGTTTCTTTTTATCACCCATTTTACAAAGTCACCCCAAAAACTTTAATCTTAGAACCAAAAAAAATCTCCATAGCAACTGCTCCCATACAAAGAAATACTGAACTGATTGTCCGACCTTGGAGAGAGTGCCAGACACTCATGTAACTTGGAGTTTCATGTAAGCTTCACCTGAATGGCAAGGGAGGGGAAGACGCCCTTGAGTTGTTGCCCCCTTCACACAGCAGGCATTGGCTGCACTGGCGAGTGGCTGCACTTACTTTGTCCATGTTCAACACCAGTAATGATTGAAAACACAGCGAAAAGATACAACTCTCACTCCTCTCAGACTAGAGACAGACTGATGATGGTTGGTTGCTGAGGATCACGTGACAAACGGGAGCGAGTTCGAGTGGCAACCACCCGCCAAGTTACATGATGGGTACAATAATCACTCGTGGAAGGTGAGTTAATTAAGTGGGGCACAGACAAAGCACTCATTACATCTTTATTTTCTTTTATATTCTCTACCTTTTTCGAAAGCTGCCAAAATTTTTCGGTGGGCAAGAGGCCCACTGGCCATATGTCTTGCAGGCCTGTTCTAGGACCATAAATTATAGACTACCCAGTGACAGAGTGTACAGTTATACAGTCAATCAATAAACCTTTATTAAGCACCTATACTAAGTGCTGAAAATACAAAAAGAAACATAAAGAAGCCTTGCCCCCTCTACAATTGCAGATCTGCTTTGGCAGAGGGTTTTTCATAACAGGGATTCTTTACATGAATAAAATAACAGATAGAGAAGAAAAAGAAGAAGGAGGAGGAGGAGGAGGAAGAAAGAAGGAAGGAAGAAGGAGGAATGAAGGGAGAGGAAAGAAAGAAAGAAAGAAAGAAAGAAAGAAAGAAAGAAAGAAAGAA
>NW_020954585.1:21122163-21156523 GCF_900497805.2 Vombatus ursinus
AAAGAAAGAAAGAAAGAAAGAAAGAAAGAAAGAAAGAAAGAAAGAAAAAGAAAGAAAGAAAGAAGGATGCAAGGCACTGTGGTGGGCACAAGAAAAGAAACAAGAACCTCCTGTATCTAATATGTTTAAAGAAAATAGAACGTAAGATTAATAGATGGTACTGCAATTTTAGGGCTCCTGCTGTAGAGTGAAGGTTATTTCTAGTGGAGGAGTTACCTACCCACTCCACTCTTCAAAAGGGCAAGGTCTTCTGCAGCAGGGGGTGGAAGGACAAGGTCCAGCACTCTCGGGACCCCCACTATCAGCATGCGATTAGGCTGGATAGACGCCAGGCACTAATGCAGGAAGAGAATGGACAGATTATGACGATGGCCTTCAAGGCTTCTGGCACGCAGCTCCCCACCCCAGGATTAAGTAATAGAAGATCTAGACTCGATCTCAGGGTCAGACCCAGTTTTGGGTAGGGGTGGGAGGGGTCGCAAACACTTTCCCAATTAGCCCAAAGCCGGAGGGAAATTCCCGTCCCGGTGGTAGCCCCGGCAGGTCCCGGCAGGGGGTAGGGCTGGTAGAGAACGTGGAGAAAGGGGGCGGAGACTCCGAGGAAGCCCTACTGGAGCTCAGGAAAGTCGCCGGGCCTTCTGTTTGCACGGCGCGTGTTTCCCGCGAGGGCGGCGGACGTCTCGGGCTGTGACACCCGCGGCTTCCAATCACGCACAATGAAGCGGGGCTGAGCGCCGGAAGTAGGGCCGAAAGAAAACAAGACCGAGCGGGGACCGAGGCCGGAAGAGGTAGGGGTTCGCTGCGGAGGCGGTGAGTGTGTACCTGAGGGGGCTAGGGTGGGGGGCGAGAGGTCCGGGTGGTCTCTCTTCGCCTTCCCCCGCTCCCCCGTCCTGCCCTCGGTCCTCGGCCTCGCCCCTCGTGGTTTGTCTCCGCTGTTGCCGCGGAGCCCCAGGCGCCGGCGGGGCAGGACGGGGCCGGGTCGGTCCCCGGGGCCGGGCCGGGCGTACAGTTGGCCCGCGGCCTCGCCCTCTCCCCGCGCCCCCGGGGCAGTCTCCCAGGCCGGGGCGCTCCCCCGGCGCGGCGCCGGCGCAAGTTGGGAGGCCCCGGGCGAGCCTGTTTGTTCCGCTTTGTTCGTGGGGGACCGAACGGGCCGGGGCGGGGGCTCTTTGCCGGTGTTGGGGCTGGGGGTCCCGGGTCACTCCACCCCTTCCCTTTGTGGCGGCCGGGAGGGAGAGAAGGCAGCTCGGGCAGCTTCCTTCCCCCCGTCCCCTCTTCTTCCAGCGGTGTGGAGACGGAAGTAGCCCGGGGTCTGAGGGAGGCATTGGTGTTTGTAGTGCAAGGAGCGCCGCATTGCAAGTCAAGAGGATCTGGGTTCGAATTTAGACTTTGCTACTTTACTTCATGTGGGAACTTGGACGAGTTCTTTAACTTCCTGAGGTTTGGTTTCCTCCTCAGTAAAATGAGATATGGCAAAAAGTCTGCAAACTGTGCATACCTTGACCCAGCATTGCCACTGCTAAGGAAGCTACCTTTCAGAGAGATTCAAGACCGCTAAAGGATCTGTATGTACTGAAGTCTAGTAGCACTTTTTGTTGTTGCGAAAGAACTGGAAATGGTTAGGAAATGGTTGAGCAAATTATAGTATGTGAATCTAAGAGATATTATTGTGCCATAAGAAATGGTGAAAGGGAATAATTCAGAGAATCCTGGGAAGACTTAATGTGAACGCAAGCAGTGACATGAGTTGAGCCAGAGCTATGTTTAATGACCACAATATTGTAAACGAAAACAGCTTTGAAAAACTTAACTCTAGAAAAATGAAATGACCAGTCTTGACTCCGGAAGTCTACAGATCTTAGCCTTTTTGGTGGCATTTTAGTGAAACCTTATTAACCCAAGAAGTGTTTTTAAATGCATAGTATGCAATAAGATTACAAAGGAAACTATGTTGAAGTACTCTTATGCAAATATTTTTGAAAAATGAATTTTTGGACCCCAGGTTAAGACCCTGCTGTAGATGAGATATGCCTCCCACTTCTTGGTGAGGTGTTGGTTAGATGTAGAATAATATATTTTCCAGACATAACCAGTACAACACAAATTGGTTTTTCTTGACTATATTTATTCACTACAAGAGAGGGTTTTTATTTGGTGGTGATTCAGAAAACAAAAGAAAAGAAAGAGCATCATTGAAACATTTTAAAATATGTATAAGAGGAAGTTCAGTGCAATATACCACCATGTTAAATTTTAATGTGTATTTAAGAAGCTATGTGTAATAGATTCAGTGTTTTAGATACAACCTTATTTTTCAGGCCCTTTTAATATATGGTAATGTTCATTTTTTTTTTTTTTTACAAAGTAAAGGATTCTAATTAAGTGACCTCTTAAGTCAGAAAGTTTTACCAAGAAATTCTCATTGTTTAATAAAATCTGAAACATGACATTTCAATAGTTAGCTATAAATGAAAGCAAGGTTTGGGTGTTATTTCCCATTTTTATAATACTGTTTGTGAAACTTGATAAAACACTTAGAATCATGAGATCTTAGTGCCACAGAAATCAATTTTTCTAAATATGTGAATAATAATGGTTTTTCAAGATTGTGAGAAAATTAAGATTTTTAGTAAAATAAATTGCCTCATTATAAAATTTGTATCACAGTAATGCACAGTAACTAGTATTTGAATCAATTATGTTATAAATATACTATTTTAACCAGAGAATATTATACTTACCACAACAGTATACTATTCCTGCTCTCAGAGACAATTTCATTCCAAGGTGATATTATAGTCACATTATAAAAACAAAATGTTCCCTTTATAAAGACTGCTTGAAATTTAGTTTAAATTACTTTAACTCTGTGGTAATATATAAACAGTGAAGGTGTTTCAAAGCTCTTTGTCTTACCTTCCCCTCCTTGCCTCATTCCTCTCAGCACAGTAGAAGAAAAGGAACAATGACATGTAATCATTTTTGTTACCTTCTTAAGGGTTGTCCACACTGTTTGGGATGTACCCTTACAGTTTAATCTGTTCCCCATCACCTCTGATGTTAGTTTAGTGAGAGAGGCAAAGTAATGTAGGGTAAAAAACTAGACAGTTTCTGAATGGCATGAGTTCACACCCTCCCTATACTTAATTCTTTGCTCACTTAAGTGTTATGTTTATTTCAGTGATCAGAAATGCTTTCTGGTACTTGTGTAGAAAAATTGTTCAATTTTTTAAAGTAGTATAATGTTATTTGTTAAAATAAACTACTAAAAAATTTTTCAGATACCTCAAAGAAAACTGAAGCGCACAGATGATGGGAGATGCGGCAAAACCTTGTTTTTTCAAGCGAAATAAAGAACGTGGAATTATAGAAGATGATTTCAGGAGGGCTTCTCCACAACCAGACTATTTAATAATGGATGATTCTGGTAATGGACATGGCAGTAAAACAGAAAAAGGCCTTCCCCCCAAAAAAGGAACACCAGGGAACTATGGGAACAGCCCCAGGAAAGGACCACATGCTATTTCAAACAGTCCAAATGTACCTAAAAACATGAGTCATGGTCAAGGAGCAAGAACAAATGACAGCCACAAAGATAATGTTAAGAGATGGCTATCTGATGAATTGAATGAAGCAGATAACTGGTTAGATTTCAAAACTGGCTCTAGGATTCCTGTTACAAACCGACCAAGAAAAGATGTATTTCAAGAAGGTGAAGATGGCCATAGGTGGCAAGATGGAAGAGGATGCAGAAGTGTAAGATGGCAACTTCAGAAAGACCTAACAAACATAGAAATTTCAGAAATGCAAACAGGAAGCTCTGGTAATATATCCCAACTTCTGCAGTTAAAACCCCAGTGCAAGAATGTCTTTTCATCTAGCATCCTTATCTAAGTGGATTTTTATTGCTCTCAGCAGTTCCATTTTTTTCCATTTCAGGTCTGCTTTCCAAAAAGTAGTCACTTATTTAAAGCATTATTTTAAGAAATATAATCATGATATTTGTACAGCAGCAGAATAGTTCATATCCTGGTCCTATTAGGATGTAACGTGTCAGGGTGATCATTTTGTTTCTATAAATTAATCCATTTAGAACATCAGAAATACAGATAAAAGTTTCAGTGTTTAGTTTTTGGAAACACTGAAACCTATCTTAAAGGATCCTCATGAGGTTGATACCAGTTATTCAGAATAAATCATTAATTATAAGTTTTTCCAAAAGGTGAAATGCAGGTAATTTCTTTGCATGTTTTAACTATTTCTGTATAAATAACCATCTGAATCATAATTTTTATCAGATGTACAGTAGTTGTAGCTATATCTTCATCAATAAATCAACAGTATGAAAAATCCTGAATTAAATTTAAGTTTAGTCATACAAGACTACTAATTACTTGAAGAAATTAGTTGGGGTATCATTAGGAGTTGTTAAAGGAATATTGGATAAATACATAAGAAAAAAATCCATGATTTCGTTATCAGAATACCTGTTGCATTGTAGGAAATTGTATTAAGTTATTCTGGTTTTTTAACAGGAACATCAGAAAAATATATATATATAGTAACTACTTAAGAGTTTGTTTGAATACATATTTTACAAATAAAGAAAGCACGATCCAATTTAATAGGGTTCCTGAGGTCAGAGTTAATCATTGGTAGAACTAGGGTGAAAACTAAAGTCCATTAGTTATTTTATCATATACATAACATAATGAAAGACATTAAGAGAAAGCTGAAATTATGTTGCTTTTTAAAGTAGGGGACTTTCATTTTGCATGTTAAAAAAATTTAATATTTCTGTTACTTCCACCTTCGGCAAGGGGTGTAGGTGATATTTTATGCAGAAAAGGGAGCACTGTCAAAGTTTATTAGAATTCTGTAGTTGAGCCTTTAAAAAAGAAACAAGATAACAAAGTTTTAAAAGTTACTGTTGAGGGGCAGCTAGGTGGTGCAGTGCATAGAGCACTGGCCCTGAATTCAGGAGGACCTGAGCTCAAATATGACCTAGACCAGACACTTGACACGTACTAGCTGTGTGACCCTGGGCAAGTCACTTAACCCCAATTGCCTAAAATAAAAAAGTTACAGTTGAATAGTGCAAGTTGCAGTTCATATTTGCAGAGTCTCTGTACTTAAGCAACTTATAAATTTGAGACAATACTTAAAGACATTGTTAGAGAAAAGTATTCAGACTGAAGAACTCTTTTGTCTTTATCTCTGTTCTTAAAAGAAAATTCTGTAATTTTAACTGTTTTGGACGAGGATTTGTCCTGGTCCTCTGAATTCATCAGCTTTGGGATGGGAGCTCCCCTGTGAAAAATCTGCTTCTACCAATGCAGAAAAACAATTCTTCTGCCTTAGAAAGTTACTTAGAATTGTGCAGAAGTACACAGCCAGTATATGTCAGAGGTGATACTTAAGGCTCTGTATCTACTACTTAGTGCTACTGCTTCAGAAACATCCTATTCTGGGGAGGTTTGGGGGCGGAGAGTAGTAGCACAGTAGCTAAAGAAAGAATTATTACAAAAACTTGAAAAATGTATTGAATGAAGTTTAGTCACTGAATTATCAAGATATTGTTAAAGGTAGAAAAACCTCTATGAGATGATTCTATGCCATAGACTTTAAAGCAGTTTTATAGATGGGCTCTGATTGCATAGTAATCATGTATCAAATATCAGTTTTTTTAAAAAGCATCTTTCCTCTTTAAAGTGTTGTGAAAATGTGGAATTTGCTATATTTTTCCTGCTAATTTTCCATTTTTTCAATCTTTTCTCCAAAAAAAGTCTACCAGATATTCGGTTTTGTGTAAGAATTGAATGGCAACTCTGTCAGTGATACTGCTTAAAATAAATCCACTCAAATGTATTCTCTCAAGCCAGGAAGACCTGTGTTCAAGTCACATCTCTGATGTCCTGGCTATGTGCCCCGGCATGAAACTTCTCAGTGCTTAGTAACTCTTGAAAGAAGTACTGCCCTGCCTTGCCAGAGGCAGTGGGAACTTTGTACACCAGTGAAATCATAGGTCCTGTCTCTATGCCAAATTGATTCATGTCTTAGAGATGAAATAATGTACGACAGAGATGTAAATCTTGTTGTTTAAGGTAGAAAAACAGATTTTTGCATATAGAAAGTACATTTTTGGGGCAGCTAGGTGGCACCGTGGATAGAGCACCGGCCCTGAAGTCAGGAGAACCTGAGTTCAAATTTGGCCTCAGAACCAAACACTTGACACTTATTAGCTGTATGACCCTGGGCAAGTCACTTAACCGTAATTGCCTTAAAAAGAAAAGTACAATTTTGGATGAGGTCTGTGATTCCACTGAGCAAACTACATGTGCAGAAAACACACATTAGTAATAATTTCTTCTGTAACATGTGGATCTGTTACCAGTTGCTTTTCCTGTCTTATGCCCTTGGCTCATACACAGTCTAGCATTGGGCAAGGCTGCTTACATTTTAAGAATAAAATGTTAACAGGAAGCTTGATGAGACCTCCCAACTATAAAAATTTGAGACTCATACATGCTATGCATTGATTAGTTTTTTTGATACAGTCAAAGATTTTCTGATTACTTTTTGTGATTGTGCTTGAGTGTCTTCTTCCGTGGTAACTGAATTCAGGTTAAATATCAACAGTAATCACATCTCCTCCACTGTTTGTAAACAATGTGATGTTAATATCAGTCTCTGTAGAAAGAAGCCACTGCTGTCCGGACATCAGGATAATTGTTTGGATGTGTTGAGTAAGCTATAGAAGATAATAGTTTTAATATGCTGGTAATCCAAGTGACCCTGAGAAAGAAAATTGGTTTAAAGAAACTTGGTTCCATGTAAAAATTAAATGGTTCTTAAACTTCTCCTGCTACCTCTTTCTACCCAATAAAAGTCCTCCACGAATAAAGCCCAAAGAAGCAAAGCCAGTGGATAGAACTCATTATTACATTGTTAACTCCTCCCCACCCCAACCAGTTCCCCTGTATTAGATGTTACTGATAGTCATAAAAACTGCATTAATGCAAATATTTATTATTGCCTAGTCTCAAGTTTAAAAAAATCTCTCTGTGATTAAGAAAGTATAATTCAGATGTAGTCATTGAGGGAAAATTATGTTATTAAAAGGTGGGGCAAATGACAACGTAGCCACACCTGAATTAAAATCATTCTTAATGTGTTCTGAGAAGCTTTTGACAATATTGTATGTTGCAAATTTGGTCTTGGATAGCTGTTTTCAGAACAATAAGTTTTGACATTTTGACAAATGTTTTTCAAAACATTTGGCTGTGCTAATATGAGTTCCTTTGGAATATTTACAAGAAAATTTTAGTATTGAATTAATTTCCTGAACAAATTGTTTTTTTAAGTTTCAGAGGAAATGAAAGAAGTGTTATTCAGTTCAATATACAGTTAATAATAATTGTTGGATTGTATTAGATTAATACCATTAAGGGTAGTGTATCCACTTATAATTATTCACAAAAATATAAAGAGATTACTTTTAAAAAGTTACTCATAATGTCCTATAGCATCATAGCTTCAACTTAGTTTATTTCTTTGCTTCCTATTGTTGAGATAATTTAGAATGATTTTATGAAGTTGGAAAACCATGTGAAGGTGCAACTTTTTATCTAGAAACCTTACAGAGATATCTTCTTGCTGATCTCACTAAAGGGTGCTTCTTATGATAATTGGTACTTAGAAAAGAAAAAGAAGGAAGGAAACAAACACTTATTAAGCACTTACTATGTTACTATGTGCCAGTCCTGTGCTAAGGGCTTTACCATTATTATTTCCTATAATCCTCACAATGATTATGCTGGGAAGTTGGTGCTGTTATTATCCCCATTTTACAGTTGAAGAAATTGAGGCAGGCAGATTATATGACCTGCCCAGGGTTATCTAGCCCGTAAGTGACTGAGGCTGGATTTGAACTAAGGTCTTCCTGATTCCAGGATAATGAACATATTTTTGAATCTCATAAATAAGATGCTTCACTTTTCTAAAATAATTTTTTTTCCTTAATTCTCTCCCTAAAACCGTTTCATTTCTTTATAGGACTGTACCTTAAAAGTTTTTTATTGGGAACTTTCTTTTGTACTACTTTTCAATTGCACTTTCCCCAACTGTTACTCTTTGACTTTTTTCTCCCAACAGCCAGGGATAGTATTCTTAGGAGCTTCTCAGAAAACATAATTTATGTTTCTTATATAGAGATATAAGCAGAGTGTTACTTAGTATTCACAGCTCTTGTCAGCAATTTTTTTGTTGGCTTGTTTTGGTTTGGAATGAAGATCCAGGGCCTCCAACTGCCACAGAATTTTTCTTTTAAATGATTGACTCATTGCTGGTCTTGCACATATGGTAGAACTATATGTGCTGAGTTATGCTGCTTACTTGACTTCGAAATAGTGTGTATTTTTCTGTTGGTTTACACTTCCAAAGAATAATTTTTAAAACTATTCTTTGAACCATTAGAATCAAAACTTGAACTTGAGATTCAAATCGCTTTGTTTTTAGAGCTGTGAAGGACCCATCCAGAGCTGCATGAAACCAAATAATTTTTCAAAATTTAACCTTGTAATCCTTGTTTAAGTCCCATAGACAGATGTTTACATTTTATAAGAGGAGCAGATTATTTGTTTGGCCTGAGGGAGATGAGAACCTAGCAGAGTTCATGAAGAAATAAATTTATTTTTGGAAAAAAAGTTTATTTTGATAATATTAACTCTTCCCTTTCCTCACATTACTTGAAATATGTAAAGTAATTAGGTAATGATGGATAGGGAAAGGCAAAAGTTTGAAGAAAATAGGAAATAGTTTAATGCTGTTAAGTGTTAGTAAGAATTCACATATTCTGACTTTTTTGGTCTCAGGACTTTGGAGTGTTTTATAAATTGCCTTTTGCTGAAAGATTTAATGGCCAAATATTGTGTTTCCTTTCTATTATGTGTTTTATTCATAAGTTTCTGATATGGGTTTTTTGGTGATTGTGGTTGTCGTTTTGTTTTTTACTCTGTTGAGTTAAAATAAAAGCTTGTCTGAATTCAATTTAATGGCAATTTTTAAAGCACCTCTTAACATGAAGGTCACTTCTAGGTGCTGAGGATACAAATATTTTAAATGGTGGTATTCCTATCCTAAAAAAGAGCTTATAATCAAGTAGAAATTGACTTTTATCTGAATAGTAAGTACAGGCATGTGTTCAGAAGTCACAATCTTTACCCTTAAGTTTCTTTTCCATTGAAACGCAAGAAAAGTATAAACAATAATGACTAAAGTAGATTTTCTCACTTAAGGCTTTCCATTTTCTAAGCACGCCATAAAAATTCATAATAGGGGCACCTAGGTGGCGCAGTGAATAGAGCTCCAGCCTTGGAGTCAGGAGGACCTGAGTTCAAATCTGGCCTCAGACACTTGACACTTACTAGCTGTGTGACCCTGGGCAAGACACTCCACCCCGATTACCTCACCAAAAAGCAAAAAAAAAAAAATGATGAACAAGAACGAAAAGCTGGATACTGTGTGATTATAATTTCCAAGAAACTTGGCCTGGCAGAAGAGTTCAGAAAATACATCTTGTCTTTGCAGAAGTGGAAGACTGTGGATGTGGAGTATTGAATACAATGTCATATTGAATTGTGATAATTGGTTTGGCTTTTTTTTTCGTCCCTCTTATTCTTTGTTATAAGGAATTGCTTACTCAGTAGGGAATGAATAAATTTAGAAAATGTGATGTAAAAACAAGATTTAAATTAAAATTTCAGGAAAGAATCCTTTATATACCTTATAAAGGATTGAAATAGCCAGGTGAGGTGCTTAAAGTCAAGTGAACTTGACTACAGGAAAGCCACACTCTTCTACTGGTCAGTTTAACAGTCCAGTCTTTTCAGCTAAAATGGGTAGTTAGTCACACCTAACATTTTTTTAAGTAGAATACTGCTAATGAAATTCATTTTAACTTAAGAAAACAAGAAGCCAAAGAAACCCAGAAAATCGAGGAGAACTAGAAAAGAAGAGCACGATGAAGAGGAAGACATGGATGGCCCTGTTATAGATGAGTCAGTGCTGTCAGTGAAAGAACTACTGGGCTTACGACAGGCTGAGGAACGATTAAAGAGAGATTGTATTGACAGGCTAAGAAAGGTAATGTTTTCTCACATACTTTCATTAACAATAGGCAGTATTTTTAATGTTGGAACTATTACTTTTCTGTTATTAAGGATCAAACCCTACATGTTAGACCACATTCCATAGAATTAAATTATGTGGAATTACATATTCCATGTAAATGTAACTGTTCTTACAAAATTTTTGGGATTATATTCAGTGACTTAAAGTTAGTGATGTGTAAATGGTTAAATAAAGTTAATTTACTCTGCTTCACTTCAGGAAATAGACAGGAACTAACTTTTGGGCTAACTTATGAGTGGCAATATTTATATCTTTCTAAATTTCAGCGCTCACGAAACTACCCCACAGCAAAATACATATGCAAACTCTGTGATGTCTTAGTTGAATCCATTGTATCTGCTCATAAGCACATCAAAGAGAAGAGGCACAAGAAAAACATAAAGGTAAGTTAATATGTAACATAATTAGATTGATATGTATAGATGTTTATATTTTGTTCTCAGTTGTCATTTTGATATTCATATCTCTCTATATATTAGTATCCCAATTTTGAAACTTTTACTAGTGCCATGGTAGGAGACTGTGTCTAGCGCCTAATGACCAACCTAGCTAAGCATGAAGTTCATCACCAGAACACTGGCCACTCAATTATAAAGTCTTCAGCTATGGTAATAACACATAGGCTAGTGATAGACTGAATCTGTGATTTCATTGATGTAGGGAACTCTCCCAGATGAGGAAACTCTCTTTAACAATGCAAACGGGCACCTTCTGTGCAACTTGTAGTCTTAGAGAGTTGCCCAGAGCACTAAAAGGGTAAGGGACTTGCCCAGAGTCACACAGCCAGTATGTGTCAAAGACAGGACTTGAATCCAGGTCTTATTGGCTTCAAGGCCAGTTCTTTATCCACTATTCCATGTCTGACATGAAATAGATAAAAATTGGCCCCCAGGCCTGTGCAACTCCCTTCTGCTTGTATTCAGTGGTAGCAAAGTAGCATGAAAGAAAGTATCTGTATAGGTCATCTATGGACTGTTTACTTGTCCCTACTCCTGAGTCTAACATCTTTATCCAGTGACCCAGGTAGTTGAAATGATATTGGAGAAATTGAACCACGTCTTTATTGAAACCAGAAGACACAGAAATTGGAATTAAACAGAAGAATGGCTTAGGCCCGAGTTCTCTTTGTAGAAATGAGTAAAGGAGTTGACAGGGCTGGTTTTATTCAGAGGGCAATAAAAATGTCATTTCATGAAATACCTGATCATCGCATCTTGGCCAAATCTCCTGATAAATATAGACAAAGGGGACTGCCATGACAATAATTGTAGCATATGTGCTAACATTTCTTGCAGAGGAGAAAGTACGAAGAACTTGACAAGTTCCTCAAAACCAAGTGAACATATACCTTGATACTCAGTGACTTCAGTATGAAGGTGGGCACAGGGAAAACAGCCAAAAAATGTGTTGGAAAATATGGTTCAGGATTAAGAAATTAAAGAGACCAGAGGCATATAAATTACTCAGAAGCCTCACGTATGTATCATCAATACTTGTTTCAGAAAGCATCAGAAGGCATTGGGCAGGACAAGCACTAAATATCAGTTTTTTTTTTTAAATGAAATTTACTATGTCTTAATAGAAAAGAAATGTCTGGTTACTAAAATGGGACTCATTTCAGCATTATCTGTCAGCGTGGCATTCAGGTCATTGACTTCATGGTGGTAGTGTGGTATAGTGTTGGACTTGAATGAGGAAACCTGCATTCTTATCCTGCCTCAGATACTTGCTAGCTGTGTTCATGGGCAAGTAATTCAATCTCTCAGAGCTTTAGTTTCCCCATCTATAAAAGGGAATAGTCCTATCACCCTAGCTCACAGGGTTGTTGTGAGAAAAGTGTTTTGTGAATTTCAAAGTGCTATATAAATTCAATTATTGTTAATACAGCAAAAATAAAAATTAGTAAATTAGGAAAAAAGATAAAGATAACACTACCTGTAATTACAGTAGTTCCTACTTAACATATTTGAATAAGCTATGGGAAATGGATAATAATAAAGATGTTAATTCTGATTATCACTATTTCTTAAGAGAGTTTAACCAGTATTCAGATCACCACAACAAGGAGGCCAAAAGAATTTGAATATTGTCTCAGCCAGAAAACACTTGCTCAGTGGAGAGACATGATAGCCAAGCACATCATCAGTTTAGAATACAAGCTCATTTGTTAAATATTTTGGAGGTGAATATAGAAAGATTATGAGCAGTTTTGCTTCACAAAAATAAGAAGTGTTGGAAGAAACAATTCTGCAGAAAATTTATTGTGAGACCCAACTAAGTGGGATTATCCCAAGAATATCAATGTCACAGAAAAATCTGCCAGCATTTTATATTAATCTGTTAATAGTGAGAGAAGAACCAACACATTTGTCCTTTTAATAGCTGATAAGGAAGTAGAAATGGCACTCAAAATAATGAAGTGAAGAAGAGCATCTGAACAGACCAAATACATTCAGAGGAAATACAGATGGGAAAACAGTTTTAAAGTCACTTAGATCCATTTCCAAGATCTCCAAAAAGATAATTCCAAAAGGTTAAAAATGGCATTATTACCAATAAAAGGCAAGAAGCCATAAGTAAATACCAACTCACATGCCTATCCTCATCTTCTTAAAATCTTGATAAGAATAGGCAGTACACTTACAGAGACTATTGTTTATTTAACTATAAAGAGGGAGTAGGCAGAATTTCACAGAATATGCTCTACAGAAAATCAGTCTTCACAATTACACAATATAGAGACAGAAGACAATATTTTGTACTTCGTTGATTACAAGCATTTGAATCATATATAGCAGACTCAGTATGGTTTATGAATGTCTTCCAACAAGCTGACTGTCTCCTAGGTATAAATGTCACACAAAGATCTTTGACATATGCCACAGAGGTGATATTGCTAAATGAACATCTGATGGTCAATTTCACGAGCATATGCTTGCCAAAAGTATTCACCAGTGTGCCAAAGACTGCCTTGTGCAAAGTCCAAATAGGAATTCTTTATAGGAGACATGTCACAGATCATCAAATCTCTTATATTGGAATGCACTTGTACAGGCTCTCTAATCCAGCCTAAACCTGAAGAAGAATCTCTTCAAGTGGTCATCTAGTTTTGATTGAAGATCTCTGGTGAAAAGGAGACCCCTTTGTCCCAAGGCAGCATATTCACTTTTAGATGGCTCCAATTGTTTTCATTATATCAAGCCTAAATTTATGTCTTTGCAGCTTACAATCACTGCTCCTTATTCTAACCTTTGGAGCCAAACAGAGCATGTGTAATCCTTCTTTCACATGACAACCCTTCTGATATTTGAAGATGGCTGCCATGTTATTCCTGAGTCTTCTAAATCTCCTCATGTCCTTCAGCCAGTCTTCATATGGCATGAGTCTTAAGACCCTACAGCTGGTATGGTCAGGAAGTCCTGGATTTAGAACCACTGACCTTGATATTAATCCTGCCATGTCCTTGGTTTAAGTCATTTCCCTGTCTAGGCCTCAGTTTCCTATTGTATAAAATAAAAGGGTTAGATTAAGTAATTACCATGATCTTGATTACTGCTCTCTGGATGCCTCCTGGTTTCTTAGTTTGCTCTAGTTACGATCTGACCAGGGCAAGGTGCAGTGGTCTGTTGCCTCCCCAGCCCTGCACCTTTTGTCTCTCTTGATGCAGTCTAAGATTCTATTAGCTAAAATCCTCAAATCTTTTACAGATGAACTCTTTTCTAGATACAGACAGTTCTTGCTTTATATAAGTGGACTGTTCCACAGACTTCTACATGAAGCAATTTTTAGCTAGTATGAATTTGTCAGTGAACATGGGGAAAGGAGAGAAGAAGGGAGACAGAATGGGAGTCACAGGCCAGTGGAGGGAGGGGGCCAGCTCATGGTTCAAGGACACATGGGGGCCAGAGACAGACTTGCAGGTGGGTGGGCAGAGCAGGGTAGAGGTCTCCTTTCTTCACCCGGTGTCTGAAGCCAAGCCCCCATCCAGTGGTAGCAGTCTCCAGGAGTTTGTTCTGCTTTCACTTGGATGTGTTGTGTTTTTTTTTTGTTTTGTTTTGTTTTGTTTTTGGTGGAGGCATGGGAAGCTGTGGAGTGCCAAGCTGAGGGGCAAGAGCAGAGAGAGAGCACAGTACTATACAGTAAAGTTAGTATGAGTGGTTGCTTTTTGTTTTTGTTTTTAAAGTGTGGATTTGCATAAAGTTGAATATGCATAATGCAAATTTACATAAAGCAAGAACTGTCTGTATACCTTTTCTAGCTTGTACTTGTGAATATGTATGTGTGTGTGTGTATGTATCTACACACATTTACCTACATGTCTATATTAACATTGATGTGTTTACATTTTCCCCATTGAACTTCATCTTACTAGATTTGACACAGCATTCTAGCCTCTCCAGAGACTCGTCAAATTTGACTAATCCATCGTATTAGCTATCCTCTCACAAATCCCTCAGACACTCCATAGAAAGCTTTCCATATTGACATCAAATTATTAATGACTACACTCTTGTCATTCAAACAACTCTGAATCCACCTAATTTTACTGTCATCTAGCCCACATCTTTTCCCCTAGAATAGTATGAGACATTGTTTTTGTTTTTTTGTCCTTAGCACCTTTCACAGTGCTTTGCATATAGTAGGTGCTTGATAAATGCTTGTTGATTGATTGACTTAAGTTAAATTGTATCCTCTCTGTCTAGTAATGCTGTCAAAAATAAATAAGGTTAGTCTGGTATAACCTGGCCTTGGCAAAGTAATGCTGGCTCTTTGTAATTAACTGTCTCCTTTTTTGGATGTTCACCAACTGTGTCTTTATTAATACTTTTTTGCCAGCATTTGAAATCAAGTTCACTGACCTATAGTTGACAAATTCTTTTCCTGTTTTCAAAAATCCAGAACATTTGCCCTTCTCCAATCCTGCAATGCCTTTTCTATTCTCCATGATCTTGTATAGATTACAATCAATAGCTTAGTCATCACATCTACCATATCAGTAACATCTGAGCCTGGTGATTTGAATTCATTATGGGTACCTGGGTGGTTTTTTGCTATCTTACTATTTGTCTGGGGATCAACTCCTTCACCATTTTTTTCTACCCTTTCTAAGTATAACGACCATTCTCCATGGCAGAGAAAACAGAAGCAGAATAGTGGAGCAGCTCTGCCTTTTCTGGGTTCCATTAAAAACCCAAAGGTCTTAAGTCAGCTTCCTCTGAGTTTTAGCACTCCTGTTACTATTCTCATAGGACTGTCCCACACTTTTTGTTCATCCTGTTACTGCTCTTGCTTCCATCTTCTATACTTTTAAAAATTACTGAGTTGTTTCTTACCTTGGCATCCACATTGATCTTTTTCAATTAGTCCTGTTTTTTGTACTTTCTTTGAAATCTCTCCAGTAATCTAGGGTGCATATCAGACCATACTCAACTTCCCTTCCCTTCTCTATCACAGTTTCTAATATGGAGTAGTCACTTTATAAATTTTTCATCATTTCCACTCCTAGGAGCCAGTTCCTACTTGTTTATGAGAATCAGTTACAGGATTAGATCCTCCATTCAAGGATAAAATTCTCATTAAAATTATTTGAAAAATTATTAGCTGTTCTTTTGGCGGAGAGAAAACTCCATTAGATAAACACCTAATTGGAGTTGTCCATTATATTATGCTGCCATGCTAGGGTTATGATCTCTTTTCTCAAATTCACTTATTTATTTTCTCCTGTCCAGTTAGAATGTAGTAATTCCTGATGTTACTTCTGTTTCTACCTTAATTGACTTTCATCCAGATGTTCTTTACCATACTCCCATGCTCTAGTTCAACATCATATCTTTGTAATATACAATTTTAATATGTCCCTCATTTTCTTATCCTGTCTCTTTTGAGTAAGATATACCCATCCAGGCTAAATTCTAGTCCCAGGTCTCATCCTACCAATTCTGTGATGCCTATGCAGTCTAACTTGCTTTCTTGGACTTGCATCTCTAGTTTACCTTACTTTACATGTGTGGACACACCCACACGAGCACATGCACACACACACACTGCTACACAGCTGTATGTAGACCACTGAGGCTATGGATTTTACTCGTCTCCTTTCTTGGATTTAGTCTCTTTTGAATTTGGGTGCTTCTGCTGCTATCCTTACAATGTTGCAGCTGTAATCTACAGTTTCTACCTTGGTAGATATACATAAGCAGAATTCTTTCCCTTTTTTTCTGTTTAAGGACTTTTTGAATAGATTTTTAAAACTGCAGGAATATAAATTTTTATTGGTCCTTTGTAAGATACAGTTTACCTTTCTCCTGGAGGATGTCATTTCTGTATTTTAATCTGTTAAAATCTGTTACCGAAGTTCTTGCCTACAGTCACTAGTGGTGGTGAAAACACCATCTCTGCCCATAAGGATTTTAGTTTCGTGCTCAAGGCTGAAAAATTTTTAGCAATGCTTTCTAGATTCCTAGTATCATTTGTTCCCATGTAATTCAGCATAAGTTGTTAATGGTCATCTAGTTTTACAAGTCTTCAGAGGGTCTTTTCTAGATACATGCCTTAGGAAAACAGCTGATGTCCCTGTTGTTAGGTTGACAAATAATTGCCTCACTACCTCTCAGCAGACAGTTACCAGCCTCCTCCCTCTCATCTCTTTTTCCTTGGATCTTTATTGGATAACCTCTCACCTGACAGTATCTATGGTTACACAACATCATTCTTTGAACTCTAAGTAGCTGTTTTCTCATTATCCAGTTCAGCATAGTTCTAAAGGTTCTGTGACCTTTCTTCCCATTGCCTTCTAGATCACATTTTTTTTCTACTCTTCAGTTTTCCTGACTCATGTCAAGATTTTCCTCTGCATCTTCCTATCCCTTTTTCTTTGTTTTCACATTGAAACTCTTCTTCACTTTTGTGGGTTTTTTTTTAAAAAAACAATAATTTTCTTAATAGCCTGGAGTATGTGAAAAGGTAATCTTTACTTTCTCTTTTAGGACAGACGTTAGCTTACCCTTTGAGCATAGATAGCAGTCATTTGGCCATATCATAATTATAAGAAATGCCACTCTGTCATTCTGGCTATCAGCCATCCTAGATAACTTCTGTGTCAAATAGGAGTTCTGTTTGTAGGGATCTTTAGCTCCACATTTGTCACATTTCTTATCATCTTGTTAGAACTATATCACCTTGATTGCCCCTTGACATTCATATCTTCTTTTTCTTTATCTTACCAATTTAGCACCCTTGCCAATTGTCTGTTTTACCAATTTACCTTTTTACCAACTTCCTGCTGATTCTTACTCAGGCCTCTTTCTACCCCTTGGGTTTTCTTGGGTTCCTCTTTTTAGGTCCTTCTAATCCTTCGGGTCAATTCCTTCTCGTTTGACAAAGGTCTTCCCAAGATTTCCCTCGACCAGTTCAAAATCACAATACCAAAATTCTCCATTGCCTTCAGAATTTCTTTTCATTCTTTAGCTTAAATCTGCCTTCTGCCCATTTTCCTACTGAAGCTAGAAGTAAAATGATGTGAATCTGAATGCTCCTATTTTGGAATCATTGCTGATTGCAAGTAAATTCTGCAAGACCCAGAATACTACCTAGAACTCCTCAGTGGGGATCCATGATTCTGCCAATGAGATAAACCTATTAATCTACACCCAAAAACCCCCCAAAATTAGATGAATAATATTTATCATCCAGTGTGATGTACAATTGGATGGGCAATCTGTTGAGCTAGTCTGTCAGTCTATATATCTTGGGCACATACTTCAGATGGACAGTGAGCCAAACCTATAATTGAATAGAAGGATTGACAGGATTCCATTTGAGAAATTATATAGTACTCTTTTAATATAAATTTTTATTGATATATATCTTGTTTTCATGTCACTTATGTTTTTTTTAATCTTGTCTCCCCACTCCCTCCCAGAGAGCCATCCTTTATAATAAAGAATTTTTGAAAGAAGAAAGAAAGAAAACTGTAAAGCTAACCAACAATACAGTACTTTTAGTGATCCCAGGCTTCTCTCTGACATATAAGTCTGTCTTTTCACCATGAGTAATCTTTCCATCATACCATATAGCTACAAATTATGGATTTACATAATTTCAGAAGAATCATAATTACAAGTGACCAAAAATACAATGGAAAGGCCTATAGTGGGACAAAGTAGACAGCAATATATTACCATTGATGAATGATTTGTGCAAAAGCTAGTGTAAAAAGCATATATATATATATATGAATTTCAGGATGGGAGGGCATTTATATCTTGCTGTCCTCATCAATTGAGAGATGATCCCCATACTATTAACATATTGAATCCATCAGAGTAAGTATAAAGGTACAACTCAATAGCCTACACAATGATTTCTTGATGTATATGAAATCATCAGTCAGGTACTAAGCATATATACACATATATATTTTTTTTTATATATATATATATATATATTTAAACAGTTGCATACATGTACGTAGGCTGTATCAGTATTAAAGGACATTTTGTAACAACCACTTTTAATGTTTTCCCATGATTTTTCTCTTTATTTCTTCCTACTATCATTTATCCAGATAAAGCACATGTAAAAGCATATTTGAATATGGCTGAAACAAACAGCTGGGGAAAGGGTGAGGGAATATAAAAGGGAACTCCAGAAATCTTCCTTGGGCTTTGCCTCAGTGAAGTATTAGAATGAATTAGTATGTATTTAATTCTTCTTTCTAAGTGCTTAATCTAACAATTTATCTTAAGGAAAAACATGAAGAACAGCTGCTTACTACCTTGCCTCCACCAACACCCTCCCAGATAAAAGCTATTGGTGTTGCCATTGACAAAGTGGTAGAGGAGTTTGGCTTAAATAATGAAGACTTAGAACAAAGACTTGAAATAAAACAAACCATGGAAAAACTGTTCCATCAGAAGTTACCAGGTATTCTCTAGACTTGCCTTTTGATTTTTATAGTAAAAATAGCTCTCTTGCATTACTCACTGGTGGTGATTTTAATCCTTAAGGGAAATGGACATGTTCAGTCCTGAAGCTCTTTCTACATATTGTCCACATCCAAGGTAAAATTACTTGTGCAAGCAGCAGTTAAGGGTTTTTCTTCTTTAATCACACATGCTACAGTTTTCCATATTTGGGTGTCCATACAACGTTCTCCTATTTTATATCTCTATATTATACCTAAGTATAATATAGAGTTAGAAAATATCCCTTTCTGCTTTTCACCTATTAAAAATAATTTTGAGTTGAATGAAAGCCAAAATTTTTGTCATTGGACACAAATACTATTCTAATACCTCTGTTATATAGAGATGACCTTGGGTTCTCAAAGGCTATATGCCATTGGGGTATAGGTTCTGGAAGCTTCTACCATGCTAGAAAGATTTCAACTATGTTCCTAGGGACAAGCTGCTTTTTTTAGACCAGCCTAGATAAATATTGAGAGACTCATCACCAGTACACTGGCCACTAGGTGATGAATTCTCTGGCTATGGCAATCCATGAAACTAAAAGACAAAAAGATCCTTAGTTCTGTGTAGCCCCCTTCTCCTATGAGAATAGCAATGTTGGAGTCACAGTTTTTAAACCATCTATAAAAATTATCATAGCTCACTCTAAAATGTGAGATCGTCATCTAGGCACGAGTGAATGTATATATTACTAGGGTAGCTGAATCTTATCACTATTGATAATCCCCACAACAAACTGTAACAGAAGATAAAATGAAGTTATAGCTAAGTGGAAGGATGGCTCCCAGGTTCTTCTTGGAAAGACAAATAGAAAATTTGACAAAATTGGTTTTATCTGATCTTTTATCTTTTTCATCAGTAGCATGGGGCAGTTAGTCAACTTGTTTTGTTGAGCTCATGATGAGCATAAACATAAAGACCACCCTGAAGATAATTCTAGTTTATGTGTTATCTGTTGCAAAGGAAGAAATTCTTTGAAGACCCTCCCAATTACGTCAACATGAACATTATCAGTTGCTTCAATTCAAAAATGGTATGGAGAACAGTGAAAAATATATTAGAAAATACAGCTCAGGATTTAAAAAATGAGAAAGGACCAATGGTTTACAAACTACACAGAAGCCTCACTGCTACATATCACAAATACTTCCTTTGGGAATAAAGTTGGGAGGCTCTGAGCATGTAAGAACCAAATAACATAATAAAAAATAAAAGTTGTTATGTATTAATAGGGAACAACTAATTATTCAATTATGTTGGAACCGGTTCCCAAATAAACTGTCTCTTTCCATTCAGACCATTTACTTATTAGAGCAAAGATCAAAAACAATACCTCATCATAAAAATAAATGAAATTAAGAAAGTATGACACGTAATTAAAATAGCTCCAACATGACCTAAAGTTAAAATTTAAATGTTATTGATCCAAAAAATAGGAAATGGATAAAGAAACAGACATTGACACAGACTCTGACCATTTCTTTAAAAAGTTTTAATTTTTGTAAACTGGTTGGCTATAATGAGAAGACCAAAAGAGCTTAGGAACCCTTAGCCAACAAATAATCTCCTTTCCAAGCAGAAAGATATGGTAGAACCACTTTAACATATAAAAACATTTTTAAAATATAGAAGAGAATGACAGGAGGTTATGAATAGTATTACTTCATAAAACAGGAAAGTACAATGATGGGGGAAACTAGATAACATTTGGTAAGAAACCCATTTAACTAAAAACATTTAAGGATGAAATTAGAACATGGACATCAGGATTATAGAGAATGAATAAGATCTGTCAGGATTGCTATGACAAGTTGTTTTCACCTTTAATGACAAGTAAAGTCACCGTTTTTGGACTCTTAAAATCACAGTTACCAATGTATTATATTAGGAAGTAAAAATGGCACTGAAGAAAATAAAGATGAGAAGAACAGTTGGACCAGACCAAGTATATACAAGAGAAATCTATATGAGAAGTGACAGAGATTTGAGTGTACTTCAAAAACGGGAAGATACTAAATTTTTAAAGGTGACGAACAAAATGATAAATAGGGCTTGTGGAAATACAGGCACATTCATGCACTACTGGTAGAGCTGGGAATTTTTCTGGAAAATGTTTTAGAATTTTACTAAAATCACTCAACTTTATGTATCCTTTGACACAGTATAACTGCTACTAGGCATTTGCTCCAAGGACATGAAAGTTATATATCCTACACATACAAAAATATTTATAGCAACACTTTGTAGTAGCAAAGAACTAAAATAAAAGGAGGTGCTTATTGATTGGGGAATGGCCAAACAAGTTGTAGTATGGGAATATAGTTGAATATTACTGTGCCAGAAGAAATGACAAATGTGAAGAATTCAGAGAAAATTAAGAAGACTTGCATAAAATGATGCAGAGTGAAATAAAAACATAACCAGGAGAATAATTTACGTAATGGGTGTAATAATATAAAACAAACAAAAAAACACCTTGAAACACTTCAGAACTCTGTGATTACTAGTGGCTTCAGAAGACTGAAGATGTATACCTTCTGTTTTTTGGCAGAGACACATGGTGACCTGGAAGTTAAAAATATGGAATACATTTTCAGACACAGCCAATATGTTAATTTGTCTAGTACGGGGAGAATTTATTTGGAGGTGGGAGGTATTTTGGGGAAATGACAATCATGTAACAAAAAGGAAAGAACATCAATAAAATAATATTTAAAATGGGGAAACAATCATGGCCATTATTACTACTCAAAAAAGATAATAGAAAAAATAGTAACTCCTGATCCATACCTGTTTTCCCATCCCTACAAAATATGAAAATAAGCCACAAAATTGAGAGCATCTTTGATGAAGGTTTGAGAGAGAAATGAGCAAGATTTTGCAAATGATATTCTATGGCATATCATGTCTTACTTACAGCCATGCATCTTCAAGAATAAAAAATCCCACTATGTGCTTATTGACTATTTAAATAAAGATGAAGTAAAGCACAATGTTCCTGTAAAGCGTCTCCAACAAGATGTCTCATATGTATATGTTAAAATTGTAAAATTGAGTTCAGCAACCTCTTATTCTAAAAGTATTCTAAAGTATTATTGAATTTAAAACAGAAAACTTATAATTAATATCAAGGCATAAAACAGGTGTTTGCTAACTAAAGATGCTTGCTGCTGTCATGGAGGATGTCCAGTATAAAGTCCAAATTGAAGAGATATATCTATAATTTTCCTTTCAGATAGGACCTCCAGATGTTTCTGTTTGTGGATGATATTTTGTTGATTGCATCATGCCCCAAATATTGCAGCCTCCTAAATAAAATCCAAAATCATTCAAAAGATTGAACCACACAGGAAGAAACTAGGATTTATCAAAAATGTGGTCAGTATATAGAGCTAATCCATCAATCGTTATATAGAACATGGGCTGCACATGGACAGTAAACTGAGCACAGAATTGAAAAGAGGGAAGAGAGCTAGCTGGATTGCATTTGAGAAACTTTATGTTAACAATCCCCAAGTTTCTCTCGGAAATAAAAACCTTTGTTTTTCACTCTGGCATTCTTCCATTGGTGTCATGACTGCAAATCGCAGAATACCACATTCCTCCAAGGCATTAAAGTTGTGAGTTAACCAAAGGACAATGGAGAGATATATATTGGGCATGAATAGGCTGCGACAAATTACTGATAAAATTATTATATGTAAGAAGCAATGTTGAAGATTATATTAAATGGGTGTATAACCGGAAAAAGGGGAACATTAGTTAATAGCAAGAGAGAGGTATAACAGACAGCCTGCATACTTCATTGGTGCCAACATAATGTAGGCTACTTAGAGCCTAGAATAAATAGAGCAAGTTGTGAGAACTTGCTGTGGAGTATTGACTTATAGGAGGGCATGAACATTAGGAACACAAGGGTAGAAGGCTTGGATGTGTTGTGTTCTGCACTGCTTGAAAGAGCATTCCTAATCAGTGAGATCAAAGATTTATCTAATTATAGAATAAAGGTAAATCTTTGATCACTGGGTTCTTCCACATGCAAAAATAAATTTAGCTAAGCCACAGAGGCAGTGTGGTGAAATGGAAAAATCACTGGATTTGGAATCTCAAGCTCTGGATTCAAATCCTGATTCTACTACTATTAGCTATATGACTTAGAGGAAGTCATTTTACCTCTCTGGGCCTCAGTTTGTAAATTGAGTCCTCATTTGTAAAATTGGTTGAATGAAATGACCTTTAAACCTTATGAGCTAATTTTTTAAAGAAACAATTAGAAATTAGTTTAGAAAATATTTTTTATGAGTTTATTCATTGTAAAACATTGGTTTCTCGAGTTGTCAGGAGTATTACATAACCCCTCCTGTTTTTAAATTTTTCATTTTTTTCAACATGTTTTGTTTTTCCTGTGATAGTTTAGGCAAATGATTTGTAAGTGTAGCTGTCACAGCATTATCAAAAGAATCATTAATTATGTCTGAAAGAGTACTATTAATTCTCTTGTACCTTTAACAGTACTGTAAGGCTTATGTGTACTATCATAGAAATAAGGGAAACTTTTTTTTCTTCTTGATAAACCATGTGCCTTACATTATACAATAAATAAAAGTTGCCTGTAAAGTAAATCATTTTTCAGTTATTAAATTGATATGGGCTTATAGTGGAAAAATATTGTGGTCCCAAGAAATAATGTCGCATGAAAACGACAAAAAAATACTTTAAGATTACATGAAGGAAAAATAGTAATTTTCTGACAAAAAATAGTAATATTCAAAATTAAGCACAGTACAAATAAAGAATATAAACTTAAAATATTTTGCCAGAGACTACATTTCCTTGAGGCTCGATCTACTGGAAAGGGGGATGTGTCCTGTCTTATATAGTCTTTTAAATTCAATCTGTGCCATTGTAAGTATTCTTAAAAGAATTGTTGTCTCTAAAGTGATTATCTTGTGTAAATATTTTTGTGGCGTGTTTGTATACTTTATGAGGGATTTATTATGAGAATGGTTCAGGTACCAAAAAATCATTTCCATGATTTATTTCCAAAAATAGTAGTAGTTCACATTTTTACAGGACTTGAAAGTTGGCAAACTACCTTCCTCACAACAACCTTCTGAGGTAATAGTACTATAGGATTTAACTCTGAAAGTAACCTTAGAGGTCATGTAGGTTAGCCTCCTTACATATGAGGAAATGGAAGGCCAGAGAAATTGTGACTTGCCCAGAGTCACAAAACTAGTTAGTAAGAGAGTCAGGATTCAGACTCAGGTCCTCAGACTCCAAGTCTGCTGCTCTTTCCACTTCACCACAATGCCTCTATATGGTTAATTATTGACAGGATCGTTTAAAAAAAGACAGAAAAAAAACAATGAAAACAAATAATGTGGGGTTAGAATGAAAAGTAATGTTTGTATTTGTTTCCCAACCCTTTTAAGTAAGGTTTCATAGGTTAAACCAAAATTAGATTTTATCTTCTATGCATTTCAAAATAATGTTGGTTTTTCAAAATACTGTATTTGAATCTTTAGTCACATTTAAGTGTAATATTTTCTGAACATTGTGCAAATCTATGAAACTCATTTTCAGCATGAAATATAAGTTAAAAGGCAGTTTCTTGGCTTATTAAAGCTGTTATACTTTAGTGATGAAATTAAACTACACTGAACTTGGATACTCCCTCCTTATTTGTCCTGAAATTTAATGTATGTTTGTTTTTATATGTGAATCTATTTAATTTGGTTCCCTCTTCTGGGGAGGAAAAATAAAACTTGTCTCCTTTTTTGGGTAAGTTTTTATAAATTAAATTTTGCTGATGAGAGTATTTTTATTTTTAGATTGTTCTTTAAGATTGTATGGGTCATCTTATAGCAGATTTGGTTTCAAAAATTCGGACTTAAACATTGATGTTCAGTTTCCAGCCACTGTAAGTATGACATTTTTTTTCTAAAACCATAGCAAATTGTGATATCTTTTTGAATATGAGCTCTGTAAGAATATATTCTGTTAATTTTATTTGATCTTTAGAGTGATTTCTGATAAACATCGGCTTTCACTGAAATTATGCTAGCTCTCTTCTCAGACATTTCAGCTTGTCTTTTGTGGTAGCAATTTACCCCAACTTATAGCCTTTGACTTAATGAAATGTGATTTTTAAATTGATATTCTTAGTAGTCTGTACAGATAGTTACCAACCTGCCATTCTGTTGAATCTGACAGATTGCTAGATTTTGTTCACTTGAAAAAGACTTAAAATTTCCTAGTAATGGATTTGTTTTTTGTGGTTTTTTTTTTTGTTTTCTCCCACAACATCCATGCTCAGTAAAACACATTTATTAAGTACAAAGCATTATATTAGATGATTATTGTGACTTCAAAGATCAGTAAGTTTTGCTCTCAGTGAATTTCTTTATATCAAACAGTCCAATGTTCTTTCATTTTCTGGTTCAATGGTTATCAAACTTTGGTTTCAGGACCCCTTTTCACTCAGAAAAATTATTGAGGACCCCAAAAACCTTTTGTTTATGTTAGACTAGACTAATCTATTAATTTTTTTTATCATATTAGAAATTAAAACTGATAAATTTATTCATTTATAACTAACAGTAATAAACCCATTACATGTTAGCATAAATAACATTTATATGAAAAATAACTATTTACCAAAAACAAAAATATTTAGTTAGAAGAGTGATGTAATTTTATATATTTTTGCAAATCACTTTAATGTCTGGCTTAATAGAAGACAGCTGCATTTTTATCCCTGCTTCTGTATTCATTCTGTTGCCACATGTTGTTTTGGTTGAGGTATATGAAGAAAATCCAGCCTCACACAGATTTGCAGTTGGAAAAAGGAGAAGTATTTTAATAAACAACTAATGTCTTAGTATTACTTCAAAAATAGTTTTAACCTAAGAGACCTCTAGGGATTCATAGGCCATACTTAGAAAACTGCCATTCTAGTCCAATTGCTCTTTTAAATTTTGTGCCATTTGGTAATAGTAGTTGTGGGTTACATATCTAGTTAACTTTTAAGGACTCATATTTACTATGTATTTATATGATCCATAAAGATTCTGGTAGTAGACTTTTAGAACTGGAAGGAACCTTAGAGATTACTTAGTTTACTACCTCCCTTTCTCCTCATTTACAGATGAGGAAACTAAGACTCAAAGAGGTTAATTTACTCATTCAGGCCTGGAGGTAGCAAGAGAGCTGCACCTGGTACCTAGGACTTCAATCCAGGCAGATTTTTCTACGTAGCAGTCATGATTAAGAGCTAGAAAGGGCCTCCCTTCCCCATCGTCTAATCTAACTCTTTTATACTTCCTCGGTCTTTATAGCCACTTCTTTTTATTGCTCATAAATGTAAAAAATGCCCTAACTTCACAGAATGTGTTGAACAGGTATTCTATAGCAGATAATCTTTTTTGTAATTAGAATATACAAATACAGCCAGGAACTTTGCTAAGTTTTTCTTTGTATTGTTGTGCCTCTTTGAGTAAAAACTAAAAAGCCCCCCTTTTAATCACATTATCTTTGTTTACTCGGCATAGTTGAGGAACTTGTTGTTCTAGAGAACAGAAATGGAGATGCAGATTGATGTCAGTGTTGTAGTCCTCCCCTTGCCTGCTGTATTTCACTAATTTCCCTCCTCTCCCCCTATCCTGCTAATGGTCTGTTCACTTCAGCTTCCCTAGTTTTCTGCATACCCATGGGGATTGGTTTTTATGGCTACTTGGGCAACTCACCAACCAATCATAAATTGAAAATTGGAAGCCTTTAACCTTCGAATATTCTGATCAATTATCTACCCAATCGTAATACTTCTTAGTTGATCCCTGTGTCTTTGTGTCAGCTCTTCCCCAAAGTCTTCCACAGGTGAGGTACTATTAGTTATTTAATATTCCAGTTGCCTAGATACCAGCTTTCCAAAGTGTAACTATGTAATAGTTGTTCTTCTGGCTATCTTCATCATAGTTTAAAAGGGAAAATTTTATGTCCTAAAGAATAAATACCTAATGCACATATGACTTGTAATTATTAGACTTTTCATTTCCACATCAGTATGTACATTTCTGTTTTGACTTGTATATCATCACAATTAAGATTAAAATAGTTGTGAACTGAGTTATCTCATTTTTGATGTACTTGGATTATTTCACAGATGACTCAACCAGATGTGCTCTTACTTATTCAAGAAAATTTGAAGAACAGTGGTAAGAAGTATCATATTTTTCACTTGTACTCTTAAAATCGTTCTTTTGTGTTGAAATTGTCCATTTAATTCCAACATTTGGAAAAGAAGGAACATTAGATGTATATTGTTTGAATATATGTATGAAAGATAAAGACATTGAATTTATAGGAATTTCTGATTGATAGGAAATGATAGGATTTAGAGCTGAAAGGAACTATACCTCTGAATTATTCACATCACATAGTCTTACTCCTTCATTTTATATATGAGAAAATTGAGACCCCAAAACATTAAGTTATTCTCCCAAGTCACATAAGTGTTAAATGGCTAGGATTTAAAAGTAAGTCTGCTTATTCCAAATGTAGGGTTCTTTCCACTATGCCAGGCCACAGATCCTGCTGTTAGTTCTATTGTGAATAGTTTGTAAGATTAAGTGTAATCATATGTATGGTTAAAACTTATTCCTATACTAAAAATAACTGAATTAGGTTGGAGCCTAATATATTGGATTGGAACCTAATATATCTAAGACTTTTATAAATCATACATGCTTGTGAAGTTAGGATAGGATGAAAGATAATGGAATTTTAGAGACCTTGTAAATAATCTAGTCCAAGTACTCTACCCTCCTCCCAATTTATTTTCTCCAAGAGAAGATTGAGACCCAAGGAGGTTAACTGACATGCTTAGGATCGCCCGAACTCAGCCTAGCCTTCTTGACTCCCAAACCAGTGTTCTTTCCATGGTACCATGCATCTTCAAGGCCCCTAAGTCTTATGATAATGAGTAAAAAATAAATTAAGGGAGCTTCAGTTGAAATAAAGGACAGATTGCAATTTTTAAAATGTGTAAATTATTGTCTATTCCCTTTTACCTGTTCTTTAGCCTTGATATACATACAAATATATTACATAACCATATCTTGGCTTCAAGCCTGAAGTGAATTTTGGAGAAGTGGTCTATGATCAAGCTAAAGTTTATCAGTTGGTTAATGCAGTGTCCATCAGTCACTGTTTATGTTTCTTGTATTCTCAATGGAATACTTTATTTTATGTTCTTCAGTGTTCCAGGTGAAGGAACCATTGTCTAATAATTAATTTTCTGACTTCTCATGGCATATCAGAAAGGTATTTTAAATAAAGCTTTTAGCATTGAGCCTGGGAAGTAAAAGTAGACACAAGCAGTTTATCCTACTTTCATCACTAAAAGTCCCTAAAGAAGAGAAAATGGCAGCCAAAGTGTAAATCCAGGCATCATCTATCAATTTGCCAGTTGTTGATGGAAAGTTGCAAAATGTCTTTCTGTTTATTATGGTCAGAGTACAAAAGGGGTAGTATTAGTTGTGATAAATGTGACAGCTTTATTTTGATGAAGGGCACATATTTGAGTTATCTTGGGACAGTGTAAAGAGCACTGGTCTGGGAGTCAGAAGAACTGGATTCAGATCCCAGCTCTGCTAGTTTTACTACCTTTGTGGGAGTCATGAAAAATGATGGGAAAATAACACTACCATTGGAGTTGGTCTTTTCCATTTCTCATTTTGATTTTGCCCAAGATCCAACAATCAGCAAATATTCATTAAGTGCCCATTCTGTGTCGGCCATTGTATCAGGCCCTGCGGATACAAAGACAAAAAATGAAATAGTCCCTGCTTTTAAGGAGCATGCAGGAAAGACTACAAATACATGTATCCCATGGAAGTACCAGGATGGGGATAATAACTGGAACTCATTTACAGAGGGAACTCCTCAATGAGGAAACACCCTCTACCTATGCAGCTTAGAGCTTCGACGGGTGCTAAGCTGAGCCATCTGTTCATGGTCACATAGCCTATGTGTGACCAGATGTAACAGAGGCGGGACCTGATGCCTGGTCTTCTGGCCTCTGGACCCATTCTCTCTCCACTACTCCAGACTTGCTTCCTCTCATATATAAGTATATACAAAATCAATACAAAGTGGTTGGGGAGGGAGTCTATTAGCATAGATGTCCAAAAGCTTCCTTTTAAGAATGGTTAAGAAAGTTGATTTTTATAATCAACTTAGTAAAGCAAATTTTAGTAATGTTGGTAATTTGGTAGAGCAAATTTTTATAATGTTTATAGCATTTCTACATTCTTAAATGTCACCTCAATATCTCTTAGTCTGCTACCCCTTTAAACATAAGAAGTGTGATCTAACATGTACTAGTTGCTTTCTTAACCAACCATTAGCTTTTCCCATGGAATTTTTTAAAAATCAGTTAAAAAGAAAATCTCTCCAATAAACACAGCTACTGGGGAGTCTGGCTTGTTTTGGGTCCTTTAGCTCAGGAATTCCAAGCTGAAGTAGGGCTAAAGTTGATAGGGTGTTGGTACTAAGACTGGTGCCAGTATAGGGGGGGCCCCAAGAGCAGGGTTCTTAACTGACTGCCTCTATGAAAACAAGAGCCTTCCTAGGTCAGAAGTGGAGCATGTCAAAGCTTCCATGCCAGTCAGCAGCTGGATTGGACCCCCTCAGTTGCTGCTGCACTTAAGTTTGGGTGAAATGAGGAGAGCCAGTCTCAAAAAGAAAATTGTACAATTCCTGGTGAATCCTTGGACCCTAGTACTTGTATCTCTCATTTTTACACATAGGTTTGAAGTTCTTCTTTTTTCGGTAGTTCTCTTTTAAAAGACCAAATCAAAAAAAGCCTCTCCTAATAACTTGCACTTTGTCAAATTCTATTTTTTACAAAAACTTTTATTAACATGCATAATATTTTTTCTTTCCTCAGAATCTTTCATTGATATTGATGCAGATTTCCATGCTAGGGTGCCAGTGGTGGTGTGCCGAGAAAAACAAAGGTCTCAGTTTGTATCTACTCTTTATAGGCATTAAGGTCACATAGATCAACAGGCAAACGTATGTAATTGTCTAAGTGATTCAATTGCCAGAGTAAGTTGATGTATACATTAGTATTTCACAAATTTACTATTGACATTTGCTGTATTTTGGGCAATTCAGGTAGAAGTCATTCTTTTTAAGCCAATTCCATCAAAGAAAACAGTGTTGGGGGGAAAAACATTTCTCACCCATTTCAGTTGTGTGACTAAAATGATCTGCTACTAAATTTTCCATCACTCCATTTTGGATGCATTGCATAGTAATGACATTTGTTAGCATGAATATGTCCATCTGTCATATATCCATCTGTAGTCACATAAAAAGCAACACTGACTCCTTGGTAGATGTGAATGTTTTTAGACACCAAATGAAGTTTTCAAACTTTTATGATTATCTTAAATCTTAATATGGGGGAAGAAAATTATAGGGGAAGAAAAAATAGTTCTCTATCCTGAAGTTTGGTTTTGTTTTGTTTTTTCATTGTTTTAGTGGCCTCATTTGTAAAGTGAGTGCAGGAAATGAAAATGCTTGTCTGACCACAAATCATTTAGCTGCTCTTGGAAAACTAGAACCTAAATTGATCCCTTTGGTAATTGCATTCAGGTACTGGGCAAAGGTAAGTATGTGTCCTCTAAATACAGTCATATATTCTTATATGAGGATAAATTTGCATGTGCAATATGTTTTAAGTTTTCAGTTTCTTATTTTTATTTTTTTAATATTGGATATGTGTAAGAATCTGTGTAAGGCATTCGTTAGTACTTTCTGGGCAAATGCAAGAAATGTTGAAATCCAAAGGAGGAATAGAAATTTTGATATTTTCATTTTCTTAAAAATCTTTCAATGTACTTTAAACATTAAATGGCCTCCCTTAGAAAAAGTAAAAGAAAATATTGCATTTTAATTATAGTTTCTTGATTTGGGGCCCAAACAGGGACAGGATGCATTCTGAACATCTGAGATTTTAAAGTTAGTGTAATTGAAATAATGATAGAAGAGAACTGCAAAATTTTAAACTCAAATTGAGGTGGTAGTACAATTTCTCTTTTAACAGATGATTATATAATCATATAAATGTTCAATAGCTGAATAGCAGACACATTAAAGTTGTTTCTCCGGTGTAATTAGCAGAACTAATAATGTGTAAGCCCTTTGTATCCAGCTGTCAGATTAGCAGTAAATGGCTCATAAATTTGAATTGTTTTCGTGGTAGTGGTAATAGATATACTTGATTCCACCAGTGTTCTAAGAGTTTTCAGGCACCAAACTGAGCTCATTTGGTTCTTCCAAAAATGGATTTGGGTTCAATCAGAGTGACCTGGACATCTGTAAGACAATTGAAGGACTTGAAACTGTGGAGGTAGAGTGATGATAATGATGATGATGATGATAAAGGAATCACAATTATATAGTGTCTTTTGACTTACGTAACACTTCCTTCATGATAACCCTATGAAATAGGCAGGAAAAGATTGTCATCCCCAATTTATAGATGAGGAAATCAAGTCTTAGAGGCAAAGTTTGCCCAAATTCACACAGCTAGTATGATCAGAACCAGGGTTCAAATTCAGTTCTCTCCTAAGTACTGCTCCAGTGGGTTTTACTCCTATACTACATGTCCCTGAATGGTCATATGTAATTTACATTTATTATTGGTAATATGAGTGAGTAAATTTGTTTAAATTACAGAATACTATACTTCAGTGTGGTATTTTCCCAGATAATTGAAAATTGGGTGATGCTTAATCACCTTGAATTGTTCACATCCTCAGAAATGTTAAAGGCATCGAGGTGTTATTGGCCATTCATTGAAAGGCAGAGTGATTTGGGTTTGAAGGCATAGTCAGCTAGGTGGTGCAGTAGATAGAGTGCTGCACCTGGAATTAGGAAGACTCATCTTCCTGAGTTCAAATCTGGCCTCAGACACTTAGTAGGTGTGTGACCCTGGGCTTAAACTTAACCCTGTTTGCCTCAGTTTCTCATCTGTAAAATGTGCTAGAGAAGGAAATGGCAAACCACTCCAGTATCTTTGCCAAGAAAACCCCAAATGGGGTCACAAAGAGTCAGAAATGACTGAAAAACAACAAATTAACACTATTTGAAACACAATGGGCTTTTTAAAAGCCTGTTTTTTCAGAGCTATATTTCAAGAAATCATAAATGGAAACTGCATAGGGCAAAAAGTAAATTATCCCAGCTTTTTTAAAATGATAGATAGAATAGATGGATGGATGATTAAAATAAAATAAAAAATCTAGCCCCCAGGCCCCCTTTGTCTTGCCACTGGACTTTGATGACCCTGGAGGAGAGAGTGAGGTGGATGACTTTGTGCAGCCCTGTGTCACTTAAATCCAGTTCATGCACAAGTCAAGACATCACCCTTATAATTTCATTGGTCCTCTTTAAGAGTGAAGGACAAACAACAACAACAACAATTAGTTTCTTTTGTAAAAGCCAAGTTAGATGTACAGCTGAGGGCCGTTGGTGGCACAGTGGATAAAACACTGGACCTGGAGTCAGGAAGTTCAAATCTGGCCTCAGACATTTACCAGCTGTGTGAGCTTGGGCAAGTCAAATAATATTCCTTTGACTCAGTTTCCTCATCTGGAATATGTAGGTAATTAATGGCATCTACCTCTGAGGGTTATTGTGAGGATAAAATGATATCATAACTGTGAAGAGATTTGCAAACCTTAAAATGATATAAATGCTAGCTATTATTAGTAATAACAATGCAAAACCAACCTTGCCCACCATAAGGATCTAAACTAGTGACTTTTACTGCTGTAACCACCTGGGCTTTGGACTTTAAAGCAGATCAAATCAACAAGTTTACTGAGCACTTACTATTTCTTTAGGAGCTAGTGTGCTAAGTTGCTTATACTTTACTCACTTTTTTTTTACTTAACAGGTGATTCAAATTGATGAAGGTTATTTTTTATATATAGCCAATCTTGAAGAATGAAAACTTTCATGCAAATAGACTCATACACTCTTCCTCCTTTTATTTTAGCTTTGCTGTACAGATCATCCTGAAGAGGGGGGCTTACCACCCTATGTATTTGCCCTAATGGCCATTTTCTTTCTTCAACAAAGAAAAGAACCAGTTCTGCCCGTATATCTAGGATCATGGGTAAGTTTTACTTTATTTAAAATTGTAGAGTTGTGAAATTATATTTTTGCAAAAGATGTGTTTGCTTTGGAGCATAGTTTTCTCAGTTTTACCATTGAATTCATATTTCCCTTCTAGCCAGGCTAATTCAATTCAATTAAGTGTGTTTAGGCATGGAGGAACATTCAAAATTTAGACAAGACTGCCTTACAAAATAATAAAGTGCATTAGAGATTGGCCTTTCAGGGAGAGGGGAAAAAGGAAGGCCGTTGGAGTTGTTCTTTAGAGGATGGGTAAGAATTGACAAAGAAGGAGAGAAGATATTGTGAGCGTAGGAAATGACATAAACAAAAGCACAGAAATGAACAAGCTCATAGTGTAGGAAATAGAATAATCTAATTTTTCTGAAGAATAGCATACATGTTAGAGAGTGATAGGAGTTATGGTTTAAAAGTTTGAGAGATGCCAGATTGTGAATGGCCTTGAATGCCATGAAAAGCAGTTTAAACTTGACGTAGTTGGCAGTAGAGAGCCACCAAATATTTTTGAGCAGAGGAGTGACATGACTAGATGAATGCATAAAGATAGATTAAAGGAGTTGGGTAGAGAATAGAGGCAGGAAAAATTAAGAGACTAAGCATTTGATGATTGGCAGGTTACTTTCTGTGTAGTATATCTCTGAGGTACCTGACTTTTTTTCCATGAAAAGAAATGTAAGCATTTAAAAGCGTTCATTTTATGAGACGTGGGAAACTGGAGCAAAGGACAGCAGGTAGAGAGATGACCTGTGAGTCCAGACCTTCCTCAAGTCCTGCATCAAATACGTTCTAGGCATGTGAGTCATTTTGTCAGTCATTTTGCCTCTGTCCCAGAAACTCTTGAAGACTGTAGGTTGTAGAACAGTTGCCTTTATGAATTGGGAGAAGGAGTTTCTCCTTACCAGGAAGAGTTCTCTACACCAATAAAATCGCTGGGGGCAGGGGGTGTGTGTGTGTGTGTGTGTGTGTGTGTGTGTGTGTGTGTGTGTGTG
>NW_020954585.1:21156533-21216959 GCF_900497805.2 Vombatus ursinus
GTGTGTGTGTGTGTGTGTGTGTGTGTGTGTGTGTGTGTGTGTGTGTGTGTGTGTGTGTGTTGAAAGGAGAGTAAAGTACACTCAACCCTAAATATACACACAATCTAGAGAAAATATACATATGAATATGCAAATTTACTACTTAAATTTACTTGTAAATTCTTAAATCCTGCCATTTGAACTATCCTAAAACAACAACAATAGGGCAATATAAATAATTACAGAAAATAGTATTTTGGTTATCCTCATGAATCTTCTGTTCTTAACTTCCAAGTTATTCATCTTTATCTCATCTTAAGATCATATGATTTTAGACCTGGAAAGGACCTTAGAAAAACTCTAGTGTGATCATCTAATTTTCTCTTTGTGTCTTCTAGGCTTGGCACAGTACTTCACAGTACTATCACACAGTATATGTGATAAGCATTTTCATTCATTCATTAATGAGGAAACTGAAACCCAGAATGGTGCAGTGATTTTCCTGAGATTGCACTGATAAAATTATCTTGACAGCCTGTTTCAAACTCGGGTCTTCTGATTCCATATCCAGTGCTCTTTCTTCTGTCCATTCTGAAAATCCTTTCTATATTACTTCTGTACAAAATAATATTTTGATATATCTAACTTCATCATGTGCCTTCACATTTTATGGATATGCAGAATTCTCTTAGGAATAGTAAAACCGTTTGTTACTCTATGCATAAAGGGAAAGGAGGACGTGCACACCTTTTCCAGCTTTTTCTTCCTTTTTTCTCATCCCCTCTTCCCACTGGGGAGTTGTGGAAAAAGAGGAAAAGATGAACTGAACTAGAGATGTTGGGCTGCAGCAGACTGGATTAGCTTTCATTGGGGAAGGCTCTGAGGTTTGCAGTCTTTGAGAACTAATCATGCTCATTTGACCTCAATTTGGATAAGTGTAAAAAACACTAGATTTGATAGAGGCATTCCTATTTTCTCATCCCAGATACCATGTTAACTCACCAGCTATGTGAGTTGTGAGCAATCAACTGGAAGTTTTCTCAGGTCTTTTCCAGCTTTTGTGACTTTATCATATCTTTGGTACTAGCAGTCTACTCTGAGCTTTAAAAATGCAGGGTAGATTACTAATGCCTGAGTTAGTTTATAATATTCAGTGACACATAGGTTCCCATCAGTTTTACATAAACTGCAAAGTAGAAAAGAATTTCTTAAAGAGTCTTTTCACTTGCCTTTTCTCCTACTCCCTAAATTTCCTCCTATTTTCTGCTTGCTATCCAAAGTTCCCTACTCCCCTTCAGTTTTCATTTCCTAGTCACAACTCCCATTTCCCAAGTAGTACTATTCTCAGCAAGAATTTGATTAACTGATTAAAGTAAATCATAGTGAATTATGAATAACTCATAATCTTAAACATCGTATTAGCTATTTGCATTAAAGGGGGAAAAAAACTTCATAACCTATATTAATTCCTAATTGGTTCTTCTACTTTGTACCCAATGATTAACTAGTCTACCAAGAAATAAAATAGACGGTATATAATGTTTAGCCCAGTTATCCCTTCAACATTTCAGGGTTTCAAGGTGCAGCACCCCTCCATCTGGAAAGCCTGGGTAAAATTTTTGACCCACCCGTCATACCAGAGAAGAAGTCTGAATTTTTTCATTTTCTTTTATGAAGTGTTTACGGCACTTTATTGTAAAATTTGGGCTAAGCATTTGGTCATAGGCTCTGTGTTGTCTGCTGGCCTTCTACCGTCATCTGCGGCTTCCACAAAACTCCAAAATAATTCCCATTTAATTTCTTATAGTGAGCCGTGATGTAACAAAACCACAATGGGGAAAGTCGCAGTGTGGAAGAGATAACTGTATCTTGACATTTCTAAATGCCACTCTGTTACTTTTACAAGAAATTCTATACTTCAGATTCAGTTTTTTCTAAAAAGTGTCATCTAGCATGTATTAGGCATAGTGAAGAAAAAAAGGGTTCTACATCTATATGACTCTCCCTTTATTAGTCCTTTCAGCCTTAGTTTTTAACTTTAATAAAAGGTTTGTGCAAAATGAGTCTTTATGAGGCTTCTGTATACAACTAATGTTTCTAGTTGGTGTCTATTTAAAAAAAAAAATACTTGAAGTAAGAAAGCAGTACACTGAGACCTACCATTTTTTCCACATGTGCTAAACAAAACTTTGTAGATAGCTCACCAAGATTCCTTAGGACACTCTTTAATGTATTCTATAATGGGATTTTTTATTGAATGTGCTCTAGCAATTATTTACATAAGATTGATAAGCATTGATATAACAGTAAATACTGGTTTTGACTTATTAAGATTGTATTTCTCCTATTTTCCTAGATTGAAGGATTCTCATTGAACAAACTAGTAAATTTTACCCTTAAAGAAGTTGAAAATGATTTGGTGGTTTGGGAACAGACTACTTCTGCAAGAGATGATGAATCATCTAAGGAAACATCTTTTAAAAGAGGAAAGGTCTGAACTCATTTTTATCTACTTTCATTATTAAACTGAAAAACTGTCAGTTTTTAATTAACTAAGAGATGATTTTTCAGATTCCTACAACATTCAGTGTATAGCAAAATGAGGTTTGGCGAGACAAAAACAAAGAGAAAGTATACTATGAATTATAACAGCTGTGAACTTGGGATCATAAGAAACTTGGATTCAAGTCCCACATCTGATAATACATAATGTGTGTATAACCCCATGGCCAAGTCACATAACTTGTCAATGCTAAAGGCAGTTCTCTAAGTCACGGATAAATTACTGATGTATATGGTTAGTTTCTGCATCAGGCATTCCTACACTGATGAAATTACAAACCTTGACCCAGAACACCCAGAACTGTTATATGAAGAGTCTGAGAATTTCTAATTGCAAAGGAACCCCGAGATCATCTAATCTAAAGCACACTAGAAGGATCCATTCCCTCCTACAGCATCCTGAAAGTAGTCTTTCAGCCTCTGCTTGAAGACCACCATTGATAGGAAAGTTACTACATAAGGCAGTCCACTCCACTTCTAAGTAGTTCTAATTCTTAGGAAATTTTCTTTATTTTCTTTATTGGCTAGCCAATGGGGTTAAGTGACTTGCCCAAGGTCACACAGCTAGTGTTATGTGTCTGAAGTCAGATTTGAACTCAGGTCCTCCTGAATCCAGGGCCAGTGCTCTATCCACTGCACCACCTTACCTGCCCCCTAAAATTTTCTTTATATTGAACCAAAATTTGCCTGCCTGTAAACTTCCATCCATTGCTCCTAGTTCTTCCCAAGGGGACGATCCTTCAAATATTTGAAAAAAGCAAAAAGACAGTAGTAATAAAAACCTAAATAAATACTTGAAGGGGGGGTTGTACAAATTGGACGCTGAATTATTGCTTTATTTCTTAATATACAAACAGAATTTTGTGTTCTTGAGACTGCCTGACATAATGAAGATAATGGATTGAAAGTTAATAGGCGTACTTCTTGTGCTCTGGACATTTTATATCTTTGTACCTTGGTTTCATCATCTCTCAAGCTGGAATAGATTCTAGTATAACTTGTAACTTTAAAATTCTATGACAAAAAATGCTTGTATTTTCTTTAAATTGATAAATCCAGACATATGTGTTTTAAAATCCAAACCTTTGATATCACAGATTAACTGACACCAAAATTAAATATCCAGTCATCAGTACAATATCCTTATAAATCTGGGTAGCCTAGGATCCTATTCTCTTTGCTTTTTTTTCAGTATCCACTTGAGGTATATTGATAGCTTAGGTAGGGGGCAGGACTGAGAATGTGTTAGCACCTCTTATACAGTCCTTTCTGTCTTCACTACATTTCATAAATTGAAAGTAGCAAATATGCCTGATCTATCAGTGGCCGCTTTTTAGCAAATACACCAGGAGTGACACAGGAGGAAGTGGTGTTAAAAGACAGCCCACACAATAGCTGACATATTAGCAATTTTGTGTTTACAAAGCACTTTACAGCTACTTCACATTTCTCTTTGAATCCTGGCTTACAACCTCCATGTGAGGCAAGAGTACTATCATTAGTATTATTCTCATTTTATAGTTAGGAAATTGAGACTCTGAGAGAATTTGTCCATGGTCACAAGACAAGTAAATATCAAAGGCAGGATTATCAAGCCAGATCTCCCCTAACTCCAATTCCGATTACCTTCCCACTGCTCCATGCTATCTAGATAAGATCCCAATTCTATCTAAAGTATAATAAAAACCAATTACTGATACATAGCTTAATTTTTTTGTAGTCAGTTTAAGCTTCCTGTGAAAGGATTTTCACACTCATACCTTCCCTTAAGTTTCATTTTGTTAAAACAGAATCTGTATAATTTTGTTTTATCTGATTGTTTTGTAATGATGAAACTTTCTTCTTTTTGCTATTAATAGGTTCCATTGGTATTTGACTTAGAAAACCAGTGTTCTGTACCAGTTGGGCAGCTTTGGGTGGAATTGCTTCGTTTCTATGCTTTAGAATTTAATTTGGGTGATTTGGTCATCAGTATACGTGCCAAAGAAGCTATATCTCGTGAAGCAAAGGATTGGCCCAAAAAGCGCATTGCTGTGGAAGGTATCTAGATTTTTTACCTTAAAAAAAAAAAAAAAACTAAAAAAAATGCAGATCTAACAGCATGTACTTTATTTCAGTGTTCTTTCATCACCTTCATACAAGGTGTACCAGAACCCAGCAGTAAAGTAAACAGTCAGGATAGTTTCATGTTTAGATCTCCGTTTTTAAAAACTGTGGCACGGGCATTATCCTAATTACACATTCATTAAATTTAAATGATTTCTTAAAGTTTAAAAAAAAACCTGACTATAAATCTTTACTTCTAGGTTCAGTTTACCCCATTTTATATTAATTGGTTTCATGGTTTCCAGCAGTTTGCAGACATGACGTAGTGTAATGAAGCCTCCAGTAATATTTAAAATATGCATATATTCTTTTGCATAGCAATCATTAAACCAAATCTGTATTGCAGTGAAACACACTGATATATTCAGTAGGTATTGGAAAGTGGGCTGGCCTCTTAAGCCATTTTCAGCTTTTAGAAGTTAGGCTGTTCCATAGTTGAAGCTCATATAGAAACCTAAATTTTTCCCCTTTAAAAACATTTTTAAGAACTTCCTCATAATTGTAGTTAAAGGAATCTTCAATATGGAATTCCCTTCTTTTTGCTTGATTTTTTTTTCAAGCTTTATGTTGCATAAGAGGGTTTTTTGCATTTTGCATAAAATTCTGTGTGCAGTTATGGGGATCTCACATTTTTAAACCCTCCCCTGCAGTTTCTCTGGCTCAGCTCTTCTGGCCAATTGCCTACCCTGCTGGAGTTTTAGGGGAGGAGAGCAGATTGTGAGAAGTGGTGTCTCCTCCTCGTGCCTCCCTCTCACCCCTGGAATTCAGTCCAGCCAGTTCAGTGATGGGGCTTCACAGGGCAGAAGAGTGGAGGTAAGCTTTGCAAAGTGACTGGCTGAGTGGGGGAGGCAGAACACTCAGCAGAGCCTTTCAGTGTAGGAAGTAGTCCCTGAAGGCTTAAGAGCCAGATTGATCATTTCTCTTCTGCTGCCACTATCCTATAACCAGATAAGGAAGGGATACTGGTGTTGTGCCAAGTGGGTTGGTTATAAGAGAGAATTTTGATATTAGGAGTTTCTTCATGTGAGAGATTTCTTCATGTGAGGGATGACATTTTTTTCCGCTCTGTTTTGACTCCCAGATGAAAATAGCCACACTTAAGAAATAGGATTCATTTTGCCTGGTTTATTGTTGCTTTTAATCTAAAATGGGTTGATTATTTTCAAGGTAAAATATAAAGATGTTGCATTTCTTGTTGTTACAGATCCATACTCCATTAAGAGGAATGTGGCAAGAACCTTAAACAGTCAACTGGTTTATGAATATATACTTCATTGTTTAAGAGCAACATATAAGTATTTTGCTATTCCACACAAAAAAGCAACAAAGACCACACCTAAAAAGCCTCTGAATACAAATGTTGATGCACTTCAAACATCCAAACACCTAAAAGATGATGTAAAGCATGACCCTGAGGTACAAGGAATCAATAACAAAATCATGGTTATGGGTGACTGTATTGATGCTGCCGATACAGTAGAAAACTTTAAGGCACATCAGAGGAATACTGTAAAGATGTTTGATGGTTTTGAAAGCCCAGCAGAGGAATTAGGAGATGTTCAAGTTGAAATCAACCAAGGAGACTTCGATTGTATCATTGAAGAAGTAATTTTTGATGATTCCGAGGATTTCAAACCACAATATGAGGAACCAGAAAGTGGAAATGACGAAGATGAGGAGGAGGAGGAAGAACTTGACATAAGACAAGACTGGGAGAAAAATTTGACAACTATGGATCAAGAATTAGATGATGACAGTGAAAATGGAGAAGTGCTTGCCCATCACAATGACCTTGATATGGAGACTGACAGCATTTCAGATTTAGAGAGTTTCCAAAACATTACAATAACTGAAAGAGATGACTTTGTTACTGTAGATGACAAGGCTGACATGGATGAGGAAAGCACGGAAGGCACAGATGAATTAGAAGACTCAAACAAGGTTGCACATTCAGTACAGGGCCAGACATCAGAAATCACTAATTCAGATGATGAGGAAGAGGATGAAGAAGCAGCCAGGCATACCATTAATGAAAGGGATAATGTTACTGTACAAGATGATTTGGATACATACACTGGATATGGAGATGTGGATGCCCTTTCTGAAGAGGATGGATTAGTTGTTCCTGTTAAATATGAAGATTTAAAAGAAGTAAGAAAAAATTTAGATGAACCCTTGCTAATGGAATTAAATGAAAAGCATCCTCTTAAGGAAGAAAATGTATGTGAGGAAGATTCAACTGTAGATCATTTGGATTTATTCTATGAATTTAGTAAACTTGTCTTCACCAAGGGCAAGGTAAAAAAAATTTAACTTCCAAAGAAATAGCTTGGATGTTTTGTTTTGTTTTGTTTTGTTATAATTTTGTGTAGGTAAATTTAGTTTTCATCTAGTAAAACAGGCTTACTGAAATGATTAGCAGTGATTAATTATTCATTTGCTCTTTAAGCCCAGCTTGATTAACCAGGCTTCTTCCTAAGTTTTAGCACTCACCCACTTTCCTGCCCAAAACTATTAAAAGTTGCTAAATATTCCAGCTGTATCATACCATACTCCACCCCTGATGAATACCACTTTGAGGAAGTAAAAAGTAGAATGTTTTACTAGAACAGGTTAGGAACTCCCGTATAAAAAACTGCATTTAAGTCTTTATGCTTTTCCCTTTCATGTAGCCTCCTACTGTAGTATGTAGTTTGTGCAAGCGAGAGGGCCATCTAAAGAAGGATTGCCCTGAAGACTTCAAAAAAATTGAACTGGATCCTTTGCCACCGTTAACACCCAGATTTTCAAATATCTTAGATCAAGTTTGCATCCAGTGTTACAGTAAGTTGTCAACATTTCTTACTAATTTCTAGGAATTAAAGTAGGCTTCAAACAATTGCCAAACTAGGAGATGGCTTAAGATATAAGAAATAACAACATGTGTTTATCAGTCTTTACTTATTTTAATTTCTAACTGTTCTGGTGTCGTGTTCATTATAAAGATTTCATTTAATCTTTAGAGTTCCAAGTTTCAACTGAGAGAAATAAAGTACAGAAAAACTTTTGATAATATTTTCACTTTAAACATTATAAATAAAAGTAGATATCCAACTAATCAAAGCAGTCTTTTTGTTTTACCAGTATTTTGTAATTAACAGAAATCTGTTCCATCTCCCTGTCATCCCACCACACACCTGCCCTTTCCCCCCTCACCCCATCCCTGAAACAACAAACAAACAAACAAACAAAAACCTTGTAACAACTATGAATAGTCAAGCCAAACTAATGCCCACATTGGATATGTCCAAAAAATGTATGTCTCATTCTGTTGTACTCTGAGTCCAGTCACCTCTCTGAAAGGAAGTGGGTTGCCTTCTTCATCATCAATCCCCTGTAATAGAAGGTTGTTCAGAGTTCTTAAGTCTTGGAAAGCTGTTCAAAACAGACCATCTTAACAAACAATGTTTTGACAGCTTCAGCCTGATCTCTCAAAGTCAGCTTATTTTTAACAATAGCAAAATTAGTTTCTCTTGATAATAATAATATATATAATTACACGTACATGTGTGTGTGTAAAATTTCAGTAATTCTTAGTAATTTATTGTGATTTTCTTGAGGTTGGGCTATGTTTTTATTTTGTGATCACATTGCTTCTGCAATAGTGTTATTCACATAAGAGATACTTAGAAATTTGAACATGGGGATAATTGTTTTTTAATAACAACTCGGTTCTTCTAGTTTTGGGGCAAAATTTTAAAAGCTCTTTGACAATTATTTCTGTTTATTTTAAACAGAGGATTTTTCTGCAACTGCTTTAGAAGATCAGGCTCGTGAACATATTCGGCAAAACCTGGAAAATTTCATAAGACAAGAGTTTCCAGGTACGGTTATTTATATCACATTTTTTTCTTAGCTTAACATTTCTAGAAGACCAGTAATTTTGTTCCAAACTTACTGACTTAGAGAAAAATAAATGATGTGATTGGTGTTATAGCTGATATAGAAAATTGTAGTGCACCAGTAGGTTGAATATTGAAATACTATTTTTATTAACAAATGGCATGCATATATTTTGTTTTCCATTTGAAGTCTTAATCAAAATTTAAAATCACATTTCAAAAATAATTTTTTCAAAGAAGTAGCAAACTTAATAATTATAGATATAGGGAGGTGTTATAGATTTTATCTTGCACTTTATCTGTCCTAAGACTTTGACAATAACACAAATGGCTGTTTTTCTTCCTTTATATAGTTTATCTTTAATAAAAGCAAACTTTGAGGTAAACAAGAAATGGGATTCTAAAATAAACCAGAAGTTAAGAGAGACCAGTATTTGTCTTCATTGAGATTATTATTGAATTGGGACCTTAATTTGTATATTTTATGCTTTTGAAAGCTTTATTTCTAAATTTGCCTCTTTTTTTACACAAAATAAGATATTTAATATTCTGTTACAAGAAGTATCTAACTCAATTGCTCATTCTTGAGAATGCCTGTTTGAAAATAAAACATCCTCAAAAATTAATTACTATTTATGATATATTTCTAACAGGCACCAAATTGAGTTTATTTGGTTCTTCCAAAAACGGATTTGGGTTCAAACAGAGTGACCTGGACATCTGTATGACAATTGAAGGACTTGAAACTGCTGAGGTAGAGTGATGATGATGATGATGATGATGATGATGATGAAGAAAAAGGAATCACAATTATATAGTATCTTTTGACTTACAGAACACTTCCCTCATGATAACCTTCATGATAGGCAGGAAAAAGATTGTCATTCCCAATTTATAGATGAGAAAACTAAGTCTCAGAGGCAAAGTTTGCCCAAATTCACACAGCTAGTATGATCAGAACCAGGGTTCAAATTCAGTTCTCTCCTGAGTATTTTTTCTTTTATGCTACATGTCCCAGGGTGATCATATGTAATTTACATTTGCTATTGGTAATATGAGTGAATAAATTTTTTTAAACTACAGAGTACTGTACTTCAATGTGGCATTTTCCCAGATAACTGAAAATTGGGTGATGCTTAATCACCTTGAATTGTTCACATCCTCAAAATTGCTAAAGGCACCAAGTTGTTATTGGCCATTCAATGAAAAGCAGAGTGATTTGGATTTAAAGGTATAGTCAGCCAGGTGGTACACAGTAGATAAAGTGCTGCACCTGGAATTAGGAAGACTCATCTTCCTGAGTTCAAATCCGGCCTCAGACACTTAGTAGGTGTGTGACCCTGGGCTTAAACTTAACCCTGTTTGCCTCAGTTTCTCATCTGTAAAATGTGCTAGAGAAGGAAATGGCAAACCACTCCAGTATCTTTGCCAAGAAAACCCCAAATGGGGTCACAAAGAGTCAGAAATGACTGACCAACAAGAAGTTAACTACATTTGAAACACAATGGGCTTTTTAAAAGCCTGTTTTTCCAGAGCTATATTCCAAGAAATCATAAATGAAAACTGCACAGGGCAAAAAGTAAATTGTCCCAGCTTTTTGAAAATGATAGAAAGAAAGAAAGAGGATGGTTGGGTGGATAATTAAAATAAAAAAATCTAGCCCCCCAAACCCCAAAATATCTTACAAAATATAAGTTCCAGGCCTTTGCCAGTCATCTTGACTTTTGTCTTGCCACTGGACTTTGATGACTCTGGAGGAGAAAGGGAGGCTGATGACTTTGGACAGCCTTGACTCACTTAAATACACTTCATGCACAAGTCAAGACATCACCCTCATGATGTCATTGATCCTCTTCAGGAAAGAAGAAGGAACAACAACAGTGTTATAGGATTATAAGATATTCAGATTGACTTTTTTAGTCCTCATTTTTGTTTGTCTTACTGAATCAACAAACATGTATTGAGCACCTATTATGTACTGGGGATACAAAGAAAAAATTAAATAGTTTCTGCCCTCAGGGTGCTTATATTTTATCATGGTTCTGTCATTCAAACTCTAGTCTTCTGACTCCAAATCCCTATCTCCACAAAACCACACTGCTTCTGAACTGGAATGAATTTGGGAATTTCTAAAGGTAATAGAAATTTGTATTTATGCTAGCATTTTAAGAAAAGCTCTGTAATATTGATATAATGATTTGCTACTTTTGTTGCAGGGATTAGATTGCATTAGAATGATTGAAGAACTATCAAGAGTCCTCAAAAAACATTCAGGTACTCTATGAGCTAATTGGATTTTGCCTTCTCTTTAATAAGCCTCTGAATTACCTAAAATGTCAGCTATATAGCATTGTGATTAAATAAAAATATTTTTATTACTGTAAATTTGCCATTTTGATACTTTTTTGCAAGAATATTCCATGTAATTAAGCAAAAATTATTTAGACCTGTTTTAAGAGAGAAAAGGAAACCATCAAGGAGCCTGTGATATTTTGTGTGCATCTTTCACTGACTTGGGTTTCAGTTCATTACAAGACAGGTATCAGAGAGGCATCGCATATTAGTTTGGAACATCTTTTGCTTTTACCTACCTGGGGCTAAACATAGTATAGAATTTATTCATCTCAGATGAGTTTATAGTGCCATCTACTCGTCCTTAAATATTTAGCAGCAGTTTAAAGTTACCACTATTGTTACAAACAACACTGGTAAACTTTTTTTTCCCTTCATAAAAGTACATTGAACTATTTTTCATAATTTTAGTTAAAGACTGGCATGGTTGTAATGCTTAAATTCATAGTGCATACAACTACTATAAGAGTTAAAGTCTTCTTTTCCTTTGTATTCTTTATTTCTAGGAGTTTGAATAAAGACTTTACCTGTCATTGGGGTAACTGGACAAATCTTAAATCTTTTCCTCCCCATGTTTCTAGTGGAATTGAAAGTTAGCGTGAGTGTCAGTTGGTTTTTCATATATGTACACAGACATAATTAGGTCTGACCGTTGGGGAACTAAGAATTTATTTCAAATGGGGGAATATTTTTACTTCCAGATAGTGTGTATGAATTCTATAGGGTTATGCTTTCTAGTAAAACTACATTTGATGAAATTATAAAAATTTCCCCATCCCAGAGAAACAAACTAGAAAAAGTTTCTTCTTCCAGATTGGTAAAGCTCTTGAAGAATGGCATTTATAAAGTTAGACTAGGCAACTGGCTGAGAGTATCAACTTATTTGCAAATAACTCAACAAATTTTGCATTGAATAATGTGAACCATGGCCTACAATCAATATTCCTTTACCCAAGAATTTCTTATGCAAATATTTAATGTTGAAAGTTAAGGATGTATACAAAGTATTGGATATATCAGGAATATGATGATGGCTACAGAATTCTGGCAAAAAAATTATGTATTTTCCTACTATTGATCAAGTTTAGACAGATTCATTCTTAATACAAATAATTATAATGCACTTGCTATGTGCAAAGGCCTTAGGAATATATGCACAGAGACATAATCATAGGATCACACATTTAGAGCTAGGAGAAACCTCAACGCCCTCTCATTTTACAGCGAAGGCAACTAAGGCACAGAGTCTTGCCCAGCTAGCCAGTATCTGAAATGGGAGAGTTATTTTCCTTAGGGAACTTATGTTCTAATAGTGAGGATATAACATGTACACAGCTACATATAGTGTAAGTTAGAGTGTAATAAGAGCAAAGGAGTCATTCAAATGGTGCTGCTAGAAGTATTGAAAAGGAAAAGTCATTTTAGCTACAATGGTCAAGGTAGGCTTTATGGAGAATATACTATTAGAGAATATGCTATATGGGCCTTGAAGGAAGAAAATTTCAAAAGGTAGATAGATGAAAAGAGGATTTTCCAGGCTTGAAGGCCAGCTTGTACCAATGCAAAAAGGGAAAAAAGGCAAGTGAGGGCAATGAATAGCTAATAGTCTATTGTAGCTAGATTTTTATGTGGAGTGGAGTGAACCATGGGGAGAAAGGTAGATTAAAGACAAATTGTAGAGGATCTGACTCTTCCTGCAATATTAAAATATAGGCAGTGAAGAGCCACTGAAAGTTTTTGAAATATGATATGGTCAAATTCAAACATTAGGAAGAAGAAAATGATTTAGTGAATAATACTGAAAAGGAGCAGACAGGTAGGAAGGGAACTAGAACAGAGCGTTGTAACGGACGTCAATAAGGAGGGAGTGGTTAGCAGTATCAAATGCAGCAAAAAAATCAAGAATGAAGATATGGCAATTAAGTCACTGATAACCTTAGAAAAAAATAATTGTAGAGTGGTGGAAACAGAAACTAGATTGCAGGAGTTTGAGGGGTGATTTAGTGGTAAAGAAAAAGAGACAGCGAATATAAACTATCCTTTCTAGAAATTAAGCAATAAAGGGAGTTAGGGGGAGAGAATAATAGAAATGGAGATAAGATGTTAATGTGAAGGGGGCTAACATGATCAAATGATGGTGGATGGGTTTTTGTTTTCTTTAAGAAAAGAAACTTGTCCTTATAGACAAAGGTAAAGGAGCCTAGAAAAAGGGAGAGATCAAAGATGAAGTTATTTGGGGGCAGCAAGGTGGCGCAGTAGAGAGAGCACCGACCCTGGACTCAGGAAGACCCGAGTTCAAATCCAGCCTCAGAGACAAAACACTCACTAGCTGTGTGACGCTAGGCAAGTCACTTAACCCCATTGCTTAGCCCAAAAAAAAAAAAAAAAAAAAGATGAAGTTATTTAAGCAAGGTTTTGGAGGATTCAAGAAGGGATGGGGTCAAAGGAACTAAATAGATTTGAAACTGTTTAACTATTTTTATTCAATTCAGCAATATTTATTGAACATCTACTATACATAAATCCCTATAGTAACCACTGGAGGGAGAGGGGACTACAAAAGAAATAGCAGCGTGGTCCTGCTTATGGTCCTTGGTCATCTTAACAGTTTCATTGAGGACGTGAAGCACATGGAAAAAATGAGCATCAGTCGGTGTGCAGTTATACCAATAAGAGTTCAGAGAAGAGAGGATTATTATGGAATGAAACCACATGATCTCGGCATAGTCATGAAAGCAATAGAACTTGAAATGGAAAAGAGGTTAAAGGGTAGTATTCCAGGGTGAGTGGAACAAGAATGATAACCTTAGTAATTACTCAACACACACTAAATATTATATGCTAGGCCTTGGGAATATGAAGAAAGGCAAAAATAGTCTGTAGCCTTCAAGGAGTTTACATTGTAACAGGAGAGACAACATGTAAATAAATAGGTACCTATAACATATACAGAGTAGGTGGAACATAACCTTAGAGGGAAAGGTTCTAGCAACTGGGTGGACCAGGAAAGGCCTTCTATAAAAAGTAGCATTTGGGCGGGGCAGCTTAGATGGTGCAATGAATAGAGCTCTGGCCTTGAAGTCAAGAGGACCTGAGTTCAAATCCAGCCTCAGACACTTAACACTTACTAGTTGAATGACCCTGGGCAAGTCACTTAACCCCAATTGCCTAAAAAGAAAAAAAAGTAGCATTTGAAATGAGTTTTAAAGGAAACCAGGGATTCTAAGAGGCAGAGTTGAGGAAGAGAGAGCATTCCGAGCATCAGGACAACCACTGCAGGGACATGGAGGCAGGAAATGGAGTGTCATATATGAGAAACAGCAAGTAGGGCAGTAGGACTGGATCATAGAGTCTGTAGAAGGGGAGTGAAAGTGTCAGAAGACTGGAAAGTTGGAAGGAACAAAACTGTAAAGAGTTCGAAATATCAAGCAAAGAATATTTGATCCTTGAGGTAATAGATTGAAGTATATTGAATAGGGGCAAATGACATGGTCAGATTTACGCTTTAGGAAAATCACTTTGGCAACTGAGTGAACGATGGAGTAGTGGGGAGAGCCTGGAGGCAGGTTGACCAAGGCTTTTGAAGGAGTTGATGAGGGCCTGAACTAGAGTGGTAACTGTCGATAGAGAGAAGGGGACTCATACCAGAGACATTGTTGAAAATTAAAATGACAAGATTTGACAGATGATTAGATAGGTAGAGAAATGAGTTGAGGATGACACTAGGGTGACAAACCTGTGTCACTGGGAGGATGGTTGTGCCCTGGATAGTAGTGTAATAGGAAATAATAGAAAAGAGTATGGTTTTGTTTGAAAGGTATTAAGTTCTGTTTTGGGAATGTTGAGTTTGAGATATCTACAGAACATTGAGTTCAAAATGTCCAACAGGCAGTTGGGACTGGGGCTCAGAAGAGAGACTAGATCTGGGATATATAAATCTGAGAATCATCTGCATATAGATGATAGTAGAACCCAGGAAAGCTGTGAGACCACCATATATTACTATATTGCATAGAGCGAAAAAAGAAGAGGACCCAGCCTAGAGCCTTGGGGGACGCTCACAGTTACTGAGCATAACGTGGATGAAGAACCCATAAAGGAGACTGGATAAAAGAGTAGTCAGACAGGAGAACCAAAAGAGAACAGTGTCACAGAAACACAAGAGTGAAGAGAGTATCCCAGAAGGAGAAGATGATCAATGTCAGATACTGCAAAAGTCAAGAAGGATGAGAATTAAGATAAGACTGTTAGATTTTGCTGTTAAATGATGTCTGGGAATTTTGGAGTAAGTTTGTTGGAAATCACATTGCAGCTTTAGAAGAAAGTGAGAGGAAAGGAGGTAGAGACATGTAGCATGGGGAAAGATTATAAGATGATAGCTAGCAGGATCAAGTAAGAGTTTTTAAGTTTGGACAGGAGATAGACATGTTTTTAGATAGCAGAGAAGAGTCAGTAGAGGAGAGATTGAAGGTTAGAGAGAGAGTGAAGTTGACAGAGGAGACAGTGTTGAGTGGATGAGAGGAAAAGTGATCAAAGATGCATGTAGAGGAGTTGGCCTTAGCAGTGAGTAGGTCTGCCTCTTCAGAGACTAAGTGAAGAAAAATATGAGAGAACAATATTAGAGGGAATGATGAGGGAAAGGGGAAAAGAACAATCTCTCAGTGAATGGCTTCAATATGTATTTTTGTTTTGTAAAATGTGTGTTTATAGTTAATAAGATGAGCAAACTGGAGTGCTGTAGGAGGCTTACAGAGAGATGAGGAAGGTTGGAACAGCCGCTGTGATGAATGGTAAAGAAAATCAGGGTAAAGAAAATCAATTAGGGTAAAGAAATGCCTTGCTACAGTGAAAGCCCGGTTGAGCTTAGATAATATAAATTTGTAGTGGACCCAATCAGCAGTTTAGTAACTTCTACTGCTCCATTCAGCAGGACGTGAATAAGAGTTGAAGGCAGATAGTGGAGTATTATAGGGTTAGGCTTTAGAAAGGCATAACCGGTAACAGGATAAGAGAGCAAGGAATTCAAGAGTAGGAGAGAATATAGAACTAAACTGGTTCTTCAAAGGGTTAAGATTGGGAAGGGAACAGTGTTCCAAAAGATTGACCTGGCTGTAGCAGAAGATTCATTTGAAAGAATAGTGGGAGAAAAGGTCTTGAAAACTACATTTTTTAAGAGGAACATTGGCAAACTGGAGCATGTCCTGAGAAGGTTGACTAGACTGATGAGGAAACTTAAAATAATATCATATGAGGAATAGTTAAATGAAGTAGTAGTGTTTAGCTTAAAGAAAATGGAAGTGACATGGTAACTAGAAGATTGAAAAGACATAGTTAACTGTTTGAAGATACTTGAAGAGTTATTTGGAAGCGAGGTCATACTTATTCGGTAGGCACCAGGAGGGAATGTTTGGACTAGTGTATAGAAGTTTCAGGGAAGTAGATTTTGGCCCAGTATAAGGAAGAATTTCATAACAATTAGAGCTCAGAAGTGAAATGAACTACCTGATAGAAAAGTCTCGATCACTGAAGATCTTTTTTGAAGAGATTGAATGAAGTTATATAGGAAAAATATATTTCAAGTAAGAGTTGATCTAAATCATCTCTGTGATCCCTTCTGATTGTTACTGTAGATTCTCTGATCAGATTAAGTAATTTGAACTTAATCCTTAAGGTCCTAGGTAGTTGTATAAAACCCTGTATGAATGTGAGTAGTAGTTATCGAAGAGTTTTTGCACAGCAGAGTAAGTGTTTAAAGAAAATTCATCTTGCAGAATTCAGGATGAATCAGATGATTGACGAAGAAGACCAGTTAGAAGACTGTGCAGGGATCCTTAAAAGAGTTGATGGGTGGAGGGGAGCAGCTAGGTGGCACAGTGGATAGAGCACCGGCCCTGAAGTCAGGAAGACCTGAGTTCAAATCCAGCCTCAGACCAAATACTTGACACTTACTAGCAGTGTGACCCTGGGACAAGTCACTTAACCCCAATTGCCTTAAAAAAAAAAAGTTAATGGGTACAATGACTAGAGTTGTAGATCTTAAAGACTACAAATTGGTCGTAGTTGTAGGAGAGAAAGAAAAAGTGTGCCCAAAGTGATAAATGGGTAACTGGTGGTGCTTTGACCAAAGTATGGAAGCTGTAATAGGGCTCTAATTTGGGAAAGAGTTCATGGTAAAAATATAATATCCATGTGGAAATTTCTACTAGACAATTGGAGGCACAGTACTAGAATTTATTTGGGCTGAAGATAGAGAATTCATTTAAATAGGAATGATAGTTGAGTCTTGAAGAGTACCAAAACAGAAAAATGTTTAGTGAGCCTGGAGTAACATTCCCTGTGATAGGAAAAAGAAGAGCAGTTAGGGAGAAAAGCTAAGGAGGCATTAGAGAAGTGGATAAGAGCCAGATTTGTACAGTGTCATGAAAGTAAAGGGAGGAAAGGATGTCATATCTTTGGTGACAAATAGTGAGGACAGAGAAAAAGCAGTAACACTTAAAGACGTCATTAGTAACTTGGGAGAGTTAATTCTGTGAAGTGGCAGGGATGGCCAGTAGTAGAAAATAGTAGAAAAACTAAGGAAGAAAAGAAGAGTCAAGAAATGGAGGGAGTTAGTGCAGACCACTCCATGAAGTTTGACAATAAAAGGAAGGTAAAAAATAGAATCTTTAATAGCCAGAAGGGGCAGTAGGATCAAAGAAAGTTATGGAGTTTTTTTGTTTGTTTTTTTCAGTAAAGTAGGGGAGAATTATGTGTATTTGAAGGCAGAAAATTTTAAAAGGAAATGGAGTCAGTGGAATGGAAAGGATTAAACATACTAGAAGAGAAAGGGATAAGTATGGGAGCAAGTGAATTGAATTGGTGCTCTCAATCAGTTCCCTAATTTGCCCACAGATTATCACATTTGGCATTTTCATTGACATTCTTCAAAGAGAGATGAATGTTCCCAAACAGGGAAGTTACTTTATCCATTGTGTTTGCTTTTCTAGGTGGGGGAAACCAGGTATCACCAAGTAATTGGTTGAGTTTGTTTTCAAATGACTTTCTTTTTCTTTTCTTTCCTGTCTTTAATCTTTTTTTTATAAGCAAATAAAACTTAAATCTGTGTTTAAAATAGACTTGTCTAATATGATAGAAAATTTTGTATTGGGGCAATAAACAAAACTAAACACGAAAGACTTTTCCTAATTATTGTGCTGCACATTTTCTGGGTTTAACCAAGGCAAATGAAATGATATAGGATGGGGTCAAGTTTAGTCACAGAACAATACTAAGTTATTAAGATGAATTTCTATCTATGGGGCTATTTAAATAATGTTGCTATTATATTAAATTATGTTAAAAGATAACATTAAATGATAGTGTTAAATTAAATTTTCCCTGCCAGGGCTCAGAAATGTCTTGCCCATTACTACAGCGAAGGTACCAATTGTCAAGTTCTTCCACATGAGAAGTGGTCTGGAGGTGGACATCAGTTTGTATAACACATTGGTAAGATTCCCTCCAGGTGCATTCTTTAGTTTGTAGAGAGGTAAAGATTCGCTTCCCCAGGCCTTTAGAATTTGTTGTTGTTCATACTAGCATTAATTTAAATGTTGCCATTTCTTGAAGCATTTCTGCTGTTTAAATGGAAAAGTGTTTTGATTCTGCCATCCCCTATCTTAGATTATATGTTTAAAGTCAAAATGAATTAACAAACTCTTGTAAAAGAGGGGTGCTAAGGCCTGTATGCTATGGCATCTCCCTAATTCTTGACCACTTTTAGTATGTTAAACAAGTTTTAATTCTGAAATGAATTGAGTAAATTAGTTCATTGTTCATTGCCTCCTATGTTGGAAGCTCTTTTTCTTCAAATGTATGATTGCCCTACAGTGTAATTTCTGATCTTTTTCACAGGCCCTTCATAATACCAAGCTTTTAGCTGCTTATTCCACTATTGATCCCAGAGTGAAATATTTGTGCTATACTATGAAGGTATTTACAAAGGTGAGTAATATAAAAGAATGCCCAATATGATTTATTAGGAAATAAAATTGTCTTATTCTTTTAAATGACTTTTGTGACCATTATAAATTGTTTAAAAATTTTAGTAGAAGATGGAATCAGTGTTATCTCTTTCCTTTAAATAGCTACAACTTAGTATAGGGTGGTTGCATGGGAAAAACCAAACTGGTCTTGAGTACTTACTTGCTAGCTATAAAACTTTGGGCAAATCACTTGCTTATTCCCTCATTTGTAAAATAAAGGTAATATAATGCTCTCCTTACCTCTTTTACCTCTCATAGCTTTGCAAAACTCACATAAGATAATACTATATGTGAAAAAATTTTGTAAACTATAAATTGCTATGCAGAAATATGATATTTGGTGATATCTAAAGTCCATCATCTATCCAAACTACTATGATTTTTTAGAATTTTCATGTCATTTAAATATGTGTTTTTGTGTTAGATGTGTTTTTGTTCTGCTTTTCTATATTCTAGTACTTTGGTAATGATTTATTATTTTCATTTTGTTCCCCAAATAAAAGCTATTATACTCAGACTTCTCATGCAAATAAAATACATGTCAATTCAATAAAAAAGAAGGCTGTTGATTCCATTTTTCCTTCTTCCATTCCCTGTAGATATGTGATATTGGCGATGCATCGAGAGGAAGCTTGTCATCATATGCATATACTCTTATGGTGCTCTACTTCCTGCAACAAAGGAATCCACCAGTTATTCCTGTTCTTCAAGAGGTGAGGGAAGGAAGGACTGATGAACAGTATAATCACAGCATCCCCTTTTTACTCTTAAATCCCATGGTTCTGCAGTGAGCCTTTTAATATAATTTTCCTGAAAGACATTGTTCAAATTTTGAACTTAATTCATGGAGGTTTTTCCTCTTTGAGAGCAAAGGACAAACAACGACAGTTATCTGTCCTTAATACCATTGCCCAGGTCATCTTCTAAATGTACATATCTAATGGTGTCTCTTCCCCTTGTTCAAGACTTTCAGTGCCTCCCCATTGCATAAAAGATAAAGGATATAAAGCCTTCCACAATCTGCCTTCATTCTGCCATTGGAAAAGGAGTGAAAAGCCATGGATTAGAGTCAGGAGAAACCTCGGTTCAAATCTTGCCTCGTGCTTTTAGCAGATCTATGACCATAAGCAAGTCACTGAAATTCTGTGAATCTTAGTTTCCTCCTCTGCAAAATAAGGATGATAGTGCCATCCTCTCATGACAGTTGTGAGAGTCAAATGAGATCATACATTCGTGATACTGTGAAAACCTCAAAGTGATCAGTGGTTACTGACTTCTGCGCTTTACTTCCCCCCTCTGTAATATGGGAGGATAGAGGGATCCTCTCTAAGAACCCTCCCACACATTCTTAAGTTTCAGTCTCATTGGAGTACTAGCTATTCTGTGATCACATCCCTCCTTCTCTGTTACTGTACGTGTGTGTGGTGTTCCTCCATGATGGTAGTGGAACGAACTCACACAGACACACACACACACTCTCTCTCTCTCTTCCTTTCTTTCTTTCTCTATCTCTCTATCTCTCTGTTTCTCTTTCCCTTCCTTTAAGGTCCAGTTCAGGCTGCATTTCCTCCATAGAACCTTTCCTAACCATACATCTCCCTCTCCCTACCCCTAACCAAAAGGGATTTCACATTCTTCAAATCTTTCATGATATTCCATTTGACTTCTCCTATGAATATATCATATTTTAATTTGTATTATATTTATGTGCATGTGATAGTCTCCCCTTCCCCAAATTACATTACAAGCTCCTAGCATTATGCCTTGGGTCCTTAATAAATGTTTCAATTGAATTGAATGAATATTTCAAAAATCAATTTTAGATATACGAAGAGGAGAAAAGACCTGAAATAATTGTCGATGGTTGGAACACTTATTTTTTTGATCGAATAGGTGAATTGGTAGGTATTTTCAGGGTAATTCTTTTTTTTGTATTTTGCAAGTATAATAAAATCAATGTAAATGTTTTAAAATATAAATTAATCATTTTGGTAAATGACCTAAAACAGGGTAGCATAGCTTAACTGTACAATTAAGTTACCAGAATGTATTGTTTAAGTTGGAGTGGAAAAAAAATTCTTTCATTCTGGTTCAGTGAACACTAAAGATGAATGAGAGAGAGAGCTTTTTTAATGCTAACTATTTATAGCCAAGCCATTCTATATGGATTGAAGATTCGTTAAACATGTTGTCTCATAATTTTTTACCAGAGTTTAAGGAGACCTACTTTGAAACACAGAGATCTGTTTTATAGACTAAAAATGAAATTTCTTGAAATGTGTTTCTGGTTCTTTCACTGGTGAGCTGTGTGTTCAGGGATGTAGTCTTTAAAAGTGAGAATTTTCTTTAATACCTCAAAGGGATAGTATAAAAATTAATAAATTATTGAAGACTATCTTCTAAAACATGAAAGAAAAGCTTTAATTAATTAAATTATTTAAAAAGAGCCTTTCAGTCTTCTGATTTGTACTAAGTAGATATGAATAAAGTTATGAGTTATTTGTATTTAATACCTTAAAAGAACATGACGTATTTCTCTTGGTGACTTCTAGCCAGCCTTTTGGCCAGAACATGGAAAAAATACAGAGTCTGTTGGGGAGCTGTGGTTGGGACTTCTTCGATTCTATACAGAAGAATTTGATTTTAAAGAACATGTTATTTGTATCAGGAGAAAAAGTCTGCTTACAACTTTCAAGAAGCAGTGGACCTCAAAATACATTGTTATTGAAGGTACACATTAAAACTCTGTGTAGAATTGACTGCAGAAAACTACATGTAGAATACAAATTATGGGGGTAGCTAGGTGGCGCAGTGGATAGAGCACCAGCCCTGAAGTCAGGAGGACCTGAGTTCAAATCCGGCCTCAGACCAAACACTTGACACATACTAGCTGTGTGACCTTGGGCAAGTCACTTAACCCCGATTGCCTCACCAAAAAAAAAAAAAAAATACAAATTACAGACGTTATTGTTAAAAATCAGTTTAATGATGATCGTTAACACATTTTACCTAAATAAGTTATCTATTTTAATGTATTCAGTGAAAACTTAAGGGCTGCATGTGTCAAATTCACTTTCAAAAATGGCATACCTCAAACTTAGAGAATTTGGAGGTTCATTGTTATTCTGTATCTGGTATCACATTTCTAAAATTGAAGAATTGGATTAGATTCTCTTTAAGGCCTGTTCCTCTTCTAACATTCCATTAATTCTATGGAAACAGATCAGTAGCAAACATTGTTAAAAATGGAACATTTAAGTCCTTAGCTTTATATGTTACTCTTAACTCATTTAAGTGTACAATAATGATCTGTACAAGTTTTACTAGGCAAAGATGTGAGGAAAGATGGGGAACATGTAGAAAAATGCAAGAAAATGACCTGAATTATAGTTAGATGCATGAAAAACCATTTTTGTCTGACCAAAACTTTAGCCAGATTGCCAGAGTCTTCTGTAGTGTGCGCAATAGGTAATACAGTAATCAGATAGCAAGAGGGCTTGGTGCTACATGTTTTTTCACTTTCAACATTTTTATGTTGGGACTTATTTTGAGTACCTCAGTTTTATTGTTTATGTGTTATGTATAATGCTTAAGGCTGTATTGGAAAGCTGTTTATTCCTCTAAACATGAAGTATAAACAGTAATAGTGACTGATTTTACAATGCGGTTTGCTGAGACAACCAGGGCATGATCATAGTTGGAATCTGTAACATTAAGTAAGATTATATAATATGTTGGTTTTATACTAGCAACAAAAAGGAACAGGAAAATGTATGTTGCTTCCTGTTTTTACTGAAATGAGTGACCATTTCTTAGAGCAGATAACTAACAGGTTTTTGTGAAATTAAAAACAAATCTTTAAGGGAGATAATCGACATGCTAAAAATAAAACATTGAGAATATTATTCATTTACCATCTTTGATAATAATTGACATTTACAGTAATAACCATGAATCATCAAACAAAGGTTAATTAAACAAGTTTGGTAGTATTTTGTCTAAAATCAGAGTAAATAGAATTTGTAAGAGTTCTTCAATCCCAAATTTATGTGTAGTACATGGATTTTGTAACATGTAATTTTTTGCATGGATTTTGTAATGTGAGCAGATTTTTCTGCTCAGAAACCTTGACTTGTTTGATATAGCATGCTTAAGAAAAAGGTAAAAGAATTGATGACACATGAGCCATATGGTTTTTACAACATCGTTCCATCATTGATTCTCTTTAATAGTAATAGTACAGTATTCTCAAAATTAAGTACCAAAATTAAAATAATAATAGTCCACATTTCTGTTACATTTTAATGTAGAATTCAGTCCACAAAGGTTATAAATATTTTTAATAATGTTCTAGTTTTTCATAACATAAAACAACAGATTTTAGTTCTCATATTTCTCTCAATAATCTTCTAACAGATCTGAAATGGAAAATAGGAACTTCAAAACTAAAATCATTTGTATAGCAGAGAGACATTTTTATAGGAGAGTTTTTTTTCTGAGGGGGAATAATTTTATTTGTTAGTAAGGTGAAAGCGAATTGATCCTATGCATATTCTCTAACTCTAAGTAGCAAATGAAATGAGGAAGAGGGAGGGAAATACTTTATACTTTTCTTGTGAATTGAGTAGATACATTTCGTCTACTGCTTCTTCCCCTCTCTGTCTGTATTTGTTTAGCTATTTTTTTCTTTTAGATTATAAACTCTGATAATGAAAACAGTTTTTTTAATAAAGTAAAACAGTCTTAATCTTTACAATATGTCCCTTTTAATTATGTGATGAATAATTATACTATTTGAAGTGACTTTTATCCAAAATTTTCTTCACTTAGATCCCTTTGATTTGAATCATAATCTTGGTGCTGGATTATCAAGAAAAAGTAAGTTATTTTGTTTGGAAATATATTAAATTCTGTTCTTCTTTTAATATGTCTAACCTTTTTTTCTTATTTCGTCTTCTTAGTGACAAATTTTATAATGAAGGCTTTTATCAATGGTAGAAGAGTGTTTGGTATCCCAGTAAAAGGATTCCCTAAAGAATATCCTTCAAAAATGGTAAGTGTCAGTTTTAGAAATAATGAAAATAACTATTAGTCGAAGCTTCTAAAAAACATATTTAAATTCATGTTGGTTGTAATAGTTGAATATTCTGAAAGCCTAATTTTTATATTCAAATTAAAGCTTAGAGTAGTAATTTATTCCCAAAGAAATTTTATTTTTGTGCCATTTTTTTATGATTAATGGAAGGGTAAACTGTAATTATTGCTTGTTCCCAGGAGTCAGAATTTTAGGGTGTGAATAAATGGTCACCATCATCTGAGTCTGTTGGTCATTAACTGTGTATCACCTTTTCCAGATTGGTGATTGGGCACAGTGCTATACCTCCAGCTCTTCCTTTCATATTCAGCTTAGCCAGATCCAATATGTAGTGACAGGGGAAATGATGCCTGAAGATGAGGAGAGATTTATTTAGGCACGTGAATGGACCAGTAAGGTTTCATTTCCCACATAGTCATGATAGAATTAAGCCTTATGATTGTTGCAATGTCACTTGTTCAAAGCAAATGATCTGTTTGTCTTTCATCTGAACTGTGAGCAACCAGCTAATTGAGATTTAGAACTATGACCTTTAGAAGGGTGCTGCACATTAATATTATATTCTACTAAATAATAACACTTGTGGTTAAAGGAAATAAAAATGTTCTCCTTATGCATTCTTAAAAAATTTGTTTTATTTTTTATTATGATCTTAACGCTGCATCTCCATATACAGTGTGAGCAGAAAGAGAATTGTACATAAAACTATGAATCTCTCCCATTACTACTTACTATTTTTTAGATGTTTGCAATATTTTTCTTTGACGTGGAAGCTCTGGATTTTGACTTTGATGTTCCTGGGACTTTTCTGGGGTTTCTTTTAGTAGGTAATCATTTCAAATCCAGACAGTCAGACACGCACACACACACACGCGCGCGCACACACACACACACACACACACACACACGCCAGCACAGATAATTGACCAAATTGCCTAAAGAGGTCCATGAGAACAAAACTTTTCATAATGTCTTAGTATTTTTATGTATATATGTGTATAGGTATGTATGTATAGCTATGTGACTCCAGACAAGTCACTTCTTTGTTTGCCTCAGTTCCCTCAACTATAAAATGGGAGTAACAGCACGTCCTCCCAGGGTTGTTGTAAGGATCAAATGAGATGATATATCTGTAAAGAAATTCACACAATGCCTGGCACATAGTAGGTGCTATATAAATGCTTATTCACTTCTCTTCCTCCCCACCCCAAACTGTCTTATATTTAAATACTTTATGTTTAGTTTATATTTATATTTATCACATTCATGTACATGTGTGTCTTCCTCAATATACTGTAAGGGAGAGTTAAGATTGTTTTCTTTGTATTTTCATCCCTAGTGCTTAGCACAGCACCTACAACAAAGTAGGTATTTAATGAACGCTTATTGCTACTGAAAATAGAAATCACTGCTGCTGGCTAATACTCAAGACCCTTGAGTTTCCAAATTGATCCTAATGCAGAATCTCACTAAGTTATATTCTTCTAGGAATATTTTTTTGATCCAGAAGTATTAACAGAAGGAGAATTGGCACCAAATGACAGATGTTGCAGAATTTGTGGTAAAATTGGACACTTTATGAAAGACTGTCCCATGCGGAGAAAGTAAGTTACTACTTTAAAAGGAGTGTTTTTGTTATTTGTATTTTGTTTTCCTTTTATCCGGTTTTATAAAAATGAGCTTAAGATGTCCAAGACGAGAAATTCAGGCTGTCAATTGTTATTGTTCAGTTATTTCCAACTCTTTATGACTCCATTTGAGGTTTGGCAAAGACACTGGAGTAGTTTGTCGTTTCCATCTCCAACTCATTTTACAGATGAGAAAACTGAGGTAAACACGGTTAAGTGACTTGCTCAAAGTTATGCAGCTAATAAGTGTCTAAGGCCAGATTTGAACTACGGTCTTCCTCACTCCAGGCTCAGCAACCTGTGCACTGCACCACCTATCTTCCCATCAATAGCCATATGAAAAAATGCTCCAAGTAACTAATAATTAGAGAAATGCAAATTGAGACAATTCCAGGGTTCTACCTCCCACTTATCAGATTAGTGAAGATGACCAAAAAAGGTAAAATGACAGTTTTTAGAGGGGCTTCTGGGAAATGGGCATATTAATGCATTATTGGTGTGCTGTGCTATGAATTGATCCACAGCAGTTCCATATGGAACTATTCCCAAAAAGTCACTGAACTGTTCATACTCTTTGACCCAGTGATACCATTACTAGGTCTATACTACAAAGAGATCAAAGAAAGATGAAAAGGACCCATATGTTCAAATAAAGATATACATATATAGCTAGCCACAACAAAAAGAGCTTACACACATACATTAGCTCAGATAATTGACCAAATTAGTTAAAAAGGTCCTTGAGAACAAAACTTTGCATGTCTTAGTATTGATATGTATATGTGTGTATGTGCATATATATACATGTATACATAAAAGCTCTTTTTGTAGTGACATGTATGTATTGACACACCTACGTACATATGTATGTGTGTATATACACATACTTTTTGAAGCATCAAAGAACTATAAGCTATGAAGATGCCCACCAATTGGAGTATGGGTGAACAAATTGGTGGTATATGAATATAATAGAATACTATTTCCCTGTAAGAAATTGTTAAAGGGATAATTTCAGATAAACCTGGAAAGTCTTCTGTGAACTGATGCGGAATGAAATAAGCAGAACCAGAAGAACAATTTATACAGTAAAGTACAATATTGTAAAGAAAAACAATCTTGAAAAACTTAGGAACTCTAATCAGTGTAGTTACCATTCACAGTTTCAGAGGACCAGTGGTGAAGTATGCTTCCCACCACCTGACAGGGAATGATTCAAGATATAAAAAGAGGATTATATTTTTAGAAATGGCCAGTTTAGGAATTTGTTTTGATTATTCATATTTTTACAAGATGTAGAGATGAGGGGAGAGGGGATGGAAATAAATGCTTGTTAATGGAAAAAAATATTTTGATAGGTATTCCCCCCCCCCAAAAAAAAGAGAACTAGGAAGAGCCCTAGTAGTATAAATTATGTTAACATTTAGGGGAAAGTAAGATATACTTAAAAGTTATATTCTTAGTTAAAACAACAGATAAATTATAAGTCCTTGAAAATATTCAGTCCTTTCTCATTTTTCAGGTGAAAGAAGTCCAGGCCACCTATTTTTACCCCCTTGCCTGCAGCTTTCCCCATCATAAGTCATAGCTCTATTAAGTATTATCAAGAGATAGAAAGAGAAAAAGGAAAAAAAAAAGAACTCAAATTTACCCCCATTCAGATCTTCATTACTTAACTTGTAATCACTTTTTCTATTATGTTACATTCTTTACATAGGAAGAGCAAGAGTTTGTTTTGTATGTTTCTTATTTGTAATCTGCATGGTATGTATTAATATTAACTGACATTTATTTAGAAATTTGAGATTTGCAAAAAAAAACCTTTTAAGTACATCCTCCTTTTTAATCCTATTCTAACAGTATGAGGTAACTATTGCCAGTGTTCTTGTTTCAGTTCTACAGCAGAGGAAACAGAGTAAAAGTGGTTCAGTAACTTATCCATGGTCACCAACTAGTAAATGTTGAAGGTGGGATTTGAACTCTCACCTACTGACTCCCAGGTACAGAGCTTTTTCCAAGAAGCCCTGCTGCCTTTGTCATACCCTATTACAAAGGGGGTGTGGAATTATTTGATCATTTATAGGAATATCCATTTTAAAGGTTAAACATAGCTGCATTTCTCAAACTTTTTGGTCTCAAGATGTTTTACACTCTTAAAAATTATTGAGGACCACAAGCAGCTTTTGTTTGTGTGGGTATAATTAATGTCTTAGTATTGTTATGAAAATAGGTTTTCATGGACTTTTTTTTAGCTCATTTGGTCAGTTATCTATGCTAAAATGTCAAAGCTTTTCTGTTGTTAACCTGGATTATCAAAAGTTAAATAATTCATACTTTTGGGGCAGCTAGGTGGCGCAGTGGATAGAGCACCAGCCCTGGATTCAGGAGGACCTGAGTTCAAATTCGGCCTCAGACATATAACATTTACTAGCTGTGTGACCCTGGGCAAGTCACTTAGCCCCACTGCCTAGCCAAAAACAAACAAAAAAAAATAATTCATACTTTTTATATTAACTAAAGCCAAAGTTTTTTGCTTCGTGCAAACTCTGCATTTATGGTCAACATATTTGGAGCAAGCACCTGGAATTTGGAGTGTTCTATTCTAAGATAAATAGTTCATTTATTCAACCTTTACTCAAATAGTTCTAACTGATTACATAGGGCAAAGAATAGTTTTGATTTTCTGCTAACATAATGGCCTCTTCCCATCTGTGGCTAAAGGTACTTTACAATTCAGATTGTTCAGGTCTGGCAAAGAATGTCAATGATTTAAGAAAGGGTGTCTCACAAAGAAGAGGTTCCTTACACAATCTCACTGGGTTCTATGAGTTTTGAATTCCAATGGCACCACCTTGGGTTTAGTGAATCAAGGAGTATTTGTAGCCAGACACAGAACTAATCTTTCTAACTGTTTGAGGTAACTTTGAGCTGTAAGAGACAGGAAGTTTTCTTTCAGGAACAGTTAAATTGTATTTGGTTTAAGTTGTAGTTTTGCAGACAGCTTTTTCTATGTAAATTTACCCTGTGCTTTTTTAAAAACTCTTTATATTTTAAGGGGGATAAAGAGTTTACCCTAGTAGCAAGGATACCAGAAGAGGCCATCAGCTTGTGTTTTCAGTTAAATGCTTTACTGTTTGGTTTCCAGTTTCCTCGCCTTGTGTGTAAAATTGACTATACTGGCTGCTAACATACAATGGAAAAAGCACTGAATGCCTCTGGAACCAGAGAACCAATGTTCATCTCTGATGCTTCCTATCGCATGTCTTTGCTGAAGTCCTGTATCTTCCATAAGCCTCAGTTTCCTCATCTTTAAAATGAGGAGGTTAGATTAGATCACTTCCTTCCAGCTTTAGATCATGATTCTTTGGTTTCTGAGCCATATTGAACCCAAATAACACAGTGGCCTCAAAGTTAAGTGGAAGATTTTGGTCTGTATTAGTTTACAGCACTATATAGTTGGCAACCTGTATTTCTGTGTTCAAACCAAGGAAAATAGCTTATTCTTTGCATTTTCTAATCATTGCATAGCCCAAATGATGTTAGTAGCATTTTGAAGTCATTTGGTAAGCAATATTAGCTATCTTAAACATAACCAAGAACCAGAAAACAAGTGGGGAGAAAAACCCTTATGAGCAGCCAAAAGAGATGTCACACAGTATGTGCATTAAGTAAGGCTCATGTATTTTACCTAAAGAGTAATCCCCAGGTTCTCATCACATCTTGTAATTACAGTCATAAAAATCATAGTTAGCTGGTTTCTCGGACCACAATAGATACAAATAAGCAAGTTAAAAGAAGTGTTCATGTCTTCCTATAAAAGATGTATAAAAAAACAAAAGTCAGGCATACAAAATCAGAAGCTAGAAAGGTTTTTTTGGTGTAAGGGTGAAGAAACTTACATACCTAAATTGAATATATACCTATCTGTCAGTTGCTATAAATCAGGAGTCATTCCTGAGATATCAAGAGAAAGTTATCTTCTGTTCACTATATTCTGTTTGAAAGTCAATATATACATGTATGTTGGTATAGTAGATTGAATACCAAACTCATAATCTGTCTTGGGTTTAAGTGTTCATTTTCATACATACTGACATTGTTGATGTGTCCCAGGCATTTCTTTTAGACTGTAAATTACAGGACAATTGCATTAGTATATGGGTTTCCCTCTCCAGGAGTAACCTACCCTGATCAAATTATGGATTCTCACTCCTCTTCCCCCCTCTCCCAACTCTATTTAAAAAGACAGGAAATTGTGTAATGTGTTTTCAAAAAATTTCCCTAAAAATGGTTTTAAAAAGTAACCTGGTCCATGAAAGGTTTCAAATAACTGGAATGTAAGTTCATGTTAGCTAAATTAATTCCCTGACTATAGTACCTCTTAGTCCCCTTAAGAACAAATTAAGTGCTATTTGACCACACTTATGCTAAATTCCTAGATTATGTAAGGATAGAGAAAAGTAGTATCTGATTAAATTTTGATTAGGTTGATTCTTGCCTGTTAGGTACTAAATAGAAGAATTTGTTAATTACTGGTCATCCCATTTGGATTGAGAACTGTATTTTCCCCTTTTTGACATAAATTTTGCCTTTCTTTACCCTATTTCTTCTGGCTAACCAAAATACAGAGATATTGAGGCCAATGACAGAGGAGCAGACTAAAGAAATCTGTCTTTCTCCCTTGAAACACATCAAAATGTCCCCCAGTAGCTGATCATTTGTGAACCCAATATGATTGTATGTTTTCTGTATAAATACCTGTAAGAAATGGCTTACTAAGAAGACCATGTGTCCTATACTTTTTTTATATGTTATATGTGGGCTGCTAGGTGATACGGTAGCTAGAGCAATGGACCTGGAGCCAGGACATCCTGAGTTCAAAACCAGCCTCAGACATTGACTGTGTGACCCTGAGCAAGTCATTTAATCTCTGGCTGCCTCAGTTTCCTCAGCTGTAAAATGGGGATAGTAATAGCATCTACCTCACAGAACATTAAGATCAAATCAGATATTTGTTGGGGTTTTGTTTTGTTTTGTTTTGTTGTTTGCTTTTTGGTGAGACAATTGGGGTTAAGTGACTTGCCCAGGGTCACACAGCTTATAAGTGTTTTGTGTCTGAGATCAGATTTGAACTCAGGTCCTCCTGACTCCAGGGCTGGTGATATATCCACTGCAAAACCTAGCTGCCCCTAAATAAGATAATATTTGTAAAGCATTTAGCACAGTATCTGGCCTATATTAGCTTTGGTAATTCACATAAACTGTTTGTAAGTAGCAGGCTTCCTTATTAGTTCTCTGGAATTATGGTTGGTCATTACATTGATCAGGGTTCTTAAAGTCTTTCAAGGTTGTTTTTCTTTTCAGTGTTGTAGTTATTATATAAATTGTTATTTATAAAGATGTTCTCCTAGATCTGTTCACACCACCTCATTCATGTTAATCTTCCCTAGCTTCTCTGAGTCCATTATTTCTCTAAAGAACTTGTGTATTTTTTAAATTAATGCCAGGATTTTTCATATTACAATTTATGCTGTTGTAATATTTTTATATAGAGTGAGGCGCCGGCATGATCATGAAGATATTAAAAACCAAAGATATCCTGAAAACAACGAAAAAAGAAACAAAGAAGACAAAGAAATTCAAAATAAGAACACAGAAAGAGAGATGTTGATAAAAGAGGGAAAGTTACAGTGTACACCTCAGAAAATCAAACAAGGAAAAGGGGTAGTACTGGAAGTGGGAAGAGACAAAATTTCCAGGCAATCGTTAGAAAAATGGAAGCGACAAGATGACAAAGACTTAAGAGAAAAACGTTGTTTTATTTGTGGAAGAGAAGGACATATTAAAAAAGATTGCCCACAGTATAAAGGAGCTACAGGTATGGTAATAACAACAACTTAATATTTGTAGGATACATTTTGGAAATGTCCATTTTAAGAATTCTTCAGTATTTTTATTTATTTGCTTAGTTGGACAAACATGTTTGTTCCAGAAATAAGAATTGATCCTTCTCCTTACAAAGGCTAACCCCTTATCCCATCCAGTCTCCTCTAGTGAAACGCCTCCACAATCATATCTCTCTCATTCTTTTATTCTTTGTTATCTACAAACATGCCCCTGCCCCCTCATCTTTAAAAAACTCTCGTTTGATCCTTACAGGTCTTGAAGCAACTATAGCTCTCTCATTCAAAGCTAAACTTCTAGACAGAGCCATCTTCTCTTTCTCTCTTTACTTATTTTTCAATCCAGTATAGCTTCTGATGATATCGCTCAGCTAAAACCATCCTCTCCAATGACTTCTTAATTGCCAAGTCTAAAGGCTTTTTCTCAATTCTCATCCTTCAGCAAGCATATATTAAGTGTCAAACACCATGTGCATGCTAAAATACAATAAAGACCAAAAACCTCTGCCCTTAGTGAGCTCACGTTCTAATGGGAGAGACATTCAAACAACTGAACAAAAAGGGGGGGGGGGGGGGTGATGTGAAAGGCTTCTTACAGAAGGTGAAATTTTAGCTGAGACTTCAAGGAAGCCAAAAGGAGATAAGGAAGAAGATAGTTGTAGACATGAGAGACAGCCAGTAGAAACAACAAAATCAGGAGATTAAATATCTTGTGGAAGGAACAGCAAGGAGGCCAGTGTCAGTAAATCATAGAGTACATGAGGGGAGTAAAGTGTAAGAAGACTGGAGAGTTAGTAAGGATCCAAAGATAAAGGATTTTCTGTTTGATCATAGAGGTAATAGGGAGCTACTGAAATTCATTGACTAGAGATATAACATAGACAAACCTGTGCTTTAGAAAAATCACTTCCTAAAAGTGACAGCTGAGTAGAGAATTGACTTTAATGGGGAGAGACTTGAGACAGGGATATTAACCTAAAGGTTAGGAGTGCTCCCTATTAACCACCCTGGCTTCCTGGATTTTATGACTGTGTTCTCTTGGTTCTCCTACCTGTCTCTGAGCTCTAATCCTGCATTTCCAGTTGCCTATTGGCTAATTTGAACTGAATGTCCCAGAAACATCCTAAACTCAACGTGTCTAAAACAAAACTTGTTATCTTTTCTATTGAGGACACTACCACTATTCTTTCAGTCACCCAGGTTGTAACCTTGGAATCATACTCAACTCCTCATCCTTCTTCACCCTTTATAGTTAATCATATGCCAGTCTCTCCACTCTCATGACCACCACTTTGACTATGGCTGTAGCTTCTTCATTTATCTCCTTTGCTCAAGTCTCTTTTCCTCTCTAGTTCATCTACCACACAACTGCCAAAGTAACATTCCTAAAGCATGGGTCTGACCAAGTGAGCGGCTCTTCCAGTGGTTCCCTAGTACTTCTAACACAAAATGCAAATTTCTGTGTTTGGCATTTAAAATGTTCTCTAACTTGGCCCCAGCCTACCTTTTCAGACTCACTGTTCAATACACCCCTTCATGCATTCTGTGATCTAACCAAACTGGACTCCCTGCTCCACTACCTAGCACAGACTGTCATCCATGCCTGGAATGCACTCCATCCTCTTCTCTGCCTTGTAAAGGCCTTAGTTTCCTTCAGAACTCAATTGCCGTTCCACTTTCTTTGTGAGGTCTTTCGTTTTTGTCTTTCCATCCCAGCACAAGGTATATAGTCGGCAATAAATATTTGTTGATTGAGTGAAGAAAGTAGAATAGTCATGGTTTAAAAAGTCAAATTAATCTTCTCTTATTATGACTATTGGATCTCTCCTAGTTTTTTGGAGCAGAAGTGTTAGTGTTTCATTCACTTACTGCTATTCATTCTTCAGGATCAATGACATTCTGTGTTTCAGAGCTATGCTGAATCATGAGATTATTTTTTGTATTAAAAAGATGAGCCTTTGTTACATGGAAAATCTTGAGTCATTAAAATCACTACAATTTTTCAATTATAATCCAAAACTCTCTTACTAATTAATTCTTTCTCCTTTTTGCTGTCCATTTTTAATGTCATTTTGATGCCATGGATAACAGGTTGCCTAGGCATTCCCTCATACCTAAAAATGTAATTTTGTTGACCAGCGTTGGTATTAGAGGGGCCTTACTTGGTTTACTCAGAACACATCCTCAGCAGTTTAAATAGCTGCCTAGAATCTACTTGGGGATGAGGAGGTGGAGGAGGGGGGCACACAGCAGAGAAGGGAAGGAGAGGCAGGCAGCAGCTGTTGTTGGTGATAGTTAAGTAGCCCAAATTCATTCCCATCTGGCATATTTGAAGTGAGTTTATCATCTCCAGTAAAGGCCCAAGTTTCTATATTTAATGTCATTCTTTTCAGTTTTACCAAAAGTGCCAAGGCATTTGGTAAACTTAGAAGGAGGAAACTAAGCCATCTCCCTTGAAAGTATTCTTTTTATTTCTGAATAACTCTGGATTGAAGTAGAAGGCACTTTGTTGCTGTCATAATTCTGCTTTTTTAGGGACTACAGAAAACATTGTTGGTACTGAAAATTTTCCTAAGCATTAACATAAAGCAATTACTATAAAAATAACCACTATAAAATAAATAAAAAATACTATAGTAACTACTAAATAAAAATAAAAGTAACTGTGATATCCATAGCTCTGTCATGACCATCTTGTTCACGGGATAAATTCTAGTCTGTTTTGTAAGACCAGAAGGAAAAGAATCACAATCAAAGTGAATGCTAGGGAAAGAAAAATAATGCAGTATTTCTTTTCCTTTTCTCCATTGTACCTTTCTGTACACTTGTAAGAGCCATTAGAAAAATGCCCTTTGTGGAAAAGCCCAAAAAGAAATAACGGAGGGTGGGTGTACACATACACACATATCCTATTTCTTGATGTAATTTTCATACAAATGAAAATAAGTTATTTTTACTTGTATGAAAATTTTGGCTTAAGTCTTCTCTAGGCATTTAGCACAGTGCCTAGCATATAGTAGAAGCTTAATAAGTGCTCCTGTACTTATAGGCTACATGAGCCACATAAATATGAAGTAGAACTAATCACTATTGCCCTCCTTTTTGATGTAACAAAACTGCTGTGGACCCCAGAGTTGTTTTAATTTGCATTCCTGTAATTATATAGAGCATTTTTACATATGGCCATTGATAGCTTGGATTTCTTGCTCTGAAAACTGCCCATTCATTTGATCATTTATCAACTGAGAACTGGTTTTTATTCTCATAAATTTGACTCAGTTGCTGAAAGATTTTTTTTCCAATTTCCTGCTTCTCTCTAATTTTATATGTAAGAAAGGAGATATAGTGTAAAATGTTTTGAAAAAAAATTGTACTGTGATAATTGTAAATATTATGTCATTTGATGTTATTGTTAGTTGTTACAGTTAAAGTTTGATGTTATATTAATGAAAATAGGACTCCCGGTATGAAGTAACTTATGCTAAGTGATCATAATGCCCATAGAAGCATTTAGACAAAACAGTATCAGTACTTTTCCATTGTTAATTCTGTGTCAGGCAGGTAAGACTTGCAGCTTTTCGATTGGGTGCACTCTTGACCTGCTGCAGGGGCCTTGAATCATTCTCCTTCTGCTGCCCCACATTGTTAAGAACCTCCCAGTTTTACTGGTGCGTCACCTAAGCCTGATTTTTTAAAATTTTCTTAATAATATTTTATTTTTTTCCATTACATGTAAAGACAAATTTTGACATTCATTTTTTTTTAAATGTTGAGTTCTGAATTTTCTCCCTCCCTCTGTCACCTCCCCCTCCCTAAGCTAAGTCTGATATTGATAAAGGACTCCCGAGAACTTTTCTACCACATTTTAGTCTGATTAGGAATGCACCCTCCTACATCTGGCACCAATCACATGTCCTCTACCAAGCCCATTCTTACTTAAGAGTATATAAACTTGCCCCTGAACCCCAACTTTGGGTGTGTATTCCTTCCCCCGAATGTGTCCCTCGCCCTCAGGCTGGGTGAATTTCCTGCAGGAGAGTATAAACCTCTGTTTGTTTATATTGTGTGCATATGCTTTGTTTTGCTAGCTTGCTGCATCACATCATAGTAGTAAAGCTCATGATTATGAGTACAAATTTTCTAGAAATTCTCAAATTCAGGTATATGCTTTAACTTGAGCCATTAGGCCAAATAAGTAAATTATGGCCAATGACAACTTTGGAAACGATATTACAGAGTTATCATATTACATTATTAAATGAGTGATATTACATATTAAGTGAGTGAGAAAAGAAGAAGAGGAAACTAGGATATACAACTTTTACTAGGAATTTGGCTGTCAGAGAGGAGAGCTATGGGAAAATAGCTTGAGAAAGGGAGTATTACTGTCAAGTAAAGAGTAAGAGGTTTTTTTTGTTTTCATTTTTTAATTTTATTTTTAAGTGATAATGGAGCCTGGAGCATGTTTGTAGGCAACAGGAAAGGATCCAATAAATAAGGAAGAAGATTAAAAATTTTAGGAGGCAGAAGTGGAAAGAGGGGTGGGTTTTTTTGGGGAGAAAGCATTTAGTAATTATAAAACACTTTTTAGGACAAACAGCTTTTACAATGGTAATATACATTTTAAACAGTCTTTTTAAAATAATAAAGAATATATCAGTAGAATGCACAGTTGGGAAACATTCCAAAGTCTGGTACTCTATGTCATACAGAAGAAATAATTGCTCACTTCATTGGTACAGTATGTTAAGTTTTACTTATTGAATTTTCTTGGAACTAGGTATACATGGAAATAATCAATTTCAATACATGTTCCTATTTTAACTACATTAGAAATGGAAAAGAGTATCTTTCATCCATTTGATGCTTTTCTACTCTAATCTTTCCCATCCTTATTATTAGCTAAGAGCATGCAAACTATGTAGAAGCCCAGATTAGAATATTCACTTTCAGGAACAAGATTATTATCTTATTGTTGTACATGCTACCTACACCGGTTCAGATCACAACCTTTCAGCATATTCTTATTCTGCATGTTTTTTTCATAAATCCTCTATCCAGTGTTCTTCTGATTTGTTTAGTGAAAGTTAGTGGAAAACATACATAGTCCATATGAATTGCTCAATTTTAAATTAAGCCAATTAATCATCATCTCTAATACTAAATTGCCACTTAAGCAATATAAGGGGGAGAGTAAGAATGGGAGATTCATTAAAAATTAGTTTTAAATCAAACAATAACAAAACTGAAAACTAATTATAATGATCAAGTCAGAGAAGAGTTGAAAAACACACCTCCCTTTCTTTCTTGCAGAAGTGAGGGATTATGGGCAATATTGCATATAGTGGTAGATATGGTTGGCTGATGATTGGTTTTGCTGACCCACTTTTTTTTTTTCTCTTTTAAGTCTTTGTTACCAGGTATGGCTTACTGAGTAAAGGGGGAGAAAGGATTTATTCAGAAACTAATGTGATGAAGTAACAAAAAATGCATCAATAAAATGTTTTAATTTTAAAGTAATTAATTAGCTTTTCAAAAAATTATATTCTCTTTACAAATATCACTTATGCACCCAAGGCAAAAGATAATTTTGCTTTGACAGAAAATTTTATGTATAATTTTTAACACAGAGACGCTGCTTTTTATTTAAAGTAGAATCATAAAATACTCTTTATTTTAAAGGTGTGTCTAAATCAGATGGTCTGTTTGGGTCTTCTTCCCCTGGTCCCTTGAAACAAACCGGCAAACTCAGTCAGGTAAGCATAGGTCAGAATTCCCAAGAAGCCGCTGTATCCCTCAGTACTTCATTTCATTTTATAGTTACTTATCAGGAGCTTTTCAGTGAAACAGGAACACACAGTTACATTCCTGTAGGTGTTTTTTGCCCTAAAGCTGATCGTAACCCCTTTATAACTGAGGAGTTGATCTAAAAATTACTGCCAGACAGGTTGGTCCCAACAGTAGCCAGCCTGTTCCTCTGGTAAGAGGGTTCATGCTAAAAACACTTTTCAATACAGTGTAGGGCATAGCAGTGCTTGTTCTCTATTGTCCTGGCCCTCAATAACCAAGCTTCCCTTCCATGCCATGATGAAGAATAAGAGGGTGACTTTAAAAGATGACATGATGCTTTAAGGCAACAATTCTCAAACATTTTGATCACAAGATCCTGTTATATGCCTTAAAAATATTGATGACCCCAAAGAGTATTTGATTATGTGGCCTATATCTATTAATATTTGCCATATTGAAATTAAAACTAATAAATCTTTCAAATATTTTTCAATTCATTTTAAAATAACAATAATAAATTCATTAAACATGTTAACATAATATTATTATGAAAAAATAACTGAATTTTCCAACACAAAAATAGTTTGTGAGAAGGGTAGCATTGCTTTACAGATTTTTACAGATTTCTTTAATGGCAGACTTAATAGGAGAACACTGGATTCTCATAGGTTTCTGCATTTAATCTAAATGCTATGTAACGCAACGTGTTGCAGTATATTGTTTTGCTTGAAGTAACATCTTAGTAGAATTTTGAAAATAGCTTTGATCTTGCAGACCCCCTAAAAGGATTCTACAGAACATACTTTAAAAATCACTGCTTTAATGTATTCTTTTATTTCACATACCTATGTTTTACCATCCAAGTAAAAATTATAGCTTATATTTCTTTATTTTCTCTGGCATTGTACAATGGCAGGTGGGAAGGGGAGGGTGGATTTTAAAGTTAATCGTTACCTGCGTAAAAGTTACAGAACTTTGACACTTAAATCATGTTTTTCAACCACTTTTTTATATAGTTTTAATGTTGGTTCTTTCAACGAGCTTTCATTGTGCATATGATCAATACACCTTGCTTGTTTTTTTAGGCAATTCATTTACACGAAGAAAAAAAGAAACAAAAAGCGAAAATATTTTTGAGTCCCCAATCAGGTATGTGGATTTTTGTAATTCATTTCATTTTAACATATACTGACATACACCATGATTTTTTTTTTCTTTGAGTGAACCTTCTGCTCTCCCATTTTTTCCTATTCTACTATTTCTCCACTTTTTTTTTCTGCTTCTGAAAGAACAGCTGTCATTGCCATCACACCATTATATACGCTTGCCAGTACAGATGTTCTAACCTAAAGGAACAATTAGTTGCTTGCTCTTTAGGTTTCTAAGTTAACACTTAGTTCCTTATTATCTTTCTACGAAATCTCTTGGAATGAGCTTCAGAAATGTTAGGCCCTGCAGGCCATGGGGGAAGCCAGCTGGGAGCTGGGACTGCTGCCATGAGAGTTCTTTGATGAGAATCAAAGGCATTTGAACCTTTATTCAAATATTAATGTTGAATTTAAATGCTCAGCCTGCTCTTGAAAAGAAATGAAGGAATTCTCACAGGATCAATTCCAATTAATTTGTCCTTTCTTTTTTTAGTAAGAGTGGATGAGACTCTCAAAGATTAAGAAAAATTACAAAGACTAGCAGCAGGCCAGAAATCAGGTGTTTATGTCATCTCTTCCGCTACTTTCATACAATGAAAGGGAAGAAAAAATTTTGCAAACGAATAGAGCATGTGGTTTCTGCCTTTTATAATACCTGATTTAAAATTTACAGCCTAGCTTTTGATCTTCTTAAATCTAAATGCATATTTTTAAAGAAATTCTTAAAATTTGTCAACTTTCTTGAAGCAGTGAGATTTTGGTATTTATATTACAAGTGAATAATGGATCCTTGAAAAGGTACTGAGCTTTGTACATGTCAATTTATCTGAAAACATCTGAGCATTTTAGTGGACTGCATGCTCAAAATGAATCAATAGTGTGAAATATTTGCCAAAAAACCTAATGCATTCTTAGGCTACATTACTAAGAGTCGCATGGTGTCCAAGAGTCAAGAAGTAATAATACTTCTGTGCCCTGCCCTAGTTAGACCACATTTGGCGACATTATGGAGTATTGTGTTCAGTTCTGTGCACCATGTTTTAGGAAGTTGGCAAGTGACCAAAAGAAAGCAACCAAGATGGGGAAGAGTCTCAGGTTTTTTCCTGATGAAGATCAGTCGAAGGAACTGGGAATATTAAGTTGAAGAAGAGAATACTTATGGTACACCTAATAAACATCTCCCATCTGTTTTGGTTTTTGTGTTTGTTTTGTTTTGTTTTTTGTTTAGGCAGTTGGGGTTAAGTGACTTGCCCAGGGTCACACAGCTAATAAGTGTCAAGTGTTTGGTCTGAGGCCGGATTTGAACTCAGGTTCTCCTGACTTCAGGGCTGGTGCTTTATCCACTGCGCCACCTAGCTGCCCCAACATCTCCCATCTGAAGGGCTTGCTTTGGAAAAGGCAGTGGATTTTTTTTACTTGACCCTAGAATGCAGAAGTAAGAGCATTGAATAGAAGTTTAAAAAGAGATAAATTTAGGTATAAAGTAAAAAATATCTTTATTAGAGCTATGCAGAAGTAGAAGGAACTGTCTTGGGAGGTACTAGGTTTCCTTTTGTTAGAGGTCTTCAGGCTAGATAACCATTTGATGGGGATATGTATGTAATAGAGGAATGATTCCTATTCAGATTTGGGTTTAAGTAGATGTACTCTGAGGTCCTTTCCTGCTCTGATATTCTGTTAAATTAAATCTCATTTTAACCTGTGTGTGGCTGCCTGATCAATGCCTGATCAAAAACAATATATTTGTTATTGGATTGAAAATGCAAAAAAGTTACTTCATAAATTATTTTACATATGTACCAATATAGAAACTTTCCAGCAAAGTTGAGTAATTAAAATTCCCATTGTCAAAGCTTTTTATATGTTTATCATAGGCCAAACTAATTATTAGCGAGTATTATATATGAAACATGATTTTTTTCATCATATACCAAGAGAAAAACTCTCCTAATTCTGTAACATTTAGATTGTAACAATTGTTATTTGGGGACTCAGGTCACTTTGGGGCAGAGGCATCCATTGTTAACCAGGTCTAGCTGCCAAATAGAAGCAGATTAGGTTGGATAAAAAGTAGAAGCATGATAATTTGTACAAGAAATCCAGGATGGTTTAAAAGGGAGAGCTTAAAATCAATATATACAACCTTTTTGATGCTGGTAGAGATAATATAAGAAGCTTTCCATGATAAATGCGGCATCCCCTCTGTACATCATTGTATTTTATACTTCATTGTGCCTACATGGGTTTGTAGGCCTAAAAATAGTTATCTTTTATATTTTGGAATTCCCTGTGTTTTTAGGTTTTAATCAGTAAAAACTGAAAGAGAAAAGAATTTTAATTACGTACTTAACAATTGAATACTAGCGTAAATGTCAAAAAATTTTTAATTGTTAAACATTGAGTAATACAAATAGAATTGTAAAATTTAAATTATTTATGTTTTAATTAAAATAATGTGATATAATAACTGACATTTCTATAACTTTAAAATTTGCAGAATGCTTTCTTCACAACAACTCTGTATAGTAGGCAGTGCAGGCCTTATTATCCATATTTTACTAAAAACGAAATTGAGTCTCTAAGAGCTCACATAAGTCACCCTGTTTTCACAGAGTGGTGAAGTATCTGCATCAGGATCCAAGACCCACTCTCTAGTCACTCTTTCCAATATACCCACATTCTCTCTGAAAGTAATGAAATGTTTATCCTCTGCCACTTTCCAAATCCAGCTTTGTATCACTTCTAGTCACTAACTTGAGGTTTTTGAAAATATGGTTGTAGTCTCTATGTGTGACATTCTTGTTCTTCTGATCTTATATTGTATTATTTCATAGAGGTCTTTCTATGTCCTTTTACATTTGTCATTTTTATGGCACAATAATATTCATGTACATTAATATTCTATAATTCACATAGCCATTCTGCAGTCATTGTTAAGAGTTTTTCACTTCATAGTGAAATAAAGAAGTTTTAGATATTTTTGTACAGCTCATGACTTATCATTTACTGTATATTGCCATGTTCTTATCCAAAGCACTTACACCAGTCTACCAACAGCAATGTAATAAAAGTACCTGTATTCCTGCCGCTCTGTCCATATTTTAATTTTGTTATTTTTTATACTTCGGTTTGATATATCTTTTTTTATTATTTTTAACAAGTGTTTTTAAAACTTTGGGTTACAAATTTTCTCCCTTCCTCCCTCCCCACCCACCCTCATTGAAAAGGCAAGCATCTCGATACAGGTTATACATGTGTAGTCATGCAAAACACTTCCATAGAAGTCCTGTTGTGAAAAACGAAGTATATTTCCCTTCATCCTATCCTACCCCCCATTTATTCTATTCTGTCTTTTGACCCTGTCCCTCCTCAGAAATGTTTGCTTTTGATTATCCCCTCCCTCAATCTGCCCTCCCCTCTGTTAATCCCTTGCTCTCTTGTCCCCTTCCCCCCCCTTATTTTCCTGTAGAGTTAGATAGATTTCCATACCCCATCGTTTATGTTATTCCCTCCTTAAGCCAAATCCTATCAGAATAAGATTTACTCATTCCCTCTTACCTTCCCCCATTTCCCCTCCACTGTAAAAGCCTTTCTTGTCTGTTTCATATGAGATATTTTACCTCATTTTACTTCTCCCAGTATAATCTTCTCCCAACCCTTAATTTTATTTTCCAGATATCACCCCTTCATCTTCAACTCACCCTGTGTCCTCTATCTATCTGTCTATCTATCTGTCTATACAAACATATAATTTTTTCCCTCCCATTACCCTAATACTGACAAAGGACTCATGAGTTACAAATATCATCTTTCCCTGCAGGAATGTAAACAGTTCAACCTTAATAAGTCTCTTATGATTTCTCTTTCCTGTTTACCTCTTCCATGTTTCACTTGAGTCTTGTATTTGAAGGTCAAATTTTCTATTCAGCTCTGGTCTTTTCCACAGGAATGCTTGAAAGTCCTCTATTTCATTGAATGACCATTTTTTACCCTTAAGGATTATACTCAGTTTTGCTGGGTAGGTGATTCTAGGTTGTAGTCCTAATTCTTTTGCCCTCCAAAATATCATACTCCATGCCCTCCGGATCCTTAATGTAGAAGCTGCTAAATCGTGTGTTATCCTAATTGTGTTTCCACAGTACTTGAATTGTTTCCTTCTGGCTGCTTCCAATATCTTCTCCTTGACCTGGGAATTCTGGAATTTGGCTACAACATTCCTAGGAGTTTTCCTTTGGGGATCTCAGGAGGTGATCGGTGGATTCTTTCAATTTCTATTTTGCCCTCTGGTTCTAAAATATCAGGGCAGTTTTCCTTGATAATTTCTTGAAAGATGATGTCTAGGCTCTTTTTTTGATCATGGCTTTCAGATAGTCCAATAATTTTAAGTTCTCTGTCCTGGATCTATTTTCCAGGTCAGTTGTTTTTCCAGTGAGATATTTCACATTCTCTTCCATTTTTTCATTCCTTTTGATTAGTGTTACAGTGCCTTGATTTCTCAAATTGTCCCTATCTTCCAGTTTCTCCATTCTAATTTTTAAGGAAGTATTTTCTTCAGTAAGCTTTTGGACTTCCTTTTCCATTTGGCTAAGTTTGCTTTTAAGGGCATTCTTCTCATTGGCTTTTTGGACCTCTTTTGCCATTTGGATTAGGCTATTTTTTAAGGTGTTGTTTTCTTCAGTATTTTTTTGGGTCTCCTTTAGCATCACTCTCATTTTTTCCTCTACTTCTCTTCCTTGCTTCTCAAAATCCTTTTTGAGCTCTTCCATGGCCTGAGACAAATTCATATTTTTCTTGGAGGCTTTGGATGTAGGGGCTTTGGCTTCGTTGTCTTCTTCTGGTTGTATGTTTTGATCTTCCTTGTCATCAAAGTAAGATAATATAGTCCGACTCTTTTTGCACTGCTTGTTCGTGATCCCAGCCAATTACTTGAGTTATAAACTCGTTGTTAAGGTAGGAGTCTGTTTCCAGTGTGGAGAATGTACTGTCCCAAGCTTCAGGGGTTTTGTGCAGCAGTGTTCAGAGATACTTCTAGGGACCTGTAAATTTTCAGTTCTTCCAAGGTAGTATGATCAAGGGCAAGGTGTTTCTCCTTTCCTGGCCTGTGCTCTGGTCTATGAGCACTCTTTTCTGTCTTGGAACTGTGAGGAGGGTTTCCTCTCCACAGCCACTACAAGCTGTACCACACCAGCGCTCCTCCTTGCCCCAGGACCGCCACCCAGAACTGTGACCCAGATCCAAGCACAAGCAAAGCAAGAGAATCCTGCACCAGCAGAGAGATCCCTGCAATCCCCCTCTGAGCAGCCACTCGATTCCCCCTCAGTCTGTGGGCCAGAAACTCAGGAGGCAGCTGCTGCCCCCGCTGAGCTCGGAGACTGGAGCTGAGACCACCAGCCTCTCTCTCTCTCCCCACTGACACAGACTTTTCCCACTGACCTTCCAGGTTGTCTTCGGTGCTGACCTTCCAAGTTGTCTTTGGCGTTCATGGGTTGAAAAGTCTGGAAACCACCACAGCTGCCCGTGATTCAGTCCTCTGAGGCCTGCTCCAGGGTCGCTGCGGCCTGTGCACCCACGCCAAACTGTGCTCCTCTTCCCGCCTGGCACGATATACCTTTCTGATCAACCATCCAGGCTGTCCTGGGCTGGAAATTTGTTTCGCTCTGTCTTTTTGTGGGTTCTGCTGCTTTAGAATTTGTTTATAGCCATTTTTTTATAGGTATTGGTATGCCTATACCTATATTTATAGGTATTTTTATAGGTATTTATAGGTATTTTAGAGGTTTGGGGGAGAGCTCAAGCAAGTCACTGTTTTTCTGGTTTGGTGTATCTTAAAAGTTGTTTAGATATTTTTTATCCCTCTGGTTGTGAAAGAAGCTCAACAAGTTTTTATGTGTTTTAACAATTTCACAGAATCTCGGCATTGGAAAGGACCTGAGATGTCCAAGCCATACCAGAACAGTCCCTTCCACAACAAACATACCTGGTGATCACAACTGTTGCCCACATTCTCATTCCCATCCTACAGCACAGAAACAAAAAACTTCACTCATACGTGTCCGTGGTCGACCTCTAATGCACACAAGTAATGAGTCTACAGCTTCACAGTCTTCTCATGTGTAACCATAGCAGAAATACATGAGCCTACACTCTTGCACACCCATAATCACAACCTACCCTCATGTAAAAATTATACTGCAGTCAGAAAATTAACAGTCAGAAACAGTAACAAGTTGTACTTTTATCTTCTTAAATTATCTCTTCATGTACTGATTCACAATTCCACCACCAGTGCATTAGTGTTCCTATTTTCCTGACATTAACTATTACTATCTTTTGATCATTTTGCCAGTGTGCAATGTGCAAGGTAAAATTTCAGGGTTGTTTTGATTTTCATTTCTTTATATTAATGATTTTAATCATTCTTTCATGTGATACTAGTAGTTTGAAATTCTTTTGCAAATTTTATTCATATCCTTTGACCTTATCTATAGGAAAATGGCTTTTGGTCATATACATATATGTGCACTAATTGTTTACATATACATATATATGAATGTTTGTGTATAGAGAGAAAGTATAACAAACCCTTATCCTAGAAATTTGATAAAATATTTTTTCCCATTGAGCCACTTTCCTTTTCTTAGGTGCATTAATTCTGTTTGTGCAGAAGCTTTTCATTTTCATGTGATCAAAGTTATCATTTTTATCTTTTGTGATTGCCTCTATTCCTTCTTTAGTTAAGACTACATCTCCTACCAATAGTTGTTGTGAAAGGTGTATGAAGTACTTCTCTTCTAATTTCTTCTGTAATGTGATCTTTTTAATATTAAGGTCATATCTCCATGTAATGTATTGTATAATATTTTTTAGAGTGTTGCTTCAAGCCTAATTTCTTCCAGATTGCATTCCAATTTTCCCAGCAGCTTTTATCAAATAGGGAGTGGTTTCCCAAATAATTTATGTTTTCCAATTTATGAAGTACTAGGTAATGGAATTCCATTGTTTCTGATTCTGCCTTGTTTAGTGTGCTCCATTGTTATACTTCTCTTTTTTTCTTTTTAACCAATACCAGATAGTTTTGAAGACTGGTACTTTATAATATAGCTGGAGGTCTGGATGTGCTGTTTTCCCTTCATACCTGCCTCTTTTCATCATTCCCCTTGATATCTTTAATTTTTCCAAATGGTTTCTATTGCTAGTTCATTGAGTTCTGATTGCTTTGATCTCAATTGTGTGTGATGCTTGCTTTTAGTTTGAGATAGATACTTTTTATGATATTAAAACAAGATGCTGTTATACTTTGAAGGGTTTTCAGCATAAGTGTATATTGTACATTTTCAAAGGATTTTCGTGTATCTATTGAGGTAATCATTTAGTTTGGGATTTTTTTTCTTTTTAATATAATTAATTTTATTGCTGACAGAATTTTACTTAAAAATTTTTAATTGATATTCATTAATGATTTTGGTCTATAGTTCTCCTGTGATTTATTCCTCCCTGGTTTACAATTAGGATTCTATTTATCTTTTAAAAGGAATTGGATAGGGTTTCTTTCTCAGTTTTTGAGAATATTTGTGTAGTATTGGTAATAATTCTTTAAAAGTTTAATAGAATTCTCCCGTGACTCCATCAGGACTGGGTGTGTTTTCCATTGATAGTTCCTTTACAGCTAGTTCTGTTTCTTTTTCTGAGATTTAAGATTCTATTTTGTCTTCTTTATGTATATTTTATAATTTAAAAGTATTTCTGTTTTCTTTTGTGTTCTCAGTTTTTTTTTTTTGTTTGTTTAGGCAATTGAGGTTAAGTAACTTGCCCAGGGTCACACAGCTAGTGTCAAGTGTTTGGTCTGAGGCCGGATTTGAACTCAGGTCCCCCTGACTCAGGGCCAGTGCTCTATCCACTGTGCCACCTAGCTGTCCCCTGTGTGCTCAGTTTTGCTAGCATATTGCTATACGTAGTAGGTTCTAATAATTCTTTTTTTTTCTTCTAGTTCTGTTGTAATTTCTCTTTGTTCATTCGTTATTCTGTTGTTTAGATTTTTCTGCCTTCTTTTTAGTCAGTTTATCAATTTTGTTAGCCTTTACAAAGAACCAGCTTTCAGTTTTATTTTATCATTTCTATAGCTCTTTTGATTTCCATTTTATCAGTCTCTCCTCTAGTTCTAATAGCTTCTTTTGGGCTTATTTTAGGTTAATTTGTTGGCTTTCTCTTTTTTAGAATGCATATTCAGTTCATTAATCCTTTCCTTTTCTATTCTGTTAATATATTTTTGTAGGGATATGATTTTTTTCCTGAGGACTGCTTTAGCTGCATTCCAGAAATTTTGGTACGTTGTTTCTTCATTATCATTTTCTTTCACATAGCTGTTAATTGTTTTTATGATTTGTTCTTTGACCAACTCAATTAAGATTTCTTTATTAAGTTTCTATTCATATCTGGATCTTTTGTTCTAACTCCCCAAACAGATTACTATTTTTATTGACTTGTGGTTTGTAAAAGATGTATTTAATATTTCTGCCTTTTTACATTTATTTGACATGTCTCGGTGCCATAATACATGATCAGTTTTTTGTAAAAATTCCATGTGATGCTGAGAAATATATAAATCATTTAATCTGTCCCATTTAGAAGACGCTATAAATCTTTTAGCTCTAGTTTCTCCAGCATTTTTTTAGTTCTTTATTTTCCCTTTTGCTTGTCGTTCTATTAGATTTCTCCAAAACTGAGAGAGGGATATTAAAATGTCTTGCCACTGTAAGTTTAATGCTGATATTGGTTTATTGTCTTTTATTCCTTTAAGTAAAATAAAGTTTCCTTATTTGTCTCTTTTTATATTTTGAATGTTTGTTTTTGCTTTGTCTATAGTATGACTGCTACTCCTGCTTTTTTGGATGCATGTGATGCAAAGCAAATTTTTTTCTAGCCTCTCTTTTCCATTCTGTGTATGTCTTTGGTTTTTAGTTGTGTTTCTTGTAAGGAACAGATTGTGAGGGTTTTTTTTAATCCATTCGGTCAGTCTTTTTCATTATATTGGACTGTTCATCTTTTTACATTGAAAATTATGAGACTTAAGCTTATATTTTCCTCCATTTGTCTCTAACATGTTTTTTTTTTCCTTTTCAAAGTAGGCTTATTTACCCTTCTTCTGTAAAGACAGTATTTTGTTTCTTCAGTCATTTTAGCATAATCTGCTTTAAGGCAAACCTATTCCCAACAGCCCTCTTTTGCTCAACCTCAAACACACACACACACACACACACACACACTCTCTCTCTCTCTCTCTCTCTCTCTCTCTCTCTCTCTCTCTCTCTCCCTCTCTCCCCCTTTGGCCGTTTGTTACCCCTTTCTAGTTTTGGAGTTTTCCTTATTAGCTTCTTTTTCTTCCTTATATCTTATTATCAAATTCCCTGTTTTCTCCCTCTCAATTAAGTAGTTGAGTAACATCCTCTTCCCTCCCTCCTTTCCTTTAGCATGTTTTGATATTTAGTTTTTAAATTTCATTTTCTGCATCTTTTTCTAAAAAATTATTTATGTTTTTCTCTTAATTGTTTATCTTCATTTTCTGTCTATTCTAGACTTTTCTTAATTCGTGACCCTTTTACTTAGTTAATCCTTCTTTAATCTCTATTCTTCATGGAATTAATGTTTCTAGTGTATCTATTTTGGGTTCCTTCTTCTAGATAGTTTCTTGGTTATTGCTTTGTGGAGCTTGTTCCCCACACACTCTCTCTTTCTGCTGTATCTCACTTTTAGCATAATTCAGACAGGTGATAGGGAATTTAGAACTCTCCACCATGATAGAAATTTTCATATTTCCTGATTGTATAGTTCACTGCCACCCTTTCACCTCCCTGGGATCATTGTGTTTTTCCCATTTACTATGAAATATCCTTTCTGGGTTCATGCTCTGTCACTCTAGTGGGTGTCAATTGCCCCCAGGATGAGGAAGGCAACTAAGCACCAAATCCCTATAGTTAGAGCCAACATAAAGTCTCCATCTCCATTTCTAGAATATCTCTCTTCCCCCATAGGAATGTTCTTTAGTGGGCCTTCTCCTACCATTGAATCAATATTGCCCTCTTTTCCCTGTTTCAGTTTTTCTCTTTATCTCTTCACCTGTTCTCCTACTAGTTTTCTTCTTCCTCAGAGATTACAGAATATATATATGTTTTCTCTTAATTGTTAACTTTTGACTTGATTAGGGTACATAACATAATCCTCTTTCCTTTCTCCCCCTCTCCCCTTTTACATACTCTTCCTTTCTTCAATTTAGTCCCACAAAAATCTTTGATTCACCTGTAGGTCCATTGTTGCATATTTTAGTCCACTATGTTTCAGGTCTGTTTCTCCACCATCTCATTTTCTATATGACTTCTGTTTTCACCCGTTTCTCCTTGTATATTTTAGAAAGAAGCTTAATAATTATCTCTCTGTTATTCTTTTGTTCTTCTCATCCTTAGTTGTATTGTTTTCCTTTCTTGTATTTCTGTTGTCTAGGGTGTTTAAAAAGCAAGTAGTTTGGTCATGTGTGGTTTTCTTTGTAGGAATGTTCACCTTTTAAATTGATTAAATTAACGGCTCAGATTTGCAGGGTATGCCACCTTGGGTGGCTTCTTCAATGCCTTTGCTCTTTTGATCCCAGTATAGCATTCCATTCCCTCCTATGGTTTCTAGTGGGTTCAGAATAGTCTTATGCTAATAAAATTTCATTTCCTTTATATTTAAAGGTCTTTTTTATGGTCTCTTGCAGAATTTGCTTTTCTGTCAGTGGAACTGTTAAATCTAATCCTGTGTCTTGGAGTTTGTAGCATTGTTGTTGTTGTTGTTTTTCTGTGGACAGTCTGGATTATTTCCATTGGTACGTGGGGTTTTCTGTGTTCAGGAATTCTGGATAGATTTGTTTTATTATTTCTTGTATTGCCATGTTCAGGTTTTTGGACTTGTAGTGTTTTCTTCTGGGAAACCTGTAATTAATTAAAATTAATTTTATTACATTATTAAAAATAAATTGTTTCTATACATTTTATCTTTGAGATCAATATGCTTGCTTGCATAGAAATCATATATTCTTCTAATTTTTAATTTTTTTCAGTTCCAAATTCTCTCCTTCTGTTCCCTCCCCTACCTAGTAAGAAGGCAAGAAATACAATACTATGAAGTCAGATCATATAGTTTTTTAATGTTATTGTTTTTTGTTTCTCTTATTCCAGATTATCCTTCACTTCTGTGTGTTTGCATTCCCAATCAATTGTCTCCCTTTTGTTTCTTTGGTGACATTTGTCACTGTGGTTTCAAGTTTTTCTATACAGCTGCCTTCACAGTTCTTATTTTTCTTTTATACCACTTGGAAACGTCCTGCTGTGATTCCGTGCTCACTTAGGAATCCACAGAGGATTTGTCTTGCGCTATTTATTCATAGATGTTTACATTTGCTTAGCTGATTTGGAGGTCATATTACCTTCTGTCATATCTTTCCTGTTGGTTTATCTGCTTATGCTCAAATTTAAAGTTAAGATGGAAAAAGCATCTCATATTGCAAGATATTGTAAGAGATATCCTCAAGTCAATGAATGATATGCTTATAAAAATTTAATCAAGAATTATCATTAGCAAGAAAATCATTCCAGGAAATAAAAGAACCCTGCAGAATTCAAAATATATCTGGAGGAACTAAAGGTAGAATGTAATGGTGCTAAAAATAATGAGGAAATAATGGGATTGAGGAGGAGAGAGAGAGATGACCAATATGAAGAATATAGTAGGATCTGGAACACATCAAGGAGGATGAAGCACATCTTTAAATGAATTTCTATCTCCTCAGATCTTGGGTAATTTCAGTCTTTTTTTCTTCATAGTTCCTTATTGCTCACTTTCTGACTCTTTCCCCTTTTCTTGCAGTTTCCCTTGGGGCTAGACCTCAAAGCTATCTTAGCCTTCTCCCACATTGGGTAATTCCATTTTACTGACCTCACTGCCTGCCCCAAGTAACTTCTAGGGGGACAGAACTAAATGCCAGTCTACTTTTTCTCAACTTTAGGGGAGCACCATATATGCTACACGCACTGGTGTCCTGTCTCAATTCCCTTTCTTCTTCATTTCTGTAGCTGAATACTCTTATAGCTCAGAGCACTGCTGCCTTTTCATTTTCTGGAGACCCTGAGAAGGGCAGAGGTTGAGCTCTGTTGCAAGTCTGTGGGTCTGCTAACGTAGCCCTGCAAGGTCATGGTGGTTGCAAAGAAATAGGTACTGAGTGTGTGGGTATGGGTGGGTGGTAGGTTAAGTATTAGCCTTCTCTGCTGTTTGAATTATTAGTTGGAAAGAGAAAGAGTGCTGTAGTAGATATCTGGCTAATTTAAGTCCTCAGTCAGGGCTATAGCATGCTTCCAAGACATCTGTTTCCTAAATTCATTATGTACTTCCTGCAGTCTGGTCTAGTGCAGTGGTGTTAACCTCATTTAGAAATAGGGGCTTGCTATACATAAGAATCCCTGCAGGATTTAGTTTTGAAATGTAATATTATCTATGTTTTATTATATCTTTATTTTGTTAAATATTACCCAATTACATTTTATTCTGGGTCAGCCCACATTTAGGAGGATTGTTGGGCCACATGTTTGACACCTCTGATCTAGTGGATACAATGCTGGATTTACATTAAGGACAAACTGGGCTCAGATTCCACCTCATACACATAGTAGGTATGGGATCCTGAGCTAAGTCATCTGACTTCAGTTTTCTTATCCATAAAATGAGGTGCTTGCACTCACCTCTCATGTCCCTTTCAACACTGTATCTGTGATTCCATGCTCTTCATCCTGATGTTTTCCAGATCCAATTATAGTCTTCATATTGGTCGTCTCTCTCTCCCTAACTCCCATTATTTTTAGCATCATTTTGTTCTACCTCTAGGTCCTCCAGAGACATTTTTATTTCTGCAAAGTTCTTTTATTTCCTGGTATGATATTCTTGCTAATGGTAATTATTGATTAAATTTTTATAAGCACATTATTCACTGATTTGAGGATATCTCTTGGAATATCTTGTGAGATGAGTTTTTTCCCATCTTTTTTGCATCTGCTACCTTCTGGTTTGGAATGTTATTTCATGTTTATCTGTTTTATATTTTTAACTGACTCCCTGGAAACTTTTCATTCTACCATCTTCAAAAACTCTAATTCACCAAGATAAGACAACCAGATTAATTTTTAAGTGATTAGTAAATCATTTCTAGTCTTAACTGTGGATGTTTTACTGAAGTAGCAATACAGTATTCTGGGCATCTTATTCATAATCACATTTGAGCCATGAATTCTTGTTGGTCCTAGGAAGCTTTTGCAAGGATAAAAGATCCAGGAAAGAATAAGTTAATTCATCTACATGAGGAACAGATTTTGAATAAAGTACCCTTTCCCATGCCTCTCTGCTGTCCAAAAAGAATGTTGCATTTAGTCCTCATGAAAGAATCAGCAGTATGATACAGGAGGCCAAAGAGTTAATGTGGTCCTAGGCTGTGTTAAGAGAGGTGTTGACAGTTGACAGGAATGTGATATTTCCAACTCTGCTTTACCATGGTCAGATGATACCTGAACTGGGTACGGCATTTTAGGGCATTCATAAGAGCAGGTCAAGGGAACAGCTAGGTGGCGCAGTGGATAGAGCACTGGCCCTGAAGTCAGGAGGACCTGAGTTCAAATATGGTCTCAGACCAAACACTTGGCACTTAATAGCTCTATGACCCTGGGCAAGTCACTTAACCCCAGTTGCCTAAAAATTAAAAAAAAAAAAAAAAGAGCAGGTCAAGGAAATGCTGGTCCAGTCCAAAAAAAAGAGAAAGAAATCAAGTAATAATAGAAGAGAGAGGGCAACCTTACTAGACTTCTGTTCATACCTGAAAACATAGAGAGACATGCAGAGAAATTGTGAAAAAAAGATGAAATTGTACAGCAATGGTGAACAAAAAGACATAGTTTCAGTAAGAGTTTTTAGAATTCCTATACTGAGACTAATGTTAATGAGCCAGTACTCTTGAGAAGGTGGCTTTCACCTAACTACTCTATCTAATGACTCCTCCCACTTTCAGACTGGTTAATGGTAAATTAAAAGTACACCTCTTCATTTGATGAACATAAAGATATTCCCACTCTTACTCTGACCACCATAAACTACCTCTAACAATCTATCATCAATCAAAAAGCATATATTAAGTGTTTGATACTGTCCAACCCTTCTGCCTACCCTGGGAAATTAAGTACTATTATGAGTAAGTGTCCCATTTAAGGAAGATTTGATTAGCTCTTCATTCAAGAAAGACTGAAGACTTCTTGCAGATGGATATTATATTAATTCTTAATTTTTATATCTCAGCTGAGATTCTCAGTGCTTTATGCTTCCCGTCCCTTTTCAATGGTGTTATAAGGATGAGAATAGGAATCCTCATTATAGGTTCAGAGGAAGCAACAAAATCTTTTCAGTCTTCCGCCCCCCCTCGCTTCCCAGTGCGTCGTCATCAGAGCTCTGTTCTTTTAACCTTTTTCTGAAAAGTACTGGTGCACGCTATTTATTTCAAGCAAGATGAACATTTGCCATTTCTTTCTCCTCACATACCAGTCTGTACACATCTGTTTGTACTTAACCATTAGAGCTCACTCATGTCTCTCCACACCAACAGAATAGCTAATTGTGAACTTAATAAAATTGTGCTAATGTGACAACCAGACTTCATTTTAAAGAAGTTTCATTATAGCTAACCTTTCATATTTGAAACATTTATAATTCTAGTCATGTGAAGATTTGAAATGAAGGCCAAACTCCCTAATGCAAATGATTAAAAGTAGGAAGTAATTTTGCTAATTGCAAAGTGAATAATTTGTGGTTTGTTTGTGTATTTCTCCACTCTAGGCAGCCTTTCCAATAAATACATGACTCAGGGAAAAGCCTCACAGAAGAGGACCCAACAAGATTCGTGAGGGAACAGAGCACCATTAATGGCATTTACATACACTCTGAAAATGAGGCTATTATAGCTAAAGCAGCTTGGGTGTACAGGACATGGCAGCACATATCAGGCTTCAACTTAACATTTAAGGGAAATGGCAGTTGGTTTTTCTTGTTTTTTATTTAATGAAATTGCTAATTTTTTTAAGAAATTTTTAATATTGTCCACCTGCCACAGGCACCTGCTGTCACTAAATTTGAGCAATTTAATTGAAATTCATTTTGTTTGTCTTTGATAACTAGGTTAAAAAACGTGCAGTTAGGGCCTAGTATGTAATAAATACACTTCCCATGGTTTTTAATCCTTTCAGAACATACTGAAAATATGGTGTAGAAATTAGCCCTCCTCCCTCCCCTGCAAATGTACTTTTTGTTTTGAAAAGGGGAAATGGTATTTATTGTTGTTTACTGAATCCTTGTGTAAAAGTGTTTCAAGTGTGGACTGCCTCCACTGCATCTGCAAAAATAATTTAAAGACATCTATAGAAAATTTGATAACATGGACATTAGTAAACTTTTATGTAAAATTTCCATGGACAAGGAGTGCCATTGAGTTTTGGTTTGTCTTTTGTTTTATTTTCCCCTTCCTTTAAATATGAGTTGACATACTTGCTGCATTTATGTAAAAATGGAGATGAAACAAGTTGTCCTATTTGATGCTGCTAAAAATATACTTCTACTATCTGTAAAACATGTCAGAGAAATATGTTCTTTCACTGTGGATTTCTAATGCTCTACAAATTGAAGAGGTCATACCTGCCAGTCAAGATCTCAGTATCATCTTGGGCTGTTTAAAGACCTTGAGATAAAATCTTTAACATCAGAACTTACTGAAAAATAATATGTCTAGTAAATGGTCTGAACTATGCTTCCATTATTTATGATTTTGAAATAAAAAGCAAATTTTCAATCTTTAGTTTTCTAACATTTTTTCTAATGTTTCTAAATTTCTTGACCACATGGCAAAATACATTTAAAAGTGAGCCATAATATTTTCGGCTCCTTTTTAAAAGAAAACTATATATAACACATATATGACTTTCTAGTTATTCTTAAGCTTTTATTGTTCTTCAGCCCAGTGTGGCCAGTTGTTTCTCCAACATATTAGGAAGAGACACATAATAATGTGTCTAAATACAGAAGGACCAGGCAAGTCTGAGGAAATGTTGATGAACATGAGTTTGAATCCCATGTTTAAAATAAGGAGTTTGGGCTAGATGACCTCTAAGGTTCCTTCTGGCTCAGGATCTTATGACCCTATGAGACTTTCCAAAGTTCACTTTAATTTTGTCTTTTACATTCCTGAATGTAAATGAATGTACTTTTTCAGATCCTAATTTTTAAGTCTCTAACTTACCAGAAACCTTAATTGCGCCATGACACACTGGTGACCCTTGGTTCACAGTATTGGGTAAAGTTCCTGTGATACAGTATGTACATCATGAGTTCTTGGACCATGGCAGTCAGTGAAACAAAGAAAAATGTTCCTCCTTTCCATTTCTGTAATGGTGGCAGTGAAGTAGTGATGAAAGTAGAAAGTGCTAAGAATCAAAGTTTTTAGATTTTCTAAACATTGACTTAAATTAATGTTTTATTCTGAGTTTCACTCTGAATGAAATTTTATCCCAGTTACCATGTCAATATAGAAACAGAAGAGCAATATCATTCTCATTAGAAATGAAACTAGAAATCAAAAAGTTGTAACTAAGTGGAAGGATGGTTCTTAGGTAGTCTCTGGAGAGGCAAATAAAGGAGTTGACAGAGTGGGTTTTGTTTTCTTCATGACTTCAAAGAAAGCGTACACATCATTTCATGAGCTCTCATGATGAACATAAGACCACAATGAAGATAATTGTAAGTTATGTATGAACCTCTGTTGCCAAGAACGAAGAGACGATCTACTAAGAACTCAATAAGATGCTCCAATCGAAGACAGGGTGTATGTACACACTGAGACACATACACCGCAGTGACTTGAAAAAGTAGGCATGGGAGGACAATGAAAAAAATACTTAAAAATATAATTGATCAATGGATAAGCACTTTTATGTACCAGGTACCATGTTTAGAGAGAAAGCATTTTTTGAGAAATATTACAAAGGTGGAAACAATAGGACTTAGCAACTGATTGGATATGGGAGGTGAGAAACAGTGAAGAATTAAGGATGACACCTAAGATTTTTAGCCTGAGTGACTGCAAAATGGTGGAGCCCTGGACTGTAATATGGAAATTTGAGGGGAAAGATAATGAGTTTAGTTTTGGACTTACTGTTTACAATGTCCAATAGGCAGTTAGAGATTTGAAGCTAGAGATCAGGAAAGAGGTTAATGCTAGACAAATCTGCAAATAATCTGCATAAAAAAGGTAATTGAATCCATGGGAGCCGATGAGATCACCAAAGAGAAAAAGTATAAGAGGAGAGAAGTGTGCCCAGGACAGAGCCTTGGAGGACACCCATGGTGAATTGAAATAATTTGGATGAAGATTCAGCAAAGAAGACTCAGAAGCAGCAGTTAAGAGGAGAATCCAAAAACAGCAGTATCAAGAAAACCTAGAGAGTATCAAGAAGAGGGTGACCAACAGTGTCAAAGTCTACAAAGTGGTCAGAAAGAAGTAAGGGTTAAGAAAAGGGCATTAGATTATGCAATTAAGAGACAAATTTGTAACTTTGGAGAGAGCAGTTTCATTTGAAGGATAGGGTCAGAAGACAACACAAAGTTAAAAGATGAAAGGAAATAAAAACACAATAGATGGCCTTCTCAGGGAGTTTAGCCAAGAAAGGGAGGAGAGAGATGGAATAACTAACAAGGACCACCAGATCAAGTGAGTTTTTTTGAGGATAGGAAAGACATGTATGTGTTTGTAGGAATAAGGGAAGCAACTAGTACAGGGTGAGACTGAAGGTGAAAGCTGGGATGATAGGTCAGTCTGCTGGAGAGGACAGGATGGAAGGGGGTCCAGGGTGCATGTAGAAAAGTTTGTGCTGGCAAGAAAAAAGGCCACTCTTCATATGAAAAGGGTGAAGGAGGACATAATGACTGAAGGTATCAGAGTGATGTGAGATGAGGAAGAGGGAAGAATAAGTCAACTAAAAAGTATACTGAAGCAATTAATATCTAGTAAAGCAACAAGATATAAAATAAACCCACAAAATCAGCAACCTTTCTGCTTATCACTAAAAAAGAAATTGAAAAATTAATTCCACTCAAAATAACTACAGTATGTATCTACTTGCCAATAATTACTTACTATAGTAATTACACAAATACAATTGCACAGCAATGCTTAACAGTACCTAATAAACATGAATAATTGAAGAGAGAGTAATTGCACATGGTTGGGTGTCATTCATAAAAGTTAAAAGTCAATGCTATACCAATCACACAATCAATGAGTAACTTTATAGAACTATACAAAATAATTTATCTGGAATAACAAAAGATTTAGCATCTCAAGGGAAATAATAGAAAAAAGGAAGAAAGGGGAGGGCTAAAAATACCAGATCTCTATGATACAAAGCAGCAACGATCAAAAGTTTTCTGGTGGTTAATAAACAGAAAATTGATTAACTGAACAGATTAGTTAATAATACTCAGAAGCAACAAAAATAAAACCATAATGTTCAATAAACTCAGGGACACCAAGTTGAACTCCCTACAGGGAAGTTTATGGAGAAGAAATGTGGCAGAAGTTGGGTTTAGATCATAATCTCGCAACATGTAACACAAGCCCTAAATAGATACATGACCTAGATAATAAGAGGGAGAGGAGAAGGGAAGGAAATAGGAGTGAGTATTTAACAAAAAAAGGGATACAGATGATCACAAAAGTTTAATGGACAATTTTAATTACATTAAATTGAAAGGTTTTGCACAAACAATCATTTTGAAGAGAAATAGTTAACTGGGGTGGTGGGGGAGTCTGCAGCGATGTCTCTGATAAAGTTCTAATATCCTATATATAGCAACATACAAGAATAAGAGCTATTCCCAATAGATAAATGGCCAAGGAATTTGAATGCACAGTTTTCAAATGAAGTTTGCAAACTATCACCATATGAAAAATACTTCAAATTACTAATAAAAAGAATAAGGCAAATTAAAGCGACCCTGAGGTTCTACCTCACAAGTAACAAAGATGACAAAAAAAAAGGAAAATGTCAGTTGGGAGGGAGGGAGGCACAATGGCTGTGATACCCTAAAGAAATCAAAAAAAAAGATGTACAAAAATGTAAAGGAAAACAACTTTGATCAATTGCTATGACCAGTCCCAACTTCAGAAGACATGATGAAGTATGCTTCCCACATAATGGCAGAGGTGCAGAATAAGACATTTTCAGACAAATAATGTGTGAATTTGTTTTGTTTGACTATACATAATTATTACAAGGAAGGATTTTTATTTGGAAGGGAGAGTTATGGGGAGTGGGTATACAGCAATAGTGATTTTTTTTAAAAACCAATGAAATATTTTTTTTAAATAAGCAAAAACAAGTTCAGACAGAGACACAAACTGAGTAATGTTAGTACTTCATATTAAATTTCATATATATGATATATACATTTTTAAACAAGACATATGTAAGATTCACAATCCTTCTGTTTATAAGACAATACAATCCTTTTTCTGTTTGTGAAAATGTTAAGTACATATAAAAAAAAGAAAACTTAATTTTAAAAGAGAAGGGTAGAGATCAAGGTGGACTGGAATGGTAGTGTAAAGCTTGATGAGGAAGATGGAATTTAAACTGGGCTTTGAAAGCTGAGTAAGATTAAGAGAAAGAGAAAAGCACAGGAGGGCATTCCAAATGGTGCAAAAATTATGAAAGCTCAAATAATCATGACATGTCTGTATATGGTGTGAGGATAAGACGTTGCCAGATATGGCAGGGATTAAATGACAGATCAAGAAGTCTACATCTTATTTCTTAGATGATAGCAAACCGTTTAATGTTTGTTAGTGACATTGTGCATGCAGACTTTTATGGTGATTAATTTGCTGGGATTATCTTATATGGGATGCAAGGACAAAAGGCAAGAAATTGAAATAAGCTAGATAATTGCAGTCATGCAAAATGTAAACTAAGAAGGGCCTAGAGTACAGTTTTGGCGCTGAGAAGAGAAAGTATGTAGCAGATAAAATAGTTGACTCAAAGAAAGAATTGACCAGTATCTAAATAAATTGTTGGCTGAACTTGGAATTTGAAGAGAAAAGAATTTAAAAGAAAATTAAAATTAAAAATTTTTTTTAAATGTCAAAGAATCTATGAGCAGGTCATAGATTCATAGACGTAGAGTCTGAAGGGACTTCATAAGTCATGTAGTTTAATCATTTTACATCCCCATCATTTTATAGATGAGAAAACTGAGGATCAGGCAAATTGTTACTTGCCCAAAGTCATGCATATCTCAGAAACAGGGTTGGATTCAGGTCCTTGGATTTCAAAGTTGTATTTTTTCCACTGTGTTCCTCACTACATACCACACTGGTTCCAGAGTAATGGAGATATAATAACAATAACAATAGCTAACATTTATATAGTGCTTACTATATGCCAGGCACTGTGCTAGGCACTTTAAAATTATTATTTCATTTGATCCTTATAATAGTCTTGGGAAATAAGTACTATTATAAGTAAACTCCATTTTATAGTTGACAAAACTAAGGCAAAGAGAATTTTAAGTGACCTGCCCAGGGTCACACAGCTAGTAAGCGTCTGAGGACAAATTTGAACTCAGTTCTTCCTACCTACAGGCCCAGCCCTCTATCCATTGCTCCACCTATGCAAGATGACCACTGTCAGGAATACTTGCAATGTTTAGAGGAGGAGTACAGGGAAGCAGGGGTGGAATGAGGTGTGACTAAATAACCTCCAAAATCCCTTCAACTTGGAACTTTTGAGCCAGGCAGACTAAGAGAAAGCTTATGCTGTTCAATTTAACAAGCACACGTTAAGGCCTTTTCAAGTACATATTTAAGTTCCTGATGTACAGCAGGTCCTGTGCTAGGCCCTACTGGCCTTTAAAGAGCTTGGGAAGTAACACATATACATTGATGAGAAATACAAAATACATCCATGTTAATGTCACATTCATAATGTTACTGTTAGATACAGAAAAAAATACAAAGTAATTTCAGGTGGGAAGCAGGGATGGAACACTTAAACGAGGCAGTCAGAAAAGGCCTCTCATAGGGAAAGCAAGTATAGGAGCAAGAGTTTCCAAGAGGCAGAGGAAGGAGAGCATTCCAGACGTGGATGGGGACGGTGTGCAGAAAGGTATATGGTCAAAAATGCAATATCCCAAATGGGAAATGGCAAATAGGCTAATGTTGGTTCCAACCTATCTTTCCAGCCTTAGTATACATTACTTCCCTTCATATCAACTGTCTAGCCAAATCCTGACCAACAATACTTTGTCTCCCATCTCCATGCCTTTTCGCAGGCTGTTCCCCATGCCTAGGAGGCCACTTCCTAGCATCCATAGTTTCCTTCAAAATTCAACATTACCTTCTACATGAAGCCTTTCCCAGTTTCCCAACCACCTACTGCCTTTTCCCTCAAATGTAACATTGTAAAGACAAACAATTTGAAAGACTTAAGAACCGTGGCTCAATGCAATGACCAACCAAGTCCATCCTGATGGGTGTTGGACTCAAAATGCAGAATGAGACACATATTGGTGGACGTGGCCAGTACAGGGATTTGTTTTGCTTGACTACGTATATTTGTCACAATGGTTTTGTGGGGAGCTTTCCCATTAGGGATGGGGGAGAGGAATAAGAGGAAATAAATACTTGTTCATTGAAAAAGTGAAATAAAAAGCAGCTTATATTTATTTATTTTGTATCTGTGTATATCAAGTTACATATCTATATCTATTTCTAGATAGATAGATATACAGATAGATAGATAGATAGATAGATAGATAGATAGATAGATAGATAGATAGATAGATAGATAGATAG
>NW_020954585.1:21216969-21266684 GCF_900497805.2 Vombatus ursinus
TAGATAGATAGATAGATAGATAGATAGATAGATAGATAGATAGATAGGTAGATAGATATGGCAGTGTGATATAGCAAGTAGAAGCTGGCCCAAGGAGCCTGAAATACCTGGGTTTAAGTCCTGCCTCTGACACATACTAACTGTATAATCCAGCCTCTATCCCTATCCTTTACTTACATGTGGACATGTTGTCTCCCTAACAGGATGCAAGCTCCTTGAGGAGGACTGTTTCCTTTTTGTCTTTTTATCCATGGTACCTTGCATAGTGCCTAATCCCTAATATATAGTAGGTTTTTAACAAATGATTGATTGGCATATAGAGTAAATGGGCCTGGAAGACTGGAACCAGATGGTGAAGGGCTTAGTTAGACGTCTATATGAAATGATTATAATTGGTATTGATATCCTTTCTTCCATCCATTATCCATTTTAATTATAATTTGTTTTGACAGGTCAAGATTGAATTGTTTCAATCAAATGCCAGAGCTTTCCCATTTTTATTTATCTTTCTTCCAGCTTTATACTAAGTTGGATCTGTGAAAATCCATAAGTTGGTGGAATGACTGTGCACAGCTATTCAGGAATGACTCCCATCCCAGTAACAAGTCTGTCTACTAAAGTAAAATAAATTTCATTTGTGGGTGTGATGTTATTAGGTAGTCATCAGGTCTACTGCTTTCCAATTCTTTTCTTGAAGAAAGAATTCATGATGTATATGAGGTTTCTAGATAGTCTACAAGATTTTGGCATGTCCTATTCTTTATTCCTGGAACATATCTTCTAATATATTTCTCACCTTGCTGAACTATTCCCACTCTTGCATTGAAATCACCAAGCATTAAAAGTGTACATTGATTTACTTTGGAGGTTATCAACTCCAAAGAGTTTCTCTACCTCATCTTCTGCAACAGATGTTAACACACAAGCTACAATTATTTCATGGTAGTCTTTTTGTGAATACTTATCATGAGCACTGAAAAATGAGATGACAAAACATCCCATGTAATGTTACTTCTTGCCTTTGAGTTCACAATAAAACCAACTCCACAAATTTCATTATTTGCCTCTCCAAAGAGTCCCCAGAGGCCATCCTTCCATTTAGCTACAACTTCCTTTCTCTTGGTTTTGTTAAAAGTGAAAATATAAAAATTGATATAATTAAGTGCTCCAAAAGTAAGCCCACTCATTATTCACTGGACAAGAATCTCACATTTAGAGTGCCAATAGACAAGTTAAAGTCTTTAGACAGCCTAAAAACTCTGTATTTCTTAGTATCCTCTGCCCCCTTTTTCATCATTCAGAGGCACATGGGGGCTTCCCAGGAATGAGGACAATTTTACATTTTTCTTTGTGTAATGGGGTAAATCAGGGGATACTCTCCCTCTCCAATTTGCCTGACTGAGGCACCTCCCATGCTATTGGGCAAATCCTCTGGGCCCTTCTACTGAGCCCTATGATTTGGTCTCTTATACCTCCCCATGGCTGGAGATTGTAACAAAGGTAATTACCAGGAACAGCCACCCCCTTAGCAAGCTATAAGAGCTATAAAATAGCTCCCCCTCCCTCTTTTCTGGGGCCCTGCCAAGTTGGGGACATATCTCTAACTTTCAGCAAGCAGTGTAGGGGAGGTTTCTCTTTCCATCCCCAGCAGATATGACAGATAAGAGCACTTGGCAGCCATAACATATACTTACTTTGGTGAGCTTGACACTGGACCTCAAGTACCTGGCTACCTCTTCTGTTTTAAGTTTCTTTACCTGGGCTCAAGTCACCAAATAGCAATCCTGAGAAATGTTTCCACCCCCCACCCCCACCTCCGTTAGTGACGTAATGAGTTCAAGATGTTGAAAGTTATTGAATTGGGTTCTAGTTGCTCTTCATTATCATTATCACTAAGGCAACCCAAGAAGTTATTAACTGCTGTGCTTTTGACAGAGAGAGGGCTCTGGCATATGTCTGAAAGAATAATTGCAGTCTCAATTACTACCATAATCATACCTCTATGTCAGGCTTTTGACCTGTTTCCCAAACTCAACTAGTTTCTCTTTCTGTCTAGTTGCCCTGTATTTTACTCTAACGACAAAATCACTTCTTGATCTCCCTGCTCCAGACCCTCTTCATTATCATCAAGTTGCTCTGACAGCTTGTCAGAGAAGATAGCTAGCACGAGAAGAACTGAATTTGTGAGTTGCTCACTTGGACCATAAAGATCCAAGATGAATCATCAGGATGTCAAGGAAATGAAGGGTGTAACAGAGGGAAAAGGGAAAGGAAAGTACAGCTGTACAATTAGAGCTTAAAAGCTGAATTGAGGCTTTTCTTAAAGAGGAGAGGGTTAGATGCTCTAAGGAGGAAGAAGCTACTTATCCTCCTAAGAATGATATAGGACCAAAGAAGTTCTCAAGTGAGAGATCATCCAGTAAGGGTCACAGGAAGAGTAGAAGTGGTCTGTCACTCCCTCCTCTGTGGTAATAAGGCAGCTATTTGTTGGTCTGATCACAGTAGAAGGGATGTTTGCTGTCTTATCTGGGCATGTATTAAAGATTTTTAACAGAAAACCTACCAAGACTTAAAAAATGGATGACAACTACCCACTTCTGGTGATTCATATAAGTACAAATAACATTTTCACAAGCAACCTAAAAAATACTGCCAGCAATTGTGAAATCTTGAGTAGGAAACTGAAAACCACTAGGGATACAGATTCTTTTTTCCTCATTGTTATCTACTGCAGGCAAGGGATGCAGAAAAGAAAAGCTAATTTGGGAAATGAACAGTTGGCTATGAAGGTGGTATCTGAGAATGGGATATGGATTTCTGGACCATGGCTTACAACACAGAAATGACATATTCCTGGCCAAAGATGGAATACACCTAACAAAGGCTGGTAGGGATGCATTTGTCAAATGCTATACAAAAACCAGAACTGATATAAACTAAAAAAGAATGAAGAGAACAGCCTACATACATCTCCCTAGTTAAAGTATAACCACAAAGAAGGAGCAATAGTAGAAGTTCACAGGAGACAAAATCCAAGGATAGCGTAAGTAATCAAACCCATGTCCTCCAATGTCTATATACAAATGCCCAAACCTTAGGCAAGAAGAGGAACTACTGATACTTAGTGGGATGAAACTCATAACTGGACCATGGCTCTGGATTCGAAAGAAACAGGGTAGGTAAAAGGTGCTGGAGTAGGGAGATCAAGAGGTGATTTTGTCATTAGAGTAAAATACAGGGCACCTAGACAGAAAGAGAAACTAGTTGAGTTTGGGAAACAGGTCAAAAGCCTTACACAGAGGTATGATTATGGTAGTAATTGAGACTACATATGCCAAAGCCCTCCCTCTGTCAAAAGCAGAACAGTTAATAACTTCTTGGGTTGCCTTAGTGATAATTTCATCCTTCAGAAAGTGGAGGAACCAATAAGTGGAAATTCTCTTCTGGTGATTCTTACTAATAGAGAAGCTAGCTTTCTGGGATAGAAATGATGGAAACTCTGGGGAAAAGTGACCACTCAGTGTTTTTTGTTACTGACACTAGATAGTACCTATTTACCTGAACTGAGAGTTTATATACAAAATAGAGCTCACTGAATGTTAAATGCACCTTTAATGTGTATGTGGAACTCGTGTAGGTGATGTTGTTTGTCTGAGTGGAGTATCCAAATGTGGCTCACAGAGGGGCAGCTAGGTGGCACAGTGAATAGAGCACTGGCCCTGAAGTCAGGAGTACCTGAGTTCAAATCTGGCCTCAGACCAAACACTTGACACATACTAGCTGTGTGACCCTGCGCAAGTCACTTAACCTCAGTTGCCTAAAAAAAAAAAAAAAAAAACCCAAAAAACAAAACAAAACAAAACAAAAAAAAAATGTGGCTCACAGGGAGTGATGAGAAAATATCTCTGAAAACTCACCTAACTAAATTGTATGGGAGAAAATTATTGTGTTCCTGAGTTCAAACTACCTTCCTATGTCGCTGTCCCTTAAAGAGGAAGGAGTATTCCAAGCTTATATCCTAAGGATTGACCCCCTACAAAATGTTAGTTATGCAAAAGATCACCACAGTGAGTAGCAAATAAACCCATTTATCCAAGAAGATAGCAAACAGAAATCAGAGAAGTTATACAGATTATAATAGATCAGGTATAATACACAGAATAAATGAGCTTTCTCACTGGAGCAAGTGTGTGTATGTGTGTCTGTATGTATGTATGTATGTGTGTGTGTGTGTGTGTGTATATGTGTGTGTGTGTATACCTATATACACATATCTATACATCTGTATTTATAGCTATAGATAGATATATATGAAATTCCCTGAAGTCTTTAAAAAGGCAAGTTGTAAATCAGGGACATGTTGAAATACCAGCTCCTCTTCATGTCTTCTTCCCAAGTCAGCTCCCTTTCCCTTTGGGATTTTCCCTGGAGAGAAGCAAGAACCAAGAAAACCTCTCTACTTCCAAGCTTTCTCCACAACTCCATTCCTCCTACAAGCAAGCAGCATTGAGAATCACTTTCTCCACCGGTAAGAAGAGTCTTATGCAAATGATCCAAGCTTGAACCCTCATTTACACACTAAATATAGATAGAAATATGAATGAATAGATGGATGGATATATAGTTACTATGATTTATCATATACATGCTTCTGACAGCATTTGAGAGTAACTTTTACATTCTACTTAAAACAAATTGTATCCATTTTTTTAATAATAACCAGTAGTTGGAGGAAAAAACTGAACACGAGGTAATTTTAGACAATTACCATCCTTATGGCTCTCTCTTCTATGTGCAAGGCAGACAGGTAATATGGATTATAAGGAAAGAAGCTTCATTTAATTGTCTAAATGCTTTGGAAATAGGTCACACTTAATGTTTGTTGAATGATTAAATTAAAATTATAAATGTAATTTTCTTAGTATTTAGGCAGAATGACAACTATCTTTTATTAACCTTCTTTCTAATGCATTCCTAGGGGAGAGGAGAATAATTGTACTTTAAAGAAATATTTCAGAGCTCTGGTTCATGTCTTGCACCATGTGAAACTTGCTCTCTTTGTAACTTGTTCCAGCTATTACATACTTCATCGTTCAGTGAAGACATGACAGTGAAGACCTTGACAGAATGACTTATTTTGCTCCTTAGTACCATTTATTCTAGCTTTCTCCTTTCCCATTGCCTTCTATGGGTATTTGCCCTGTTCAAATGTGAAGCATTTTTCAAACTTTAAACATGCCACATAAATGTTGTTGTCCTTTGTTTTTGAAGAGAACCAATGACATCACAAGAGTGTCTTGACTTGCACATGACTTAGATTTAAATGAGGCAGAATTGAGCAAAGTCCTCAGCCTCACTCTCCCTTCCAGAATCTTTGAAGTCCAGTGGCAGGACAAAAGTCAAGATGATGGCAATGGCCTGGTATGCAGCGGATAACCTTGTGCAGTGGCCACACCCCAGCAAAGCCATCTTGACAGATGGGCTAAACCAGGTGGAGGGTAACTTCACAGACCTCAAACCTGTCAGTGACTTAGGGGGATTTCTACCACAAACATGTGAAGACTTGTCCTGACCAGAATGAGTGGATGAGAACAATTTGTTCTCTGTGGCCAAGACAGTGAACCAAACTGCTTGGACACTCTCCAGCTAATTAATGTCCTTAAACTAGTAGCGTCCAGAAATGAATGTAATACACCAGATGAAGTTTGACAGGAGTAGAGTACAGTGGGACCAACCCTTCCTTATTCCTAAAAGTTGATGCAGTCCAAGATCACTTTCACTTTTTTTGACTGCCATGTTATAATGCAATTACAATCGTACCTTGCAATGCACTAAGACCCCTCGATCCTTTTCAGAACAACTGCTATCTAATCATGTCTCCCCCATACTATACTTGTGAAGTTATTTTTTTATAACCAAGTGCAAGGCTTTACATTTATCCCTATTGAACTTCATCTTATTAGATTCAATCAATGTTCTAACTAGTCAAAATCTTTTTGGATCAGAGGCAGAGCTATGATGGAAGACTGGGAGGTAGAAATACAGCAAGCTCTCCCCAACAAAAGTCCTCCAAAGAGATCTAGAAAACACACCAAACTGAAGCCTGATAGGGAAATCTAAGGAAAAAGTCACCATGAGTCAGTCACCTTGCTAGACTATGTCTGCATAGGAAGACACAGAGCTCTGTGGACACTTGGGATAGGTAGCCAAGAGCACTCCATTACAGGGAGGATTATCGACACACAGTGGCTTACGGAAAGAAAAAAAATGCATGCACAATTTTAAGTTTAATCTGCATCATTAACATTTTCTCCACCACTTGCTTAAATCCAAACAATCAATAAAACAATAAATCAAATCTTGATTTGTAGTGTTTGATTTCTGAGGTGTAAACGCTCACACTAAATATTTGATAAACTGATAAGAGCAGGCTCCCACACAACCCTGCATAGGAGTCACATTGGAGAGATAAATCCACAGGTGAGGAGTATGTGTGGAGTGTCAACTCACTGCGGGGACGATGTTAAGTTAGGGACGGTTATTGCACTGTCCACAGTAGGCCTGCTCCTCATTGAGCATGACATCTCCACTGAAATGGTAGCTCCACTGACCTTGATGGACCTGCTCCATGCCAGAATTGCTGGTGTCCTTTGTTAAGCTTGCTTCTTGCAGGGCACAGTGGTATCTTGTCTGTGCCTGCTCAGTGGACACAGTAGCATCTCTACACCACTTTCCCCAGCTTCTGCTTCTCACTGGGTATTGTGTCTGCTGGAATGATTTTTGCATTTCTGGGCCTTTATTCTCTTGGGGTATAGTAGTAACACAAGACAGACAGCTCTTTGGTCTAAAAGTACCAAGGTTAGATATGTCCTTTTCTATTTCAGATAAATACTTACTGTTAGCCCCTTTTATCACTCTTGCATATTCCACTAACATCTCTGGCTAAGATGCAAATGAATTTGAGCCAGGACAAAAGGCCAGGACATGTTCTCCACCCATCTTGGTCTTTAGTATACTTAGCTGTTAAGCTAGCTGAAGCAGCAAGGCAACCTGCTGGAGTAAGAGGAGGCAGTATCATGTGCTTTGCAAATCAAACTACCACCCTGACCTCCATCTCCCTTCAGACCCTGATGGAGGCAGCCCAGGACCCTAAGCCCAAGAATGCTGGGAATAGCAATGTCCCCTCAAACCATCAGACCTGCTCCCAACCCAGCCCCCACAGCCAACAATGAGGGGAGAAATCACTGTGGAGAAGGGACCCACCTTCCTTATCACCACCAGCAACAGGTGGCCAACTGGCATCCACAGACACAGGATCCCTGGGAGTGGCAGCACCTCCCAGAACAACAGTCCTGCTTCCAGCCTAGTATAACCAGCCATCATCTGAGGAGGCAAGTCCTGTGAAAAAAGTATCAAGCATTCTCAAAAACTGCCAACCAACTGCTTCTCATATCAAGCCAATTGTTGCTAAAGCAACAAGTTGACCTGGGAGAGAGAGAGAGGAGGCAGAATATGCCAGGCATGTCAGGCCACCACCACAGGCTTGACCACCATTTCCTCTTAGGCCCTGATGGAGAGAGCCCAGGATTCTGAACCCAAAAGCTTTGGGAATAGTAATACTTCCAGCCAAGTGCCTTCAGGCTTCAGCCCTGAGAAGCAGCCCTGAGGAAATGCAGCCTGGCAACCGCTCCTGAAGGGACCCCAGCCACACTTATTGAAGACTCAGAAAATAAAGTTCTTATCACTAAAGTCTTTGGCACTGTCAAATGGTTCAACATCAGAACTGCTATGATGTTATCAGTGGAAATGACATTAAAGAAGAGGCGTTAATATTTACTTTGCCACTAGACTCTAAGCACTCTAGGACATTTCCATTTGACTTGCAGCTGAAACCATCTCTAAGTGTCCTCTCCCTCATTGTTCTGAGCGCCTTGAGAGCAGGGATGGTCTCACTTTTCCATTTGTATCCTCAGCCCTTAGCATGATGCTTTGCCCATTAAGTGCCTAATAAACACTTTGGGGGCAGTTAGGTGGTCCAGTGGATAGGCCTCACTCAGGCCTGGAGTCAGGGAAGACTCATCTTCCCAAGTTCAAATATGACCTTAGACATTAGCTGTGCGACCCTAAGCAAGTCACTTAACCCTGTTTGCCTCAGTTTCCTCATTTGGAAAATGAACCTCAGAAGGAAATGGCAAACCGATCCAGTATCTTTGCCAAGAAAACCCCAAATGGGGACATGAAGAGTCAGATACCACTGAAAAGTAACAACAAACATTTTAGCCATTCCTTACTTCAGCTGCAAAACCTAATTGCTTTGGTGCAGTATTCTGGCCAGCAAGCCCTACACAAACGTGAGCTCTTTTGATTATACAAATGTAATTCGTCCAGGCAACACTTTAGGAGGATGCTGATTGTGCGGCCTCCTGCTGAGCAGCAGCAGCCAGACACAAAGAGCTCTGGATTAGGAGGGAAGAGCCTTGCAGTCATCGCATGGCCCTACCACTTACTACCACGTGACCACGGGCAACTACCCACTTTCCCCATCCCCCTCAGCTTCTCGATCTGTAAAATGGGCATAATAATACTTGCACAACCTACATAGGATTGTGGCGGAAAAAGCATTTTAATAAGCCATAAGGCCCCAGAGTAGTGCCATAATTAGGGGCCTCCTGGAGCCAGCTGGACCTACAGGATTGTTAAATTTTCAGCAGGAGTACTTATGTTTACACCGCTGGAAATCTGTTAGGACTTAAATGTTTTGTTGGCTGTGTAGGCTTAAGGTGATGGAGAGAATATGTTAATCATGCAGTTTAAACTCAAAAGTGTGTCCTGCATACATTTTCCCCCTCAAAAAGCAATATTTACCAGCATACCTCGGATAAACACTGCTAAACTCGGGGGGGGGAGCGGAGCGGCGGGGCGGTGTTTGCCCTATTTGTGGGCAATACGATCTGATTCTGCCTGCCTGGATCCAAAGAAGTAGGAAATATCATGTTTCCCAATAAAGTTTCACGAAAAGGGAACACCACAACCCTCGGGGCCCCCCCCCCCCCCCCCGCGCCAAAATCCCCAACTTCGCTCTGACGTCTTTCTCTCCAGCGTCGTGACGCAAGAGTACGTTAACTTCGTTGTGCGGTCACGCCCTTCGTCACACAGGAAACCCCAAGTGCCGGCCCGGGACTCTCGACACTCCCTCGCACCCCTTACAGGTCCTTCCTTTCCTGTCAGTCACTGACTTTTGTCCAATAGGAGAGGGGAGGAGGGGAGGGGCGGGGGACACGTCGTGCCGCGTGCGGCAGCTTGTGACGTCAGCGCGCCTGCCGACCGTGTCCATGGAGAGCGGCTGAGCTGCCGCAGGACCTCCCTGGAAAGGGAAAGGAGGGGGGAGGAGGTGGAGGAGGCGAAGGAGGGAAAGATGTCTGCTTCATTGGTGCGAGCCACAGTCCGGGCGGTGAGCAAGAGGAAGCTGCAGCCCATCCGGGCAGCCCTCACCCTGGTGAGTTGCGTGTGTGTGCGCGGCGGCCAGGTCCCATCCGGGCTCCGAATGGCCCTTGACATTGATTTCACCTCCATTTCTCCGAGCGATGCGAGAGGTCTCGGTGATGAGGAAGCAGAGGGAAGCAGCTCCGAAGCCAGTCGGGTACCCTGGGCTGGGGAGGGGAAAGACTTCCCACCCGGAGCCATTGGGATTTCTTGGATCTCGGAACGAGGTAGAAAAACAAGTGTTGGGTCCTGAATCTTAAGGGTTAAAGCGGTTCTGAGGATGAACTACATTTCCCAGCAAGCCGCGCACCCTCAGACCCCCCCCAGTGCAGGGGGGCGGGGGGCGGGGCCTCGAGGCTATTTGTGCATGAGAGATAGAGAACTCTGTTGGGAGGAGTGCGTGGAGCAGGGTTTTGTTGTTGTTGTTTTATGTTTTATTGATGCTCTTTTAAAATATTGTCATTGACGTTAATTGCCACCCACTCCCATGGAACACTTCTTTGTATAAATAATAAGAATAGTCAATTAAAACAAATTACTTTAACCGTGCCGGAAAAATGTATTAAACAGGTGTACAGACTAGTCAGAGGCACAAAGAAAGGACCACATGTTATCACATGGGTCATTCCCTCCCCCTCTCTCCCCTTCCGGCTCCTGAAGGGTCCACATCCTGCAGATCCAAGGAGCTGTAAGGAACTGGTAGAGATCATCTAATAGTCCAATGCCTGATCCTTACATTGTATTTCTTTTTCTCCTTTTGGTGAAGCAATTGGGGTTGAGTGACTTGCCCAGAGTCACACAGCTAATAAGTGTTATGTGTCTGAGGTCGGATTTGAACTCAGGACCTCCTGACTCTAGGGCCAGTGCTCTATCCACTGCACCACCTAGCTGTGCCTTGCCTGATCCTTACAGAAAAGGAAAAGAGGTCTAGGAGGTGAAGGGGTCATGGTACCTACCCCACAGATAGAAAGTTGGAGATCCAGACTTCTAACTTCAAGACCATCCTTCATTAATTCAAATAGCTGCCTTCTACTGGATGTAGACTCTGACAGAGACTTAACAAAGGATTGCATTGTAAGCTCCCTTAGGAAAGAAACCTGTGTTTTATTGGTGTCTTGAAAAACACGTGAAAATGAGTAAGAGGACACAAAACAGAAACGTGTAAACATCAAATGTAGGCGCCTAAACACAGGTATCTCAAACATCCAATGTTTGTGACTTCGGGAGATGGTGATTTCACTAGGAAGCACACTACTATTTTTAAGCATTTTTTTTTGACATTTTTCCCTTAAAGAAAGATCTTCCTGTAGACTCTGCTCTTTTGATACCAACACTACTAACTCTGGAAATAAGTGACTCTAAAGAAGGATAAATAAAGAACTGAATTTGTTAAAATGTTAGAATTGAAAGGAACTTTAAAGATCAAATGAGATAATATTTGTAAAAAACCTAACACAGGGCTTGGCACATACTAGGCACTATATAAATACTAATTTCCTTCCCAGCTCCCTCCCATCATAGTATCATAAATTTAGAGCTGGGAAGGACCTTTGAGATCATCGTAGAAGAGGTAAAGCACTTGCTTCTGTCTGACCCAAGACAAGAACTTGTATATCTCAACTCCCAGTCCAATGTTCTCTCTGAATTCAATCCTGATTTTCTTTTTTTTTTTAAATTGTATTATTGATTCTTTGTTTTTTTCCCCACATTATTAGTACATCCTAAAGACTCTTCTCTTTTGTAATAAGTAAGTGTATACTAGCAAAACAAATCAACATAGTGGCTCATCCAAAAATGTATGCCTCATTCTACATCTGTGTTCCACCCCTCTCTACTGAGGCTCTGCCTGCTTTTAATTTAATTTTATTGCCAATTTTCCTTTTATCATGAACATGACAAATATTAGCACACATGAACATTCCTCTGAACATGAACAGAAAAAGATTTATGAAGCCATACAGCTTGAGTTTTTTGCTTTATATTTCAGATTTAATGGTAGTTACAACAATGTTCTGCTTGTGTCTGTCCCTTTCTAAACTCCCTTTTGCTCTCTTCTGTTCATATTTTAAAATGATTCATTGACATTTTCTTTCTTTTTTTAGTATCACTATAAGTATCCTGTAGTTCTTTCCTAGCTCTCCCTCACAACACACCCTTCCTGCCCAAATAAAAACTTTGCCATTTAACAAACAAATATAGTCATGAAAAACAAATCCACAGAGTCTGAAAATATATTTCTCATTCTAGATCTCTGCTCCATTTCCTCTCTGTTAAGAAGTGGAACACATGAATCATTATCAGTCTTCTGGAGATGTGATTGACCATTCCATAGATCATAAACCTTAAAAGGCATAGGGGCAGCTATATGGAATAGAGGATAGAGGAGGGGGAGGGGGCTTGTACTCAGAAAGACCTGAGTTCAAATCCTTCCTTGGATGCTTACTAGCTATGTGACCCTAGACAAGTTATTTAACTTCTTCCAGCTTCACTTTCCTCATCTATAAAATGGAGATAATAATAGTACTTATTTCACAAGGTTGTTGTGAGGATCAAACGAGAAGTTTTTTACAGACTTGTGCTGCATAGGTCTGACCATATCACTCTCCAGTCAGTAAACTCCAGTGGTTCCCTATTACCTCTAGATCAAGTATAAAACCATGTTTTGTTTTTAAAGCCCTTCATAACCTGACTTACTCCTTTTTTTCCAGTCCTTTTACACTTTACTCTTCTCCATCTACTTTATAATCCAATGACCCTGGCCTCCTTAATGTTCTTCCCACAAGACACTTCCATCTCCCAATTCCAGACATTTTCATTGGCTGTACAACCATGCCTGAAATGTTCTCTCTCCCCTACTCTATTTCTTCAAGTCTCAGCTAAAATCTCAACTTCTTTTCGAGGCAATTGGGGTTAAGTGACTTGCCCAGAGTCACACAGTTAGTAAGTGTTATGTGTCTGAGACCAGATTTGAACTCAGGTCCTCCTGACTCCAGGTCTGGTGCTGTATCCACTGTGCCACCTAGCTGCCTCTGAAATCTTAACTGCTGCAAGAAACTTTTCCTGGTCCCCTTTAATGCTAGTGTCTTCCCTTTGAGATTACCTCCAATTTATCCTGTATATCTTTTCTTGTATACAATTGATTTCATGTTGTCTCCTTCCATCAGATTATAATCTCCTTGAGGACAGAAACTGTTTTTGCCTTTGTTTGTATCCCCAGTGCTTACCACAGTGCCTGGTGCATAGTAGGTGTTTCATAAATGGTTATTGACTTGTTGACCTGGCTTTACAACGTTGTGGTCATTGTATAAACTGTTCTAGTTATAGCCACTTCACTCTGCTTCAGTTAATATAGATCTTCCCAGATTTTCTGAATCTACCCTTTTTTTAAAATAATTTTTTAGCAATAATGTTCCATTATGTTTACACACCATTAATTTGTTCAACCATTCCCCAATTAGCAGGCCACCAACTTTATTTCTAGTTCTTCACTATAACAAAAAATGCTACTATACTTTTTTTTTGTACATATAAATCCCTTCTCTCTTTGGTCTCTTTGTAGTATAAGCTTGGTAATGGTATTGCTGGATCAGAGTTTTCGTAATTTAGTGACTTTGGAAACATCATTCAAAATTACTTTCCAGAGTAGCTGGACCACTTCACAGCTCTAGCAGTCTTTCTGCTTCTTAAAAATGACTCCATAATAAATCAATTCTGCTTCTCATTTACTGCCCTAAATGTTAGGATTAGATTGCCCACAGAAATGAATCTGATAATTGATAGAAATTTTGGTACCTCAGAAGGATGACCCATTTCATGTAGCCTTTTGCAGTTCTGCTACTTATTGGTTTTATATGCTGCTTGGGCAAGTCACAACCTCTGTGGGGCTCAGTTTCCTCATCGGTAAAACGAAGAGGTTAGACTAGGCAGACTCTTAACTTCCCTTCCAACTTCAGATCTCTGATCCTATGACAATAATTGTTGGCCACCTAGTACGTGAGATATGCTAATAGTTTAGCCTCATTGTCTGAAAACCCTAAGAAAGTATCATGGCAAAGTACCTGAACTGAGAGTCAAGTGATCTAGATTCTTATTTGTTCTGTTAATTAACTATATGACCATAGATAAATTATTTTGCCTCTAATGACCATGGTTATTTGTTGTAAAATTAATAAGTTATGTGATCATCACAATGACCAACTATAATCCCAGAGGATTCATGATGAAACAGGCTACCCACCTCTTGAAAGAAATTGAGATATTTTTATTTTGAAATGGGCAGTTTGGGGAATTTGTTTTCTTTGACTATATGTATTTGCATAAGGGATTTTTTTTTTCTTGATTGTTCATTGTGGGGAGGAGATTTAAGAATGAAAGAAGGCAGATCTTCATTTTTTAAAATTTAATTTTTAAAAAATTTTAAGTAAAATTAATAAATTAGACCAGTCAACTGAAGTTCATTCTAAATTATGAAATTCCATAACTAAGGTATGTGAGAGAGATGGGAGATAGGGAATGGGCAAACAGTGTTGAGAAAAAAAAAACTACCTGAATTTCATCTCTGGTTTTTTATTCATTGTTTCTGATGCTTTAGTCTTATTTCAAATTTTCACATTCTCTAGCAAAACTCATTGTGTTGTGGAGTGTAGCACTTCAAAGAGTAGATGGCATGAGAACCTGAAAGGGAAGAGAAGATATCATCTTATTGTTTTTGTTTTACCTCTCTTTTTTACTTGCTGTATCTAATCTGTCACTAAATCCTGTCATTTCTCACTTCAGATTATCTCTGAGTTACCCCCCTTTCTGATATGCTGATAACAACCTAAATTATCTAAAATACTGATTTCATTATATCACTTCCTAGCACAAAAGTCCATGTGGCCCTGGCTGCTTGGTTTAACTCTCCTACCTGGCTTTTAATTTTTTAAAATAATTCTCTTACCTCAATTCCCTACAATTTAGCCATCCTGTTTCTCATAGCTCCTTAATACAAACCCCTTTAATCCAGTCAGGCGGATCTGTTTATTGTTCCATGATCCCACCTTGTTAATTCTCATGTCCATACTTTTGTTTTCAAAAAATCATAGGATGATAGATCCAGAGCTGATAGGAATAGATGCTTTATTGATGCGATTTTAAAAAACTAAAAGTCATTTCCCAATATACTCTCACTGAATCTTTCCTTGTAACAAAGAAAAATAGTTAAGCAAAAACAGCTGACAAAGTATCTGACAACATATTTTTACAAAACCAAGACTCACCATCCTGCCACTCTTCCCCATTTGGGGGGAAATTGATTTTCTGAGCCCAAGTATAGGATGTTATATCCCTATTGAATTTTATCTTAGATTAATTCCATTTTTCTAGCCTGTGGAAAATTTTTCAGATCCTGACTGGTATCCCATAGTCATTCCTCTCAACTTTGTGTCATCTGCATATCTGATAAATAGGGTAGTTTTAAAAATATTAAATAATACATGCCCAAGGAATTATCAATGAGAATCTGGTGATAGGGGAAGGCTTTATGAAGAATGTACATATTGCAGAGAATCTATGATCCCAGTGATATGGGTATTCCAGTGATATGGGTATTCCAGTGATGCTGATCATAACCCGTTTATACGTATTCATCCTATGGAACTCTTGTCCATGTCCTTCTCCAGAGAGGTGGGAGGGGTGTGGTTTCCCAACATGCTGGTGAGGCTCCTTTACTTTCTGGACATTGAGGACAGCAATGGAGCAAGCTGACTGCAGTTATTAATAAAAAAAATCCTGAATTCAAAAAGCATAAATGCTTGGGTCCATGAAGTACCAACAATAGAAGGGTATATGGACTGAGACATATCACACTATATATTCATGGCTCTGTCACCCTCTTCCCCCAACATTTTTAATAGAGGTGAAATCTGATTAAAATAAATAATTTCAAGTCTGGATCAACAGAATACATTTCTAAATCTTGGGAACAGAACACTCATTTAGAAATTTAGATTTGGACGATGCCTTTCCAAAGTACAAAAACTTTTGAAAGGTATTGTCCAAATCTGAATTCTGCAATTCTACTAAAAGAAGCAGTGAGGAGGTGTGTGTGTTAAGGGGCATTAATATCTTAAAGGAGTTATAAGGGGAACAAGAAAAAAGGAGAAAAGGATTGTAGACAGAATGAACAATTTAAGGAAGTTTAAGGGAAAAAAGGAAGCTATTTGGGAAACTAGAGAGATCCTGCTGATATAGTTATTTGTATTTGACCCAGACAGTCACCTTCTTCATTCCGTTCAGCAGTTGGGCTTGTTGTTTGTCATCATCTGGGACCTAGAATCTTAAGCTGGGAAGTGCCTTAGAGGTCATCCGGTCCCCTTTCTCTGCTTCATCTAAAAGGTCGTACCCTTTCTTCTGTTCACTAAGGATGCAGTCCCTTTTCTGGCTTCTAGAAGGCAGATGTTAATATCCTTCTGTAACTAATCAACCTCTGCCTTCACCATCACACAACTTTGTTTCTTGCCCATTCCATACTTTTCATGTACTCTTAACAATCTCCCCAAACTGACCCCACCTATTCATAGCCACTACAGTTCCTTTTCTTTTGCCACACCTTTCCCTGCTTTGTTCCTAGGTCTCTCTAGTTTCCCAAATAGCTTCCTTTTTTCCCTTAAACTTCCTTAAATTGTTCATTCTGTCTACAATCCTTTTCTCCTTTTTTCTTGTTCCCCTTATAACTCCTTTAAGATATTAATGCCCCTTAACACACACACCTCCTCACTGCTTCTTTTAGTAGAATTGCAGAATTTAGATTTGGACGATGCCTTTCAAAAGTTTTTGTACTTTGGAAAGGCATCGTCCAAATCTAAATTTCTAAATGAGTTTTCTGTTCCCAAGATTTAGAAATGTATTTTGTTGATCCAGACTTGATATTATTTATTTTAATCAGATTTCACCTCTATTAAAAATGTTGGGGGAAGAGGGTGACAGAACCATGAATATAGTGTGATATGTCTCAGTCCATACACCCTTCTATTGTTGGTACTTCATGGACCGAAGCATTTGTGCTTTTTGAATCCAGGATTTTTGACTCATCAGTGAAACTAGCGGTCTAGCAATAAACTGATGTAAACCTGAAGCTTGGGTTTGCCACTCATGAACTATCACTGTCATCACCTATCACTATCAGATAATGTATATGATAACATCTTTTATCTCAGAGCCCCTCCAAAAAAGATGCTTCAGTTCAGAAGGGGATAGAACAGGGCAGTTTTATTAATATTTTATTAAATTGAGTTTACACATTAAAAAAATAAACTATATAACAACTTCATAACAGTTTCATATACAGCCTTCTTTTTACGCTTTGTTTATTGAAATGTCTTGTTGATGATTAAGTTCGTAATTTTTTTTGAAGTTTTTTTTTTTTAAGATGTTTGAAAGACCCTAATCCAGGGGTGGGGAACCTGCAGCCTCAAGACCAGATGTGGCCCTCTAGGTCCTCAGGTACGGTCCTTTGACTAAAGTGTGTTCTGTGGAGTTTGGATTCAGTCAAAGGGCCGAACTTGAGGACCTAGAGGGCCACGTGTAGCCTCGAGGCCGTAGATTCTGCCAATCCTTCTGCCACCAACCCAGTGCCTAGGAGTAGGGGAGGAAAAGGGGCAGACTTGGACAATTTTCAGTTGTGAATACTGAATTAGTAGGTGATACATTGTTGCTAGTAGACTTTCAAAAAAAATAAGACTTGAGTGTTGGGTACAATACTTTAAAACAGGCCTATACAACATGGCAGCCCACAAAAAATGTAGTGGATGTAAAAGAAAGTAAAGATGTTACCCCACTTAACCCACCTTCCACTAGTCACTATCGCGCCCATCACGTAACTTGGCGGGTGGGCGTTACCATTGTGCACTCTCCTGTTTGTCACGTGACCCTCGACAACCAACCGTCAGCAGTCTATCTCTAGTCTGAGAGAAGCAAGAGTTGTATCTTTTTGCTCTTTTCAGTCATTACTGGCATTAAAGAGAGACAAAGTGAGTGCAACCATGTGCGAGCACAGCTTATGTCCCCTACTTGATGAGTGGCAGCAGTGCAAGGGCTTCTTACCCTCTGTCACTTCGTGGCTGCTCTCCAAGTTACGTGAGTGTGTGGCACTCTCTCCAAGGTCAAACACTCAGTTCAGTATTTGTATGTAAGCAGTTGCTGTGGAGATTTTTTGGTTCTAACATTAAAGTTTTTGGGGTGACTTTGTAAAATGGGTGATAAAAAGAAATGGAAGATCGAATTAAAATACAGAGTGTTTAGTCTGGAGTGGACAAATAGATACTATGAGAAGTAATAGCCATTCCAAAGGAATACAGTCTTCTTCGCCGTTTGAAATCAAAATATCCTGACTTAAGCAAATTGGGCACCAATGAAAAACAAATTAAAGTGTCCAAATTGTTGAAAAATCTCATTGGGGAACAATGGTTTTTCTAGAAAGTAAATTCAGAAAATGAGGCAGCTACTAACGTTATTTTTCAGATTTCTAAAGAAATCGATTTCACACATGTTTCCATAGTACGATAAACTGATTGCTGACAAGAAATGTAATGCATCCCATTAACTAAAGGTAAACAGAAAATCGGAAAAATGTATTGAAACTTGTTCTACTTGGCAAAGTAATTTTTTTAACATTAATGTGATTTCATGATAAATAAAAATCTTAAGTAATAAGTATAATTAATTTATTTAAATTGGATTTCCCTTTTTTATTTGCATTTTTTTCCCATATTTATGGTTTATTTGCAAAATAGTTTAATCATTAATTATATCTTTATTGGAAAGTGAACCGCTAAAAACCTATCTGCAGCCCAAAGAAGTTTAGCTTATTTTAATTTTGGGCCCTACCTACTATCAAGTTGGGTAGGTCTGCTTTAAAATATAAAGCACAAGACGTGAAAAGTAGAATGTAACCAAGTTTTTTTTTTTTCATGTGGTTCCCAGCACAGTAGAAAGAGGGTTTGACTCATTGTTCCTTGTTCTGGAACTTAGTGCCTTTGTTTGCCATTGGGCAAGTTGTTTCACTTCTGTAATGAGGAAAGTTATTTTATAAATTCTAAACTCCTGTGTGAATAATAATGAGCTATTATTATGAGTCTTTTTGAGAAAGACACTAAAATCTGTGGAGAAGATAGAGTAGATATCTAAGTCAAAATTTAATTTTCTTTTGTTTTTCAGACACCAGCAGCTGTGAATAAGATAAAACAGCTTCTTAAAGATAAACCTGAAAATGTAAGTAGGAAATGATGTGTGACCGTGAAATACAGATTGTGTTGGGAAGTTATTTTACACTTAGGCCAGGTATGACAATACATAGTGGAAAGAATTCTAAATTTTATGGCAGAGTACTCTCTCTGGGACCTCCTTTCCTCACCTATAAAAATGACCAGTTTGGACTCCACAATCAAGGGTCCCTTCATGATTGAAATTCATAATTTATTTACCTAGAATAAGTGATGTAAATCCATTTCTTAACTATATCCTGAATATATTTTGTATATAATTGTTTGCATGTTGTCTTCTACATTAGAATGTAAATTCCTTAAGGGCAGGAGTTGTTTTTGTTAGGACATCCCCAGAACTTAGCACAGTGCCTGAGGCTTAGTAGGCACTTAATAAATACATGTTGATTGACCCAAGGGAGAAAGAAACTGGTAATTAGATACGATTTCCAAACACATTTGAATTTGGATTTTGTCATTCCATTTAAAATCAATTAAGCTTTCAAAAGATTAGAGAGCAAAAGATAGAGTGGGTTTATTTATTTATAACTACTATTGAATAATACAGATCTGGAGAAGGTAAGAATCAGACCTGTCTTTTGTACTCAACCTTTTAAGTGACCTTGGTCCAGTTCATTTAATTCTGAACCTTCACACAGTCTATAGAATGAGTAGCAGGCAGTGCAGGATAGCAGAGAGTAAGCCTAGGAATCAGGAGACTCCTGGTTCTAATGCCAGCTCTGCCACTAACTAGCTCTTGCCCTTAGTGAGACATTTTATCATACCAGTAAGAAATGTTGGAGTTTGTAATGTGCTCTTTTACCTAAAACTGTAGGATAGTGTGTTTGTTTGCTTTCTAAACAAATCTATGTAGTACCATCAGGCAGGTGTCCATTTGTAATCCCTGCTACTGGGGGAGACTGAAGTTGGTGGATCTCTGGAGTTTGGGAGTCCTGAACTCCACGGGGGTTAAAGCCAATTAGGTATCTACGTAAAGTCTGGCACTAGTGTGGTGAGCACCCAACCATGGAGGCTCACGAGGCTGCATGTGGATGGGGAAAGCAGTCCAGGTAAAAATAGCTCAGGTGAAAAATGGAACGGGTTTAAAATTCATGCCAATCAGTATTAGGATCTAGCCCATGAATGGCCACTACACTTGTAGCCTAGAAAAAATAGGGAAGACCTAGTCTCAAAACACAAACGCACTCACACACACACACACACACACACAGAGAATCAGATGTTTTCATATAAAATTATATTCTGTGGCAATTTGCAATACAACATATTTACTTTTAAATGTCCACATCCATTCCCAATAATTATGTTTCCTGTTTAGTTGTGTCTTCTTGTGTGATGCCTACTTTGGCTTCAGAACCTTACGTAACATAGATTATTATTTATCCCTGTGTGAACATGAACTGTCTGTCAGGTTGTCTTTAAGCATGGAGGCAGAAGAGAGCAAGCTGTGCTTGAGAAATAGCTAGGGGGTCCTAGTCTGGCTGGAATGTGGAGCATGTGAATTCAGAAGAGGCTGGAGGCTGGAGAAATGTGTTGGGACAAAATCTTGATCTCCAAGGAAATGGTATTCTATCTAAGCAGAAAGGTATAGATGAAGAACTTTTGGGTAGGGGGTGTGAAATGATCAAAGGTATAGGTATATATAGGATAGACTGGAGAGGAAAGACTGTAGGACGAACAGTTTATAAGCCTATTGAAGTAAATCCAAGTAAATAATAGCACCCTGAACTAGAGTGGTAATGAAGAAAAAAGGACAGGTGGAAGGAAATGTAGTGATAAGACTTAACAACTGCTTAGTTCTTAAGGGAAAGAGAGGAGCACTCAAAAGACAGGTCTTAATTCTGAGTTATGGGAAGGGTTGTAATGCCATTAGCAGAAATAGAAAAATTAGGAAGAACATCAGATTTGGGGGGAAAAGCAAATGTGAAAAAATTGGTAACTGAAGAAAGCAAAACCATAAAAATAGTATACATCCTTCTTGGAACTATGTAAAAAGAAAACTATGGACAGAAATATAGAAGTGAATAAAACAGAAGATACAGAGAAAAGAAATTAATAAACTTGTGGATATACATTGTATTTTAAAATTCATTTTTAATTGTAAATCCTTATTAATTTATTCTTACTTAGTTTTATTGAAGTCTGGGTTTTTTGTTGTTTAGTTTAAAAGGAGGTGGCCCTTTAGAGCAGAACAGTCTAAGGGGACAAAAACCATGGGGTTCTGGGGACTGCCATATGTTTCCTAGTGCCCAAGGCTCTCATTTTAAACAGACTCTGTTATGTGAAGGGGGAGCAATAGAAAAACAAGTAGCCCTCCTGGGGAGAGGCACCTGGAGACTTCTGGGCTTAAGTTTGTTAGGAGATTATTTTAGTACAGAGACCATTGGAGCAAGTATCCGGAGAGTCTAACCCCAATTCTGCCGCTAATTTGATGTGTGTGACTGGACAGACTACATCACCGAGCTGGGCCTCGGAATTTTTGGTTTTGTTGTTTGTTTATTTTTAATGGGAGCTTAGACCAGATACTAATGTAGCAGGGGTCTGGGGCCTACCACACTGTATGTGTATTACCGTTCTCATGGTCCTGAGTTCTAAAATAACCCAGGCCATATGTTTGGATATTTCCTCAGTGATTGCAAAAATTGCACGTCTCTCTCATTCAGCTAGTTTGTAGACCTCACCATACCCCAGTCTATTAAATGTTACTTATTTAATAAGCTAAAGAAACCTCTTTTCCCATAAATAGTTGTTCATATCTATAAATCAAAACCCTTTATCTATTCAGTTTAAATAAATAATTAAAGTTGCTGGCTATACTATGTCTGAATGGGTTAATATTAGCACAAAGGTGTAAATGATTGTTTACAGTGTGTAAAGATCATGAAGTTACCTTTGACCATTACTACAGCTTGGCTTCTCATTTATACAACATGGTTCTACCATTTAGTTTCCTCCAGATAACAAGCCTCTTCTCAACAATCTTCTTCATCCTCTTGCTCTGTACCTTCTTCTGCCTCTTCACAGATGACAGTTCACAGAATTCTCTTCATAATGTTTCTTCACCATAGAAGAGTTAAGCAGTTAGTTCTCCCAAGGAAAAAGTTTTCCCTCATCTGACTCTGTCTTTTCAGTCTCTCTGTAGAGAGACTCAAACCTCATAGAGTAAAATTGTTACTCTCCAAGCTTCCCTGTATCTTGAAGATACAAGTAGATACAAGTAACAATTTCTGTACCTCTATAGGGGTGTTACACTAACATAAAATTAAGAGGAAATAAAGCTGTCTTTACTGAGTTGTGAAAGAAACATTTTAAAATATCTGGGGGCTCATTAGGTTTTTTGGTAATAGAAAGAGGTATTCTATTATAAATGCTTTCCTTAGGGAGCAGAATATAATTATTAACCCTTGTAATGAAAAGAAGCTTATTCCTGCTTAGTCTTTACACAGAGCTATTTTAACCAAAGAAATAATGCTTGTCCACATTTTCTAGTTTACATATGGATAAATTGAAATTGGTAGCTGAGTTTTGAGTGTGTTATTGTCTGTGTCTTCCTACATAAAAACAAAATTTATGTGTAAGAAAAAGCACTTTAAATTCTCTTTCAGGTAGGTCTGAAAGTTGGGGTCCGGACCAGAGGTTGTAATGGACTGTCTTACACTTTAGAATATACCAAGACTAAAGGAGAGTCTGATGAAGAAGTTGTTCAGGATGGTAAGTCTTTCCTTAAAAATGCATGGCGACTTGATGTGCCCCCAAATCCTACCCTTCACTGCATGAAGCATATGTTATTTCATCTAATGAGCCAGCATTGTTAAGCTTTTTAAATAATAAAAAGTCATTTCACTCATCTGCATTTGTCTGCTTTTCTTAGACAGTTTATAGGAAGCTAAGGCTTCTCCTTGTACCCTCCAACAACCTTTTTTTTTTTTTTTTTTTTTTGGTTGAAGCAATAGCCCCACAACTGTTCAAATGAATGGTGCCAACCTGTGCTTTGGGGCAATTCTTGTGTTCTTTCTTGGCCTCACTTCTAGGCTTCTATCACTAGGAAATGTGTTTTGCTAGCTGGCCAACAACTCAGAAAAGCTCCTTTGAAAGACAAATGAATAATTCTTCACCTTCTAGAAAACTTCCAACTCAAGTGTGGAACGTATGGTATGAAGTACCGTGGATTTAACATAGTTACGTACCTTAGGTGCTGAAATTTGACTCATTTTATTGTTTCTTATATCTGAGGCATGCAAATCTTTTGCCACATACCCTTTTCATGGGTTTTTTGTTTCTTTAGGCTGTAGTGAGTAACAGAAGGTTCTGGGTCTACCCTTAATGAAACCAGTTGTTTTTGTTTTTTTTTTTAGTTCTAAAATTTAATTTGCTTAAAATAACTTTATTTTTGAAACAAAAGGAAGAGATTTCAGAAATAAGATTTATGTTTAAATAATATTTAATCTTTTATAAAAAGAAAAGCAACCATACTTTGGTGTGGTTTTTTTGGTCCAGGTTTTCTACCAAATATCGGTGTCTTCAAGTTAGGCCAGATTTTGTATTTTATCTGTGTAGCTGGCTCATTATAGTTTCCATGATAATTACCAATATCATTAAAATAGCAATATTAGTTAACAGTCTTTGTACATAGCTCAAAATCAAACAGTGGAATAGCCAAGCCTATTATTGAAAAAAAAAAAGGATATGATACTTACTTCTTGGGCAACCTTTACAAATTTATTGCTTACATTTTAAAGTCAGGTGAATGCAATGAAAGGTAAATCAGTGTTTTACATGGAAATAGTGATTTGCTCATATGCAGAACTCCAGCTACCCTACTGTAATTGCTTTTATATATGAGTTGTAATATTGGTACAAGGAAAAAAAATAGGAAACTAACCACTTTGACAGAATTACTAAAACATATACAAAGCTTCCTGTTTAGCTTTGTGGCTTCTGTTTGAAGTTCGCTTGTGCTTTGGTTTGGCAAGCTCTATGAGGATGGTCAGGCACTGTGTAACATATGTTTTGTTTTCCTTAAGGAATTAGAGTGTTCATCGAAAAGAAAGCACAGCTAACACTTTTAGGAACAGAAATGGACTATGTAGAAGACAAATTGTCCAGTGAATTTGTTTTCAATAACCCAAACATCAAAGGAACTTGTGGCTGTGGAGAAAGCTTTAACATTTGAAAACTCAGGACTACTTTGGCATTAAGTACCAAGAATGATCGTGCTCAACCATGTGGCTTTCTAAAGAAATCATGTTTCTTTCAGGTTCTGGGCCTTGCAGTGTATGGCTCCCTTATGAGGAAAATAAAGTTAATGCATTTTGAAAATAAAACCATTGTGTAAAATTCCAGAAAAAGTGGTCTTTGCACCATCTTTTAGGTGACAGATTGAGTTCTCGAAAATTTCTGAGGAGCACTGTTACTATTCTATAAAGAAAAAAACAATCCTTATTCTGAGTTTATACTTCCATTTGTTATTTCTCTTCTAACAAATTTTCATTGTCCTTATCTTATTGATTAGATTCAGTCTTGCATTTCACCTAGTTGTGCACACAGTGGCTATCTGACAGGTATAATTGTGGGATTCATCATTTTTACATTTCAATTCCTGATTTTTGACTCTCAAAATTCAGAGGCAGAAAATCTGACTCCTGGTGGCAGAGGACTTTGGAGATCTCTCACCTAGCCAAATTTGTCAGAGCCTTTTAAAATGTTTATCAAAGCTTTCTTTATCAGGAGGCCTTAACTTGTAACAGTCTTGGTCACTGAGTATAGATAAGAGTTTTTAGGAACACTGTAAAGAATTTCTAGGTGACAGCTCTTTCTAAAAATATATATAGCAGGTCCATAATTTTTAACTCCTTGTTTCTTCCACTCTAGTTGTCTTCCTGAAGCATGAGTCCTAAGCTCAATTAGAATTTAAGGGCTGGATAGGATCGTATATGCCATCTAGTCCAGCGCCCAAAGGCCTGATACGGTGGGGCAGCCTCCCCAGGGTCACGTCCTTGAGATCATGGAACTAGCTAATGGCAAAGCCAGGACCAGACTGAAGTTTCTTAACTCACAGACAGGCTTTCCACTGGGCCACAGTGCCTCGTTAAAGATCCATGTCCCTTATCTCCTCAGAAGTCATACAGATTGTCTGTGTCTATGCTTTTAGGCAGTAGAGGGAAGTGCAGGATCTGTATTTGTCTTGACTGTGAAAAGAAGAAAGTGACTTTTTTAGCTGGTTGACTTGTTAACTGAATTCCTTAGTCCTTCAGTTAAGTGGAGTACTGTTTTCTTTAAGTGACAGAATTTGTAGAGAAAGTTGTTTTAATTGCATTCTTTCTTTACATCTCTACAACCACAGTTCAAAAACTGAAAGAGAGTGAGTAATGGAGCAACCTGAAAATCCTTTTTAAAAAAATTAGTGTGACTACTATAGCTGTTGTGCTCCCCTTCAGTAGAATATGGTTGTCTTTTCTAAAGTTTCAAATTTAATATTTTCTGAATCCTAACTTCTATTGCTGGAAGATTAAAGGAATAGCCTTTTTTAAAATGAACGTAAACTAATACTCTTCCCCACTGTTTTTTCTGACAGTGTTCATTTTATATCCTAGGTCTTGATTCTGCAGGGTTTGACATATTGAATGCTTTATTTTGTGTGATAGTATCTGTGCTTCGTGTTTGAAAGTTAACACTGTCAGAACTGAAGTAGTTTTGAGTTCCTTTAAATACGATTGTCACGTTCATATCCTGCTCACTTGCATCCTGTTCATAGGAACCTGACGCACAACACGCACAAAACTTTAAGAAGTAATATTATGTAAGTGATGGTAACAACTTGTGTAGTAAATATTATTTTGTTGATCCATTTATAATTTGTGCAATATTGTATGTAGAAATCTTTGTTGCCAATAAAATTGTATCCTCTGTATAAGCATGAGATTTTGTTTTTTGACAGAGAACATAAAACAACTGTAGGCTAGTAGCAGTCCTCACTCACAGAAGGACAACCCTCCTCATTTCCTCCCTTATGTCTAGACTCCTGCCGTAGTTTCTGTACCTCCAGGATTGCCTCTTCCCCCTCCCATTCTGTCTTCCAAAGAGCTGCAAATTCAACATTCCTCAGCGTGGCTTTCATCATGTCACTTGCTCAAGATTCTAGCAGTCACAACTGAAACACAACCTCTCCTCCAAAGCCCTCCATCATTTGACAGTCCTCTTCACCAGCCTCATTTCTTGTTGCTCCCTTATTCAGGCCATCCACTCAAACAAGCTGATTTTGGATCTTCCGCACAACCTACCCCTCAGTGCCACTCTTCCTGCCCGGTAATAGTGTTTGTCGTAGCTGACATCAAAGAGTATTTTAAAGTTTGTAGAATGCTTTATATCTATCACTTCTGTTGAGCTTCACGATATCCCAATGAGGTAAGTGCTGTAGGTATCCTCTCCATCATACTAGTGAAACAGCTAAGACTCAAGAGCAGTTAAGAGGCTTGCCCAGAGTCAAACTGCAAGCAAGCATCAGAGGAGGATTTGAACTCAGGTTCTTCAAGTCTAGCACTCTATCCATTACTCCAGAGTGCTGCCTGAAGTGATAGTGGTTTGATCATGTGACTGAAGGTCAGGCAGTTGGACCAGATTACATGATTTCTCAATCCATTTCTACGATCTATGATTCTAAAAGTCTCTTGGGTACCTTGTTCATCAACTTCAAGACTGAGCTTGAAACCCTAATTCCAAGAAGACTTTTTTGATTTTTCCTACCTGCTTGCCCCATTTTAAGTATCTCATCCTATCAATTTATGAGGCCCAAGTAGTTTGTGATCCCAGGTTTTGACACACATTTATATGGATTCAGAAATTCATCCTTCCAAACTTTTAAGGAATGACCACCGTCTTAGTTGGATTTGAACAGAGTTTGTTTAAAGAGCATTTATAAACATTTCCCAAAAAGCATCATTCTTTTCATTAAGTGGTAGAAATTAATCAGTTTTAACTAAATTAGAAATAGAACTCTGGTCCCCTGTATACACTTTGAACTCAATGTGTACAATCAATAATACTTGAGTTTGTTGATTTATTACTGTGGCCAGAATTGTCTATTTCTTGATTATAAATAAACCTCATATTTTGAGGTACATAGTAGGCAGTTTGGAAAATTTTGACTGGCTAATTTTTATTCTGTTTGATATGATCCTTGAAGCAATGAAAATATTGGTGACTTGAACCTCAACCAGAGGAATCACATCAATTCAGTCTGAAATCTCTACCATTTCCCATTATTTTATCAGCATCTCATTCCAAACCTGAGCAACTCAGCCTTGAGGAAGACATCTGATGCTTTGCTACACTGATTCTTTGATATGTTATATGAACCACATGTAGTTATATGAATGCTCCAATTGCTACATATGGTGATGCTCGGAAACTTGCAAATCACTCTAAGCATTAACTTAATTGGTTCAATTAAGCCTGTAATAAATAGGCCTTATTCAACTTAACAGATATTTTTGAAGGCACCTACTGTATGCTAAGGGTGTAGAGTTTGAGAAAACAAAAGAAGCCTTCTGTACGTAATTATTGACATGCTATCTCTGAGTGATTCCATCACGGAAGATGGGATAAATTTTTTGTTTTGTTTTTTTATTTTGTTTTCACATTGATGCTGGGCGATTTCCAGTATTTCCTGTCCAGGAGGAAGCAACCTTTCTTATGGAGTGAGACCTGAGAAACCTGTGAAAACACTAAGCTGCCTAAAAGCCTGGCTGAATTGATATCTGGATTTAGTTTGAAGTGTCACGGGATTCTTCCTGGCGCTGAACCCTTTGTCCTATTTGTAATTTGGTTAAAACTCATTACATTTCTAACACATAACAAAAGGAATGATGTTCTTTGGGAATTATTTATAAATGCTCTTTAAATGAACTGTTCCAATCTGACGAAGACAGTGGTCATCCTTTAAAAGTCTGGAAGGAAGAATTTCCGAATCCATACAAATGTGTGTTGAAACCTGGGGTCACAAACTGCGTGGGCCTCAGAGTTCATGGGGTGAGATGCTTACAATGGGGTAAGTAGAAGTTTCATTTGCTCCTTTCTCTAAAGACCAGAGTATATGTATTTATAGGGCACCCCCAGGCTATAGAAGCACTGAAACATTCAGCCACAGATAATGATACCAACTGATTGTTTTGTGTTGCCAATTCTCATGAGGCTCACATAATAATAATAACTAATACTTATGTAGTGCTTTAGATGTGCAGAGTGATTATCTCATTTAATCTTCGCAACCACCCTGGGAAAGAGATTCTCATTATACAGATGAGGAAATTGAGGCTTAAAAGAGTTGTAAACTCAGTAGTTTAGTCAAAGTTACTACTTCAAAATTTGAAAAGACATATTTCTTTATTCTTTTTTTATTCTGAATATAAACAAACAAACAAGAAGACCATTTCCAGACATCTTATTTTGATGAGGGCAAGAAGAAAGGATTAGAAAAGGGGGTCTTCTAACATTAACTTATGAAATGTTTACTGTGTACAGAGCACTTTCATGCATATGGTTTAATTGATCCTCACAGAAACCCTATGAGGCATATTATCTATATTTTAAGGCCAAAAAAACCCTGATGCTAGAAGAGGCTATAACCAAGCTAGCAAATTCCAGAGGTACGATTCAAATCCAGATCTGACTATGCCACATTATACTACAGTCTCTCAAAAAAAAAAAAAACCAAAAAACCACCTTTTACAATTCAGTTCTAGAATTTCTTAAGCACTTTGTGGGGAATACAAACAAAAAATGAAAATTCCTTCACACCTCCAAACCCCTCCCCTCCCCCTGGCTGATTCAGACCTCTAGAGGCTTAAATTCTACCAAAGAGATGCAACTTGCTCAGATACATTCATGCAAAATAATTTCAGAGAGAGAAAGCACTAACAAAAGTAGTGCTTTCACCTCTAGGAGGGACTGCATTCCAAGTATGGGGAATGGAATGTTGTGGCCAGCAGAGGCGTCCAGCAGGGTTGGCTGCCCACAACACTTCCTGATGTATCCTGAATCAGATTGAAATGGAATTGGGAAATGTTTAACAAAATAAACAGCAAAACATAGATAGCATTATATTTTAAAATTAAGTCACCTTGTGCAGGTTGAAAGGGATCCTTAAGTGCAGATTAGTGGCTCCCTTAGTATTTGAGTTTGATACTACTGGTGTACCAGAAAAGAAGGGAAGGGGAGGAAAGAAGGAAATAGATATTTATGTATCACCAACTATGAACCAGGCACTGTGCCAAGCACTTAACAAATGTCTCAGATCCTCACAACAACCCTTTGTGGTAGGTGCTGTTCTTTTCCTTTTTACAGTTGATGAAACTGAGGCAAACAGGTTAAATGATTTGCCCAAGAACACACAGTTGATAAGTGTTTAAGGCTAGATTTGAACTCAAGACTCCCTGACTCCAGGCCCTGCTCTCTGTCTATTGCATCACCTAAATGCCTAGGGAACAACAAGTAAACGCAAATGCACCACCTCCATGTTAATGAACTCTGAAATTCCCTTTTCTGATTACAATCTCATTCAGTCAGAAACATTGTCTGCTATGTGCCAGGCACTGTGCTAAAAACTAGGGACACAAAAAGTGGCAAAGAATAGTCCCTGTCCTCAAGGAGTTCAAAGCTTAATAGGGGGACACAACAAGCAAATAAATATATATTAACAAGCTAAACATAGGACCAAGTTTAGGAAGAGAAGTCACTTTCTCAAGAGGTTTGTCCTGAAATAGGGAAGAGATATAGGACAGTATCTCCCATAGATAGTTGGACCAAGTGAAGGTTTTTAAGGTTGGAGGTGATAAGGGCTTGTTTGTACATAGCAAGAAAGGAGGGGTTTACTGTAGCAAAGATAAAGGTCATTTTTTTCTCCTGAGACCAATAGTGAAGGAAATAATGGAGGAAAATGTTTAAGTAACGTTGAGATGAGGAAGAGGAGAAAAGGGGGAGCTTTCCCTAAATGATCTCAATTTTTTTTTGTGGTATGAAATGAGGCCCTCATCTGAGAGAATTGGGAAGAAAGGGGTACCATGCGAAGCTTGGGAAGAGATGAGAAGGTTTAGAGCAACCACTATGGGTAGTGAGATAATTAGTCAATTAGGAAGGAATAAAACCATTATCTAGCTTAATGAGGAGCCCAACTGAGATTAGATAATATGTATTTGTAGTGTGCCCATTCAGCATGGTTTTGGCTTTCCTTCCAGCTCCATTTAGCAGCATGTGAACAGAAGCGAAGCATGCAGGTAGTGGGTATATTCCATGGCTAGAGCTTGGCAAAGCATTATCAGCAATTGGAATCAAGGATGGATGATAATGGAAAGGTGAGTTGGTTTACTAAGAGATTGAAATAGGAAAGGGAGGAAATGTAGCCAATTCAGGGATGATGCCTATGAAAGAATTGAAAAATAAGGGGAGTAGAGGCCATGATGAGGACAAAGGGCAGTGTTAGGGTTACAAGGCAGAGGGGAAAATGGAATGATAAAAGATTTTGATTAGACAAAGGAATTTTGGAATTCATGAACATGGAAGTGGAACACTAGTGGGTGATGACAAGGGTTTGACCATCTCTATGTGTAGTTAAAATAGAGTAGAGGAATAAGTCATGAGAATTTAGTAGACTGGGGAACTGGGAAATTAGGATAGTATGTATATTGAAGTTGCCTAGTGTGAAAGCAGGAGACCGGAGAGAAAGACTTGAACCAAGCACTGGACCCATTGAGGAAAGAAGGAAAATGTCCTGAGAGAGCAAGAGATAACAATGACCTGGATTTGGATTGGGTGGTAAATTTGGCTATCATGAATCTCAAAGGAAAAGAAGATGTTTAGGGAAAGTGGCAATGAGGAACAAAAGTGTCTTCTAACTCTCACACCATCACTAGTCAGAGGGTATGAGAGAATGCGTAGTGAGTCCTGGAAAGGGTGGTAAGTAAATCAGTGTAGTTGGAAAGGAGAAATAGCTCAGTGTGAGCTAGAAAATGGAAGGAGTGAGAAAGAAGTGTAAGGTGAAAGGAAATGCTATCCCAAATAAACTAATAATTTACTTTCTGGAACTAGACAAAATAATGATAAAATTCATCTGGTAGAATAAAAAGGGAAGAATTTCAAAGGCAATAATAAAAAATACAGAAATCAAAGAGTGCTAGTGCTACCAGACCTTAAAGTATATATTAAAAAGAAATAATCATTAAAACTGTTTGGAACTGGTGAAAAAAATAGACGTTGATTAGTGAAACACCATATAAGGAAAACCCAGAAGCAATTGAACATAGCAGCGTAGTGTTCCATAAACCCTCTAATGCAAACTACTGAAGCAAGATCTCCTTATTTGACAAGAACTGCTTGGAAACCTGAAAAGTAGCTTGGCAGGAATTCATTTTAGACCAAATTTTATAACATTTGCCGCAATATCTTCCCAATGGATACTCAACTTAAATATAAAAGGTCACATAAAAACAAGAAGAGAATAAAAGAAGGTACCTTTCAAAAATACACCTGGGTCCAAATTTCTAAACAAGCAAGGGTTGGAGTTATTTGAACAAATAAAATAGTTTTGATTACATAAAATTTTAATGCTTTTTAAATGAACAAAATCAATGCAGCAGGAATCAGAAGAGAAGTTGTTGATTTGGGGAAAATCTTCATAGCAAATATTTCAATGGAGAATTGATAAACATATATAAAAACAAGAGCCATTCCCCCAATACATAAATGGACAAAAGGATGTTATCAGGCAGGTATCAAAAGAAAAAATGCAAACTATCAACAAGCATATAAAAGAATTCTCAAAATTATTAGTAATAAGTGCAAATTAAAACAACCTTGTGGTACCATCTCACACCAGTCAGATTGGCAAAAATGTCAAAAGACAAATATGTAAATGTTTGAGGGTCTGTGAGAAGACCAATATACTAATACACTTTGTAGAACTGTGAGGTAATCAACCATTTTGGAAAATAATTTGAAACTATACTTAAAAAATCACAAAAACATTTCTAGCAACATTTTTTTTTTGGTAACAAAAAATGGAAACATTAGGTACTCATTATTTGGGGAGTAGCTGGATAAATTGTGGTATAAGATAAACAATTCAGTGGAACTGAAGACTTGTTTGAATTGATGCAGAGCAAAGTAAGTAGAATCAAGAGAACAATTTAAGAAATTACCACAATAAAAAAGAAAAGAAATTACCACAATAACATAAAGAAAAACAGCCCTTAAAGACGTTAGAACTTTGATCAATGCAATGTCCAACCTTGACTTCGAAAGGCTGATGGTATATAACATGACTCTCTCCTCTTTCAGAGGCAGTGAGGCAATGAACTATAGGTGTAGAATGACACACACTTGTCAGAAGTAACCAATATGTGTTATTTTGCTTGACTATTTTTTTTCTTACTTGAAGGGAGAAGAGTGATTGGGAAGTGACAATGCTCTAAAAAGGAGCATCAAATAAAACATTTTTTAGATAGTTGGGTTTTTTTAGGTGAGAAGTGAAAGATTAATTTCTTCATGGTGACAGAAGAGCTGTGGAGTGCTATGTTATGTCAACCGCATTCTCTTTTATTTTTCCCTCACTGCAATGGAGACAGTACAGAATCAAATAGTACACTTTTGTTATAGAGCCTGATTGGTACATAAGCTAGGATCATATATGCTTAGCTAAATAAAGGCTTATTTGGCATAGATACTTTCTTGTTACAAATGCAGAGTATATTGTTATGTATATATACACATATATACACATGTCCTGTATATACATATACACATGTTTATATATATATAGATATATATATACACACATGTCCTGTATATACACAGGAAGTTGAAGATTGCTTTGTTACATAACCCTTTATGATGATACTCGTTACAGTGGAATTTTAAGTGTCTTGCATTGAGTCAAAAAATATTTACTGGTCATCTACTATGTTTAAATCAGTCATTGCATTAGATGCCAAGCACTATGTCATCATTGTTTAGTAAGTCAATTCTATACTGTTCCGTGAAGGAACAACATGGGGAAAATACACAAGCCTGGGCTAGGTCACTGTTAGTGAATCATCCAAGTTCAAGCAACAAAGTCAATGATTCAAACCCGGCTTTTCATGTATGGCACTAGGTTGTGTTTATGTCATTAGTAAATTACAGTGTTATTATCATCACTTGGGCAGGAATAGAATCCCACATCTTCCCTGCAGCACCTTCCTCACCTTAGTCAAAGCAAAATAGAATCAGGATTTGGAAAGGACCTTAGAGATCATCTAAGGAATATCAATATGTGCCAGGTTAGTTAAACCACTACCACCACTTTGACCATCATCTCCCCTCCTGACCCTGATGGAGATAGCCCAGGACCTTGAATCTAAGAGCCTTGGAAATAGTAGTGCTTCTAGCCCAATGTCCTCAGCCATCGTCCTAAGAAGCAACATCTGTGGAGATGCAGCCAGGCAATTGCTCCTGCAGGGGCTATAGCCACAGCCACTGAAGACAGACAAAAGGAAATTCTTGTTACCAAATTCCTTGACCCTTTCAGATGGTTCCATATCAGAAACTGACATGATTTTTACCAGTGGAAATGATATTAAAGAAAAGGCATTAACATCTGCATTGCTGCTGCGTCCTAAAGATCATGGAACCTTTCCATCTGACTCGTATACTATATACTCTGCTGCCCACCACTCAGTCCTAAAACATAGCTTTTATCTTGTCATTCCTTGGCTTAAAAGTCTTCAGTGAAACCCCCTCTCACTCCCCCTGCCTCCATCACATAGAAGATAAATTCTAGACTCAGCTTCACATTCAAAGGCTTCCACAATCTGGAAAAAGCCCAAGTTACTCATTCAACAGTCAACAAATATTTACTAAATGTTTGCTGTGTAGAAGACTCTGTGCTAGATGCTCAAGAGAATAGATACAAAAATAAATGAAAGTTTGTCCATGACTTTAAAAAGCTTATTTTGTAGTAGTACTAGTACTAGTAATACTAGTACAAATTTATAGAGAGCTTACTGTGTGCTAGGCACTGTCCTAAGTGCTTTACAATTATTGTCTCATTTTATCTTCACAACAACTTTGGGAGGTAGGTGCTATGCCTGGTACGTTTGCCTCTTCCCCCTATTTTCATTTTCAATTTCCTTTTATGTATTATCTTTTCTCATTCCACCCCATCTTCTCCAGCAAATTGCCCCTTCTATCATTCCCACTCTCTAATTTATCTTCAATCTCTCTCTTTCTGCTTTCTCTTTTTCTACTTCCATACCATCTACAGACATGCCCATGTTTCTGCCCATCCTCTAAACTCTCACTTGATCCATTCATCCCCCCTCTAAATATCACCCCATTTTCTCTTGTCTTTTGTGGCTAACCTCCTTGAGAAGGTCATCTCTAATACCATATTTCACTGTATAGTCATTGCCACAACATAATTGTTGCACCCTGTTTTTTCAACCCAAAAATTGGTTTATAACCTTTCATCTGTAAACATCTCATGGTATAATTCTGTTTGTCAAGCCACTTGAAAGGTAAACAGAACAGCAATGTATTCTTCAGTGGCATATGGATACGCATTTGTCTCTACAGCATTGAGAGCCATGAGCCTAGAATTCTCAACATACAAGCATTGTCAGTATTCAATTTTAACTTATATTCCCAAGTATTCCATGCATCCTAATCTTGCACCAAAGACAGTTTAGTAATAAGTGATTTGTAAGTAATACTGGCACAATTTTTAAAAAGCATCACATAGTGGTCACACCCCACATTTTGGCAAAAATTGACATAAAATCTGCAGTGATCATGTAGTGAAATACAGTAGGTGCCTCAGCTTCCTTTCCTTTTACTGTCTTCTTAACTTTCCAAAATATGCTTCTAAGTTCATCATTTAACCAAGACTGCTCTCTCCAAAGTTACTAATGATATCTTAATTGCCAAATAACTTTTTTTCAATCCTCATCCTTTTTCACTTCCCTGAATACTGACACTATTGAACACCCTCTTCTCCTTGATACTCTCTTCTCTCTAGGTCCTCCTCCTACCTATCTGACCACTCCTCAGGCACCTTTACTGAATCTTCATCCAGGTTATGCCCATTTATCATGTGTGTCCCTCAAGGCTCTGTCTTAGACTCTTTACTCTTCTTCCTCTGTATTATTTTACTTGGTGATCTTTTCAGATCCCATAGATTCAATAATTATTTATTTGCTGATTATTCTCAAACCTATCCAGTCCTAATCTTGCTGCTGACTTCCAATTCACATTTCTATGTCTATTGGATGTCTCCACCTGGACATCCTATAGACATCTTAAACTCAACCTGTCCAAAATGAATGTATTATCTTCTCCCCAAAATGCTTCCCCAACTTCCAGACTTCCCAATTACTGTTGATGGCACCACCATCCTCCTAGGCTTGCAATCTAGGTGTCAACCTTCATTCCTTACTGTCTCTCATGCTCAATTTTACCTTTGTAACATCTCTTGTATACACCTCCTTCTTTCCTCTGACACTGCCACCACTCTGGTGTAAGTCCTCTTCACTTTATGTCTGGATCATTGTAATAGCTTTCTGATTGAGAATGTGGCTGAAGAAGGTGCTGTGGACGGCTTACAACTTGGCCAAACATCAAAGACATCAAAGTCATCCACTGCATTCTGAGCCATCACCAGTCATCCTGACTTTTGTCTTACCACTGAACTTTGATGATTCTGGAAGACAGAGTGAGGCTGACAACTTGTGTAACTCTGCCTCACTTAAATTCAATTCATGCACAAGTCAAGAACATCATCCCTTGATGTCATTGGTCCTATTGGAAAAGGAAGGACAAATAACAGCAATATCATTAGTCCCCAATATATCACATATATCCTTCAATGTTCCCATACTAAGCTACTCACAAATACCCCAAACATACCAAAGCCATTCATGCGTTCAGTAATTTTGTTCTCACTGTTCCTTCTGCTTAGACTGCCATCTTGCCTGCCTTCTGTTCATCCTCATCTTACTAATATTTCAAGGCCCAGCCGAAATCCCAACTCTTCCCTTTCTCAGACCACCCCACAACACAGTGATGCCATCCTCCATTCTATGCCAGTTAGTCTATACCATTAATTTGGCATATAATGATAATTTCATATTGCATCATGAATATGTCTTCTAGAAATTTAATGATGAAAGGTCCCATTCCCCCCTACCACCACCACCTCTGTATTCCAAATAGAGCTTAATTCAGGGCTGCTAACACTGCAGGTCTTTGAGAAATATTTGGCAAATGAAGAATCAATTAATTCATTCATTCATTCATCCATCCAGAAAGTAATGATTAATGAAAGATTCCCCCCTTTGACAATTTTTCTTCTTGCTTTAAGTGTATTTATTTCAATAATGTAAAAACTTTTAATTTTATATAATCAAAATTGGTTATTTTATCTTTTACAATTTCCTCAATCCCTTATTTGGTTAAAAATTCTCTCCCTAGTCATAGTTGTGAAAGATACCTCTTTTCATCCTACTCCATGTTATCATACTATGATCTTCTCTGTTTAGGTCATATAGTCATTTGTTGTAGCATATGGCATAACCTGCAGATCTGAAGCTATTTTCTAGGTTTCTCAGTATTTTTTGTCAAACAGGGATGCCTTCCCTGAGTAGTTTCTATTCTTGGGTTTATTGACCACTAGGTTACTGCGTTGGTTTGCTTCCAGATCTCAGTTATCCTGTTGCAATGGTCTCCCTTTTGGGTTTTTTTGGTTTTTTTTTAGCCTGTACCAATTCATGTTGACTGCTACTTTAAAGTATAATCTGATATCAGGTCATGCTAGGTGTCTTTGATTCTTGCATTTTTTCATAGTTTCCCTTGAATTTCTTGACTTCTTATTTGTCCAAATAAGTTTTGCTATTATTTTTTCTAGTTCTATAAAATGAGACTTTGTCAATTTGACTGGAATAATATAAAATCTTTAAATTAATTTAAGCAATATTGTCATTTTACTATATTCATATGATCTAGCTATGAACAATGAATAGCTCTCCAATTATTTGTCTTCCCTTATTTCTATGAGAATGTTTTATTGGTCCAGTCATTCTCAAAAGCATTTTGGAATTATGCTTCAAAAGCAAATAAACTGTGCATACCCTTTGAACCAGAAATACCATTAGTAAGCCTATATCCCAAAGAGGTCAAAGAGAGGGGCAAAGGACCAATATGTACAAAAACATTTATAGTAGCTCTTTTTGCAGTGGTAAAGAATTTGAAACCAACAAGATGCCTGTTATTTGACAAATGGTTTAATAAAGTATAGTATTTGAAAGCTATAGGAAATACTATTACACTATAAGAGATACAGGGAAACCTGTGGACACTTGGATGAACTGATTCAGAGTGAAATGAGTAGAACCAGAACATTTTATATGATAACAACAGTATAAAATGCATAATTTTGAAATACCTAAGAACTCTGATATACCCAGTGATCAAGGATGAACCAGAAGACCAATGAGAAAGAACGTTGCCCACCCGCTGACAGAGAGGTGACGGATTAAATTATACAAAATGAACACATATTTTTGGACGTGACCAATATGGGAATTTGTTTTGCTTGGGAATTAGTGCATGTTTGTTACAACGGTTTTGTTTTTCTTCTTTTTTTTCCTGAGAGTGGAGAGAAGGGAGAGAAAATAAATGCTTGTTTGAAAAAAAAATTGAGTGATTCGAATCTATTAATAAATCAGCATTTATTAAGTACCTACCATGTGCCAGGCATCATGATAGACTCAACATATAAAGACAAGAGGAAAAAAGTCTTATCCTCAAGGAGATTACTTCTATCAGGGAGACAATATATACAGAAATAGGTGTATAAAATAGTCATAAGGCGTAAGGCACAACTACCGCAGTTGCATTTATATAAATCCTGAATGTAATCGCTTAACTCCCAGATATTTTTCGCATTTTGGATAGAATTCAAGTTATTTTGAATTGAATTCTCTTCCCCTTGTGTTTTGTTAGTGACATATAGAAAGGTTAATGATTTTGTGAGCTCATTTTCTGTCCTGTTACTTTACTGATTGTTGCTTTGATGAATTTTTTCATAGTATCACTGAAGTTCTCTAAGCGAAACAACACATTATCTGCAGAGATAATTTTGCCTCTTTGTTGACTGTGCTTATTCTTTCAATATTTTTTTAGCAATAAAAGAATGCTATGTTTGACCTCCTAGATATCAATTACTAAAAAGTGGTACAATAAAATCTATGACTGAAATATAGCTCTGCATGCATATGCCCTGTCCAAAAACAATAAGATAGGCAAAAGCACGGGGTAGCACTGTAATATTTTTCTTTAATTTTTTATTATTATGAATTTGAAACATCTCCTTATATAAATGTGGTTTCTCTAACTACTCGTTCAGGGTCAGACCTGTTACATTTTACCTACCCCTCAGGGTACTCCTGTACTGTTTTCTCTGCCATGAACTTGAACCCCCCCCCCACCAATTATGAGGGATTTTCTCCCATTTTAAGGGCCTAGTGACTAGCACTCCAGTTCCGTTTAACCATTTATCATCACATTAGCTTTTACAAAGAGTAATCTACTTCAAAGATATAGAAAGAATGAATGTGCAAACATTTTTCCTCAACACATCAGGAGTATAATCACTGTATACAACACAAATCTCAGGGGAGGGGAGGGGGATTAGGTTTGCGGTTTAGCTCAAGTCCTACTAGCATTGGTCCCACCAAGTTAAAATCCAAAGCCACGGTGAGCTAGTATCCCTCATCACTCCTTTTTTTGAGGCTTTGATCCTGGACTGTCTGTGACATTGACCTACATTTCTAGACTCTTGGATTCCTGTAAATTGAGCTCCCAGATTGAATCCTCCACTACCTACACCTAAAATTGAAAAGGATGAAGGAAAAGGCCAAAAAATCAGGCCCATTCCTTGGAGCCACATGGTCTAATGGTGAGGGGGAGGAGGGAAAGGAGGTCGTCTTAAGGCTATCATCTTTTTACCTCATGGTCTGAGTGAAGGACTCCTTCCCCTTCATATGGAAAGACATGAAAAACCACTATAGTGCTCAGTCAGACAGTTTTAAATATGTAGACTGGCTATCCAGTCAATGGAAAAAGGCCATTTACACTCACAAGGTAGGCCAATGCACCAGCACAGTCATGAGTGGTCATTGCATTGATTCCAAGCTTTGATTATAACCATCAACTCTCTAACAAGAGGTAAAAAGAACAATTCATCCTTAGCCTGGAATCCTGATTAATCATTTCACGTCTTGTAATTTTTAAGTCTTTCACAAGTTTTAGAGAAACAGCATGATAAACTGGATAGAGAGTCAGCCTTAGGATGAGGAAGCTTTGGTTTCAAATCCTGCCTTTAAAATGTAGTGGTGGTGGGAGGCAGCTAGGTGGTGCAGCCCTGAAATCAGGAGGACCTGAGTTCAAATTTGACCTCAGACTAAACACTTGATGATTACTACCTGTGTGACCCTGAGCAAGTCACTTAACCCCAATTGGCTAGAAATAAATAAATAAATGAATGAATGAATGAATAATAAATAAATAAATAGATAGATAAATAAGATGTACTGGTGGACCTGAGTTCAAATGTGGCCTCAGACACTTGACACTTACTAGCTGTGTGACTCTGGGCAAGTCACTTAACCCTGATTGCCTCACCAAAAAGCAACAAACAAACAAACAAACTAACTAAAATAAAATGTGCTGGTTATGTGACCCCGGCTCACACTTAAGCTCTCATCATTACTGGTAACTCTCTAAGACTATAAATTGCAGAGAAAGTGTATTGTGTTGGTATTGTATTGTGGAGGGAGTTTATCCTTACCCAAGAGATCCTTATACCAATGAAATCATAGTCTAGTCCCTATGACTACACAATTGTTTTCATTTACAATGATGTAGTCATTGTATACATTTTTCCTCCTAGTTTTACTGACTTTACTCTGCATTACTTCAAGTAAATCCTTTCAAATTTCTTTGAATCTGTCCCTTTTGTCATTTTTAACAGTAAAATAATATTCCATTTCATTCATTTATATTGTCTTGCCATTCGTCAATAATGGCCACTCACCTCGTTTACAGGGTTTTTTTTGCTATCACATTAACGCTATGAATTTTTTTTGTGTGTGGTTCTTTTCCCATATTTCCTTGTGTATATGCCTAGTAATGTTATCTTTGGGTCAAAGAGTAAGCAAAATTTCATGGCCTTTTTTTTTAAACATAGTTCCAGGTTACTTTATAGAAGTCTTGTATTCAAGATATAGAGGAAACTAATTCAAATATTTAAGACTAAGAATCATACTACAATAAATAATGATCAAAGAAAATTAAAAGGATGTGTTCAAAGGAAGAACTCCAAGATATCAATAACTATATGAAAAATTGCTCTAAATCACTAATAATATTAGAAATACAAATTGAAACAATTCTGGGCTCCTGCCTCATACCCTTCAGTTTGATAAATATGAAGGGGGAAAAAAGGAAAATGACGATATTCAAAGTACTGCAGGAGGACAGGCACATTTAATACTCTGTTGGTAGTTCTATGAAATGGTCCAGCCACTCTGGAAAGAGATTTAGAATTGTGCTCCAAAAGTCACTGTACCACATATGCCTTTTGACCTGGTGATACCACTAGTAGGTTTATACCCCAAAGAGATTAAAAACAAAAGATAAAAACTCAATTGCCTAAAAATATTTATAGCGTTACTTTTTGTGGTAGAAAATAATAGGAAATGAAATGGGCAGTGACTCTCAACTGGGTAATGGATAAAGAAATTATGGCATATGAATATAATTGCTCCATAAGAAAAGATTCAAAAAAACCTGGGAATATTTGTGTGAACTGATGCAGAGTGAAATGAGTAGAGCTAGTAGAACACTTCATTTAAAAGTAACTGCAACATTGTAAAGAAAACAAATTTGAAGGACTAAAGAAACTGGATCAATTTCATGATCGACCATTGATTACAGAGGACCAGCAATGAAACCTGCTACTTGATTTCTGACAGAGGTGATGGATATGAAATGCAGAATAAGATATACATGTTGGGCTGGTAAATGGACTTTTTTTGTGTATTGTAGGGCTTATTTGACACAAGGGAGGGTTTTACATTTTGTTTTGGGGGGTTGGATTTTTTTTTTAACTTTAGTGGGATAGTATTGGAGGAGTTAGTAGAAAGGAGCAAGTAATAGTGGTGAAACATTACCAAAAAAAATTTCAACAACACAAAAGATATATTCAAAGAGGGACACAAACAAACAAGACAGCTCTGAAACTAACATGTTTCTGTGCTTCCTTTATTACAAGCTATCATATGTAGAATAGATTTGAAAATTCTATACAATCAACTTTTCTTATTTTAAAATTTTAATTAAATTTATTTTTGTTATATTTTAAGTTTTGAACTGTCTCCTTCCTTTCCTTCCTCTCCACCCCCTACTATAGAAGACCACCATTTCACATACACACATGTATGTATATATATATAATATATATATAATATGTATATATGTAAAATCATATTATGCATACTTTTAGTTATCTGTTCTTTCTCTGGAGATAGATAACATCTTCTTTCACAGGACTTTTGTATTGATTTAAATATTTGTAATACTCAGAATAGGTTAGTTGTTCAGTTATTCTTTGATCAATGTTGCTGTTACTATATACATTCTCTTGGTTCTGCTCATTTCACTCTTCATTATTTCATGCAAGTCTTTCCATGTTTTTCTAAAATCAACCTGCTCATCATTTTTACAGCACAGTAGTATTTCATCACAATCATACACAACAACTTGTTTAGCCATTCCCCAATTGATGGGCATCCCCTCAATTTCCAGTTCTTTGCCAGCACAAAGAGAGTTGGTGTAAATATTCTAGAATACATAGGTTTTTTCCTTTTTCCCTGTCATCTTGGGAAACAGACCTATGTTTTTGTTTTTGTTTTTGCATAAGGAAATGTTTATGTTGATTGTTATTTCTTAGGTATATAATAACAAAAAAAAATTTTTTTTAATTTTTAAAACCAAATTCTGTTAAAGAATATTAACTCTTAGAGAGTTATCATTAACACTGAGATCAATTTGTGGCTCCAGAAGCAGAATATTATTACACCTATCCTCCTATACTGCCTCCAACATTCTGTCATTTTCTTTTGCTTTTTTTTCATCTTTGATCATCTGCTTTGTATGAGGGAAAAACCTCAGATTTGTTTAATTTGCATTTTGCTTATTATTTATGATTTGGAGAATTTTTTCATTTGGTTGTTGAAAACTTGTCTTCTTCTGAGAACTAGAAATGGCTCTTGTGCTCATATATTTGTCTTGATTCCCAATACATCTTGGATATCAGGACTTTATGAGAGAAATTTGCTGCAAAGATTTTTTTATCCTGTAATTCTAACTTCATTGCTTTTGTGTGTAAAACAAACTTTTAAATTTTATGCAATCAAAATTATGCACTTTGTCTCCTGTGATCTTCTCTATCCCTTGTTTGGTCAAAAACTCTCTCCATATCCATAGTTACCAAAAAAAAAAATTATTTCTTTCGTGTTTCTTTAATTTGTTTATGTTATGACCTACTATTTCTAGGTCATATATCCATTTGGAGTTAATTGTAGTATATGGTGTGAAATGTTGATCTAAACCTAATTGCTGCCAGATTGCTTTTCAATTTACCCAGAAGTTTTTGTTGAGTAATGACTTCTTACCCTAGTAGATGGAGACCTCTAGTTTATTCCAACACTGTGCTACTATACTGAATTGCTTCTGGGTGTTGGTACATAATCTGTTACTATTAGTGATTTGGCTTTTCCATTTTTTAACCAATATCAAATAGTTTTAAAGATTACTTCTTTGTAATATAATTTAAGATCTTATAATGCTAAGTCCCTTTCCTTTCCACTTTTTAACATTATTTCCCTTAAGATTCTTGACCTATTGTTCTGCTTGACAAATTTCATTATAATTTTGTTTTCTTCCATAAAATAATCCTTTGGTAGTATGATTAGTATAACACTAAATCTAAAAAGAATTTAAGTGATATTATCATTTTTATTATATTGGCAGAGCCAAATTATAAGTAATTAATATCTTCAACTTTTAAAGTCTGTCTTTATTTCTCTAAAGGTGTTTTGAATTTGCATTCATATAATTCCTATGAGTGTTTTCCCAGACATTTTATATATAGATATTTTGAAAGGCATTCTCTTTTTCTTTATCTCCCTGCTGGGTGTTGTTAGTAAAGTATAGAAAAACTGATGGATGTTTGTGAGTTAATTTTATATCCTGAAAAACTGCTAAAATTATTAAGTGAAATTCAGTTAACTAGAGTTTAAGAAAGATCTGTCATCTATAAAAAGTGATCCTTTTGTTTCCTATGTCAACACCTATTCCCTCAAATTAACTTTTTTCCTTATTACTAGGGCAGCTAGGTGGCACAGTGGAGAGAACATCAGGCCTGGAGTCAGGAAGGTGTTGTTATTGTTATCATTGCTGTTGTTCAGTCATGCCTGACATGGGTTTTCCTGGGGTTTTCCTGGCAAAGATACTGGAATGTTTTGCCATTTCCTTCTCCAGTTCATTTTACAGATCAGGAAAGTGAAGCAAGCAGGATTAAGTGATTTGCATAGGGTCACACAAGTAGTAAGTGTCTGATACCAGATTTGAACTTCCTGACTGCAGGCCTGGTGCTCTATCTACTGCATACCCTAGCTTCCCTGAGGCAGGAAGACTTGATTTCAAATCCTGCCTCAGACACTTGATAACTGTGTGACCTTCAGCAAGTCACTTAACCCTGTTTGCCTCGCTTCCTCATCTGTAAAATGAGCTGGAGAAGGAAATGGAAAATCACTCCAGCATCTTTGCCAAGACAACCCCCAAAAAAGGGGGTCACGAAGAATTGGACACGACTGAAAAACAACTAAACAATATCCGAGATCCTAGAACTATATCAAATAATAGAGGTGGCAAATGGACATCTTTGCTTGACCCCTGATTCTTTTTGAAAGGCCTCTATCATTTTTCCAGTAGAGATAATGCTAGGGTTTTTTTTTTGTTGTTTTAAATAATAACATTTATTTATTGTATTGAGAAGAGGTACATTTGTTTCTATAATTTTTAATGTTTTTAACATAAAGAAGTGTTATTTTTTATCAAAAGTTTTTTCTGCATCTATTGATATAATCATGTGATTTTTGTTGTTTTTGCTATTAATCTAGCCTGTTTATAATTTTCCTAATATTGACTCAGCCATGCAATGATGATTTAAATTCAAGTTAGTAGTAATATATAATCTTTTTAATATATTGTTGTAACTTCTTTGCTAATATAATATTAAACATTTTTACATAAAGTATTCATTAGCAATATTAGTCTACAGTATTCTGTCTCTGCTTTATTTCTCCCTGGCTTAGTTATTAGAAGGATATTTGTCTCACAGAAGAAATTTTGCAGGCTTATTTCTTTGCCTATTTTCACAAACAAATTGTGTAGTATTATAATTAATTGCTCTTTGAATATTTAATGGAACCCACTTGTAAATCCATCTGGTCCTGGGATTTTTTTCTTTGAGAATTACTTTATGGATCATTCAATTTCCTTTTTGGAGATTGGGTTATAAATATTTTCTATTTGTTATTCTGCTGATCTGAATATTTTATATTTTTGTAAATATTTATCAGTTTTGCTGACATATAATTAGACAGAATAATTTCCTATAATTTTATTTCCTCTTCATTTATTTTAAATTTTCCTGGTATATTTCTAATGTTTGCTATTTGATTTTTCTCTTTTTATCAGATTAACTAATAGTTTACCTATTCTATTTGACTTTTTAAAATGCCTCCTAATTTTATTTATCAATTCAATGAGTTCTTTTGCTTTCAGTTTCAGTTATCTCTTCTTTGATTTTCAGAATTTGCATTTTTGTGTTTTATTGGAATTCTTTTACCTGTTATTTTTCTAGATTTTTTAAATTGCATGTCCAGTTCATTGATCTGTTTTTAAATTCTTCTTTTGTTGATGAAAGTGTTTACAGATGAAAATTTTACCCTAGGAAATGTTCTAACTGACTCCTAAAAGTTTTGGTACATTGTCTCATTGTTATCATTTTCTGTGTCGAAATTATTTGTTATTCCTATGATTTGTTTTTTGACCCACATATTCTCTAGGATTAAATTATTAAGTCTCTATTTGAATTTGAATCCTTTTCTCAAAGGCCCATAATAAATTTTGTTGTTCTTTGGTCAACAAAGGTCAATTTTTTTGGTCAATAAAGGATGTGTTTAATAGTTCTGTTTTTCTGCATTTCCTTATGAGTTTTTTATGCCCTAACATACAGTCAACTTTTGTAAAGTTCTCTACTCAGTAGAGAAATATGTGTGTAAATATGTATTTACATATTCTTTTATATTTCTATTCAGTTATGACCTAAAGTTCAGGTTTGGTTTGTTTGCATAAGATTCTCTTCACTAGTGGAAAAAACGATTACTCAATTTTCCATGCCTGTGTGAGGAACAAAGTTGGTGAGAACTTGGGAGAAAAGATGATTCTTTCGGTTCCAAGGATATGGGAAATCACCAGGAAACTGACAAATGATCTTGTCTAGGCTTATTCATTCATTCATTTGTTTGTTTGTTTGTTTCTTTGTTTAATTATCTATCTATCTATCTATCTATCTATCTATCTATCTATCTATCTATTTATTTATTTTTGGTGAGGCCATCAGGGTTAAGTGACTTGCCCAGGGTCACATAGCTAGTAAGTGTTAAGTGTTTGAGGCTGTATTTGAACTCAGGTCTTCCTAACTCCAAAGCCAGAGCTCTATTCACTGTGTCACCTAGCTGCCACTTAGCTGCCCCTTTCCCCCCTACCCTCCCCTGCCTCTGTTCTTGTCTAAGTTTAAAAGTAGTAGATGGGCTTTTGACTTCATTCTTTTTTTCTGCAGTCTATTGGAATGTCTGTGTGGGTTCTCCTAGCTCAACTCTGATTTCTTTTGTATGACCTTAAGTGTACCTATATATATCAACATATTATCTATATTCATGTAAGCAACTACTTTTGAGCATCACAGGGCTCATTCAGCAATACTTTCCCTGTTTTTATTTCCTTTTAGCTTTTAACCTTTTTTAAATAAGGAGAGAGTTATTTTTAAAATAGCAAAATGTGGTCAGAGCACTATGTTTCAAGATAGTCTTTTAGCTCTCTGATATTTAAGGATCAAAGGATTCTTGTTTAATTATTAATAAAAGCTCCATGAGGGTTATTAATGATGATTCCACTATAGATGTGTTGAAAATGTCTCATTAAATCAAAGGTTTGATTAGACATTAAAAACAAAAAGTAAAGATTCAGTTCAATAGTAAAGCTAACCCAAATTTGTGATTATCTCCAGCCAATGAATTGTTCTGTTTGTATCCTCCCCAGTGGGATTTTACATTTCTGAACTGAGTGAAAGGACTTTGACATACACAAATGATTTTTTAAAATAAACTTAATCATAACAAAAAAAAATCCTGAGAACAAACTGCATACTCATTGATAGGGGAATACATTAACAAACTGTGGTCTGGCCCCCTTTATCCAAGGAGGGAAAGTGGAGCTGAGGTGGATATCCAGAGGATGAAAAGGGAAATTATTGGTGTATTCTGATCCAAAGACACTAGGGGCAGTGCCTGCTTCAGAAAAAGACAGTTCCCTTCTCCTTTTGAACTGAAGGAAGGGAAGAATTGAAATTTCATAAAAGATGAGAAGTGTGCAGACACACTAAGGAATGGTCAAGGGCTCAGAGACTGAAATAGAGAGATCAGATAGTATGTGAAGGCAAGGGAGCTACCACTGGCCTCTGCAACTGCTTTCTTGCCCAAAAGGCTTCAACCATGCTGAAGTCGGCTCCACATCAAGTGGCATCAGCCTCTGAAGAATGGAAGATCCCTCTATGGCACATAAGGAAGAGAGGATGGGAGAGGGGCAGAGCTACTGTTATTGCTGTTGCTTCTGCCCTGGTTTGCTGAGTGATACTCCTTTTCTCCTCTCTTCCCTCTACCTCCTAGGAGAGCCTTTATCCCTTCCAAAGCTTACTTCTATTTCTTTAAAGTCTATGTTTCATTTCTGTCTATCTGGTCTCTAAAAGTGTATGTTAAGACAAAGCTGGTTAACTCAATGAATTACTGATCTGTATGTATTTTATTTCACAGAATCATAGATTTAGAGCTAGAAAGGATCTTATTGATAATCAAGTCCAGTCCCCTCATTTTACAGATGAGGGAATGGAGACATAGAGTGTGATTTATTCAGAGTTCACAACTAGTAAGTACCTGAGGTAGGATTTTAACCCAGGTTTTTTTTTTTTCTCTCAAGGGAGGGGAAGAAGAGGAGAGGAGAGGAAAGAGGGAAAAAAGAGATTTTGTTTTCTAATTTGCTAAACATTTTCATCCACTGGGGGCTTAGGACAAAACATACATTTTCATTGATACCTCTTTTTAAAGCCTCCCCAAATCAAGGAAAAGATTAGATGAATCTGAACAGTCCTAGATACAAATGAATCAGAAGTATTCTGGGAGGAGGAGGTTTGGTAAACAGGGAACTGAGTCACTTCCCTTAGAAGCAGTGGTCTCAACTTTCTGCCCCATTGTTCTCTTCAGAAGTAGGTTCAAAGGGCCTATTTTCCTTCCTTGAGAGGCAGAGTAGAGGGGATTTACTAAGGGAAAAGTTGTGGGGTTGACAGTAGAGAGAAGTTGAGAAGGAATGGCTTTACCCACATAAAGAAGAGGAGTCAGAGAGGAGTAGCTAGGGCTCTCCTTCAGTCAAACTCCATATCAGTGACTACCTGTGGTTTATGGAATTATGAGTATATTATTACACCATAAGTAGTAATAATCTGACTATAGCGGCACCTGTTGTAATCCCTGCTATTAGGGAGGCTGAAGTTGATGAATAGATTGAGTTTGGGAGTTCCATAGGAGCTCTTGACATCTTAGAAGTAATAGGGAGCCACTGAACTTGATTGAGCTGGGGTGGGTGTGCGGTTGTAGTGGAGTGGTGACCAAGATCAGACTTACGCTTTAAGAAGATTAGTTTGATAGCTGAGTGGAAAATGGACTGAAGTGGGGAGAGACTTGAGGCAGGTAGATCAACCCAAAGGCTACTTCAATAGCCTAGGCATGAGGTGATAAGGGCCTTCACCAGTGTGGTGACAGTGTCAGAAGAGAGAAGGGGACAGAGCATTGGACATGAAATCAGAAAGTCCTGAGTTCAAGTCCAGCCTTAGATGCTTACTAGCTATTAAATGCTTGTTCACTGACTGACAGTAATAGGGAAGTTCCGAAGAGGGGAATGTTTGGGATATATTGAGTTTAAGATGTCAACGGGACAACCAGTTCTAGATGTCCAGTAGACAGAGATGCAAGACTGGAGGTGAGAAGAGAGATAAGGGCTAGATAAATAGGTCTGAAAATCATCTGCGTAAAGATTATGCTTTTATCCATAGGAGCTGATGCAAACACCAAGGGAAAATACAGACAGGGAGAAGAGAAGAGGGTCCACAACAGAGACTTGGGTGATGGTGGTAAAGAGTGATTCTCCCTGACCCATGATAAAGATTGGTGGCTGAACAGGAAGGGTCATCATTTTTGCTGTAGCCTTGATGTTCCTGGAGCTATTCCTGCTCGTGGTTAATTCTTTACAACAAGAGATCTGCAGTGAACTGCAAACCCACCATATGGACATGATGTTTTAGATCCAGGACTTGTCCTTTCCAAAAGTGTGTGGGGGAGGGGGGAGATAAAAGCATGGAATTTATGGTTTTAGTTTTTCAATGTTCAGTTATCCTTCAGGAAGCTGTTACATTGTTTGTTTTGTTTTTAATATGTTTCTATTTAAATTTTCTTTTCCTACTTTTGTACCACCTATGTTATCATGCTTTTACATTGTTTGTTTTGTTTTTACTATGTTTCCATTATAGTTTTCTTCTGTTGCTTTTAGTTCTGCCTATGTTGCACTTCTTGAATCCTCAAGGTCAGAACTGACAAACAACCGATCATTTAAAGTCATTTAAATGGTGGAAGGTCTCCTAGAATACCTTAAAGACCTTTCCATCAAAGGGTAGAGTGTGCTGGCAGTAATATCATAACCCCTACCCCCATGAAAGTTAGGTTAATGTTTCTTTAAAAGGTATTGAAATCATCCTAAAGACATGATTGCTCAAGAGATTAAAGGCCCAGGCTGTTTCATTATTGGGGGGAAGCAGGACCTCAAACTCTTGATGGAGGCTTAACCCAAATACCCACCAAATACCAGTTCCACACTGGACATACATAATGATTAGCTAAAAAAAAAAACCCACTTATCCAATTTGATAGCAAAACAGAAATCAGAGAAAGAATACGTAATAGAGTGTGTGTGTGTGTGTGTGTGTGTGTGTGTGTATGTGTGTAACAATACAGAATGAAGGAACTCTCCCATTGGGAGCAAGGTAACAGCTCAACCAAGAGAGGAGAATCCCAGATCTCACCCAAGGGGAAGTTCCTTGAAGTCTCTAGAGCACCAGGCTGGGAAAAGGGACATGATGGAGGCTGCCAGATTCTCTCACATCTTCCCAGAGTCTTTTCCTTCAGCATCCTGAAGTGGAGCTGGCCTTATCCATCTTCTTTCTCAAAGCAAGAGGCCAAAAGTGCCCGAAGCAACTCAAAGCTTGACCATAACTTGAAGACTAAAGAGCTCTCCTTTCTCCCACCCTTGCCAATTTCACCCCATCCCCCACATAGGAGCAGGATCTGATCTTCATCAATGAGGAAAGAGTCCCCTACCAATGGGCTTTGTGACTAAGGCTACACCAGCATTTGTCGGGAAGCAACTAGCTCTTCTTCTTCTTCTTCTTCTTCTTCTTCTTCTTCTTCTTCTTCTTCTTCTTCTTCTTCTTCTTCT
>NW_020954585.1:21266694-21297412 GCF_900497805.2 Vombatus ursinus
CTTCTTCTTCTTCTTCTTCTTCTTCTTCTTCTTCTTCTTCTTCTTCTCCTCCTCCTTCTTCTTCTTCTTCTTCTTTTTGGCAGTTGGGGTTAAGTGTCTTGCCCAGGGTCACACAGCTAGTAAGTGTCAGGTGTTTGGTCTGTGGCCAGATTTGAACTCAGATCTTCCTGATTTCAGGGCTGGTGCTCTATCCACTGCACCATCTAAGTGCCCCTAAAGCTCTTCTTTTTAAAAAAAATATTATTTTCAGGGGTAGCTAGGTGGACTTACTAGCTGTGTGACCCTGGGCGAATCACTTAATCCCAACTGCCTTAAAAAATATTATTTTCAGTTTCAAATTTTCTCCCTCTCTCAGTCCTCTCCCCCACCCATTGAGAAGGGAAGAAATACAATACCCACCATTCGTATGAGGTTATTTAAAACATATTTCCAAAGTAGCCATGTTATTTTAAAAAAGCGAGAAAAATAAAGTGAAAAAAATATGCTTAGATCATCACTCAGAGTTCATCAGTTCTCTCTCTAGAGGTGGATAGCATTTTCATCCCAAGTCCTTTGGAACTGTTGTGAATCATTGTATTGATGAGAGTCGCTAAGTCTTTCACAGTTGATTATCTTTACAATATTGCTGTTACTGTATACAGTGTTCTCCCAGTTCTACTCACTTCACTTTGCATCAGCTCATATAAGTGTTTCCAGATTTTTCTGAAACTATCTCCACACAATAGTATTCCATCACAATCATATGCCACAACTTATTCAGCCATCTACAACTGATGGGCATCTCTCAGTTTCCAATTCTTTGCTGCTACAAAAAGAGCTGCTGTAGTATTTTTTTTTTTTTGCAATACAGATCCTTTTCCTCTAATCTCTTTGGGGTACAGACCTAGTAACAGTATTTCTAAGTCAAAGGGCATGCACAGTTTTATAGCTCTTTGGGCATAGCTCCAATTTGTTTCCCAGAATGGCTGGACAGCAACAGTGCAATAGTATAGCTATTTTTCCATATCCCCTTATGCATTTGTCATTTTCCTTTTCTGTCATGTTAACCAGTTTGAGGAAATCACTCTGTTCTTCAGAGAGATCAGGGAAAGTGTTGTGTATTCTGGTTTCCCCTCCCCATCAAAAACAGAGTTATTTCCTTAGACTTATAAATGTTTGAGATGTAGTAAATCAATATAATTCTAGCCCAATACTCCTCCCCACACTACCCTGCTTGGAGATAGAAAGGAAAGGAGCAAGGACTTAGCCCACAGCCCTCTTTCCTGTTCACCTCAAAGACAGAAATCTCAGTCTTCCTTGCAGAGGGGTAGGCCAGATTCCAGATCAGATATCTGTCAATGCCACAAATAAGACAGTCATCTTTATATATTTAGATAGCAACTATGATATACATATATGTGTATTTATACATATACATATATGTATGTGTATATGTGTGTATATATGTCTTATATATACATATATCTTACAAATGCAATAACCAACTTGTATCTGGAGAATCATCTCTGCTTAGAAGTGACGGACTACAAGTACAAAATGTTGCATAAGCTATCAGATGTGGTTGCTGATACACTTTGTTTTGGTTAATTTGGTTTCATTGTTAAAAGAAAAGGTTCTAGAGAGGATAGTTTCTTTGGAAGTGATAAGGGTATAAAAACCAAAAAAGCATCAATAAAACATCTAAAATATAATAAACCTAATTAACATATATTTGACTCACATTTTCATCATCATCACCAAGGGTCCATTAAGGACATAATTATAATCAGGAATTAGTCTATGGGGAAGTGTTAGAGTATAAACAGGACTTACTAAATAAGGAGTCAAATACTCTGATTTTAGTGTTATCTCCTCCACTGACCAGCTCAATATAACCTTGGGGAAGTTACTTCCCCTTTCTGGCTATTTGTTTCTTTATTTCTAAAATGAAGCCATTGTGCTAGATGATCTCTCAGTTTTTCCCCAGGTCTAACATCGTATGTGTCTATCTATGAATAGCAATAGCCTATATTTATATATCATAACATGATTCACAAACTGCTTTTCTCAGAATAATCCTGAAAATTGAGTAGTGTATGATTATCTCCTTCTTAGAGATGAAGAACTCTTTGACTAACTTATATTGCAATGTATTAGAGCTACAGATCTATGATTCTATGATCACTATTGTATCACACCTCTGTGCTAGACTTGTGATCTGTTTCCCAAACTCATCATCTACTTCTTCTTTCTGTCCAGATGGTTTATTGCGTACTCCAATGATATAATCACTTCTATTTCTCCCTCCATTGATCTTTACCCAAATGTTCTCCACCATGCCTCTACTTTCAGTTCCTGGGGTTTATCACATGAATATGCTCTTTTAATAAAAAAAAAAAAATGCTACTCCACCCTAGTGTTAGTGATACCTATGAGGTAAATTTTGCTTCTTTGTGTTAGGACCTGTAGTTCCTCTGTTTTTTGCCTTAAATTTCAGGCATCTGTTGTTTGAACATTTGTGGTTATAGGTACTGCTGAGTCTTTTCTTGGATTTAGTTTCCTGTGAATTTATGGGTGTCTCAACTTCTATTCTTCATGCATTGTAGCTATTCTCTATGATATCTAATTTGGTGGTTATACACAAGTTTCTTACTCCTTTTAAAAATTTAAGTTTAAGTTTAAATCCCTTTTATTTAGATTTGCAAGATATCCAGCAAATATGTTCTTAACCAGACATTGTTAAGTATATTCTATCCCTGGCCAAGAGTCTCTCATCCCTTTATTTTAATCTATAGTCCAGAAATTCAAATATCATTCTCACACATTGCCTTCTTAGCCAGCTGTTCTCTTCCAAAGTCAAATTTTCTCTTCTATGTTCCCTGCCTTGAGTGAAAAGCAGTGAGAAAAACACAGCCTGTCCCTCTAAGGTCATCAGTTGTTTGCCTAAGCCTTCATAATCTTTGGCAATGCTTTTGATGTTTCTTCTGCCAGTATCATTTATGTCTATATGAATCACCAGAAGTGGGTAGTAGTCTATTTTGATAATGTCTAGGTATATTTTTTAGTATATCTTGGATATGTTCCCTGAGGAGACGATAAACCTCTCAATTGTTGTAATAAGGTCAATCAATGCAGGTACCTTAGTAGCTGTGAGCAAAGAATTAGCAGCCATCACTATTCTTTGCTTCCTCTGACCCCTACTGAGTGATCTCTCATCTGCCACTCTTTGGCTCTATTAAATCATTCCTTAGAGGAGAAGCAGCTGCTGCCCCCTCAGAGCATCCAACTTTCTCCTATTCAGGAAGAGCTTCAGATTTGTCTTTGGGCTTTTTTTAGCTCTAAGTGTACATGTGTCCTTTTCCTTTCCTGATTCTGTGTGACATTCTTCCATGCTCCAGTCTCCTCCTGAGGGTCAAATTTCCTCCCCTCCATTTTAGATCCTTTAAAAAAACCATAATGAAGCCTGTTCCTTGGGTTAAGACCTCTAGTTGCTCCTGTTTGGTGCCTTAAATTGAAGGCATTTGTGAATGGACATTTGAGGCTGTAGATACCGTTGAGCTTTTCTTAGATTTGTTTCCTGTGAACTTACTTAAAACAAATACTTTGTTGTCCTTTATAACTAGAACAGGAAGTCAGAATTTTCCATTCTTTTCACCTTCCCACTTAGGAGTGAAATCAGCCTACAGTGGGAACATAGATAGCAGTAACTTGGCTGTAATAAAAATACAAATAATGCATATTTCCTGCCTTGAGTAAAAAGCAGTGAGAAAAATAGCCTGTCCCTCTAAGGTCATCAGTTGTTTGCCTAAGCCTTCATAACTTTTGGTAATACTTTTGATGTTCCTTCTGGCAGTATCATTTATGCCCATGTGAATCACCAGAAGTGGGTAGTAGTCTATATTGATAAACTCTTGGTATGTTCTTTAGTACATCTTATAGGATTAAACTTTCTTGCAAGGTAAGCTATTTTTGGTTGAAATAATTTATTTTTTGCCTTTTGGAATATCATATTCTAAGATTTTCTCTCCTATATAATAGTTTTGCCAAGTCCAATATGATCTTGACTGTGGCTCCTTGGTATTTGAAATCTTTCATTTTAGATTTTTGCAGAACTTTTTTGACATAGAAGTTCTGGGTTTTGGCTATGATGTCTAGGTGTTTTCAATTTTAAGGTTCAGTCAAGAGGTAAAAGACCAATAGATTCTATGTATTTTCACTTTTCCTTCTTGTTCTAATAAATTTAGACTGCTTTTTAAATGATTTCTTGAAACATAGAATCCATGTTCTTTGTTTGATTATGGTTTTCAGGGAGTTAAATGATTATTAAATTACCTCTCAACCTATTTTCCAGGTCAGTTGTTTTCGGTTTGTATTTATATATATATATATATATAATATTTCTACCTTACATTTTTCTTTTATCTTTTGGTTTTCTCTTAATGTTTCTTGTTGTGTCCTATAATAGTTGAGCTCTATTTACTCAATTCTAATTTTCAAGGAGACTACTACTTGGGTAGTTTTCTGTCTTCTTTTCTACATGAATTATTCCTCTTAATATTTTTTCCACCAGAATTTTTATTTCACTAATAATTTCATATTTTATCTTTTTTTTCCTCCTGACCACTCTTGGAGTCTTTTTGGTCAATCCATTCTTTTTTCCAAAGTTCTACTAGTATTTGTTGTGGAGTGACTCTTTTTTCGGATTTATTCTCTTGGGCTTCTCTTAACCCAAATGATTTTTTTCATTGTATTTATTTTTTTCTTTTGTTTTCTCATATCTTCAGCTTCAATATGGTTTGGGACTTTGTGTTAGGGCCACACTCCATCACTCTACACTCTTGGATGGTGTGGATAGGTCCTGTCTTCTTCATAACTTGGTTGCCACTATTACTGAAGTTCTGGTTGGAATGATAGGAATCAGACCATGCCCTCACCTATATTCCTGGCTCTTGCCTTCTCACTTGTTGTACTAATATAGATGTTGACTTTAGCCCTTCTTTGTATCCTTCTTTATATCCCTAACCAGGAATTGGTTGTATCCCCTACTGTCACCCTGAACATTGGAGGTTTGAGATTGTACTGGTCTTAGCTTCTTCCAATCACCCCACAGTGAGAGTAAACAGCTGTTCAACTGACCATGTCTCCTTCTGTGGCTCCAAGTGTTTTGAGGCATATGTGATCCCAACCAGTCTCCTAGGCAGTGACCTATAAGGACTGGCTATTTCCTTACCCTCTTCTGATAGTTTAGTTCCTGGCTTTGACTTCCCTTGCTTCATCCATGCTCATGATTATGATTCAGGTTCTGTGATATTAGGCTGAGTTTAAACTCCCACCTGGTAAGTCTCAGAGTGTTTGCAGACTTTAGGACTTCTACTGAATCTCATGCTATCTTCTGCCTACCTTGTCCTGACCCCTCTCCAAGTATCTATGGTTTCTAAAGAGGTTTTTGTTTTGTTTTGTTTTTGTTTTTGTTTTTCATTGTTCTAGACTGCATAGAGGAACTTACTGCTGTTTCTCTTTAGTCTTCTTGATTAAATATCTTTCTGGTGCCCTTTTAGAGATTTGCTGGACTATGGGGAAGCTGGGCTTCTCTATGAACTTTCACTATCTAAATTTGGACCACCCACCGCAGCAACTAGAATTAGAGATCCCTTAGTTCAATGAATTTTAAAATGCAAATGTCTCTATAAATAACTTATGTAATAAGACTGGGTCCTCACCAGGGAGGGAAAGAGGAAACCCAGGTGTAAGCATTTCACATACAAAAAGAAAAAATATTGAAGAGGATTCTGGGAAGATGGCAGAGTAGGACAGAAAACTTTTGGCTCTCCAAATTTCCTCCACAGAAAAAGACAGAACATTGCCACAGAGGGAATGCAGAGCAGCAGAAATAAACAAAAGTCAGGGTAAGCAGTTGTTCTCTTAAGACAGGGGTGGGAACCTTCCTCCTCAAGGCCACATGTGGCCCTTTGACTGAATCTAAACTTCACAGAACAAATCCCCCTAATAAAAGGTTTTGTTCTGTAAAACTTGGACTCAAACAAAGGGCTGCACTTGAGGACTTAGAGGGCCACACATGGCCTCAAGGCTGCGAGTTCCCCATCAGTCCTAAGACAACCTAAGAAGACCTCTGGAAAGACCAGACCTCTGGAGGCAGAGGTTCAGCCTGAGTGAAGCACAAACACCTCCAGTCTCTAAGGAATCAACAACAAGTCCTGGGGGCAGCTGGGGTTTGGAGACAGCCTCCTTAGAAACTTTCATCTCTTTGACAGTGTGGGGGTCTGAAGACTGAGTAGGAGAATATTGGAGGACTTTCCACTGTCAAAGGATGCCAAGCCCAGCTTTGCTAACCAGACACGTCCTGGGCTGGGCTGCTGCTGCTGGGGACAAGGAGCCTGTTAGCACACACTGATGAATGCATTAACAGAAAGGCAGGGATCCTGCTGGTTGTGGACCCTTGCTGGAGAGCAGAGTCCTTGGTTTTAGTCCCAGGACAGAGAGGACAGCTGTAGTTTGCAGCCACAGGAGAGACCACTGGGAGCAAGATCATTTGTGGGACAGTGTGACTGGGGCTCTAGCCATGACTTAGGAGTGGAGAGGAGAGCTCAAGGTTGAGCCCCAGGACAGACCTCAGAAAATAACAGTAAGAAGGACCTGAAGGTTGAAGCATCATTCCTCATATCCCAGGAGTAGAACTTGATTACACTAATGGCTGCTTAAATGAATGAATGGATGGATAAGGATGGATGAATAAATAAAGAGTAAGGAAAGGAGAAAGAACCCAACACAGATAGATACTATGGGGATAGAGAAGATCTGGGTTGATACTCAGAAGAAGATAATGGGGTAGGGAAAAAGTCATTCCTTTTTCAATGAGAAACATCAAATGATCCCAAGCACAAAAAGAGCTCTTGGAAAAACTTAAAAAGGACTTTAAAAATCAAATAAGAGAGGTTGAGGAAAAATTAGGAAAAAAAAATAAGAGCAATCCAAGAAAATTATGAAAAGAAAGTCAATGAACTTGAAATAGAGAATCAAAGTTTAAGGAAGAAAATAATTCCTTGAAAACTAGATTTGGGCAAGGGGAAGCTAATGACATTCTAAGACACCAAGAAATAATAAAACAAAATCAAAGGAATGAAAAAAATAGAAGAGAATGTGAAACATTTCATCAGAAGAACAACTGATCTGGAGAACAGATTGAGGAGAAATTATATAAGAATAGATGAACTACCTGAAAATTATGATAAAAAAGAATCTTAATACAATATTACAAGAAATTATCAAGGAAAATTGCCCCGAAGTTCTAAAACAAGAAGGCAAAGCAGAAATAGGAAGAAAAACAAAAACAAAAACACCAATCAACACCTTGAAAGAGATCTTAGGAGAAAAACTTACAGGAATATCATGGCCAAATTTCAAAGCTCCCAGGTAAAGGAGAAAATATTAGAAGCAACAAGAAAAAAGCAATTTAAATATTCTGGAGCTGCAATAAGGATTACACAAGACCTAGCAGATAGTACATTGAAGGACTATAGATCTTGGAATACTATATTTCATAGAGCAAAAGAGCTGGGATTACAGCCAAGGGTAACTTACCCAACAAAGTTAAGTATAATTCTGAATGGAAAAAAAACAGACATTTAACTAACTGAAAGACTTTCAGGTATTTGTGACAAAAACAGCAGAACTTAAGGGAAAATTCAACATATAACATCCAGGAGAAATATAAGGTAAACATTAAGGACCAACTATAAGGGACTCAATAAAGTCAAATTGTTTAGTTTTTATATGTGAAAATATTATTAGTTCTTTTATGACTGTCATTTTTATTTGGGTCATTTGAAAGAAAGGTTGGGCTGAGCTGAGTATGATGGAGTGATTCTAAAAAAAACTGTGTAGGGAGAGATAAAAAGGACAATTATCTCATACAAATGAGGCATAAAAGAAAAAACTGATACACAAGAAGCTAGTGGGGAGGGGCAGGTAGTACTGAAACCTTATTCTCATTGAGAATGGATTAAAGAGGGAACAACATATATGTCTCGAGGATATAAAAGTCTTTTAAATTCAGAAAGAAATAAGAGGGTAAGGGTGGGGGAAGAGGATAAGGGAAAGACTCTTGGAGGAGTGGGTAGGTTAAGGAATAGGGGGACAAGGTAGAAGTAAAGCAGAGGAGTGAGGAGGGACATGAATAGGTTGAGAAGGATAGTGAGGAAAAATAGGAAGGAAGAAAATATACAAGTAATTATAGATTAGAATGTGAATGGGATGAATTTACCCATAAAATGGAAACTGATGGCAGATTAAAAATTTGAATTCAACAATAGGTTGCTTTCAGGAAATGCTATAAAAATGAGAGATATACACAAAGATAAAATAAAGGTCAGGAGTAGAATTTATTATGTAAAAAAAGCAAGGGTAGTAATCATAATCTCAGACAAAGTTAAAGCTAAAATAGATTTAATCAAAAGAGAAAAACAGGGAAACTACACTATGTGTCAGCAATATTATTTAATATTGTTTTAGACCATTTAAAATAACTTGATAGTATAAAATACCTGGGAGTATACCAGGTAAAACAGACACAAGAATTATATGAACATAAACATAAAATACTTTTTATACAAATAAAGTCATGATGGGGTGCTTGAGTACTTGTACTTGGACCCCACCTCCAACATCATATTTCTCTCTAGCCTCAAAACACTATTCCTGACAGTTTCCCTTCAGCCCAAAGACCCTATCTCTGGCAACAACTCATGAGTGAGCCCAGTGAGGAAACTATCTCTTCCTGTTAAAAGAAGAAGCTGACCTCTGTAGAATTTCCCTTGTACTATCTTGTATCAATAGAACTATCATGTACTAATTCCCAGTTACTGTATACAATCCAGAAGTCAGGCTATAGATGTCAACTCCTGAAGCTATCTTGTTTCAGACATAACAGACCAAAAACACACCCCGAAGGAATCCCCCTCCCGCAGTTCTCAGTAGTGAATGACATAGTGGTATGTTATCACCTAATTAGCATGCTTCCCACATAATCCACTGCTTTTCCTATATAAACTTTAGCATTATTCCTGTTAGGTTGCAAGTTCCCCTAAGGAGCTCTGACCACCATGGCAGAATTCCTTAAGGACCTCTGCCTGCTGTACAGCATAACAATAAATCTTTGCCACCTTGACTCAAAGAATGCTTGAGTTTGTGAATTCATTCCAGATGACCCCATACTATACTTTGGTTCTTGAGGGGTCTCAATCTCTCAGACCCACTGTCAGACCATAAATAATTGAAGTAATATTTATTGTTCATGGATAGGTAAAGCCAAGATAATAAAAAAAGACAATTTTACCTAAATAATCTATTTATGTAATGTCATCCCAATTAAGTTACTAAAAATTAACTTACTGAGTTAGAAAAAAATAGTAATAAAGTTCATTTGGAAGAACAAAAGGTCAGGAACTTGAAAGAAAGCGGGGGGGGGGAAATGTAAAGGAAGCAGATTCAGTAGTATCAGATCTTAAACCATATTATAAGGTGAGAGCATTGTTGAAGTGTAAGATTAATAATTTTGATTATTTTAAATTAAAATTTTCTTGCATAAATAAAACATATGCAGCCAAGAATAGAAGGAATACAGAAAATTGGGAGAAAACTTTCATAGATAATCTCTCAGATAGAATGTGATTGGGTTGGAACATTGCTGTGGTGTAGGAAATGAGGAGTTGGTTGATTTAGAAAATATGGAAAGACTTGAACTTATGAAGGAATATACTATTTACCTTCAGAGAAACAGATGACAAGTGGAAATAACCTGGTATGGTTTTGCATATATGTGTATGAGTGAATATGTGTGTATGTATATGTCAATAGATATCTATATATATATATATATATATTACATATGCTTAATTGTAGCCTTCTTGGTAAGGCAGGGGGAGGGAGGGGAAAAAATAAAGTAAAAAGTGCACAGCAGAGAACAAAAGAAAACCTACAAGGAAGCAAAGAAAAGCTGGACAGCTTTGAAAACAATGTGTAGGATTTATTATATAGATTTTCTCGAAATGAAAATTTCTTGTTTTATATTGAATGCTCTCATGCTGTGCTGTATACATGCAAAACATTTTTCTTTTCTTGTTTTGTATTTCATTTTAAAATAAACTTTAAAACTTTTTTAAAAAGAAAAATATTTATTAAAGGATATTCTGCACAGATAACTGAGATGTCTTTAGGGCAAGAAAATGGAATCTTTACTCCTCTAAAACCACATTCAAACTTGAGTAGTAACATGCCAACTCCAAGGATGAATTCATGCCTTTCCACTTTTTTATGGAAAGATTTAATCAATATCTAGTATATGTTCAAGATCCTTCTTTCTTTGGGGGGATTCTGGTATGGTAATCGGTGGAGTAAGAAGTCTTCCTTTTACCTCTGCTTCCAGATCAATACTTTGGTCTCTCTTTATTTGGTTGAAGGGAATGTATATATAAAAATGGAATGTTCTTTGATTTGCTCAAGGTTAACTACAACGGGTGTATATGTGTGTGCCAGTTCTTATCTATGATCCCAAGAGCCATTTGGTTCAAGTTACATAGTCATCTATCAAGTTACTGAGAAAAGAGGAAGAGACCATCTTTTTTGGCTTTAGAAATGAAAGCAAAAGGCAAGGGACAATTTCCATTTAGAGAATACATTGGAATTATCTGACAAATACCAGGAAAATGGACTTGAGATTCTCTTAAGTGAAGAATCAAAGACCTGGTTTTTTTTCCCCCTTGGGATTCTACATGTGATATGCTAACTCAGTTTCTATAGAAGAAGATGGATAAACGTCCCATAGACAAAGATCATAATAAGGAGAAAAGGCCTTGCCTATTAGTATGACTATGTATGAATGTATGTGTGTGTGTATGTATATGTGTGTGTGTGTGTGTGTGTGTGTTACATAGGAGATAGTATTAATTAGTTTACGTTCTTCAGAGTGAGGGAAAATAGCATTTGCAATTTCAAAATTCTAAGAAACAAAACTATATCCTTAAGCATAGAATAAGAAAGGGTAATAGAAAGTACAGAAAACAGACATTATAAAAAATATTGGACTTCTAAATCATGTGACCACCAAGATACAGGACTAGACATTTTCTTTGATTTTCACAACTTATCAAAACTCTCCAAAATAGAAATTAAGAAAAAAGATAAAGCAATTTTAGCTGTCTTCATAGTTCAGGATACTAAAACTCCAAGCAAGATACAAATCCAGTGAATTAAAAGTAGAAACAGCTAATAATCCCTAACCCTGAACAGATTCATACAGCACCCCCTTTCAAATCACCTGCCCTGCTGCAGTAGCAGGGCAGCACAAGCTGACCCACAGACTTTCAAAAGATCTTAATTCTATTCTTCTCTCCTCCCAGTGCTGAGGAAAACCAAAAGACAGAAGAAGCTTGCTTTGGGATCACAGTGTGGTAGTGCTTTAAGCTACAACAGAGATCAGTAAGAGAATTGAGGAACAGAGAGAACCAGGGCAGAATACATTTGTTTATTTGTGAAAAAATTTAGTGTGCCTGAGGGGAAAAGCCCTAAATTCAGCTGAGGCCAGTTCTGTCCTCCCAGAAGTCACTGGGGGGTAGAGATCTAAGCCGGTGAATTTCTCATCTTGGGAGAAGGCTGAGATGTTTTGAAATCCAGGCCCAGAAAAACCACTATCAGAGGGGAAGGAGTCAAAAAATGAACAGCAAAGGAAGATAAGGAAAAAAATATGAAATTACCCAAGATCTCAGGATGTAGCTAAAGCAATCCTCAGGGGGGAAATTATATTTTTACATTATATTACATTAACAAAATAGAAAAAAGATGAATAATGAACTTAGAATGCATTTAAAAATTAGAAAGCCAACAAATACACCTTTAAAAAGCACAAAGGAGGAGATATTAAAGAGGAGAATTATTCTGAAAAATTTTGAAGGGGATGGTTTCAGAAAAACCTAGGATGCAAAGTAAAGTGAGTAGAACAAGGAAAACTATAAAATAACAGCAATGTTGTGAAAATAAACAACTTTGAAAGACTTAGGAACTTTGCGCAATACAATGACTAACCACAATTCCAAAGGACTCATGATGAATCATGCTATCTACCTCCAGATAAAAAACACATTGAAATATATTTCTTTTCCTTTCTTCTTTCCTTCCTTTTTTCTTCTTTCCTTCCTTTTTTCCTTCCTTCCTTCCTTCCATGTCTAATGCAGTAGGTTGTTTTCCTTGACCATATATGTTTGTAATGGCTGTGGTTTTTCTCATTTTCTCAATGGATGGAGGGGAGAGAAATTTCAGAACCAGAGTAGGATGTCCCTGAATGTTTTAAAAGAGAAATAAGAATTGTGAAAGCAGGATTTATGGCCAGCAAAGCAGAAATAAAGAGCAGAATAGACAAACTTGAATTCATTGTGGCAAATCTTACCAAAGAAACTAAAGAGACAATAACTGGTTGAGAAGGCAAATACACAGATATCAAGGATGACATGGAAGAAGAGAATAAAAAAGTGTGAATGTTAAAAGAAAGCACGCTCTACATACAAGCAGAACATAATAATTTGGAAGATGGGATGTGTAGAGACTATTTAAACACCATAAGTCTCCCAGAAGAACACAACAAATCAAAAAACAAGACTACCATAATGCAGAAAAGTACAAGAAAATTGCTGAGAACTTCTGAACACAGAAAAAACAAAGTGCTGATCTAAATAATCCATAGATTGCCTCTAGGAAAAAAAAAACCCCAATGCTGCACATTTCAAGACACATAGTGGTTAAATTTAGAAATTCTGTTGAGGAAACAAAAACTCAACAAGGGATCAGGGGACTGACTTTTAAACAAAAGGAACTGCTGAGAGAAAAAAAAAATCCTGGTCCTGATTCACAGGAGAATTCTATCAAATTTTGAAGGAACAATTAGTACCCATAATATACAAATTATTCTCAAAAATTGATAGAGTCCCAATCAGAATCCTTTTATGAGACAAATATAGTCCTAATAGGAAAGGATTAAACAAAGAAGGAAAACTATAGACCAATATCATTAATAAATATCAATTTTAAAAATCTTAAATAAAATCCTTTAAAAGCCATACCAAATCTCAAAACTGTATTACAAAGCAGTAATCATCAAAACAATCTGGTACTGGCTAAGAAATAGAGTAGTGGATCAGTGGAATAGATCAGGTACACAATGCACAGTAGTAAATGACCATAATACTCTATTTTTGATAAACACAAAGTCTCCTGCTTCTGGGAAAAGAACTCAATATTTGACAAAAACTGATGAGAAAACTGGAATGCAGTTTGGCAGAAACTAAGCATACTACAACATCCCACACTGTATACCAAGATAAAGTCAAAATTGGTACAAGATTTAGACATAAAGGGTGATTCCATGGGCAAATTAGGGGAGCATGGAATAGTTTACCTGACAGATCTAGGGATAAGGGAAGAATTTATGACCAAACAAGAGATAAAGAGCATAACAAGATGTAAAATGGATAATTTTGATTATATTAAGTTTAAAAGGTTTTGCACAAACAAAACCAATGCAGCCAAGATTAGAAAGAAAACAGAAAGCTGTGAAAAAAATTTTACAGCAAGCCTCATTTATCAAATACATAGAGGATTGAGCCAAATCCATAATAATAAGAGTGAAACCCCAATTGATAAGTGGTCACAGGTTATGAACAGGTAATTTTCAGAATAGCCATGAAAAAATACTCTAAATAACTAATGATTAAAAAATGCACATTAAAACAACTCTGAGTGGACACCTCACACCTCTCAGATTGGCTAATGTGACAGAAAAGGAAGATCACAAATGTTGGAGGGGATGAGAGAAATTTGGGACACTAATGTGCTGTTAATGGAGTTGTGCACTGATCCAACTATTCTGGAGAACAATTTTAAGCTATAGTCAAAAGGCTATAAAGCTGTGCATATCCTTTGACCCAGCAATAGCACTACTAGGTCTGTATCCCAGAGAGATTTTTTTTTTAAAAAGGAAAAGGACTTATATGAACAAAAATATTTATAGCTGCTCTTTTTGTGGTGACAAAGAATTGGAAATTGAAGGGATGCCCATTAATTGGGGAATGGCTGAACAAGTTATGGTGTATGATTGTGATGGAATACTAGTGTGCTATAAGAAATGATGAGCAGGACACTTTCAGAAAAATCTGGAAAGAATTACATGAACTGATGCAAAGTGAAGTGAGCAGAACCAAGAGAATATCATACACAGTAACAGCAATATTGTGTGATCAATTGTGAATGATAGATATTCTCAGCAATACAATGATCCAAGACAATTTCAAAGGACTCATCATGAAAAATTCTGTCTACTGCCTGAGAAAGAACTGATGGAGTCTGAATACAGATCGAAGTATAATTTTTTTAAACTTTGTTTATTTTTCTTGCTTTTTCTTATCTGTATTGTCTTTCACAACATAAGTAATATGGAAAGATGTTTTGTATGACTGCACATGTATAATGTATATCAAATTACTTGCCTTCTCAAGGACAGGGGCAGGGTGGGAGGAAGAAAAGGAATTTGAAACTCAACATTTTTAAAATATTAAAATTTGTATGTGTGATTAGAAAAAATAAAATATTTAAGAATAAAAAAATAAAATCCTATCAAAGAGAGGACAGCAATTTATTCAAGAAATCCTTCATTATGACCAAGTTAGATTTCTAGCAATGGATACAATGATGGTTCACCATTAGGAAAATCAACAATATAGTTAATTATATTAAAATAAAAACAATCAAACCCACGTGATTATATCAATAGATGCAGAAAAAACCTGTAACAAAGTACAACATTTAATTATGCTATTTTTAAAAACCCTATGAAGTATAGGCATAGAAGGACCTTTTAATATCATAAAAAGTATTTGTCTAAAGTCAAAAGCAAGCATAATATACAATGGGGATACATTAGAGTCTTTTCCAATATATATGGGAGTAAAGCAAGGATGCCCACTCTTATTTCATATAGTTCTTGAAATGCTGGCAATAGCAATAAAAAATGAAAAAAAATTAAAGCCATAAAGTTAGATAAAGAGGAGATAAAACTATCCCTATCTGTTAGTGATATGATGATATACTTGGAAAATCCTAAGGAATCAGAGAAGATACTAATCAAGATAATTAATAGCATCAATGATGTGTCAGGCTACAAAATAGATCTTGAAACAGCATTTCTATATAAAAACAACAAAATCTAGAGGCAATGATAGAAAAGAAATCTCATTCCAAATAACTAAAAAGTGAACAAAGAACCTGGGGATCTATTTACCAAAGTACACAAAAGACTTGTATGAAGTCAATTACAAAATGCTTCACAAATAAAAAACAATTTGATTAGCAGGAGGAATATTCAGTGCTCATGGCTGTGCTGTACTAATATGATAAAAATGACAGTACTACCAAAGTTAATTTATGCTTTTAATGCTATACCAACCAAATTATCAAAGGAATACTTTATACTATTCAATAAAATAATAACAAAATTCATTTAGGAAAACAAAAGATCTAGAATATCAAGGGAAATTATGAAAAGAGGTAGGAATGAAAGGGGAATAGCACTTCCAGACTTGAAACTATATTATTAAACAGCTGTTATCAAAACTATCTTATATTGGTGAAAAAAGAGAGGCAGATCAATGGAAGAGATTAAAGAAGGGAGAATTAGAAACAATTGATCTCAAACAACTCAGTGTTCTATGAAGTAGGAAAAAAATTATTTAGGAAAGAACTCCCTATTTAATAAAAGCTGCTAGGAAAACTGGAAAGCAGTATGGCAGAAACTTGACTTAGACAATACCTTACATGATATCCCACAATACATTCTAAATGCATACATGACTTTAATATTAAATACCATACTTAAAAAATTAGAAGAGAAGCAGATAATATATTTCTCACAGCTATGAGTAGGGAATGTATTCTTAGTTTTTTATATAATATTTTCCCCCAATTACATATAATTTTTTAAAAACATTTATTTTTTTTTAAGTTTTGCATTCCAAATTCTATCCCTTCCTCCTTTCCTCCTTTCCCCCTCCCTGAAACTGTAAGCAATCTAATATAGATTATACATGTGCAATCATGTAAAACATTTCCATATTAGTCATCTTGTGCAAACAAACTTGAACAAAAACAAAGAAAGAAAGGAAGGAAGGAAGGCAAGAAGGAAGGAAGGAAGGAAGGAAGAAAGGAAGGAAGGAAGGAAGAAAAATAGTATGCTTTGGTTTGTATTAAGACACCATCAGTTCTTTCTCTGGAGGCAGATAGCATTTTTCATCATGAGTTATTTGGGACTGTCTTGGATCACTGTATTGCTGAGAAGAGCTAAGTCATTCACAGCTGTTCATCATACAATATTGCTGTTACTATGTATAATGTCTCCTGGTTTTGCTAACTTCACTTTGCATCAGTTCATGTAAGTTTTTTAGAAAATGTATTCTTAACCAAATAAGGGGTAGAGACAATGACGAAAGACAAAATGGATAATTTTGATTGCATCAAATTGAAAAGCTTTTGAACAGACAATTTTAATGCACTTAGGAAAAGAAGGGAAATAATAAAATAGGAAAAAGATCTTTGATACCAATTTCTCTGACAATGTTTAGTAATCAAGATATATGAACAATTAACTAATATATATCTAAGACCAGTAACCAATCCCTAAGAGATAAATGGTCAAAATATATGACCAAACAGTTCTGAAAAGAAGAGTTGCAAAGTTTTAACAACCACATAATAGAACTTCCAAATCACTAATAACAAGAGCAATGAAAATCAAAACAACCCTAAGATTTCACCTCACACACTGAAAATTGGCAGAGATGACTAAAGATGGCAATAGTTAATGTTGGAGGAGTTGTGGGAAGATATATACATTAGTGTATTTTTGGTGGAGTTCTGAATTGGTACAACCATTTTGGAAAGCAATTTGGAATTATCCAAATAAAGTGACTAAAATGTTCATACCCTTTGACTCAGAGATTTCTTTGCCCCAAGAAAGTCTCCATATACAACAAAATATTTACAGCAGTTCTTTTTGTGATAGTAAAGAACTGGAAATAAAGCAAATGCTCTTCAGCTGGGAAATGGCTAAATAAATTGTGGTACAAAATATTGTTGCACTGTGACAAATGTAACAAATGTAACAATAACAAATGTAACAAATGAACGTGATAAATACAGGGAAGCATAAAAAGATCTACATGAACTGATACAAAGTGAACTAAAGAGAGCTAAGGAAACAATACAGACAGTAACTAAAATGATAAAAATGGGGAAAAAACAACCACACATACACAAACCAAAAGTGAGTGTATATAATAAAATTATTTAAAAGAGTCATAACTCAAAGGAAGAGATGTGAGAAGATACTCCTAACCCTCTTTGTAGAGGCGAAAGACCCATGGGTATTATACATTGCACATGTTTTCAGACCTTTTTTTAATGTATTAATCAGTTGTGTTGCTTTTTTCCTTATTAAAAAAAGATCAACAGAATAGGAAAAATAGAGTAGAAAATGGCCATCTCATTCCCTGGTGATATTTTTTTTATTTTTTAATTAAATTTATCTATTGTTTTAATTTTCAACATTCACTTCTATAAGATTTTGAGTTCTTCCTTTCCTCCCTCCTCTCCCCTCCCCCAAGATGGCATGCAATCTGATATAGACTGTAAATATACATTTATATTAAACATATTTTCACATTACTCGTGTTGTAAAGAAGAACTAGAACCAATGAGAGATACTACAAGAAAGAAGAAACAAAGAGAGAGAGACAGCGATATCAATAGTATGCTTCAATCTGCTTTCAGCCTCCACAGTTCTTTTTCTGGATGTGGATAGCATTTTCCATCATGGATCTTTTAGAGTTGTCTTAGATCCTTGCATTCCTGGGAAGAGCTAAGTCTATCAAAGTTAGTCATTGCACAATGTTGCTGTTACGGCATACAATGTTCTCCTACTTCTGCTCACTTCACTCAGCATCAGTTCATTTAAGTCTTTCCAGGTTTTTCTGAAGTCCACCTGCTCATCACTTTGTATGGAATAATAGTATTCCATTGCATTCATATACCACAACTTGTTCAGTCATTCCCCAATTGATGAGCATCCTCTCAATTTCCAATTCTTGGCCACCACAAAAAGAGTTGCTATAAATATTTTTGTATATGTGGGTCGTTTTCCCATTTTTATAATATCCTTGGGATACAGACCTAGAAATGGTATTGCCAGGTCAAAGAGCATGCGGTTTTACAGCCCTTTGGGCATAGTTCTAAATTGCTCTCTAGAATGGTTGAATCAGTTCATGACTCTACCAACAATGCATTCATGTCCCACTTTTCCCACATCTTCTCCAACATTTATCATTTTACATTTTTGTCATGTTAGCCAATCTGGTAGGTGTGATGTGGTACCTCAGAGTTGTTTTGAATTGCATTTCTTTAATCAATAGTGATTTAGAGCATTTTTATATGACTATAGATAGTTTTAATTACTTCATCTGAAAACCCGTTTTTCATTTATTTTCCTTCATAAATATATTGTTGTTCTTTTTAGAACCACAAACTACATAGAAAATCATAACTGAAATGAGCTTCTGAAAGAACATGAAGAATGATTTGGAGATTTGGAATATGAGAAAAACATATATTCCAGCAAATAAAGCATCAGCTTCTGTCAATTTCTGGACACAAGTTCTGAAAAATGATTCAGTGAACCTGGAGAAGAAATGAGGCAACACTTTCTTTTGGTAGAGGAGTAGACTTTGAATGCACAATGCTGCATACAGTATCAAACAGGATCCCTCAGATTTGCTTAAATGCCTTTCTGTCTTTTAAGGGAGAAGGACTCTTTTGTGGGATAATGGATGGGAGAAGGAGGTATATCTGAAAATGATTGTGATATAAAAAGAAAAGATACAATGACACACTTTCTTAATAGTTGGGTAAAATAAAAAAAATATATATCAGAACTATAACCAGGAAGGGGGAACTATGGCTTTGCTCAATGTTATAGATTTGTTAAAAGGAAGAAGGGTTTTTGCCTAGTAGACTAAAGTAGTTTGTTTGTTTGTTTCCCTAAATGGCAAGGAAGCTGTCCCTGAAATTTGATTGACCTGTTTCCCAGTTGCCTAGAGCAAAAAAACAAAACAAAAAAACCAGTCCACCAGGAGCCAGGGCTCCTTGGAATTGGCAGACATCCCACTGCCATGACAGATATACCCATCTGACCCAACATACCCTGCTGGCATTTCTGGATAGAGATGGATTGGGCTGCTTCTATCTGAACCTATGCTACATGTTTACTAAGCATTTTTTCCACGCTACTGCTAAGTACATTTTTTCTTAAGTGTTGAACTGTAGACAAGCATTTCATTTAAATCTAATCTCAAGCCTGAACTCCTAGACCAGACTTGGTCAGGCCTGGCCTACAATATTGGCAAACAAAAAGACCTGGTAATAACACTTGGGCTCCTAAGAAAGTTGGAGCAAGACAGAGCTACTGAGGATGGAACCAGTGGCAAGATGGTGAAAATGGGAAGAAGCGATTCCTTTCATAGGGAGTTCCTCAGATGAGAGTGTAGGGGTCAGGTGGAGGCCATGATTTCCCTCCTCACCTCTGCCAGCTGGCTTTCCTGGCTTCTTTCAAGATTCAGCTCAAATCCTATTCACCCTCCCCCCAATCCTCAAAGGCTAATGCCTTCCCTCTGAGATTACCTTCCACCTTCTCTATATATCTTGTATGTACATAATTATTTGTGTGTTGACTCCCTCTTCAGAATATGAGCACCTTAAAGGCGGGGACCCAGTTATTGCCTTTCTTTGTATTCCCCATGCGTTGGACAGTGCCTGGCACACAGTGAGTGCTTAATCAATGCTTACTGACTTACTTATGTCCTGAGACACAAACTGATTCTGCCTAGGACTGAGGAGGGAGGGAGGCCAAATCTTGCTCTGGCCCCGGTCCTATGAGCCAGTCCTCTTAGTGCCAAGAGCAGCTGCCCTTCAAAGGGCCTTATATAGGACAACCAGGCCCAATGGGTGATATAAGACAGACTGTTGCAAAGAAAGGATAATGCTTCTCCAAGGACAGCAGTTCTAAGCTACTTCTTAACACAGTTTGTATCAGTAGAGAGTGGAGAGGAGAGAGTTAAGGCAGGAGTTGGAGCCAGTCCTTCAGTCATTTATTTTCATTGTAAATTTTGACTTCCCAAGCTTTTCAAAGGTTCTTACTGACTGAAAGTGGGGCAGGGGGAGCTTGGGCCCAGGCTGCCCCTAGAAAGACTGAAGGCACTTCCTACACCTGAATAATTCTTGACATTCAGGGCCTCAGTTTTCTCATTTGAAAAATCAGAGTCAAGGACTAGGATCATAGGTCATATGTAGATTTAGAGTTGTAAGGGATGAAAGTTCAGCCCTCATTTTACTAATGAGGAAGCTAAGACCTAGACAGATGAAACAACTTGCTTAAGGTCACACAGCTAAGGGATAGTTGCAATTGTTCACACCAAAGCAGGAAGACCCCTATTTTGTTCTAGCACCTAACACAAGTATTTATTTGAATGTCCAGTATGTACAAACCACTTTGCGAGGAGCTGTTTTTAGCATCATTTTCTACTATAAAACTTCTCTCTCCCTCCCAGCTGCTGGTCCTAGGCCATCAGATCAGAGACAGCTGCTCTGGAAGGGACAATGTGCTGAGGGAGGTCAAATTTCAACAACCAAAATGAAAAAGCATTGGACTGGTAGTCAAGGGTCTTGGGTTCTGGTCTTTGATTAACACTGATTCTAGTCTTAAGTTTCTAGGATTTTTTCCTCTAGAACATTCTTATTTTATTTTAATTTTCTTATTTATGCCTTTTCATTCTTGTTCTCTTCACCCTTGAACTCTTACTTGCAACAACAAAGTTAAGCACAACTGAGACAGAGGGACCAATATATGCAACATTCTATCGGTGTGACCCCTGCCTCTTTACTGATATGTAACAGCTAATGTTTATATAGAGAACTTTAAGATTTGCAAACAACTTGTTACATCTTCTTAGATTTCATTTTAACCAGGTTAAGAATTTTCTATTATTACAGCCTTGGGTGGCATTTTGCCTTATTGGGATTAGTTTGTGTTCAGGAAAATCCAAATAACTTCCCCAATAACTCATCACAAACTTTCTGTTTTCACTCTAGTGACTCAGCCTTATGCTCAGTGTAGTCTGCAGAAGTAAAGATAAGGAATCAAACCCCACCAGCCAAATTGGGTCTATGCATAAACACACTGCTCTCAGTTTAGGATTACTGAGGAAAGTGGAGGATAATATAAAATATTTTCTAGATAGCTGGGTGGGGCAGATATTCCCTACTCCAGTCCCTAGACCAACCATGATTTTGAAACAAATGAAATATTCCCTTTTCTGTTGTTGTATGCCTGGTCGGAGAGAGAGAATAGAAAGTCAAAAATTCTCCATCTGTCCTTAGTGATGTGAGTGTGGGTGGTGAAGGAAACAAACTGTGGGACTGGAAAGATATGGATTCAGTTAGTGTTCAGCTCACTTGTAGCAAGGGCATACATCAAGGGCAAGACATAGATGGTTCTCAGTAATTAGAGAAATAAAATTCTGTGCATTTATTCATCTTTATGCAACCATACATCTCCAAACAGATATGTGGAAACACAAGGAAGCTTTTTCTGTAGAATCCTTTCAGATAAAAGACTGATTGGGATCCTAATTAGAATAAGTATAGTAGATTCACCTACTTCAAAACCATGCCAGAGTTCTTCTTCCACTAAGGATTTCCCTTAATTCCCAGCTCCATCTTCAAGAAATGTGTTTTATTAATTTCTTCCTTCTCCTCACTCCCCCCACCCCACCTTGAAAGCTGGCTGGCCAATGTGTGTGTGTGTGTGTGTGTGTGTGTGTGTGTATGTGTGTGTGTGCATGTGTATCTGTGTGTGTATTTGAGACTGAGTCTCCCTATCTTGCCCTCAGCCTTCCCAATAGCAGGTACTACAGGTATGTTCCTCTACACCTGGTGAACTGGACAATGTTAAGGTGAGCTGTCTGAAATCAGATCTTTTGGCCTAGGCTTCCAGTTTCGCTCAAATATGATAAGTTTGGTTGTTTCCTCCTAAGAGGTAGCTTAGTCTATTGCTGTAAAGAAGACCTGAGTTCAAATCCTACTTCAGATATTTAGTAGCTGTATGACCATTGGGAAACCACTTGACCTCTCTGAACTTCAGTTTCCTTACTTGATACCCTCTAAGATCTTTTCCATCTAGAAATCTGATTCCTTTAGTTAAAATAAGGAACTGGAACAAAGTCTATAAGTTCTTTAAGTCTCTTTTAAGATGAGTTGAACTTAAAAAAGCAGAAGGTGCAAAAATAGTTTCAGATGAAGGTACAGTAAATATAGACATGATAAAAGAAATAAGCAAGAAATTACATTATTTTTAAATGCTCCATAGATAATGAATAATTGTCAATACTACACACACACACACACACACACACACATACACCCCTAATAGCATAATATCTAAATACTGAAAGGAAAAGCTAATTTAATTAGAAACAGAAATTGAAAGTAAAACTATAATAATGGGGAACCACAATGTATTCTTTTGAGACCTAGACAAATCTAATCAAAAGATAAACAAGAAAGAAGTTAAGGGTATGAATAGAAACTTAGAAAAATGAAAGCTAATAGATCTCTGGTAACTGGGATGGAAACAGAAAGCAATTTACATACTTCTTAGCTGTACATGGCACTTTTATAAAAACTGACCATATATTGGGTTATATAGTCCTCACAAAAAATGTAGAAAAGCAGAAATAATAAATGCATCATCTAATAATGACAATGCAATCAAAATTATATTTAATTAATGTCCCTTCAGGAAAGAATTAAGAAGTAATTGAACACCAAATAATATAATTCTAAAGATCAGATAGCTCAAAGAATAAATTATAGAAAAATAGAAAATATCATCAAAGAAAATGATAATAATTTTTAAAATACCAAAACTTACAAGATGCAGCTAAAGCAGTTCTAAGGAGAAAACATCTATCTTTAAATGTTTTCATTAGTATAATAAAGAACAATGACTTGGACATGCAATTTAAAAAAATGTGATCACTAAGAAACAGAGTAGAATTCATTAAAAATAAAAAGAGATTAATAAAATTGAAAATAAGATCATTGAATTGATAAATAAAATGAAGATCTTTTTTTTAAGAAAAAAAAACTAAAAAACTTATACAGTTAATCTGATTTTTAAAAAGGAAGAGGAAAAGCAAATGATTGGGGAAGAAATAGAGGAAATAATCAAAAGCTATTTTGCCCAATCACATGCTAACAAAACCGATAACTAACAGAAAATAGATACTTACAAAAATATGATACCCAGATTAACAAAAGAAGAAATAGACTATTTTAATACCTCCATCTAATAGCAGTCAAGCCAATATAATAAAAATGACAATACTATCTAAATTAATTTACTTATTTGGTGCCCTACAAAACTACCAAAGAAATGTTTTATGAAACTAGAAAAATAATAAAATTCATATGGAGGAACAAAAGGTCAAGAATTTCAAGGTTAATGATGGAAAAAAGTGGAAAGGAAAGGGGTCTATCAGTAGTAGATCTCAAACTATACCAAAAAGTAGTAATCAATAAAATGATTTGATACTGGTTTAAAAAAATGAGAAGTCAATCAGTAGAATAGATTCCATATACAACATACAGAAGCAAACAAATACAGTAGTCAAGTGTTTAATAGATGCAAAGTTCCAAGTTACTGGAGGAATTACTCCCATTTTGACGAAAACTGCTGGGAAAACTGGACAGAAGTGTGGCAGAAATTAGAGTTAGACCATACCGCACACCATATACTAAGTTAAGCTCCAGATGGCTACATGACCTAGATATAAAAGGTCACATTGTAAACATGTTATAGGAGCAAGTAAGAAATTACTTTTGGGATCTATGGATAGGGGATGAATTCATGAAGAATTCCAGCAGTAGAGTATCGAAGATAAATGATTACATCAAATTTAACAGGTTTTGCACAAACAAATCTAATGTTAAAATTAGCAAGAAAACAGGTAAGTGGGGAAAATTTTTTTATAGTGAGCTCTGATAAAGTTCTTATATCCAGAATACATAAGAAACTTTTTCAAATTGATAACACTAAGAACCATTCTCTAATAGATAAATGGACAAAGAATATGAACAGGCAGTTTTCAAAGGAATAAATAGAAGTTATCAACAACTATAGGAAAAATGCTCTAAAACACTCATAGAGAAATGCAAGTAAAAGCAATTTTAAAGTTCCATCTCACATGTATCAGATTGGCAAAGATGACAACAAAGGAAAATGACAAATATTGGAGGGCCTGAGGTAGGGTGGAGGGGGAGAAGAATCACACTAGTGCAATGTTAGTGGAGCTGTGAATGGACCCAGCCATTCTGGAAAGCAATCTAGACCTATGCCCCCTCCAAGTTACTGAATTCTGCATACTCTTTGACCCAAATATATCACTACCAGGCTTATATTCCCCAAAGAAAGAAAAAAAAAGAGGAAAAGGGCCTATATGTACAAAAATATCTATAGTGGTGGCCAGAATTGGAAACAAAGGAAGTGTCCTTAAATTGGCGAATGGTTAGACAAATTGTGGTGTAATGCAATAGACAAATTGTGGTGTAATGCAATATTATTGTTCCATAAGAAATGATGAAATGGATAGTTTCAGAGGAAACTGGGAAGACCTTTACAAACTGATGAACAAGTTGAGTAGGAGTATGTTTTATACAATAACAACATAGAAAAACATTTTTTGAAAGACTTTAGAATTCTGATCAACATAACAACAAAAAAAACCACAAGTCCAAAGGAATAAAGATGAAACATACTATTCATTACCTGCTAGAGAAGTGACAAACTTAAAATGCAGAAAGAGATATGTTTTTGGTTTTTGACATGGCCATTGTGGAAATTTGCTTTACCAGATTATGAATGTATATATTGAGGTTCCTTCCTTCTGTGATGTTTAAAAAGTTCAAGACACATAATTTCTGGGTAATTTAAACATTTTATCATTAAAGCTAGCATGTTATTAATAAAAAGAGGTCAGTGGCGCTCTTGAATGCCAAAGATGCTCATGGCAGCAGGCTCAAGGCCTATGTGACCTTGGAAGAGCAGGTGTTTCTGAGGGTAGCAATCAACTCTAATTGGTTAAAAATTAATGAGAGAATGAATATTGTGAGAGGTGGGCTATATTACAGTGAGGGTCTTGAGGTACACTTGGATCACTCAAGTCTAGGTAAAAGAGATATCAATTTCCATAATACCTGTCTGACAGAAAGGAGGATCCACATTTTCCCAGACCTGTATAAGTAAACACAATAAGTAGGAATGCACCCACTGGCCTAATCCAGAGATGGGAAACCTACAGTCTTGAGGCCATATGTGGTCCCCTAGATCCTCAAGTAGCTCTTTGATTGGATGGCCTAAATTTAGAATTTCTTTAACTGTCTGATTAGATCTTAGTCTGGGTAAGTCTTTGCCCAAGATTTCTCACAGTGGTTGATTTCTGGATGAGAAAGTAGAAAAGGGGAAAAACCTTGGTCCTGATTCAATAATTAGTTATTAGTACAAGAGAGAAATAATCATTTCTCTCCCTTCCTTCTTTCCTTCCTTCCTTTCTTTTTTCCTTTTTTCCTTTCTTCCTTTCCCTCCTTTATTTGTAAAAAAGAAAAACTAGAAACAACCATGATTTCCAAACACTGGGGACTGAATGATATGGTATATGAATGTAATAGAATATTATATAACCATAAAATATGAAGGATATGAGCAAATATGGAAAGTCCTAAATGAATTGATGTAAAATAAAATCAGAGATATAAGAAAAATAACATACACATTGAGTCCAACAAAAAAAGTCAAAGGAAATGAATCATTACTCAAAATAGGAAATGGAGCAAATTTTAAAAAAAATATGTTAAAAGTCATGCTTCTTTGATAATGGATATAATCTCTTTAATGTGGGTACTTCTTCCACCAATGTGGATCATAGTCTATCTAAGCCTATTTTTTTGTGTGATTCTATAGGAGCTTCTATAAATCCTCCACAGAGGATCTACCCAAACCATTGATGGCCTTTCTCTAGATCTTTGAATATTTCATGTATAATGGTATCTACCTTTTTTTAAAGTATGGTTTTTCTTTTTAAACAAAATATAAATTTTGAGATTTTATTTGGATATTTACTCTATTTTTGCTTTTATTATGTTTATTATTTGTTGAGCATATTAAATTTATGCCAATAAAATGATGTATTTTAATTTGGCTTTGTAAATTGACAACAGAGAAGATTAACATTGAACTACGATACCTATGATGTAGAGGTATGTACCAATGTTCATGAGTTCTTGACAACATTCCAAACTCTTTCATGGTTATTGGACTATTAAATATGCTGTATAGAGCATTGTGAGGCAAGACAGAACTAGAATGACAGGTTTAAAGGAGGAAGCTGAGGAACTCTTGCCAGTCACTGTGTGCATGTCTCTGAGGGAAAACTGTGGCCAAGTAAGACTGAGCTGCATTTTCTACCAGAGCTATACCAAATAGGGGCTGAGGTGGCAGACAGATGAACTCCATTGCCTGAGCTGGGAAAGTTAACTTAACTCCATCACCCATGTTTTATGGGATGGCGGATGGTCAAGCCTGAGGGGGAGCTACACTAGGAAAGATGGTGGCCTACCATTCTGTTTTTTTATTCATTTTGAAAAAAAACCAAATTCATCATGTAGGCACTCTTCAAATGAGCAAACCAGCCTTCCTGGAAGTATCAGGGGCCTGAAGCCTGAAGCTAGCAGTCAGGTAACTTAGTCACACCTAAGTGAAGCCATTATGGCTATCACCCAAGGGCAAATAACTACTGACTCCTAGAATAACTTCTCTTTATAAGAGTCCCCCTCCTCCAATCCTCTACCTTTTTTTTGACTGGGTGAATGATTACTTTTGAACTTAAGCACAAACATAAGATCCTGGGGATTACTGAAAAAGAGTGACCTTTGGGAGTTCCCTTCCCCATCTAAGTAAAGCCACAACAAGGGTCAAATTGCAGAGGTTTTGTGCCAGATATTGACATCTGGGTTAGAATAGACTTCTTCCTCTTTGTGGTGTGCACACCCCACACTTCTTGCAATGCCCTAGACCTTGAGGGGATAGTAGACTCTCGAAGAGGGAGATGTAATAAGGTAGTGAAAGGCTAATGAAAGTTGCTGAAGGAGCACTCTCCAAGACTATCATCTGCATTATTCCCCACTCCCCCCTCCCACTGTTCTTATCTCTGGTGAAAACATTTCTAATTATGCCTCTGTCACCAAGATACTTAAAATTCATCAGTCCCCAACTAAAATCATTCAATAAGTCAATATCAAGCATCTTTGCTATCCTAGGTCTTGTGAGGGATACAAAAGTGCATGACATCATACCTACAATGTAGAAGCTTATACTCTCTCTGGGGAGACTAGATAGACACAATCCAAATAGTTAAATAACAATCTAAGGCAGTATATGACTAAATGTCAAAATGAGTGGTACCATCAATGTAATAAGAATGCAGAGTAGGAGACCTCAGATGGCTAGAGGGGTAAGGGAAGGGAAGATGTCATGATGGAAATGGGACTTGCACTGGAGCAGAGAAATATGGGTAGAATTTGGATAGTCAGGGAAGAAGAGGACAGACATTCTAGGTAGAAGGACCAGAATTAATAGAATCAGTAAGAGGATGGGAGCCAGGAGGAGTGGTTCAGGTTGGGGGAGTTGATTTGTTGAAGGCTTTGAATGCCCTGAGGAGACTGGACTTCTTTTTATGGTTTATAGTCTGTGAAGAGCTGTAGAAAGATTTTTGGCAGGGAAATAACATAATAGATTCCTTCCAAAATTTCATATAACTGCAATTGGAATAAAATTAAACATTCCTCACTATATCTATTAGCTGAGGTATGAATTCTGCCAATAATAGTAGCTTATATTTATATAGGTTAATAATTGTTATAAAGCACTTTCCTCACAACAACCCTGTGAGGTAGGCAGTGCAAATATTATCCCCATTTTACAGATGGAGGAACAAAGGCTAAGGGAGATGAAGTGGCTTGCTTGGGATCCCAGAATCAGTAACCATGAGAACCCGAATTTGAATCAGCGCTCCTAATTGGGGGTCCAAAACTCTTTCCACTAGCCCAGCTGTCCAAAGGGCACGTCCAGTAGGATTTTGCGATGGTGTGCAGGCGTGTGGTTGTTTGGTTAGGTGTTTTTCCCTGCTAATCACAATGATTCAGTGCCCATAGTGTGATCCCCTGGCATCGGTCTTCCTGTGCCGCCTTCTCTGCAGTCATACCTAAATATGAGGTAATGTCATATGGTAGGTTGTTGAGCCCATCTAATGGGGGAAGAGGATGTCATGGGTGCTTCCTGCTAGAGTATTAAGTTCTTTCAGAATGGGGACTGGGTCTCATTTCCCTTTGGACCTAAGGTACTGCTTTGCTTAAGCCCGGTGGTACTATCGTTTGCTGAATGAAGAAAGCACCTTAGTGCTGAAGTTGGTGTCAAAGGACGCTGGTCCTAATCCCTATGGTTACTAACTACTGTGTGGTTTTGGGCCTGTGACTTAATCTCCCTGGGCCTTAATTTTCTCAAGTGTCAAATAAGGAGGCTGGACCAAATGACCTCCAGGTCGGGCTCTGATTGGATGACTCTGATGCCTTGTGGGAGGCCACCTTATATGTAAGTGCTCCATCAATTAGAATCCGTGTGATTACGTCATTTCACGCTCTGATTCAGTGACATAGCTGTTTCTATTCTGAGATGATGACGTGAGAGAGAAGTTTGACTCGGGGTTAGTTAAGAGCTACGAAGGGGGCAGCCTTGGTCCGACTGGGCCTTTCGAGACCAACCTTCTGCCATCAGCCTGACATGGGTACGCATGCGCCAGCGCGCTCTCCTTCCACCCCCACTCCTTCCTTCTCCCCAGGTGAGAAGAGAAGTGAAGGTGTGGGGAGAAGATAAGGAGGTGGACGCTATAAGAAGCGGAAGTGTCTGTTGCCGGGGGGCGGGGGCGGGGGCGGGGGCGGGGGTGGAGAAAAGAGGCGGTGGTTGAAGGGGGCGGGGCGGCATCTAGGCAACCAGCCCGAACGCTTTTCAGCGTCCTCCGGTGCACCCTTCCGGGAGGTTTCTCCATGACAACACACCGTAAAGCACGGCTGCGCAGCTGGTGACGGAGCGACGGGGTGACGGGGTGACGAGAGAGACGGGGTGACGGGGGAGAGAGGGAGGGTGTTTTGGTGCCTGTCGCTCGCCGTCCTTTTTCCTTCTCTGGTCGCTTTCGCCGCTCAGTCTTTTCCTCTCTCCCCCCTCCCCGGCCCCTGTCCTCCCTCCAGCCCCAGGCCTCTGTCCTCCCGCCTCGCCGCTTCTCCTGCGTTTCCCCCCCACCTCACCCTACCCAGTTCCCCGTTCCCTCCCCCAGTATATGCCCCGCAGCGCGGCCGCCCCCCGCTCCCCCCGGTCCTGCCGCCCCATGTGGCTGCGGGACCGCCGCGGCGTTTCCCACTATGGCCCGGAAAACAGTTAGCAGGAAGCGGAAAGCGCCCGCGGCGCCAGGGACCGGGAGCGGGACCCAGGGCCATCAGGTAACCGGGAGAGGGGGGACCGGGGAGGACCGGGGACCGAGGGTCGCGGGGGCAGGGGGAGTCGGGGCTGCGTAGGAACGGGGGGCAGGCCCCAAGCGTCGTCGGCCGCAGGTGGATCTAGGCCCGCGGCTCCCCCGGGAAGGCAGAAAGGCAGTCCTGCGGAGGGTGGGCAGCGGAAAGCCGGGGGGGCAAGGGGCTGCAGGGATCCGAGCCTGGGCTGTCACCGAGGGCGAATCCGCGCCCTGCTCTCGCCTCCCCTCTGCCAAAAAAGACCCTCCTCCGACGTCAGCGATCAGGCCTCGTCCCGACCCCCCCAAAGCAGATAATGGGGCTCCCGAATCCCCAGCCCTCCGGCCGGACCTTCCTCACCTGCGGCCCGAGGCCAAGGCTGGAGCTCAAGGCCAAGTTCGCCCCAGCCCCTCGCCCCCAGCAGATGCTACCCCTTTGGGGGGCGGTGATGGATAAAAACAGGGGCCCCAACTCGGGTCCTTTCCCCCGCGGCCTCCCGGCCCTGTCCCCTCCCGTCTCGTGTTTGGGTTTGACTTTTCGAACCCCCGCAACTGTCCGGAGCGCGGGGGCCGCGGCCGAGGGAGCGGGGGCCGCGGCCGAGGGAGCCAGGGCCGCCCGGGCGCTGGGATGGCCTAGGGACCCGGGCATCCCGACCCAGGCTCACCGCCCTTTCTCGGCCAGCCTAGTCCCGCACGACCCTCTCGATGCTTCGTAGTGATCGCAAGCGGAGAGGGAGGAGGGGACTGGACAGAGATGTGTCCCAGGTCGGTATGGGACCCTCCCCATCCCTGCTTCCTCCCGTGGCTAAAAAGGTGCCGCTCCTCTCCCGAAAATCCTTTCTGTCTAATTCTGTCTTTCTGGCAGTTGATTGTAGATAGTCCCGGGCCTGTTCTGGGATAAACTTTGGGTCTCGGTGGGTCTCTCTCTCTCTCTCTCTCTCTCTCTCTCTCTCTCTCTCTCTCTC
>NW_020954585.1:21297512-21528270 GCF_900497805.2 Vombatus ursinus
TCTTCTTCTTCTTCTTCTTCTCTCTCTCCTCTCCTCTCTCTCTCCCTCTCTCCTTCTCTCTCTCCCTCTCTCCTTTTCTCTCTCTCTCTTTTCGTTTTTCCTTTGTTCTTCCACATCTGTGGTCCTTGCCTATCAATCTGTCTGTAAGCATTTTTATTGGAGCTATGAGTTAAACAGGGCTTCTGGATTAAGTTTTTTTCTCCGTTGTGTTGAGGGCAGATTACTTAAAAACCTGTACGTTAGGTTACCAATTTTCACTGATGTTTATAGAGTTTTGTATTCAGAAGGGCAGTGGCTGCAGCCTGTGATTTCTGATATTGCTTTCCACAGTTTGGCTGGGATCATTCACTAAACAAAAGGAAAAGGCTCCCTCCAGTGAAGAGGTCCTTGGTCTACTACCTGAAAGGCAGAGAAGTCAGGTTGCAGAATGAGTCCAGTTACTACCGAGTGTTGCATGGTTATGCAGCACAGCACCTTCCCAGTCTCCTGAAGGAGAGAGAGTTTCACCTGGGAACCCTTAACAAAGTGTTTGCATCTCAGTGGCTGAATCACCGGCAAGTGGTGTGTGGCACAAAATGCAACACGGTAAGCAGGAAGCCTTGTTTCTTGTGGTTTCTGCAGTTGTATGGATGGACAATTTATTTTCCTATGTGACCTGTGTTAAAATGTAAGGTTCCAGACAAACCAGAATCCACCCCCCCTTCATTTTCTCTTAGTCTGCCCAGTTTGGAGATTGCTTCAGTCCCAATGCTTTTATTCCTTCTAATTTTTTCTCAGACCATCTTGTCTGTTTGGCTTTGGATTAACCAAGGTCATCCTAAAATAACACATTTTTATTGTGTTTATGACTTACATATAACTTTTATGTGTGTTGTCTCATTTGATTCTCACAATTCTTATGAGGTAGGAAGGGCAGAAGTGGTCTATGCTACTTTAGAGGTGAGAAAAAATCAGTCAACAGAAATTTATTAAGCATCTATTGTATTTAAAACACAGCAGGTCATCAATAGGCATTTATTAAGTCTCTGCTCTGAGTTGGGCACTGTGATAAGCAAAGGGGTACAAAGAAAGGCAAGAGAGAGAGAGAGAGTCTCTGCTCTCAAGGAGCTCCCAGTCTAATAGACTATTATTGAGCTAGATGATATGTGCTAGACACTGAGGATATCGGGATGACAATCAAGTAGTTCTACCTTCAAGGAGCTTACATTCTCTCTAAAGCCATACAGATAAAAGAACAGAGGTGCATGGTTTCTTGGTTCCTAGACTAGTGCTCTTCTCACTAGACTATGAATCAGGAAGAGCAGAAAAAAGTCAAACAGTATTTACTTAGCATTTAAAATGTGCCAGTAAAGAGTCAGACTGAAGATAGTTAGAAATAAGGAAGGAGAAGGGCATGATGGGAAAGAAGGGTAGTAAAAGAAGATAGTACTAGTAGATACTAGGAGATAGGTATTGATAAGCAGCTTTTATAAAAGATGCCTTGGGACGACAGCTAGGTTTGAATTTTTTTTAATATTCCCTTCTCTCTTGTATTTTGGGGTTATTTAAACAGATAAATTTAATACTGGACAAGATGAGGGGTTGGAGAGGGTACTATGTAAAGTAGAATGCTTAAGTGCTGTTGCCCTTTAAAAATATTGTTTATAGCAAAGATTTAAATTTTGAGGGGAGAGAATAATACCATATTAATTAGAAGTGAACTCCCACTTCACCTCCTGTTGAATGTGACTCACCTTATACAAGTACAATCAAACAGAATTTAGAATTAATAGGCTTCTATAAAACACCCTCTTTGGTCATGCCTTCCTGGTTGCCTGCTAATAATAGTTGCCTTAAAATCATCTGTTGTCATTGGTGAGAGAAGGTTGTCACATATTTGAGGAAGTTAAATCATATGCTTCCTTTTTGCCCTCTTTATTTTTCAAATTCTTTTGCTTTTTCAAAGCCACAGAATTTTATTTAAAGTAGTAATGTTTTAAAAACTAAAAATAATATCTAACATTTATGTAGGGTTTTAAAGTTGCAAAATACTTGGCATATATTATCTTACTTGATCCTCACAACAGCACTGTGAAGTGAGTGATATTATTATCCTTTATTATATAGAATAAATTACTTGATCTAAATGTTGGTCTAACAAATTCATTTCTTACCTACTGCTTCTGACTTTCTGTCAGGTTCATAAAATGTGGGAGAGCAGTGGTCTTCTACCATTCTTCCTTTTTTTTTTATAGTTAGTGAGCATCTTCTTTCCTTTTATGAATTTTAGAATCACAGACTATATTCTTTCCTTTGTGCATTAATTTCTTCATTTTGTAAAATGAAGATAATGATGCCTTCCCTAGACAATCAGTCTTAGCCCATCTAATGCTGTGGGTATGAAACTGAAGATCTTACAAAGTACTTTGATTTCCCTTCACCATGTGTGTTTATGCATAAGTACTAGTATTGGTGGTCTAAAATATGGCCTCAAGCAGTGCAGTACATCCTTGGCATAGTGCCTGGTATGTAGTAGGCACTTAATAAATAGTAATTGTTGCTGAAACTGTGTTTTCCTACTGAGACTTCATTTGTCTTTAGAGGAAAATCAAGTAAATAAGATCTTTGTATAATGACTTGTGTTTTAAGAGAGTAAGGACTATAGGGAAAGAGTTTTCTGTATAGCACTACATTTCCAAGCTTACTTGGGTATTTTACTTGTTGAAGTTTGCCGTTAGTAAAATACTTAAGAATGTTTACTTGAAATGGGCAAAATCCAATGAATCACAGAATAAGAGTATGTACTAATATTTGTCCATGGGTTATGGAAATATTACAGGGTTTATATTTTATCTCTCTTGATTTGATGTTCTTCAGATTATATCCTAATGCCACATAGATAACTTTTAAGGCGGATGATTTTCCAAATTAGTCTTGTAACTAAGTAGCATTTAGATTTCTAGTGGGACTATGACTTGTTCCGAATGAGTAAAGGTAACAAAGGTTAAAAGGCCTCTTTGAAAGTTTATGTTAGGTGGGTGTTCTGGCAAGTGGAAATTCCAACAATGGCATCAACGCATAACTCGCCAAGACTCTGTAAGGCAAGATTTTAGAAGAGTGATGATAAGACATGCTTCCCATCTCTTGGAAGAGAGGTGATAGGCTAGAGATTCAGAAAGAGATACATTTACAGACGTAAATAATGTGTTGATTGTTTTGCTTGATTATATTAGTTAGAAGGGAGGGCTTCTATGGGGGATGGGCAGATGGAGTTGGTAGGTACTGAGAGTGGTCCGAGAAAAAAAACTGTCAATGAAACATTTTTAAAAATACACAGTAGAACGTGAGAAGAAATTCAGAAACAGACACAGGCAAGCAGAACAGTTTTGTTACTACTATTGTGTTAGTTTTAACATATACTTTTGTGAAACCTTAATCTCTTTTTAAAAAATTTATTTTAAAATTTTCTTTGCATTTTCAGTTTGAAATTCTTTTCTCCCCTCCAGCCCCTTTCCCACCCATTGAGAAGGCAAGAAATATAATACCTGTTAAAAACATTTCTGCATTAGCCATGTTTCTCCCTCCTTCTTTGCTGCCCCCCAAATGAAAAATAAAAGGAAAAAATATGCTTCCCTCTCCTCTCTGAGTCTATCCATTCTGTATCTGGAGATGGATATCATTTTACATCGTGAGTCCTTTGGAGTTGTGGTGGATCATCATATTGATTAGAGTTACTAAGTCTTTCACAGTAGATTAACTTTACAATATTACTGTTACTGTATAGATTGTTCTCCTGGTTCTGTTCACTTCATTTTGTATCACTTCATATAGTTCTTCCCAGGTTTTTCTGAAAACTATCCCCTTTATTATTTCTTACAACACAACGGTATTTCATCACATTCATATGTTGTAACTTATTGAGCCATTCCCTGATTGATGGGCATCCCTTTAGTCTCCAATTCTTTGCCACCACGAAAAGAACTGCTATGAATATTTTTGTATATATGGATCCTTTTCCTTTTCCTTTGATCTCTTTGGGTATAGACCTAATATCAGTGTTGTTGAGTTAAAGGGTATGCACAATTTTATAGCCCTTTGGACCTAGTTCCAAATTCTTCTTCCGAATAGTTGAATTAGTTCACAGCTCCACCAACTCCATTAGTATGCCAATTTTCCACATCCTCTCCAGCATTTGTCGATTCCTTTTTCTGCCATGTTAGCTGATCCAATGGGTGTGAGGGGGTACTTAAGAGTTACCTTTATTTAAATTTCTTCATTTATTAGTGATTTAGAGCATTTTAAAATATGATTATTGATAGCTTTGATTTTTTTCTTCTGAAAACTATTCATATTCTTTGACCATTTATCAATTGTAAAATAGTTCCTTTTAAAAATCTTAATCTCTTAAAAGATTTAATTTCATATATAATTCTTTGTAATATATAATTATATCCTATATAAGCCTCTATATCCTTTGTAAATAGAAATTTTCATGTTTGATATTTGTTGAGTCTATAATTTTTGAAAAAATTTAATATAACATTAAACTATAACAGAAGGTCAGTTTAATAAACAATCCTCTTCTCCATTCTTCATTTATAAAAATGTTTGTCAAGGTTTAAAAAGAAAAATTTTTTTTAAAGAAGCAGCATGTGCTATAATTAACATATGGTTTTCTGAGCCACTGTTATTAGGATGATATTTTCCTGGAGAGTCATCAGTTGCCCCTAGTCTCAGTTCTTTTTTTTTAAAAGAGCCTTGACAGTCAAGAATAAAGGTGGAATTGAAAACTGGAAATATCAAGGCAGTTTATGTTTTCAGATAAGGTAGAGTAGCAGCTTGTTTCAGTGAAAAGTGAACTTGATTTGGGGTTAGAGAACCTGGACTTCAATCCTGCCTCTGTCACAGTAACTGGGCTTAAGTTTTCTTGTTTACATAATAAAGGGGTTGGACTAGAGAACCTCTAAGGTGCCCACCACCATTAGAATTATAATTTTATGATCTATAATTCTAAGAAGGTACAAAGATTAGGAACAATCTAATTTCGGGTGGGGGAGAAGTAGGGAAAAGGGAATAAAAGATCTGCATTGTAAAGATATCTGCTGAATTTATTTGCAATGTCCTGAAGGTATCAAAACAGATAAAGAATTTCATTGGGATGCAAGATTGATTAAGTCAAAGAACTTGACTGGCCAAGACCAAATTTTTTTCATTGTTTTCAATTATTTCATTTCTCTAAAGGAACAAATGGTATTTGGAAAATTGGATTTTAATCTTTAAAATAATAAAAATATTAAATTCTTTGGCTGGTTTCTGATGAAATATCTTTTTCATGTCTTATATTACCTTATTTATCTTATCTACCCTAGTGAGTTGGCAACTCTCTTGCCTGTTTGATCCATACAATTAGCTCACAGTTAAATTTGTTATTCCGTCCTTTTAAAGGAATATCTTGAGTACTTTTCTACTTTTTAAGATGAAGTATTGTGTCTTCTAGGTTTAACCCATTTTGTTCTGTTTTTAGAGTATTTTACTCCTGTTGAGAGATTTACTATGAAGTGGCTTTTAGAGACTTTTATGTTTTTGGCGTTATGGTGACTCTGCTGTGTGACCTTGGCTGTGTCACACCTTCGTTTTCTTATTGAGAAAATGAAGAACTTGTAGAAAATGATTTCTAACTTTCCTCCCAGCCTTAAGTATGGCATATATGACTAAATTCATTTCACCTGGCCACTTAGACTAAATTTTCTTTAGGTGTTAGGGTGCAAAGGGTGCCTTTTATTGCAAGAGTTTGAGGTAAAGGGTGCCAGGCCCTGCCTATTTCTCTTGACCTTCCCCCCACCCCACCTCTACCCTCACTGAATCCTGTATGTTGGGTGTAGAGGCATCAAGGATGCTTTGTAATGTGCTACTTTGCTGACACTTAGATTCTCAGTAGTTGAAGATGGTATGAGAGTAATAATGGATAAGAATCCTAGGATGTGAAAGCAATCACTTTAGTTCAACAAAAAATTACTCATTGCCCACTATTTGTAAGGTGTTGGAATTACAGTGTCAAAAACAAAACAGACTCTTTGAAGGTCAAGTCAATGTCAACAAACATTGATCAAGCATCTGTCATGTGTCAGTCACTCTGCCTGGTGCTTGAAGATAAAGGGAAGAGCAAAAGACAATTCTAACTCTCAAAGTGCTAAGAGCCAAATGAGGGAGAAAACATGTAAACAACTATGTACCAACAAGATATGTTCAGGATAAATAGGAGAAAATAATGAAGGGAGAGCAGTAGCATCAAGGGGGTTATGCTACCTTATGTTACAATGTTACTTTATGTATTATGTTACATTATCTTATGTTACATCACACACAGTAGAAAAGGAGTACAAGATGGGAAATTATGGTTTTTTATGTATTTTTTAAATCTTCATTAATCAAACAAATAAATATTTGTGTGCCTGCTACATGCAGATCATTTTGCTAGGTGGTACTGATATTTTAAAAAAAATCATTATTTTAGATCTGGAAGTAACCTCTGGATCCTAATCCAGCCTTGTCCTTTAATGATTAAGAAACTGAGGCCTGGAGAAAATAAGTAATTTTGTATAAAGTTATTTTGAAGAATTTATTATTTTATTAGTATGGAGTTTTTTCCATCAATACAATTATAACACCATAGTAGATCGTTTTGCCTAGACGTGTTCACCAGTTGACAGAAAACTGCTGATGAGGCTCTACTGGGGGATATGGGTGAGAAAAAGTAGAGTTAGGTTCAGATTATAGGAGCCCTTATGTGAAACTGTTGAGTTTGAACATTAGCTCTTTGGGAGGAAATTTTACCTTTTCTTAATGGCTGATAGTAGCTAGCCCACTTCATATTAAATAATATAAGCCCACACAAATATTTAATAGTGATTGTCCTATTTGGTGAGCCCTTCATCAAGGAAATGGAAGTCACATGTTTGGCAGCATTTCCACATCTGAGCTTTGGTAATATCCTAGGCATACTCATATGAGGTGCTGAATGTGTCACTAGCTTGGTGAGTCTGAGGGAAATAATCATCTTTCACTTTTCCTTTAATCTTTTATCATGAGACCCAACCCAGGTTCAGTGAGGACTTTTTGACTACTATACGTCTTTGAAAGAGGAAAGAGTTTTTTCCAAGGCAAATGTAGTAGCAGTGTGCCAGTTTTTACAATTGGAAAAGTTGCTAGATATCTTAATTCCTATATATTAGGCTTTAATAAATGGCAGTTATTTTTTCTGACACTAGTTATAAACAAGTATCTGTATGAATCCACTTTATTTTCAAATACTTTGTTAGAATCTCCCGGAGGGAACAGGTAAGCACAGGTTTAATGAATTTATGAGGGTTCCTTGTAGCCTTATCTCTTCTCAGTAGCCTTTTCTGTCTGTGGATCTTGTTCATGGTTCTTAAAGACCCAGTGCTGTCTTATCAGCTGTTCAGAATTACAGATCAAAAGGACAAAGGCAAAAGAACTTTAATCAACTTAGTATTCTTTTGTGAGGGAGCTAGGAGTGCAGTGGATAGAGCATGAGGCTTGGAATTGAGAAGATCCAAGTTCAAATGTGGCCAGACAGTTACTAGCACTGTGACCCTGGGCAAGTCACTTAACCTCTATTTGCCTCAGTTTCTTATGTGTAAAATGGGGTCACACTGGAGAAGTAAATGGCAAACCACTCCAGTATCTTTATCAAGAAAACCCATAGATAAAAGTCCATGGAGTTATGTAGAGTTGGACACAACTGAATATTATTCTTTTATGAAGGCATTGAGTTTTTTAAGCTTCATTCTTTTGATCTCAAGACCAGGTCACTGTAAAACTGTTTCGAAAAACCAGTTAGGTTTCATCAACCACCTTCTTTTTATAGTTCCAGAATAGCCAAATATCAGAGAAATGTGGACATATCAAATTGGGTGGGGCCACTTATACCCCTCTCTGGGATACTTCTTTCCTTCCAAGGTAGGGTCATCCGGCTGAATTCTGTCTCTTGGTTTCACTGGACTTCATGGAATCAAACCCTTTCCAGTAATTTGTAAAACAAAACACAGAACAAAACAAAACAAAACCTTTGATAACTCTTTCCACTTATTTGCTTTAACATAGTTGTTACATGAGGAAATTGAGACAGAATATTTGGTGATGAGTCATATAGAAAATTTAGTCAGTCAAATCTGAACTAAGCTATCACCTCTGCTATTTGATTATTTTAGTCTTGCTTTTAATGACACTGAATGAGTGATTTTTAAGCATATATAAATAGTGTCTAACACCATTAAATTTCTGCTAAGCCATTTTTATTATGCAACTTCAATTATAATATTGTTGTGTTGAAACAAAGGTGGAATTCTTATCCTTTCTGGTTTGTGACTATTAGCCAGTGACCTAATAACTTTTTTTTTTAATTCAGCAAACATTTACTGAGCATTTCCTGTCTTTAAAGCACCATATTAGTAAGTAGGTCTACTGGGATAAATAGTGACATTGTTCTTAACCCTCAAGAGATCTAAATCTTTCAGTGACAGCATCCTTGGTTTTCCTATAAATCTAGTTTGTGTGTGTATGTGTGTAAAATTATTATACATCTGTATGCAAGTAGCTTGTAAGGTTCAATTTTACAATAATTTTACATTTTACAATCATTTTAATAAGCACAAGGAAATAACATAATTTAGATAAAGCAGTCTCTGGCTTCTGGGAGTTTAGTTATCCCTCTGCCTTATCTCCTTATTTGACTGTAATACAGAATTAAAGAGTTATAAAATACAGTGCCATATGAGGTTCCTACTGTCATATTGGTTGATCCAAACCGTTTGATTTTGAAAGTGACTGTCATTTGATGAATTTGTTCGGCTTTCTTGCTTGCTATTGGTGTGATTTTTTTTTTTAATACTGGGACTCATGGAATTATCTTTACAGTAAGGCTTAATTTGGAGTTCATGAACTCCTTTTTGTTTAAAAATGCTTAATTTTGATAACTATATCAATATGATTGGTTTCTTTTACAAACTTATGTATTTTATGCACTTGAAAATATTATTCTGAAAAGAGGTCCAAATACTTCATCAGGTTAGGAAAGGGTCCATGACATAAACAAGGTTAACAGTCCCTGACTTAGAATTAATAGGCAATGGCAGAAATAAATTCATAATAAGCCCTTTTTATTTTCAGGGTCTTTTTTCTGTTCTTTTTGTGCCATATTATATGAGAAACTTCTCAACCTCCATTCTCTTATATGGGCCTGAATTGATACTTTTTCTATTCCATTTTGTTTGTTTTATCTCTGTTACTAGACTTTTAGCTCCTTGAGGGGAAGGCTTATGTTTCTAATCTAGAACTGCAAGGGACCTCAGACCATCTAGTCACAACTCCATCTAACAGATAAAGAAATAGGTTTAGAAAGGCTAGTGATCTGCCCAAGGTAACACAGGACCTAGTCAGCCTCAGAGTCAATATTCAAGCCAGTAGAATGAGGGTTCTTTAGCTCCTAGAATAGTGCTGTACATGTGGTAGATATTTAATATTTTTGGTTGTATTTTTCACTTTGTGAAAGGAGCTTTAGAATCCACTCCTTGATTTTGAGCTTTGGATATACTTCCTTCCCCCCTAGTCAGATTTTGAATGGATAGGAAGAATATTCTTGTATCAGCTGTGTCATAGCTTCTTTTTTTGTGGGCATATCAGATTTAAAAAATACGCCATCCAAATAATTTTTCCCCTTCCTTTTTTTCCCTCCACTTTTCCCTCCCTTTGCTCTGGTTTCTCTTGGCTACTGAGAAATAATAAAATTTGGCATTTTCATGGCATGTTTATTTATTTAGCTGGATTATAACAGGCCTTTATAAATGTAACACTAGGATCAGAACCAAGTAATTGGTAATTAGTTTTCTCTAAGTTACTTAGTGAGTTGATAGATCTAAGAGTAGAACCTATTTCTCCTAACTGGGGGGAGGGAGGGCTGGGTTCTGTTAAAAGACACCTAGCCATGCCTTAATATCTTGAGGCTTGGTGTAGGAATGGCTAGGAAATAAAAAGTGAAGGAAAGGATTCATTATTAAAGTAACTATAATTCAGTTAACAATTCTCATAAAAGACCATAGGATCTGTATAACCAACATCATCTCTGCCCTGTAGCAGTTTGCATCCCAGGTTTTCACAGTTGAAGGCCCTCATCTGAGGAATGCCAGTCAAGGACCAACAAGGAAGGTTAGCACTTTATAAGGTCAATATTCTCTTTTCCACTTCAGCAAAATGATCTATCTTTAACCAGGCAGTTTTAATTGATATATAAAGCACAAAAAAGGATGAAGTCTCAGGTGAAATGAGCCTTAAGAATAACACTCCTGTATTCTGATTTAAATGCAGTACTTGCAAGTTTGAAATAATTGTTAAAATCACTTTAAGGCAAAACTAAGATTCATATTTAGAACCCAGAAGGAAGAATTCAGACCCAAATCTCCGTTTAGATATCTTATTTAATTAAATTTGCTTTTTTAAAAAAATTGACATCTAGTGATTTTCTATTACCTTCATTTCTGAATATATCTTCTTTCAATCTCTCCTCCCCCACCCCCCTCCCGGACACTCCTGGCAAGTGATTCCTTGAAAGGAAGAAAGAAAGCAGTTGAATGAAACTAACCAATACATGTTACATTATGTTATGTTATGTTGTTACTGTTAAAAAAAAACCGATTACTAGGCGCTTCGAGAGAGTATTGTTACTGTTACACTGCTAGAGAATTCTAAAGTTAGACCAGCTAGTTTGTGACTAAGTATCAGATTGACAATTCTAAGGGCAACAGTCTTTGTTGTAAGTATAGAATGGAAATTTCCCCATGACTATCCTACAAATACTACCTGTAATCCTTATTTAGGACCACCAAAGGATAGAACGTTAAAAGCATATTCAGTCTTTAATCAAGGCCTCCAGAGTCATGGATTAAAAATAAATTTACTAGGCATTGCTAGATAATATTTCATTGAATAATACAGCAGTCTTTGTCTTTCAGGAAATTTTGAGTAATGTGACCTGAGGATACTCTTAATCCCTAATATAATGCCTCTCCCTCTCCACCCTGCCCCCCACGATTAAAGCGTGTTTCTAATCTTTGGTAGGGAGAGCATGTTTTACTCAGGCTTGACTGATTTCCCTTTATAAAGGAGTCAGGGAGGCTATTTAAACTGTTGGAATGTCTGCCAGGTCATCTGAGATGTAAAAAAAAAACCCAACCTGTGGAGGGAGGTTAATGCTCCCCAGTTTTGGCAGGATTTACTGCCATCATGGTGAATAGAGGTAGAGGGGAAGCCCTCTCTACCTTTATCAATGTTGTATCTTTATTGATCCTTTTTATGGTTGAGCGAACTTCTTTTTATTAAATACTTCACGGCCCACAAGTTTGTCTTTGTTCCAGTCCTGAGACTAAACCACTGGACTGGTTAGTTCTTGCCTGTCATATATAGAGACTGAACCAGTTATTTCATTAACGTAGGGAACTCCTAGGTGAAGAAACTCAATCTGCCAATGAAAATCAGCACCCTTTCTGCAACTTACAGTCTTAAAGAGTTTCCTAGAGCACTGAAAGGTTGACTTGTCAGTCAGTATGTCAGAGGTGAGACTTTAAGTCTTCCTGACTTTGAAGCCAGCTCTCTATCTACCTCACCATTATAATCTCCAATACCTTAGTTCAGAAAGTTAATATTTAGTCCCATTTTTGAACTAGCCAGCCTAGTTCTCCTGTATTGTCCATCTTTAAGATATCAATTGCCCTTTTGGGGTAAACAGTACATTTATGGTCTCTGACTTGTTACCCTTTGTTGCCTGTGCCCTCCAATTCTAACCTGGGCACCATAGCCATTGCCCAGGGGATCGATTCTTGTGGAAATTTGACCTCACAACTAACTCTACATTCTCCATTGGCACATCTACTGAAGACCCAGAAAAGAAAGTCATCACCATCAAACTCCTTACCACTGTCAAATAGCTCAATGGATATGGTTTCATTCATGGAAATAAAACTAAAGAAGATGCATTACCATCTGCCTTTTTAAAAAAAATTTGCTGTACCCTAAGGACTGTTGGGACTTTTCACCTTTCTTGTTAATTGTAACCTTCTATATATGTTGACTTCTCATGACAATGTGAACTGCTTGAGAGCAGGAATTGTTTTGCTTTCCTATTTGTATCCTCGAATTTAGCACAGTGTTTTGCACATAATAAGCACTTCATTCATTCCTTCATAAATGCTTGTTGCATTCGATTACTAACTTCTTCCACTAATTTAGTAAACTCCAGAATCACTTCAGTGATCAAATACAAAATCTTCTAGCACTCAAAGTTCTTAATAATTTGGCCCCTTCCTACTTTTCTAGTTTTCTTACACCTTTCTCCTCACACCCCAAATACTCTCTGATCCAGTGACACTGGCCTCCTTGCTATTCCTTCCATAAAATACTCTATCTCTAGACTCTAGGCATTTTCACTGGCTGTTCCTTGAAATACTGGAATACTCTAGAAGCTTGGAATACTCTCGCTCCTCATCTTTGCCTCTTGGCTTCGGTGACTTCCATCAAGTCCTGGCCAAAATCCTGTCTTCTACTAGAAGAAGCCTTTCATAATCCCCTTTAATGCTCGTTCCTTCCCCCTGTTCTCTCTCTCTCTCTCTCTCTCTCTCTCTCTCTCTCTCTCTCTCTCTCTCTTTCTCTGTTGATCGTACATAGCTATTTTCATGTTGTCTTTTCCGCATTACATAGTGAGCTCCTTAAGAGCAGGAATTGTCTTGCTCCTTCTCATTGCTTAGCACAATTCCTGACATATAGTAGGTACTTAATGCATTCTTATTGAATGACTGACAAGGAGTAATGGAAGTGGTCAATTGAAACTGAATACTTATAAATAGTTTTGTTATGTTTTGAAGATATTGTAAGAAAAAAGAAAAGATGGAGGACCTTGTTAACACATAATTGTGTTATGCAAATACAACTATGTAAACGTGGAAGGAGTTGGGGGAATAAGTGTTACTTGAACTTTACTTTCATATAAATTAGTTTAAAAAGGGCAGAACAAACACACACAGAGTTTGGTATAGAAATATATTCAACTCAACAGGGATGTAGACAAGAATAAGAAGAGGGGAAAGGGAATATAAGAGGGATGGGAGATTCAGGGAGAGATTTTATTTATAAGCAAAACAAACCTTAAGCTTGGAGAGAAGAGAGTGAAGAGAAGGATAAATGAAAAAAAGTTTAGTGACTTGAAATAAGGTATTAACTTGGGTGAGATGCGTATAGAGAAGAAAATTAGGAGTAAATAGAAAGGAGGGAGATAAATAATTAACTATCATAAATATGAATGGGTTGGTTTCACCCACAAAATAAAAGAGGGATCAGACTGGAAGGAGGGAAAGAGAAAAAGCATTTATATAGTCCCTATTCTGTGCCAGGCACTGTACAAAACACTTTTTAAACAAATATTATCTCATTTGATACAACAACCCAGGGAGGTAGATGTTTTTATTTTACAGCTGAGAAAACTGAGGCAAACAGGTTAAGTGACTTGCCCAGAGTCATGAAGCTAGTATGTGTCTGAGATTTGATTTGAGCTCAGGTCTTCCTGATTCCTGGCTCAGCACTCTTTATCCTCTGGGTCACCAGCTCCCTCTAAGGATTAGAAAGCAAAATCCAACAGAATGTTGTTTACAAGAAACACATTTGAAACAAGGAATCACACTTTAAATAAGAGATTGGAACAAATCTATTATGCTTCAGCTGAGCACAGAGAAGCCAGGATAGTAGTTATGACTTCAAACAAGACAAAGTAGTAAAAATAGATTTAATTAAAGCAGATAAAAGAGGGAAACAACATTTTGCTGAAAGGTAACAGAGACAATGACTTGATTTCAATACTTAACATATATATGTACCCACTCATACAACTTCTAAATAGTTAAAGAAAAAACTAAATAAATTATGAAGAAAAATAGACAATAAGACTATAGTAGTAGAGGATTCAATTTATTCCTATCAGCCCTAGGTAATTTTAGCCCCCTGAAAAAAAAGAAAAGAAATTAAGGACTTGAAGAGAATTTTAGAAAAGGTAGGTATGATAAACCTCTGCCAATTACTGAATGGAAATAGAAAGTATTATGCATATTTCACAGCTGTGCATGGCAACTTTATAAAAATTGATCATGTCAATGCATAAAAAAATCTCACAAACAAATGCAGAAATATCATATATATCCTTTGCTGATCACAATGGAATAAAAATTATATTGAAGGACTCTTGAAAATAGTATTAAAAACTGAATGCCTAAAAAAATACTATTTGTCATACTGAAGGCTGTCTGAGAAGGGGAATACTTGGGATAGTTATGATGATATAAGAAACAGAAATGTCAATAAAAATGTATCTTTTAAAAAAATCAACTGAATACTAAATGCCTTAATCTTCTCCTAGCCCTGTTCTTGACTCCCAGAATTCCAAAATATTATTTCTTATCCTGAAATTTCCCTTTACTGCCTGAGGCCTTCTCACTATGGAACACTCAACTTATCCCTGTAGCCTTATCAACCTGAAATGTACTGAACCTTTCTCCCATTGGTAAGTTCCACCATTTTGTGTAGGGGCCCAGACCAACCTTCACTCCCCTCTAGGACCTGTTCTTAGCTTTCTGAACTTTAAAACCATGCCCTCTCTCTGAGTACCCTTCTTCTCTCCCCCCCACCCCTGCCCCCAACTTCCTTCTATAAATTGTCTTCTCCCATTAGAATATAAGCCCTTTGAGGACAGAGACTGGTCTTTGTTCTTTGTATTTGTATCTCCAGTGCCTAACATACAAGTGCTTTAATAACTGCTTGTTTCCTTCCCAAAGAATTGCTGGGTCAAACAACAAATAGAAATGGTTGATAATTTCATTAAACATATGGACATTGAGACAATATCCATAATTTTTAGGATTCAGACAAAGCAATCCTTTGGAGGAAATGTATATTTTGAAACACTTTTATTAACAAAAAAAAAAAATAAAGAACAAATCAATGACTTGGGAATGCAACTAAAAACATTAGAAAACCAACAAATATTAAAAACCCAATTAAACATCAAAATAGAAATCCTGAAAATTAAAGAACTTAATAAAATTGAGGGAGAAAAACATGGAATACCAATTAAATAGATAAACCATTAGTTAATTTGATTAAAAAGAAGAAAGGAAAAGTAAATTGCCAGTATCAAAATTGAAAAATAATTCACAATGAAGGAAGAAGAAATAAAAGATATTATTAGAAACTATTTTGTCTAACTGTATGACAATAAAACTAAGAGTTTAAATGAAATAAATATTTACAAAAATATAAAATACCCAAATTAGTAGAAAAAGAAATAGAGAATTTAATAAATGACAATTTCATAGGAAGAAATTGAGCAAGTCATAAATGAACTTCCAAAGAAAAAGAAAAAACTCCAAGACCAAATGTAAATTCTAGCCAACATTCAAAGAATAGCTAATTCCATTATCATATAAATTGTTTGCATAAGTACCAAAAGAGGAGATCCTACCAAATTCTTTCTATGACTCAGATAGTCTTGATACATAAGCTACAGAAAATCAAAATTAAAACCTAAAGATCAATATCCCTAATAAACATAGATGCAAACATTTTAAGTATTAGGAAAGAGACTAAAACAACTTATCACAAAAATTATTCTTTACCAGGAATACTTTTGTTGTTATCCAGTCATTTCAGTCATGTCTAACTCTTTGTGATCCTATTTGGTTGTGTTGTTGTTGTTTTTGTTTGTTTGTTTTAGCAAAGATACAGGAGTGGTTTGCCATTTCCTTCTCCAGCTCATTTTACAGATGAGGAAACCAAGGCAAACAGGGTTAAATGACCTACACAGGGTCACACAGCTAGTCAGTGTCTGAGACCAGATTTGAATTCAGAAAGATGAGTCTAGTGCCAGTCCAGGCCTAGTATTCTATCCACTGTGCCACCCAGCTATCTTTATCAGAAATATAGGATTGGCTTAATATTAGGAAAACTATAAACTTAATGGTATTAATGACAAAATCAACAAAAATTATGTAATTATATCAATAGATGCAGAAAAAGTTTTTGACAAAATACAACACTCATTTCCATTAAAAACACTAGAAAACATAAGAAAAATGGACCTTTCTTTAAAATGATAAATAGTATATATTTATAACCAAGAACTATCATTATTTGTAACAAAGATAAACTAGAATCTTTCTAGTAATTTATAGGTAAAGAAAGGCCATTGTCACCACTTCTATTTGTCATAGTACTCAAAATGCTCACTCTAACAGTAAGGCAAGAAAAAGAAATTAAAGGAATAACTAAAGTTGCAGAAAACAAAATTGTCACTTTTTTTTTTAGGCAATTGGGGTTAAGTGACTTGCCCAGGGTCACATAGCTAGTAAGTGTCAAGTGTTTGGTCTGAGGCCGGATTTGAACTCAGGTCCTCCTGACTTGAGGGCTAGTGCTCTATCTACTGCCCCACCTAGCTGCCCCTAAATTATCACTTTTTACAGATGATATTATGGTGTACTTAACCCTAAAGAGTCAGCTAAAAATTAATTGAAACAATAACTTAAGCAAACTTGTAGGATAAAAAATAAACCCATACAAGTCATCAGCATTTCTATATAATACCAATAGGAAGAGCTAGAAAGAGTCTATTTAAAATTACTTGGGTATATAAAATATTTGAATCTACCTTTTAAGATACACACAGCTATTTAATAAAACTGACTACAAACAACTACAGAAATCAGATCTAAATGGAAAAATATTAATTGTTCGTGGATAGGATAAACCAACATAATAAAAATGACACTACTGTCTAAATTAATTTATTTAGTGCCATGTCAAACTACTAAAGGATTAAACTAGAAACAAAAAAACTAAAAAGTATAATAACTAAGTTCATATGAAAGGGAAAAAAAGACCAAAAATCTCAAGAGCAATAATGAAAAGCAATAGGAACAGAGAAGGCTATATCTCAAACTATATTACAAAACAGGAATTATTAAAATAATTTGATACTGATTAAAAAACAGATTGGTCAGTGGAACAGATTAACTACACAACATATAGAAACAAATGTATCTGATACCTTAGCATTCTATAAACACAAAGACTCCAGCTACTGGAATAAAGACTTAACTATTTGACAAAAACTTCTGGGAAAATTGGCCAAGATCTCACATTTTAAACAAAGATAAGTTTTAAATAATTGTATTACCTAGACGTAAAAGAACATATAAATAAATTAGAGAAACAGGGAAAATTACCTATCAGATCTATAGATAGGAGGAAAATTCATAAATTAAAAAATTAGGATCACATATGAGAAAATGGATAATTTTGATAACAAAATTTAAATGTTTTTTAACAGACATACTTTAATAAAGTTAAGATTAAAAGGGGTTAATGGGGGGAATATAGTAAGTTTCTCTGATAAAGATCTCATTTATGATATATATATATATATGTATATATGGCTCTGTTTCAAATTTATAAGAATAAGCCATTCTCTAATTGATATAAACTCTCAGTTCTCAAGGGAAGAAACTTAGGCTATTCATATGGGAAAAGATGTTTCTAGTCACTAATAATTAGATGCAAATTTAAGCAATTCTCAGATTCCACCTCATATCAATCAAGAGTGGCAAAGATGACAAAAAAAGAAAAATAGCAAATGTTGGAGGGACTATGGGAGAACAGGAACATTGTTGCACTGGGGGAAGACCTGTGAATGGATACAACCATTCTGGAAAGCAATTTGGAATTATATACAAAAATTACTAAGCGGTACATGCCCTATGACCCAGCAATACCACTGCTGAGCCTATACCCAAAAGAGAGCAAAGAAAGAAGAAAAGGTCCTATATGTATGTGTATTCATGTGTGTGTGTATGTATATATATGTGTGTGTGTATGTATGTATATATGTGTGTGTATATGCATATATATACTTTTTGTGATGGCAAAAAAATGAGAAACTAAAATGAAGCCAATCAATTGAGGAATTGTTGAATTAAGTTATAGTATATGAATGTGATGGAATACTATTGTGCTGTAAGAAATGCAGTAAATGATGATTTTAAAAAATTATGGAAAGACTTAGAGGAATTGTTGCAGAGTGAAGTAAGCAGAACCAGAAGACCAATATACACTTTTAACATTAATATAAAAATGAACAATTTTAAGGATTTAAATAAACTGATGAAAAATTAAATGAGCAGAGCCATGAAAATAATTATACAGTGACAACACTGTTAAAATAAGCAACTTTGAAATCTGTAAGGGCTAAGATCAATATAGTGACCATTCATGATTTCGGGAGATGGGTGATGCAACATGCCTGCCATTAAGGAGATGATGGATTTAGAATGCAGAATCACACACACAAATATGTATATATTTTTATATAACTATTGAGGAAATTTGTTTTGCTTATGTAGATTTGTTTCAAGAAATTTGTTGTTTTTAAATGAGGTTAGAGGTGGGGAACAATACATTTCTTTTAATTAAAAAAATAGAGGGGGGTACTACAGATGTAGGATGTTGCATGCATTTTCAGTTGAGATCACTTAATATTAGTTTTAGTTAATTGTTTTACTTTGTTACAAGATACCTCACAGAGTGAGAGTAATCTGTATATGTTTATACTATAAAAATGATCAATAAAACTTAAAAAAAAAATCTTTCTAACAGTGAGAGACACCCAAAAGTGGAATGGGTTGATCCAGGAGGTGGAGAGTTCTCTTTCATCAAAGATACTCAGAGACAGGCTTGATGACCACTTATTGAATATATTATAGTGTAAATTCCATTTGAGTATGAGTTACATTCTCAAAGTATAGTCCTTCTCCCTGAGGGACCCAGAGACACTTTCAGGGGATCCATGAGGTTAAAATTATTTTTATAATAATACTCATATATTTTGCCTATTAAAATTCCCCTCCTTTTTCCATCTACATATCTGTGTAAGCTTAGATTTTCTTTATATTCTCCAAGTAAAACAATATATTGAAACAGATTGGATGCAAAAAACAGATATTAGAATCTAAATGTCTTCCATTAAGCCAGACATTAAAGATATTTGCAAAATTATGTAAATCAATGCTGTTCTCACTAATTTTTTTTTGTTTTGGAAAGTAGTTATTTTTCATAAAAAATTTATGTTAACACATAATGACTTTGTTATTTTAAATGAACTAATAAATATTTTAAAGTGTCTGTTTTACTATGGTAAATAAATATAACCCACATAAAGAAAAGCTCTTTGGGGTCCTTAATTATTTTTGAATGTAAAGGGGTCCTAAGACCAAAAAGTTTGTGGACCACTGTACTAATAACCAACTCTAAAATTCTGTAATTACCCAGCTAACAGAAGAAAGGATCTAGGAAAGGTTAGGAATAGTTACTGATTATCTAAACCAGGGAACAGTACATTTATAGGATCCGGAAGGGAGTAGCCCAACCACTATACTGTGGACACTTTGGCCTGGGAGGAGGAGGGAGTCATTGTGAGGGAATTGCCTTACTGAGAAGGTTGACAAATAAGAAGTGGTAGGTTGGGTTAGCTAAAAATATTTGAGATATCAAGAAGTCTAAGATCAAACTAGAAATTGACAGATTTTAGAAACTATTGGTGAGCATATCTTTAAAGGTGGGTCTGACCCCTTCCTTTTGAAGCTCACCAGTTGTCATTTAACGAGCACGTTCCTCAAAGAATCATGTGAAAACCAGCACATCATCTCCAGTGGAACAGGAAACTTCATAGAATGTCTGCAGGGCTGGGCTAGGCACCTTAGTGCTGTTAGAGAGCAAGAGTAACACTAAAACATGGCGAGATGTCCTCATTAGCAACCTCCAGTGTTTTCCAATTATTTTTTTAAAAATTCATTCAGTTCTCTCGGCTGTTGTAGAATCTATAGCCAAATTTTTTCCTTAAACACCGAAAATTATCAGTTGATACGAATTTATTAAGTGCCTGCTAAGTGATGGGCATTCAAACAAAGGCAAAAGACGATCCCCACTCAGTGAACACACAATACAATAGCAGAGAAACAAAATGAAAACAGCTCTGTAGAAACAGGATACATACAGGATAAATTGGAAATAATCAGTAGAGAAAAGGTGCTAGCATTAGAGAGAATCAGGAAAGGTTTCTGATAGAAGGTGAGATTTTAGCTGGGACTTGAAAGAAGCCAAGAGGAAGAGATGAGGAGGAAGATTATTTCAGGCATAGGGAACAGTCGGTGAAAAATGCCCAAAGTCTAGAGACAGTGCATCTTATGGAAAGAACAATAAGGAGATCAGTGTCACTGGATCACAGACTATTTGGGAGGTAGGGCGGGAGTAAAGTAGAAGAGGACTAGAAAGGTAGAAGGCCGGGTTATGCAGGGCTTCAAAGGCATACAAGATGTTAATATTTGATCCTGGAGCTAATAGGGAGTTTATTTGAATAGAGTGGTAAATATGGTCACATGTGCATTTTAGGAAGATTAATTTGATGTCTGAGTGGAGGATGGAATGGAATGAGGAAACTTGAGGCAGGGAGGCCATGCACTAGGCTATTGCAATAGTCAAAGTGTGAAGTGATAAAGGCTTATGCCAGGGTTGTAGTAGTGTCAAAAGAAGAAAAGGGTGCATACAAGACATGTCATAAAGGTAAAAGCTATAGGACTTGGCAACAAACTTGATAATATGGGGTGAGAGAGAAGGTAAGGAATTGAAGTGACAATTAGGTTGTGAGCCTGAGTAACTGGGGGAATGGTGGGACAGTCTACAGTAATAGGCAAGTTAGAAGAAGAGGGAGATTCTGGGGAAAAGATATCAAGTTGAGTTTATGACATATTGAATTTAAGATGTCTGTGGTACATCCAGTTTGAGAGATATCTAATAGGCATCTAATAGGTGATTCTGAAAGTCAGAGGTTAGGCTATCTAGAATCATCAACATAGAGATGATAACTAAATCCATGGGAAATGATGAGATCACCAAGTGAAACAGTATAGAGAGAGAAAAGAAGAGAGCCCCAGATAGAGTCCTGTGGGACCACCACTGTTTGTGGGCATAATCTGTATGAAGAGCTTGCAAAGAATGTTGAAAAGGAGCAGTCAAACAAGTGGGAAGAGAGTTAGGGTGGAGTTGTACTGAGGAAACCAAGAAAGATGTGTGAATGAAGGAGGAGAAGGTAATGATAGACAGTGGCAAAGGCTACAGAGAGATCAAGAGGGATGATTACTGGAAAAAGGCCATGAGATTTGGCAATTATCTCATTGTTAGTATGTTTGGAGTGAGTAGTTTTGGTTAAATGATGAGGTTAGAAGTCAAAATGTAGAGTTAAAAAGAGAAAAGAAAGTGGAGGCACTGATCATAGACAATCTTCTCAAGGATTTAGCCACAGAAGGGAGGAGAGATAGGAGGCTATATAGCTAATGGAGATCAAGTGAAGGTTTTTTGAGTATTGGCTTGATAAGAAGGAATACCTCTTCTTGTGAGACTGGAGTGAAGGAGAAGATAGTAGATAGTGGAAGAAAGCATATGAATGATAAAAGATGAAGAGGAGAGGAGAAACGGCCCTCAGCAAATGGCGTCAATTTTTGCCAGTAAAATCTGAGGACAAGATTTTCAGCTAAAAGAGTTGGGGGGAAGAACCATGAGAGGTTTGAGGAGGGATAAAAAGGTTTGGAAGAGTTGCTGTGGTGGGTGGGATAGTGAATTAATCAGGGAGGTAGGAAGAGATTATTTTGTGGTAATAAAGGCCCAGCTGAGATTACATAATATAAATTTGTAATAGATCTAGTCTATGTGGTTTTGTGATTTTTCCAGCTTTGTTCATCAGATTAAAAAAAAAGTCAGAAAAAGGCAACCTGAAGATTTTAGTTTGTACACCAGACTGGATTGTGGATGAATGAGACAGGTTGTGGAGTCTCTTCCCAGGCAAGTTTTTAAGTCTCATTTGATTTGAATAGTGAAAAATAAGGTCTTGCCTTAAGAAAGACTAAATGCATATTAGCATTGCTTCCTGTCTAAGATTCCATAGGTTGGTTGCTGTGGAGCATTATTGGGGAAACCTTGGCAAATCAAAGGGAAATAAAATCCCTCAGAAAGATAAAAGTCATCCTTCCATTCTAGCTCATTGGAATCTGAGTTCTTGGTTCCTTTCATATATTCTGTATAGTAGATGGTTGCTTGCTACTGTGTAAGCCATATATTGTGAATCTGTGAACCCTTACTTCAGGTCACCTATTTAATTCATCCACAGATAAACATCTCTCTCTACCCTCCTCATTCCTGTCTTTTGTTTATGACCTCCCCTCCCCCTTTTTTTCTTTCTCAGCCTGTTATTTTTGTTGTGTCTGGCCCTTTCTTCTAATTCTTTGTCTTCATGCTAAACTTCTAGCTAAAAAAAAAAAAAAAAGATGCCTGGAAAATAACATGTTATGCGTGGAATGTAGGTATGGTTTGAATGTTTCAGACCAGTGGCAGGATTGAATTCCAATTAAGAAAACTGTGCCAACTAGCATGTTTCCAAAACCTACAAGGAACCAGGAAATGGGCTTAATAAAATGTGATAAATCTGCTTTTGATAGGTTTTCATTAAAAACATGTAGTAGTAAATAGATGCTTGTGTCCCCTTAGGCTGCTGCCATGGGGAACAATAATAATGCTAATGAATAAAAAGGAGGTGGCTCATGGAACTGATAAAAAAAATACTTTGGTTCTAGCCTACTGTAGTTCACTAAATGTGGTTCCATGGAAGTAGCCTAGAATTGAGAGGTGAGAGACCTGAGTTTTCATCTGTCTCTGCCATTCTCCCAGTGTGACCTTTGACGAGTTATGTTACTTCTTTGGCCTTAATTTCTTCATCTGGAAATGAGGGATTGGGAATAGCTGATCTCTTAAGGCTCCTTCTAGCTATAAAATTCTTTATGCTAGCACTCCAATAGCTGTGTGATTTCATCAATGTGGTTGTCCTCCCCCAAAGGTACAGAGTGCAATCCATCCATATCTACCACTCCTCCAATCTCCTGAATTTTCCAGACTATGATAGGGAGCCTTCCTTGAGTTCTCTTGGTTTCTCAAAGATAGCAGTAGACACTAAGACCTTCCAGCAGTGATCTGCTTGTTTTTTTTTTATCTTCTACTGTGACATCCTTTACATTGCCCCTCCTTTGTAATTCTTCATTTTGAATGTGTTACACACCTACCATGCTCCTCACTTTTGCTCTTTGGTTAATCCTCAACTTCAGTTTTTTAGAGATTATAGCTTTCCATGACTCACAGCCACACAACTACAGAAGAATATTTCTATTCAAAAGTGGGCTTTTGTTTCTTCAAGAAGCTTGTGGTTATTAAAAGAATATTGCAGTCCCCCAAAGGCAATCCAGATTGCTTTGCTCCTCCTTTTCAATTCTGGGCTTAATTTTAAAATTAAGACGCATAGTCCATCCAAGAAGTAGGTATATATCCATAGATACATATCTATTTTGGTAGATGAGTTGTATAAGTTTTCCATCATACTGCGTAGTGTAGTCTGGACAATAGGCATTTTTCATCCACTTGTTTTTCCCTCATAGATAGTTAAGCCAAGTTCCTTTTGAATGGTTGTTAGTTGTCTTATTTAGGAGACTTGGATATTACAGAACTTGGTGCAGTCAAGAAGACCCTGGTGGACATCTTTTACACTTCCCTGTATTATGCCTCACTGATTATTAATAATGAGAAGGTTGTAAACAAAGTTAAAGAAGCTTTTGAATACACTCTTTAAAGGAGAGACTTTATGTTGGTGGTGTGTTTTCCTGAATTAAATGCTTTTGAAATAATCAGCAAACAATAGACATATTAAGCAAATCATAAACACTGTGCTGAACATAGCATAGTATTCTCAATCTTTTTCAGTTCTATGGTGGTTAACATGTCATCTACTGTAGAATGTTGCTTGTGAAAGCCTGTTACATTCTAATTCCATTATCTCATGTACCTTTAATTTATATTTAAATTACTCTCAAAAAGACTTTATATAGGTGGGAAAGTAGGCATATTGGTCAATAGTTATTAATATTCTCTTGGTCATTTATTTTGAGTCATAATAAAGTCTTCATTCTTTCTACACTTTTGGTACCTTCTTCTCTTTAACATTCTTTGAAAATCAATTCCTTGGTGTCTTCAAATTTGGTTGTTATTTCCAGTATGCCTTCCTTTGTATAAACTTGGCTTAGTTCATTTGTTTTTCCCATCTTTGTTTTCTTCAGTACCTTACTTACTCTATAAGGACATCCGAGACTGATGTTAGAATCCAAATATGGTGGCTTTACTGTTCTTGATCTTGAAAGAGTTTGTTTAAAAAATCTGCAGATATTTTCCATTCATTCATCTTTGTTGGCCTCTGTTTCAGTCTTAGTTGTTTTTCAGATTACTTTGCTTAATTAGTCTTTTCTCTTCTACTGTTTCCTCTCCATTCTATGAGGTAGTACTACCAATAATATTCTACCAACTTCTCTGTAAGATTTTACAATGTTTTGCTAGACTAATTTTTTTGAGGATTTAAGAAATATTCATTGGGGGATTGGGAAATATATATATATATACATATAAATTTATATAAATACATTTTAAAAAATATGTTTTACAAGTTTATAATTTAAACTGGTGCTGCCCTTGCCTCTTTTATCTCTCTGTCTGGTATTTGGTCAGATGTTTGCACTGGTATGCTGGTAAATGTTTAACAACCTTCTCTCTTTAAAAAATGTATATGACACACTTTTAAATTTAATCTGAATTACAATATTTTCTCCATCACTTCCTTAAGCCTAAACAAAAAGTAAAACAGTAAATCAAGCCCTGATTTGTTGTGTTTCCTAACTTCTGAGTTGTAAATGCTCATGCTGAAAATTTAACAATTAGCTCTTGAAAAATAAGCAGGCTCCCTCACATTTCTGAATGTTTGCTAACTGAGATGGTTTTTATGCTCTTTGAGTTTCCTCATTCTGGCAATTGATTGACATCAGTTAAACTTTTGTATGAAATTGTAGTAATCTGTATGAATTTTCTTTCTTCCTTTCATTTTTCAGTATCAGAAGCTCACAGTAGAGGTCAAGTTAAAGTAATTTTAATTATATACATCTTAATTTTAACTTTAAAGTTTTCCTTTATTATTATGAACTTGACCAAATATCAACCAATACAACTGTTTTCCCCAAAGAACAGAAAACTATTAGATATGAAACCGTGATACTCTACTATGTACAACTTGTTTTCTTTTTAAGGATATTTCAGACTGAACATGGTAGTTCCAAAACTGCTCTGCTTATCCGTGTCCCCTTCTAAAATTCCTTCTATTCTCATTTTTTTGGTTTTAAAAAATGATTCATTTATGTGCTGCCCTTCCCTTAATATATCTCCCTGTCCCTTGTAATAAATAAGTATAGTCAAGCAAAACAAATCCACATATTGGTGGCAATATCTAGAATTCTGTACCTTTAGTCCATCAGCTCTCTGCCAAAGGGTTGGGTACATTATTCATCATCAGTCTTCTGGTGTCCTGATTGATAATTGCATTAATCCCAGTCCTTACATCCTTTACAACTATTTGCCTTTTCATTTTGTGGTCATTGTAGACGAATGACTGCTAATTTATGTGCCTACTCTGCCATCTATAGAAAATTTTTATGAAAGTCATTTATACATGAATTAATGGCATCCTTGATGAGGGCATTAGGAGGGGGCAAGCAGGTGTTCTTCAGCAGTAGCTAACATGGATCACATCTTTACCATCCACAATTAGCTTAAAGATATAGAGAATATAAAATGTCATTGTGTTTATTTTTTGTTGATTATGAAAAAGCATTTGACTGGATAAAACAAAATGCTACCTTATAGGCTCTATAATAGCAAAGTATCTTTAATGCATACATCAAGATTCATTCAGGATTACTTGGAAGATATAACAATATAAACAACTCTGTTTAATTTCTGCGTTCATAAACATCAAGCAAGGCATCAAACAAGGAGATAGGGGATACCATCAAGGAACTGTATGACAGCAAGAGAAGATAGGATGGTCATGTGACAAGAGCAGGTGGTGACAAGTTAACAGTCAGAGTGCCTTTAAATTTTTTTTTTAATTTAATCAGCCAAAATCTCTCTTTTTACCCTCTTGCCTCAGTCTTCTCCCAGTTTCCCTCTTCCGCACAACTGACAACATGAGAAAAATAAAACCCATTACAAACATGTTTAGTCAATCAAAACAGCTTTCCACATTGGCCATGTCCAAAAATTTTTTTTCTTATTCTACATTTTGAGTTCTTCACTACTCTATCAAGAGGTGCATAACATATTTTCATCATTAGTCCTTGAATCCTGATTGGTCATTATGTAATGAATTCAGCACAATAATATTCTATCACACTCATGTGCCATAATTTGCCATCCACTTCCCAATTTATGGACATTCCTTCAGATTCCTATTCTTTGTCATCTCAAAAAGTTAAATATTTTTGTATATCTTTAGAGTTTATTTTGCTTAGAACAAATCCCTCCCTTAATCTAACCTTCCTCTCATTCTTCCTCCCTTTCCCTTTTCTCTCCTGTTTTCCTGTCAAATGAAGTGAATTTCCTGTAAAGTGAAGTGAACCCAACTCTGTGTGTACGTGTGTATATTCTTCCTTCTTTTGACCAGTTCAAATGAGAATGAGGTTTAAGTGTCAACCCCCACCCTATCTCGTCCTTATTTGTATAGATACCTACTTGTGCCCTCTGATTGTGGGAGATATCCCTAACCTTCCTTTCTGTTCTCCCCACCCCCATGTATTCCTCTCCCTCCCTCTTTGCATTCTTTTCTTAAGATGATCAAGACATAACAGAATCATTCTCAGTTGTTTCTTTAATTAGAATCTCTCTATGAGCCCTGATGATGATAGGATTCAGAATGGATATCAACTCCCCAAATTTGAATAAAAACACCTTCTTTTGTTTAGTCCTTATTCATTGTTCATTCATATTTTACCTCTTTATGCTTCTTTTCACTCTCATTTTTGAACTTCAAAGTTTCCTCAGAGCTCTGGTTTTTTATCAGGAATTCTTAGAACTCCTCTCTTTCATTGAAGATCCATGTTTTCCTCTGTAAGATTATACTCAGTTTTGCTGTGCTAATGCACAGTGTCTTCCTGGGCACTGGAGTGCTCTTTATTATGGTCTGGTCCAACTCTATTTATCTCTAATATCTGCAGAGCTCTCAACCTGTCTCCCTACACCAACCTAGGCCTGACAAAGGACTTACTGAACTTTTTATGGATTTCTCCATCAGAGTAAATCTGGCACATTTTATAGATATATTTGGAGGAGTTGTAGATGGGAGCTTAGCTGCAGTGTTCCTTTCTATTCCGTCGTTTTGGCTTCCAGAGTGCCTTTGGAGTGCTGGAGTGTTTGAAAAAAGCAAGAAAGGTCCCCAGCACGCTGAGTGGACTATTTGTGGCAAATTGGGAAAATACAGACAAGAAGGTTGGGTAGGCATAGTTGTGCTATGATCTATCTGTATTGTTGGAGGGAACTCTCAAATCTGAGATCACAGATACATTTGAGTATCTGAGAGAGTCTCCTTTCCCTTCTTTAGTCAAAAATTCCTCCCCCATCCATAATTGTGAAAGCTGTCAACTTCCCTCATCCTTTGATTTTTTTAATGATGGAACATTTAATAATATTGATGATAATAATAATGATAGCTAACATTTATGTAGCAATTTGAAGTTTACTTAGCTCATACCTAATAAAATCTCACTTTTTCCCTTTTTGACAAACTAGGAAATAGATTTTATTATTATTCCCATTTTACAAATTAGGAACTTGAGGCAGATATAGATTAAATGACTTGCCCAGACTTATATAGCAAATATGTGTTTGAGACAGTCTTTTTGACTTCAAGTCCAGCATTCTATCCATAATGCTATCTAGCTACCTTGAATATACTTTTTTGGAGTTTTTTGTGGTATATGATATAAGCCTAATTTTTTCCAGACTTCTTTCTAGTTTTCTCAGTGGTTTTTGTTGAATAGTGAGTCTTTACCCTCACAGTTGGAATCTTTGGATTTATTGAACACTATGCTACTATGTTAAATCATGTACCTAATCTGTCCCATTGATCAACTTCTCTAATTTTAACCAGTACCAAATCATTTTTATGATTACTGCATTGTAGTAGTATCATTTGAGATCTGGCAGTACTAGGTTCCTTTCCTTCTCACTTTTTTTTCATTTATTTTCCTTCAGAATCTAGAATTTTTCTTCCTCCTTTTGTAAGTTTGGAAATCTGTAAATTAATTTAGATACTATTGTCATCATATTAAATTGGCATGATATAACTATCACTAATTAATATCTCTCCTGGTACTTGGCTAATGTCTGGAACATAGTAGGCACTTAATAAATGTTTACTGATTGATTGCTGATCTCTCCAAATATTCACCTCTCTATTGATGTAAAGAGTGTTTTGCAGTTGTATTCATGTAATTCCCATGGATGTTTTAGTAGGTGAACTCCCAGGGATTTTCTACATTCTATAGTTTTGTATAATTTTTTTTTTCTATCTTTCCTGATGGATCTCATTGGTAATATACAGAAAAGTTGATGATTTGAAATGTTTGTTTTTTGTCCTGCTACTTTACTGAAGTGATTATTTCAATTAATTTTTACTTGATTTTCTAAGATTCTCTAAATAAACCATACCATCAGTAGTAAAAAGCAATAATTTTGTTTCTTCATTGCCTATCATTTCCATAATTTCTTTTTCTTGACATATTGTAATATGTCAAAAATTTTATTTTTTTTCCTAAATTAACAAGCATTTATTAAGTGCCTACTATGTACCAGGCACTGTACTAAGTTCTTGGGAGACAAGAAAGGGAAAAGACAGTTCCTGCCCCCAAGGAGCTCACAGTCTAATCAGCCCATCAATTTTTCCCCAGCCATACAATTTTCTGATGATATCTTTTTTTTCCACGTAATAATAGCTATCATTTTATAACAGTGTAAAATACTGACAGTGGACATCCTTGCATTACACCTGATCTTATTGGAAATGCCTCTAGTGTTTCTCCATTACTGATAATATAATGATGCTTTTGATTTTAGATAGCAGTTATTTGCTATATTGGGGAACAGTTCATTTATTCTTCTGCTTTTAAATTTTCTTCTAACATAAAAAGGTATTATATTGAGTCAAAAGCTTTTTTCCCCATCTACTAATATTCATGATTTTTATTGTCTTTGTTATTAATGTTCGTTATTTATTAATAGCAAATATGGCCAATTATGTTTATACTTTTCCTAATTTTGACCTAATCCTGCATTCCAGACATAAATCCATCCTACTCTTAGTATATAATCTTTATATTGTTGTAGCCTTTTTGCTAATATTTTATTTTTTAGGTCAATACTGATTAGAGAAATTAATCTGTAGTTTTTTGTTTTATCTCTCACTGGTTTCTGTATCATAACTATATTTGTTTGATAAAAAGAATTTAGTAGGATCCTTTTTTCCTATTCAAAAAGTTTATGTAATATTGGAAATAATTGTTCTTTGAATGTGTGATATGGAATTTGCTTATAAATATATTTAATCCTAGATCTTTTCTTTAGGAGTTCCTTTATGATTTGTTCAATATCTTTTTCTGAGATTAGGTTTTAAAAACTCTTGTTTTCTTCTTTTAATTTGAGTATTTTATTATTTTTATAAATATTCATTTATTATACATCTGGGTTTATTGGCATATAATTAGGCAAAATTGTTTCTAATAATTGCCTTTCTTTTTTTAAATAAGTTGTTCTTGTTATCTTTTGTTTTAATATCACCAGAATTTCTCCCAGGATCCTTGCTCTCTCTCCCGTCTCAGAGAGCCAGTTCATATAATAAATGTTATTTTTTAAAAGACAAAACAAAAATAAAAAGAAGAGGAAAAAAATCAGCACAACTAATCAATACATTGGAAAAAGTCCCAAAAAACATACAATATGAAACATCCATGGACCTCCGCCTCTCAGAAAGGGGTGGGAGTGTATGCTCATGTTTCTTCATTTGAGCCATTCTTGTCCTTTACAATTTTACAATATTCACTTTTGATTTTTTGTGTGTATAGTTGTTCTTTCCATTTACATTGTAATAATCCTTATGTATATTATTTTCTTGACTCTTCTTCAGTTTTTGTTAGTTCATGAAGATCTTCCCATGCTTCTCTGTAGTTATTATTTCAAAGAGCACAGTAATATTCTATTACATTCATGTACCACAGTTTCTCTGTTCCTCAATCAATGGGCGTCCACATTGTTTCCAATTCTTTGCTGTCACAAGTAGTGCTTAAATATTTTGGTGCATATGGATATTTTCTTCTAGTCAATGACTCCCTTGGGGTATAAGCCTAGCAATGGAGTCTCTGGGTCAAAGAGTATAGACATTTAATTACTTTATTTGCATAATTCCAAATTGTTTTCCTAAAGGGTTATATCATTTCACAACTCCACCAACAATGTGTTAGTGTGCTTTGGACAACCCCTCCAACATTAACTATTGCTATCTTTTGTCATCTTTGTCATTTTTAGGGTTTGAGGTGAAACACCAGGGATATTTTGATTTACATTTCTCTTATTAGTGATTTGGAGCATTTTTTTTTTTTTTTTTTTTTTTTTGCTTTTTGGTGAGGCAGTTGGGGTTAATTGACTTGCCCAGGGTAACACTAGTGTCGAGTGTCTGAGGTCAGGTTTGAACTCAGGTCCTCCTGACTTCAAGGCCGTAGCTCTATCCACTGTGCCACTTAGCTGCCCCAATTTGGAGCATTCTTTTATGTGGTTATTAATATTTGGCAATTCTTCCTTTGAAAACTGTTTGCTCGTATCCTTTAACCATTTATCTATTGGAGAATGTCTGTGTGTGTGTGTGTGTGTGTGTGTGTGTGTGTGTGTGTGGTTTATATATCTTGTATACCAAGCCTTTATCAGATACATTTGATATAAAGATTTTTTTCATTAAAACTATTTCCTTATTCTTAGTGTATTCACTTTGTCTGTGTAAAAGCTTTTCAGTTTCATGAAATCAGAGTTATCTTTTGTAATTGTCTCTATCCCTTGTTTGGTTAAGAACACACCTACTACACATAGCTACAAGAAATATATGGTGTTTCTCTTGACATTTTTTTAGTATGAGCTTTAATATCATAGTCATCTTTCCATATAGAAAGTATTATGAAATATGGTGAAAGGTGTTAGTTTAAGCCTAATTTCTGCCAGACTTCTTTCTTTCCAGTTTTCACAGCAATTTTTATTAAAATATAGAATTATTTTTTAAATGAATTGTGCTTTTTGCTTTATTGATCCCTGGGTTATTGAGTTTCATTGTTTCTGATTCTCCCTTGTGTAGTCTGTTCATTGATTACCTTTCTTTTTTTAACCAATACCAGATCGTTTTTATGACCTGCTGTATAATATAGTTTGAGGTCTGGAAGTGCCATTTTCTCTTTATCCCTATCTCTTTTCATAATTTCCCTTGATATTCTAGATCTTTTATTTTTCCAAGTGAATTTTTCATATTGTCTGATCCAGTTCTATAAAGTATCTCTGTGATAGTTTGATGGGTATAGCATCAAAGGCATAAATTTTGGTAGTATTGTTATTTTGGCCCAGCTATGACCACTGAATATTCCTCTAACTATTTAAGTTGGTCTTTATTTCTTTAAGCAACACTTTGTAATTGACTCTGTTCCTTATTGTAGATAAGAAATAAACAATGATTGAGAGTCTTCAGATAATTTTAACACATGATAAGAAAGGTTCTTAGCGAGTTTTGTGATCTTCCCAACAAAAGTGTGGGGGCTCTGGACTCCAAATAGTAGTGGATAACAAAAAGGAATCAAAAACTCTTTTGACACTGGGAAAAGTGGGCATCCTTGCTTTACTCTCTTTATTTATTGAAAAAAGATTACAGTTGCATATGACACTTGCTTTTTGTTTTAGATTGATACTTTTTTATATTGAAAAAAAGGTCCCTCTTTGCCTATACTTGGTTGGATTTTTAGCATGTTATACTTTGTCAAAGATGTTTTATGTATTTACTAAGATAATCATGTGGTTTGGGATATTTTTGTTTTTAATTATGATTGTTGATTGTTTTCCTAATGTTGAGCTGTCCTTGCATCCTTAGTATAAATCCTACTTTGTTATAATGATTGATTTCTTGGATAAATTGCTGTAGTCTCTTTGACAGAATTTTATTAACATTTTTGAATGGTATTAATGATATTGGTCTATAGTTCTGTATTTTATCCTTCCCTGATTTAGGTATTAGGACTCTATTTGCCTCATAAAGGATTCTGATAGGGATCTCTATCAATTTTTGAGAATAATTTGTGCAATATGGGTACTGGTGATTCTTTAAATGTTTAACAAAATTTTCCTGGAAATTCATCAGGACAAGGAGATATTTTCTTTGGTAGTTTCTTCATGTATTTTTTTCTTTGGTAGTTCTAGTTCCTTTTTTGAAATTATACTATTTAAGATGTTGATTTGATTTTCTGCCAGTTTGAGTATTTTATATTTTTAATTATTCCTCTTATTTCTTTTGTGTTCTCAGTTTTGTTAGCATAAACTGTGCATAATAGCTGTGATAACTGTGTGTTGATTTTGGTTTTGTTGTAATTTTACTTTGCACATTTACTATTTTGTTGGTTTGATCTTCTGTCCTCTTTTAAAAATCAGATTGGCTAAAGGTTTATCAATTTTATTAGTCTTTTCAAAGAACACATTTTCAGTTTCACTTCTATAGGATTTTTTCTAGTTTATCAATTTATCCTCTACATTTTAATATTTCCTCTTTTGTGCTTATTTTAGGTTTGCTTATTTATTGACTATTTAATTTTTTAACTGCACATTCAGTTCATTAATCTTCTTTTTTTATTTTGTTAATGTATGTTTGTAGGGATATGATTTTTCCTCTGAGGACTGCTTTAGCTGAATCCCAGAAATTTTGGTATGTTTTTTCATCGTAATTTTCTTTCACATAATTGTTTCTTTGACATACTCATTATTAAGGATTCCATTGTTAAGTACATCATTTGGGTCTGTATCTTTTTTTGTGTGTGTGGTCCCTGAACTGGTTACTATTTTATGGTCTGTAAAGTATGTGCTTACTATTTCTGCTTTTTTTACATTCATTTTCAAAATCTCTATGTTCTAATATGTGGTCAGTTTTTGTAAAAATTCATGTGGTTCTGAGAGACATGTATATGTTTAAAATGTAAATTCAAGAAGTTTGCATGCCACGTTTAGTTTTCAGTTCACATGTTTGACATTGTTGGTATAGCAGAAATATTTTCTTTTTTGAAGTTGTAGTGGCAGAATGAATCCTTTTGGGAAACAAAACCCTTAAATACTAGCCTCTTTAAAGCTATACCCAATATCAAGATACACTTTTGGAGAGCATCTTTTCAAAATCTCAAGGTTTTGGGCCCATTCTGGTATTCTCTAGTCACCTAAAACAATTTTGAGACATGAAACCATTAGGAAATCACATATGTATTCAATAAAACTGGATAGTCAGGCAAATGACTTACGAAATCTTCCATTCCACAAATCCTGACCATATACAGTTCCAATTTCTACTCCTTCCTTCCTTCCCTCCCTCCTTTGTGATGATTAAAATGTTCAATAGACATAGTTTCTGGGTAGAAATTAAAACTTTTGAGGCAACTATTTTGGGTTCTCTCTAAAAGTTTCTGTTATTGCACTATAGATCTTTTCTCTGGCCCCATTTTTTCTGCTGTGCCTCACTTTTAGAGATACTAGTTCCTGCAAGTGACAGAGGATATTGCCTCATGGTAGACTTATTGCTGTATCCCTAATTGTGCTTTTCATTACCGACTTTTCCCCATGCCCACCCCAGGCTTAGTAATTTTCCCCCCATTTTTCTCAAAATCTCTTCTCTAGGTCTGTACCCATCCCAATTCTGGATATCAGTTGCTCCCAGAAACTGTAATTCCCCTTCTACTGAGGCAGGATGAGTTGTTTTTCTAATCAACAAATCCCCAAGGTTATTCCCATTGTAAAGTTCCTTTCTCCCTTTATAAAATATTTATTTTCTCCCATAGGAGCATTCATCTCTGGTACTCCTTCCCACCATCATAACGAAGTTTCCTTTTTCCTACTTTTTTTCAATACCTTCCTTTACCTGCTTGCCCATTCTCTTGTAGATTCTTTTCTTCCTGAGTGCCTAAAGAAGTTATTTTCCTGTCATCATTAGTCTTTGAATTGATTAGGGTACATCATATATTCCCCTCTTTTTCCTTTCCTCTCCCTTTTTACAGGCCATCTCATTTTGTAATTCAGTCTTTATATTCAATCTGGAGGTCATATCTTCTCCTTCTGTTAATGTCTTCCCTGTTGGTTTATCTGCTTATACTCATGGTCTTTGAGTTTTCTTATTCCTGTGATTTTTGATAATTTTAATATCTTTTCCTTCTTTTCCCCTATTGCTCATTTTCAGACTCCCTCCTCTCTGATAGTGGTTTTCATGGGGCCTAGATAATAATGCACCTCTGCCTCTTCCCAAGCTGGTATTACATAGTTCATCTGCCCAGCTCTCTGCTCTACAAGACTTTTGAGGGAGAAAAGTGGCCCTAGGTGGATGGTGGATGCTCTTTCTCTCAGGCTTAGTGGGGTGTCCACAATCCATGATACACATTCCCTCTGCTCCTTAGCTCTCTGGTTCAGCAGCACCGAGTGCTGCCATATGCCTTAGCAAATTTCTATTGCTTTTGAGTTTGAATTTCACTGGGAGTTTGAAACACTGGAAGGAGGAATGGTATTAGAGTTGAGAGCTGACTCCTGGTACATATGTCCTTCCCTCTTTCCCTCTATACCTCTGCTCTCCTGCAGAACTCTGTTGCATCACAAAACACTACCACGTGACTACCATAGCCTAAGCAAATTTTTGCTGATTGGAGTTTGTTTTGGGGAAGAAAGATCTAGGAATGGATTTGAGATCTGTTGTAAGCCTGTGAGTTGGCTTGTGCCGCCATACTGTCTGGTACATGAGGGGCAAGGAGGGAGGAAGACCTGGCCTTCTCTGCTGTTAGTTCAAGTTTTTACCTAGTTTGGGTTCTTAACATCCTAGACCATGAAGACAATGGAAATTCCTTTGTCTCTGGCACAATTCATATTTTGGAAAAGTTGAAGTGATCCTGAGGATTGGAGGAAATGTTTAGTTCTCTACCTTGTGGGTCATGTACAATTGCCATTATTTATACTTCATTTGCTGTGATTTCTCCTTTTTCATTTTTGATATTATTAGTCTGTTTTTCCTTTCTTTTGGGGGTCAGACTAGTTAGTGGTTTGTATATTAATTTTTAAGCTCCTAGTTTTATTTATTAATTAAATGTTATTTTTGTTTTTATCTATTTTATCTATTTGACTTTTAGAATTGTTTTTTGATTCATTTTTCTAGGGTTTTTTATTTTCTTTGTTTTGTTCCCCAGTTCATTGGTCTCTTCTGACATACATTTTCTTTTTTTCAAATATGTAATGTTATTTTTCCCCTATTATATGTTAAAACAATTTTTAAACATTTAAAAAATTTTTTTGACTTCCAAATTCTATCCTTCCACTTTTCCCTCCCTGAGACAGTGAGGAATCTGATATAGTTTATACTTGTGTAATGATGTAAAACATTTCCACATTAGTAATTTTGTACAAGAAGATTCAGATTTTAAAAAAGAATGAAAAAAAAAGTGAAAATAACATACTTCAATCTGTATTCAGATAGTATCAGTTCTTTCTCTGGTGGCAGATAGTATGCTTCATCATTAGTCCTTTGAGATTGTCTTGGATCATTGTATTGCTAAGAATAAGACATTCATGATTCTTCATCATACAATATTTCTATTACTATGTACATCGTTCTCCTAGTTCTGCTCATTTCACTTTACATCAGTTCATTTAAGTCTTTCCAGATTTTTCTGAAATCATCCTGCTTGTCATTTCTTATAGCACAATAATATTCCGTCACAATCATATGCTACAGCTTGTTTAGCCCATTCCCCAATTAATGGGCATCCCTTTGATTTCCAATTCTTTTTTTTGTTTGTTTTGGTTTTTTGTTGTTGTTGTTGTTGTTGTTGTTCTTAGGCAATTGGGGTTAAGTGACTTGCCCAGGGTCACACAGCTAGTAAGTGTCAATTTGGTCTGGGGCTGGATTTGAACTCAGGTCCTCCTGACTTTCAGGGCTGGTGCTCTATCCACTGCACCACCTAGCTGCCCCTGATTTCCAATTCTTTGCCACCACAAAAAGAGGTGCTATAAATATTTTTGTACAAATAGATCCTTTTCCCTTTTTTTGATGTTTTTGGGATATAGACTCAGCAGTGATATTGTTGAATCAAAGGATATGCACAGTTTTATAGCCCTTTGGGCATAGTTCCAAATTGCCCTCCAGAATGGTTGGATCAGTTCACAACTCCATCAACAATGCATTAGTGTCCTAGTTTTCCCACATCACCTTTAACATTTATCACTTTCCTTTTTTGTCATATCTGATAGGTGTGAGGTGGTACCTGAAAGTTGTTTTAATTTTCATTTCTCTAATTAATGGTGATTTAGAGCATTTTTTCATATGATTATAGATAGCTTTAATTTCTTCATCTGAAAACAGCCTGTTCATATCCTTTGACCATTTATCAATTACGGAATGACTTGTGTTTTTATAAATGTGACTCAGTTCTCTATATGTTTGAGAAATGAGGTCTTTATCAGAGATAACTTTTTTGAAAAATTTCCCCCAGTTTTCTGCTTTTCTTTTAATTTTGGTTGCATTGGTTTTATTTGTGCAAAACCTTTTTAATTTTATATAATCAAAATTATTTATTTCACATTCTGTGATGCGATATATTTTTTTGGTCCTAAATTCTTCCTTTATCCATAGATCTGACAAATAAACTAATTGCATGCTGTCCTAATTTGCTTATGGTATCACCCTTTCTGTGTAAATCATGTATCCATTTTGAACTTATCTTGGTATATGGTATAAGATGTTGTTCTATACCTAGTTTTGACCATACTGTTTTCCAGTTTTCCCAACAGTTTTTTTCAGATAATGAATTTTTGTTCCAAAAACTTGGACTTTTGGGTTTATCATGTACTAGATTATTGTGGTCATTTACTATAATGTAATGTGTACCTAATCTCTTCTATTGATCTACCACTCTGTTTCTTAGCCAGTACCAGATTGTTTCGATAATTACCACTTTATAATGCAGTTTGAGACCTGGCTAGACCACATTCTTTCACCTTTTTTTTTTTTCATCAATTCCTTTGATATCCTTGACCTTTTGTTCTTCCAGATGAATTTTGTTATTTTTTCCTAGCTCTTTCTAAAAATAATTTTTTGATAGTTTGATTGGTATGACACTGAATAAATAGATTAATTTAGGTAGAATTGTCATTTTTATTATATTGGCTATATTATATTGGCATGTTTATTATATTTATTGTAATTGCCCATGAGCAATTAATATTTCTTCACTTGTTTAGATCTGACTATAATTGTGTAAAAAGTGTTTTGTAATTGTGTTCATGTAGTTCCTTGGTCTGTCTTGGCAGGGAGACTCCCAAGTATTTCATATTGTCTAGAGGTATTTTAAATGGAATTTCTCTTTCTATCTTTTGCTACTGGACTTTGTTGGCAATGTATAGAAATGCTGATGAGTTATGTGGGTTATACATTTTCTTTAAAGAGAATTCTGTGGTTTAATCCCAGAAGTTTTAGTATGTTGTCTTGAGAGTTTCATGACTATGACTTTTTCAAATAGTTGATTTAGGAATGATTGCCATATCATCCTGTCCACTCAAATATAATGTTTTAGTTTTTTGTGGTGCTGTTTGGTACTCACTGTGTTTTGTGTCTTCTGATTCTTTCCTCAAAAAAAATATGTATACACTATATAAGTGTGAAGTATATGTTTGTTTTACACATATACACACAAGTTTTACATATATGTTACTGCTTGTGCCATTCCTTATTCCTGAATTGTTTTATATCATTTTGCCCCCCCCCATTTTGCATTGAAACCACTGAGTATTAAAATAGATGTTGATTTAATTTGGAGGATCTTAACCAAGTTTAAATGATTATCTACTTTTTCCTCTTTGCAAAAGATGTTGATGTACAAGCTACAATTATTTTCATAGTGGTCTTACTACAAATACTTGTTATGAGCACTGTAGTCTGAGATCACCAAATATCCCCCCTTTCTCATTGTCTTTGGACACACAATAAAATTCTGCCAAATTTTTTGTTTGTATCTTTGAAGAGAGCCTGTATCATTCATTCCTCCCTTTTGTCTCTTGATTATGTTTATCATCAGAACATCAACACTGTTCCTCCAGTAACATGAATACTCATTGGACTTTGGACAAAAATCTTATATTTAGAGTAGCAGCAGCTCAGTTGATATCTGTTAAGAACCTAAAAACTGAACACCACCACCCCCTTTCAACTTCTTTTTGTGTATTGCATTCACCATTAGATTATAAGCTCCCTTAGGTCAGGGACTGTCTTATTTGTATCACTAGCACTTAGCACTTTATGCCTGAGAAATAGTAGGTGCTTAATAAATGTTTATTGACTGTTGAGCCTTTGTTTCCTTTTCCATCACTGTGTTGAAAGGAAAATTTTCATTTGGGCTTTTCACCCTGATTAATGAGGAAAAACTCAGGACAAAGAGAATTAAAAGGAGTTTATTATAAATATGTCAAGGTAGCAACGCATTGACTGGCTGATCACTGGAGATCAGCCATCTCTTCAAGATGGGGACAGCTTTTATAGGTAACTTTAAGAGACTCCAGACAGGTCCACCTCAGCAAAAGAGGCTGGGTGGGCCCTTGCATTTCAGTTCTTCCCCAAGGTAGCAAAAACATGACAATTTGCAGATAGGGGTATGTGGCAAAGAGCAGGTAATACAAAAAGCTGCAGACCTGATGTCTCCTTCCTCATCACATCCTCCCCCAACACTGATTGATAAGCAGGGCTGGGAACAATAGGATACTGAGTCAAAATAACTTTCAGCAATTCCTCTATTTGGTGGTAACCATATGTATAGAAATGACTAAACAACAAAACAAAATATATATGGTTCAGCACCACATTCAATCTCATATTGCACCTTTATTCCCAACTTCATTCTGATCTGTACTGCTGATTGTGCCAGATTCATGGCTATAAGCTAGGGGACTTGAACTCACAACAGGAAACAGGTGTCACAAGCCATAGTCTCATGTTGCCATAAATGTCATAAAATTAAATCAACTTAGATAGTCATAATCTCATGTATCCCCCAAGAAGACGAGTCTTGTTAAATAGGCCATATATATAAACTTAGGCATGTTATAGATCAAACCACTTAGAAGGCACATCATGTAATAATTTTAGAGGGGAGATATACATATCAGCAAAGTCACCAAGAAAACTCAATAAACATAAATACCATGAAACAAAAGATCAAAGTAATACAGTAATGATCATCAATATCAAACAACAGGGGCAGCTAGATGGCGCAGTAGATAGAGCTCTGGTCTTGGAGTCAGGAGGACCTGAATTCAAATCCGGCCTCAGACACTTGACACTTACTAGCTATGTGACCCTGGGCAAGTCACTTAACCCCGATTGACTCACCAAAAAAAAAAAAAAAAAAGCAAATAACGGCAATCTTCCTTGTAACCTGATAACCCACTCCAAATGTTCAGTTAATCAGCACATTTCATCTTGTGTCCCATATGTCCTATGCAGTTGTCTGGGACCTGGAAACATTTTCTCCTGGATGTCACAGAATAAGTCTACTCCTTAGGCAGCTCTAGCATAGTCTCTTTCCAGTGGATTTGCTTCTCTGGTTCCAAGTTACCTGCAGAGTCCTAGGTGATTCTAGTAAAATCTTTTGCAAAACAGATCTCAATACAATTTAGTCACCCTCCTAAATTTGCTTTTTCCAATAACTAGGTCATATGGTAAGAACCAGCTCAAATCTCATGGTTCTGGTTTCATTAACAATAGAGCCATAAGAACATCAAATTTAGGAACGCATAATTCACTTGAAACTTCAAAAAATTTCAGTTATCACATACTACTTGCTATTTCTTTTTCTTTACAATTATCAATGCAATTTTATACATAAAATCCTAAACCAGACTTCTAGAACTTATTATCATAACATGCACAAGGCCTTTTCAGAACTTATTAGAACATGCCCAAAGCCTATATTTATATATATGTATATATATACCATTAGAATAATTTATTTGACCTATAAATCATCTCATATTGTTGCTTTCTTAAAACTTTCCACTCCTGCTAATTTCCTCCTTAGGAGTAGGAGATACTTTAAGGATCTAATACCATATATGAATTCATAGCTACCAGTACTCATGGCAAGTAGATGCTTTTCATCCCTAGGTACAACATTACACAAATGAATTTGCTTGAAGACACTTAATAACAATAATAAAAGACTTGGGATGGGATATGTAAATATAATAATCCCAGATTGTGTACAGAGAACAGTTTATATAAAATGAGTTGTCTATAGTAAAACACATTCAGTTATTAAAGATATTCAAATGGACATAAAAGTAGACTGCTGCTTTCAGAAGCCCTTTAAACAATGTGAATATCTTTAAGGTGATGCTTGAGTAGTTTGCATGCATTTCAGGACATGTTCTACATATGGATTCTAATCCCAGATTAAATAACAAACCTAAGTAAAGTCATATTTCCCATTAAGATAATACAAGATGGTTCAAAAGTTACTCTCTGCTAAGATAATTGATTGGACTGAAATCCTTTTCCTTAAAATAAAAGCAGAAGAGGTTCCTGACTTTAACCTCACAACTTAATAGATTTATATCTTTGCTTCACAAGTTTCTCTGCCTTTGTTTATTTATACTCATATCATTCTGAAAGAGATACTTCAGGAACTGAATCTTATACATATGACAAGTTCAAGCACTAATTTAACTCTTGCTTAGGCCATGGAACGACTACAAATTCAGATCAAAACAGCAAGATCTTACCCACTTGTAGCTTATTATAATAATACAGATGCCTGAGTACTAATCTAATAACTAATAGATTCAGTATTGCAGTATCTAACTTCTACTGTTTGCCTTCTCTGATAATAAAAATTTGCCATGAGAGTAAAAGGCAGGGACATGATTATAACAGCATCAAAACTGGTCCTCTAGGTCCACGTTATGTTGAATGACTCAACATAACATGTACAGGATAAAGTATCCTTAACTCTGCTTGAATTCAGGTAGGAGCCACAGTTAAGTTTCTACAGCCAATCATACAGAGTCATACCATTTACAGGGTGCCAAAGCCAGACTCAGGTTTTAACCAGGTGGGAAATATTCCTGTTCAAAAGTAATGCAATGGGAAAACCAAGTCAAAGGATTTTACCTCAGCCGTGCCACAGTCATTCTCTCAGCCAGATAGAAATAGACATCCCACTTGTAATAGTTTCCAGACTGCATTCCCTCTGGGTAGCACATGCTATCCCCCTTGAATGGTGGATTATTGGCCTCCTGACAATACAATCACCTGAAATCATAACTCAGAATAATATTAGATTACTTTTCCATGAGATTTTACCTCAAAGCAAGTTTCACTAAACATAGCTTGGTGCTAAATTATTTCTCTTCTCATGGTGTTGCAATAACAAAGTTTACCAGGCCTTTAAAAATTTACTTGATATCCTTTTCTTCCTTTTGTCTTCTCCTAGAGTCTAAACTCATCCTGGTACAAAATATATCACTAGAAATCAAGAAAATAATTATATCCTGGAATCCTACATAGTGAATATGTGATAGTTGACTCAAACCCTTAAAAAAGCAACACTGACCAATTGCTGTAAATCTCCAGATTAATAGATGTATCTCCCTAAAGGCATTTTGTATTCATCCCTTAAATCAAAATAAATCTTTTAATAGTGAAGTTTGTTAATACTAAGTTGGCTCAAGGTGTACATAACTTTCACAAGCGATAGACAAATAACCTTTGATGAAACTCACTCTACATTATAAACAGACTTATTTTGTGCATGGAGTACTTTTATCCCATTTACTCAGCAGGAATTTCACAACACAGCAAGCTCTTGCACAGGGGGTTAATATGACCAGATGGTCCCAAGAAAAGTTGTAAGTTTACAAAGGAGATTTTACAAAGTTTATTCTTTGTACCTTTTCCCACACTATAATCAATTATCAATTTTCCCTTTTAAAATAACTATATAAATACATGATAGGGTTTAACATTATGACAGTAGCCCCAAATAACTTAGTTAACTATCTCATGATTTTCATAAGTGATAGCTAAAAAATTTTAGGTGAAACTCCCTCTTAAATGTAGGCAAACCTGGCAGTTTATAATTTTTTAAATTATAGTACTTCAGAATATTACAACATATGGTCAGCAAGGCTGATAAAATGACATAAGTTTTCATTTTCTTTTTCTTTTTTAATTAATTTATTTTTAGTTTTCAGCATTCACTTCCGTAAGATTTTGAGTTTTAAATTTTCTCCCCCTCCTTCCCCTTCCCCTTCCCTATGATGGCATGCAATCTGATATAGGCTCTACTTTTGCATCCATATTAAACATATTTTCACATTAGTCATGATATAAAGAAGAATTAGAACTAATGGGATGAACCATGAGAAAGAAGAAACAAAATAGAACAACAAAAGAAAAGGAGAGCAAATAGTATGCTTCCATCTGCGTTCAGACTCCAAAGTTCTTTTTCTGGATGTGGATAGCATTTTCCATCGTGAGTCTTTCGCAGTTGTCTTAGATCCTTGCATTGCTAAGAAGAGAGAAATCTCTCAGAGTTGGTCATCACACAATGTGGCTGTTACTGTGTACAATGTTCTCCTGGTTCTGCTCATTTCACTCAGCCGTAACAGTGTTCAAACATTTTTCCACCTTCTTTCAACAGTACAATTCATAATCTAACAACATTCAAATTATAGAAGCATATCTAACAGTATATCTGATACAATAGTTTATCAAATTTTACATTATAAGAAAATTTAGAAACATAACAATACCATAAACAATATTATGTATTTGAAACTTAAAACAAACCCATTACCAATCAGGTTTCCTCAGTTCAGTTGAATGCATTTCCAAATGACCTTACACAGAAAATCATTCATCTCATCACCATTGGCATTGTATGCTAATCACATCTAAAACCCCCATATAGAGTTATCAATTATGAAGCAATTATACCTAATTAAAGAAATAAAAATAATAATTAATATTTATATAGTACTTTACAATCATATGATCTTCACAACAACCCTGGAAGGTAGGAGCTATTATTATCCCCTTACAGATTAGTAAACTGAGGTAAATAGACATAAGGTAACTTGCTTAAGGTCACACAGCTAATAAACATCTTAATGCCAAATAGCAAATGTAGTTTTTATTGGGTTCTGATTTACCACAGTTATCCTGTTAGGAGAACACACAGACCACATTCCGATTTCCTTCAGGACAGATTTCAACCAAATCAAATCAAATTTGGATTTATAATCTCTAATGGTAACATTTAAATATCAATTTATCCAAGGCCCGTTTACTATTAGCACTTCAAAAGAGAGCCTATTATTTTCCATAAACTCATTTAAAAAAAAAAGACATAGTGACAATTCTTAGCTTCCTATAACCTTTTATCCGATTTCCTCAAAGAGCTGGATCAATTCTTAGTCCCTTGCCTCTTTCAAGATAAGCAGCGGCCCTATTCTGCTTCTAATTCCTATCCCCCTGGAATTTCAAGCTGCTTATCATAAATAACTACATAAAGTTTCCCACATCCTTATCTGAATATCAAAACCCTTTCTCTTTTCTCTTTCCAAAATCCTTTTACTCATACTACACAACTTTTCTTAACTTTCTACACATTTCTTATCTCTAACTCCCTTAAGTATCTCCTGCTTCCTTTTCAATTTAGCTTATTTAAAAACAAACAAACAACCCTGCACCTGTCTTGTTTCTTTCACATCCTGATTGGATACATCCCTTACCAATCATATCACAGACTACACTTTATTCCATTAGTTTCTAATATTTCTCTTATCTGTCTTTCTCTTGTCTGCCTCTCCAACTTTAGGGGCAGTCAGGAAAGGGAGATTAGAGAGACTCCTTTGTTGTTGTTGTTGTTGTTGCTGTTTTTAAAAGCATTGAAAGTTCTCCTCCAGGCTTCCCAAAATTCCAAGCCACCTTCCCTCCCCCCTCATTGTGAATATCTATCCCCATTATCTACAACCAGTCTGGGCTCAGGCCTTGGTGGAGTTGAGGTAGGTGGTCTCTTAGGTGGCTGGGGGTGGGGCTAAATGGTCTCCTCTGCTCCTCCACAGTTTTTTTTCCTAAATCTTTCTTTCAATTTCTTCCCTCCATTTTTTACTTTCAATGGTATTCTAGTCTTTTTCCTAAGATAATGAGGAGTAATAGTTGTTCCCTCTCTACAGCATTGAAAATCCCATACTAGCCTAGGCTTTAGACCTACAAATTAAGTTTAAAATGTTCATCTGGCTAAAATAACTAAGGTCACATCCTTTTTCTGGCATATATACATATGTATGTATACACATGTGTATATATATATATGTGTGTATGTGTGTGTGTGTGTGTGTGTGCATTTTACACCTATATACATATACACATACATTTTTGCCCCCTGCTATAATTTTCCTACCAAGCCTCATTTCTCAGTTATGGACTTAACTGGGCAGAATTTTACCAAGCTCTTACAGTTTGGTTGCCAGGAGTCCTGCTCCATCTATGAATACTGGTGTTCCCTTGCAAATGTATGCAAGGCTTATACTCATCTGCCCTGTACTGGGGCATGTTTTTTCTTTTGTCTTGCTTTCTTTGTGTACAAAAAAAATCAAAATCTAAATTTTGGGACCTATTTCTCTTTCTCATTTAGCTCTGGGGAGCTAAATTCTCTGCTGCTTCATTACTTAACTAACCTGCTGGGGGAATCCATTCTAGCCTGCTTTCAGGTTCCCACAGTTAGAGCCAGAAGTGAAAAAGCCCTGAAAAACAAAACAAAACAAAACAAACAAACAAAAAAACTCCAGACTGTTGCTTGCCACTTGTTGAAAAGAAAATTCTTCATTTGGGCTTTTCACCCTGATTAATGAGGAAAAACTCAGGACAAAGAGAATTAAAAGGAGTTTATTATAAATATGTCAAGGTAGCAATGCATTGACTGGCTGATCACTGGAGATCAGCCATCTCTTCAAGATGGGGACAGCTTTTATAGGTAACTTTAAGAGACTCCAGATAGGTCCACCTCAGCAAAAGAGGCTGGGTGGGCCCTTGCATTTCAGTTCTTCCCCAAGGTAGCAAAAACATGACAATTTGCAGATAGGGGTATGTGACAAAGAGCAGGTAATACAAAAAGCTGCAGACCTGATGTCTCCTTCCTCACCACATCCTCCCCCAACACTGATTGATAAGCAGGGCTGGGAACAATAGGATACTGAGTCAACATAACTTTCTACGACTGCTGCCAATAACATTCAGTGAAATGTTTTCCATTGCTCTCTGATGACACACTTAGCTTACCTTCTCCAGTGAGAAGCTGAACCATGGAGGGAATCCATTTGAGCCCCTTGTATAGAGCAAACTGGTGACAGAGCCGAGAGTGATGCCCCAGGTACCTTGCTTCTTAACCAAAGGGCCTCCCTACTTAACCAAACTATTTGGCTCTTTTTTGTTTTGGTTTTTTTTTTTTCTCTCCTTTTGCTGCTATTTTTGGACAAACAGGTTTATTCTAAAACCAAAGTAAATGAAAGCAGTGGAATTCAAGCTCTGTGTGTGTGTGTGTGTGTGTGTGTGTGTGTGATGACAGTGCTTCATGTTAATACATGGAAGGTTCTGTTATTCTGTGTTTTCTTTCTTGCAGCTAGCTAATTAAATCAAAACCCTCTTCCTTTGGGGGTATTTTTTTTTTTTCTGTATCTGGTCAGAGTGTTTATCCATCACCTTAGCAGTATTCAAGTAAATTAGGAGGCAGTATCAGTCAGCAAGAATTTAAGTGACTATTAAATATGACTATTAAATTGATTATTAAATGGGCAGACACTGGGATAAGCTTTGAGGATACTAAGAAAGGCAAAAGAAAGTCCCTGCTCTCTGGGAGCTCACAACAATAAAGGAGAAAACATGCAAACAACTACTGACAATTCTCCCTTTACTTAAATTTGCATTATGCAAATTTGACTTTATGTAAAGAATTCTGAAAGAAATCTTTATTCTAAAAAAACAGTCATATGTTAACTTTAATGTACTATGCCTTCTCTATCTCCATGTAATGCTCCCTGGCCTCCCACCCACCCCCAAAATTTAAAACCCTAAAAAATACCCCTCCAAGTGAAAGCAAAAGAATGGATGTTCAGGGGTCTCCCCTGCCACCAAATCAGCTGAGAGAGGAGACCTTTGCTCCACCCACCCATGTGTCAGTCCCCTGTGTTTTTCTTATATTTATCTGTGCTCCTAGTACCCCATGTCTGTTCCCATCTGCTGTTCTCTATTTGCAATGTGTAAAAATCACTTTTAAGTAGCCATTTATAGCAAGAACTGTCTGTATGTACAAACAAGATATACAAAAGATAAATCAGTGATAATCAGTGGTGGAAGGCAGGAAGCAGAGATAAGGAGAGATATTATTCCAGGCATAAGAGATGGCCAGTGAAAATGCCCAGAGTCTAGATAAGAGTATCTTATGAGAGGAATAGGAAGGAAATCAGTGTCACTAGATCACTGAGTCTTGGGGGAGAGTAATAAGGTACAAGAAGACTGAAAAGGTCAGAGGGGGCCAGTTTGTGAAGAATTTTTAATGCTGAACAGATTTTATATTTGATCCTGGAGGTGATAGGGAGCCATTAGAATTAATTAAATAGGGGGTAGGGTGGCTTGATACGGTCCATCTGTGCTTTTGCAAGATTAATTTAACAGCTAAAGTGGAGGATGGGATGTATTTGGGGGGGGGGCTTATTTTAATAGTCCAGGCATGAACTGATGAGGGCTCATATCAAGGTTGTGGCAAGGTCAGAGAAGAGAAGGGAGTCTATACAAGAAATGTTATAAAGGTAAAATCTATAGAACTTGGCAATAAATTGGATATGGGGGTAGGGTGCAAGCCTGGGTAACTGGGAAAATGGTGGAGCCTATGACAGTAATAAGGAAGTTCAGGGGAGAAGATGACAAGTTCAGATTTGAACATGTTGAATTCAAAATGTCTTTGGGACATGCAGTTTGAGATGTCTAATAGGCAGTTGGAAATTAGAGTCTGGAGGACAGCCTGGAGGTTTAGGGCTGTGTAAGTAGATCTGAGAATTGTTAGCATAGACATGAAAAATTGAATCCATGGGAACTGATGACACCACCAAGTGAAATAGTATAGAGAAAGAAAAGAAGTCCTAGGAACAGGCAGAACCCTATAGGTCTACCATCATTAGCAGGCATGATCTGGATGAACCTCCAACAAAGGAGATTAAGGAGTGATTAGACAAGTTGGAGGAGAAGTAGCATGTAGTAGTGTCTCAGAAACCTAGAGAAAATATATCAAGAAAGAGAATGTGACTTATAGTGTCAAAGGCTACAGAGAAGATTGAAAAGAAAAAGCCATCAGATCTGGCAATTCAGAGATCATTGGTAACTTTGAAGAGAGTTTGAATGATGAGGTCTGAAACAAGACTGTAGAGAGCTGAGAAGAAATCAAGAGGAAAGGAACTGGAGATATTGATTACAGACTGCCTTCTCAAGGAGTTTAGCCATGAAAGAAAGAAGAAGAAAAACAGGATGATGGAATGGCGTTTCTCCATTCCTAAGGAAGGAGACCTCGTATGATGTAATGATATTTCTGTCCTTACCCCAAAGGCAGGAGATTGGTGTGCAATGGAATAATGTTTCTTCACTTCCTCAGGAAGGCTGGAGGCCAGACAGATCAGATGAGATGGAATGGCCCTTCTCTTCTTCCTTCAGAAGGCAGGAGACTGGTGCATGATGAAATTAACACTGAGAGGTTAAGGGACCTGCCCAAGGTCACACAACGAGTATGTGCCAGAAAGAGTACTTGAATCAGTGTGTTCCTGATGCCAAGGCTGGTTCACATACAATATGACAACAACCACAATAACAATATCTAGCATTTTTAGTTTTAAAGTTTTCAAAGCACTTAATAAATACCTCATTTTATCCTCATAATAATGCTGTAAAGTACGTGCTATTTTTATGCTCATTTTACAGATGAGGAAACTGAGTCAGTGGTTAAGTGATTTGCCTATTGTCAGACAGCTAGTAAGACATTCAGGAAAGTCCAACAGAATAACTTTTGAACCACAGTTTTGTCCTTAAACCTGCCTCCAATCCCAACACTCTTTTATCTTCAGTGACTTATTCTTCCTTGTTTCTCAGTTTTCCTTAGTGTCAACTGAGAGTATTAGTTGCCAGTGATTCCCTCCGTTTGCTTCCAGTATCAACCCTGTAACCAGGTACTTATACAGACTTTTTCTGAGCTTCTCCTATTTGCAAATGCTATGAGTTTTTGTTATTATGTTTTGTATCCCGCAATTGACTATAGAATTATAGAATCACGACTTATTGAATCCAGCTTCTTATGTACCAGACCAAAATTTGATAGGTAAATTTTTTTAAACCTCAGAGAGTAATTTTTTCCAGCACAGGTCAACTTAGGGAGACAGAAAGAATGGTCTATGGACACTGGGGATAAAGTCTGGCCAGGAGTCACAAACAGATCCAAGGCAGATGGAGGAAGGCACTAGTGCGTAGGAATGGCAGTCCAGGGTGAAGAGAAGTTACTAGGCCTTGGGGGGTATACAGACTGAAGCCTGCAGAGGAATATTTAGGGCAGGAATCCCAGACCAAAGAAGTTACAGTTCTATCTGAGCTAGCAGAGCTTCCCAGATGGTTGATAGTGACTGAGACCAATTGTTGAGACCCAAGTCCAGGTCAGGAATTTGCAGAGCTCAGATGTGGGGTGACAGGGGAGGGTGGCACTATACAGCAATCAGTCATTGCCCTGGATCAGACCATTTTGGGAGGACTGAAAACTTGCACGTCCTCAGCCTGAGCTGTCTCTGAGATCCTGGAACTCAATATATCACTCATAATATAACACCACTCAATAGCCCAAGAAAGCAGCAGGAGGACCAGCCCAGACTCCATAACTCTGCAAAGCCTGGTACTAACTTCAATTCTGAAATCAGGAAATAGATTGGGAGAATGAGCAAATAAACAAACAAACAAAAAAGAACCCCTACTAGATGACAGGGACCTTCAAGAAAAAAAAAAAAAAACAGAAGAAAATGACTCCCCAGATATTTACAAGCAAAGCCACAAAGAAAAAGACAGCTTGGGCACAAATCCAACTAGAATTAATGGGAGAGATGAATCAAAAGGGGGTCTTTGTTTTATTTTGTTTTGTTTTTAATTTTTTTTAATCAATGAAATGAGAGGGCTAGAGGGAAAAAATGTAAAGGAAATGAGAGCAATGGAATAAAGTATTGGTAAGGGAATTAACAGTTTGGCTCAAGCAGTTGAAAATCAAATGGACCAAATAGAAACCAATGACTCCATGAGACAAGAAATATTAAAACAATCAAAAGACTGACGAATTAGAAGAAAATGTAAGGTATCTCATAACAAAAACAACTGACCTGGAAAAAAGGGGGGGAGGGGAAGTACAGTCGTTTTTTCTCTCGTCTGCCAACATACAACATAGAGAATAAATACAAGGTTTAAAAAAAACAACAGCATGAAATAAGACAAGAGAACTTTGACACTTACTGATACCACTTCATCCTGTATTTTCCTCATAACCCATCTCCACCACTCCATGTGGAATGCATTCTTGTGTTCTTGTGCTTTATGGTCCATCTGGGGGGCAGATCCCAGCTCGGTTCTCTCATTTCTATAACTTGGACTGTACCTCCAAACCTTTCCCTACAAGAGATATTAGGTACCAGTTCTGTTTAGCCAAACAAAGGAAATGGAGAGCAGTTGGAAGAGGGTGAATTAGAATAAGGGCATCACAGAAACATCCAGAGTGAAAACAACTTCCTCAACCAAGGAAAAGGGGACTAGAAATACAACTGGGGCCACTTTTCTCCCTGTGGAGCTTACCCATACCCCTCGAAAGGAGCCTGAGGCTATTTATCCTCAGGGGAAATCTGTGCAGCTGTTGAAAGGGGAGAGAAAACAGAATGTGGAGGTACATTCAAAACAAGCAACTAGAAATACCGGAATGATTCCAAAAGATGCAAAATCCAAGGGTAAATAAAAGCTGAATATAAACCTAGTTCACAAACAGAAAAACCAACAGAGACGTTCATACAACAGAAATAATAAGTAAAAATTCAGACACATCAGAGCAGAATGAACAAATACACTGTGAAGGAAAATGACCCAAAATTCCTCAAAGAGAATTCTGCAGACTCACCTATTATAGAAGGAAGGAAGAAGATGAGGTGGGTGCATGAAACTCCAAAATGGCTCAAAAAGATATTGAAACTGCTAAGAGAACATATTAGATAAGAAATTGGGTCAGAAATCAGCTTTTAAAACAGAATTAAAAAACAACAGAACAGAATTTAGAAGATACAATAGACATTCTCCCCAAACAAGTAGAGTGCCACAAAGAAAAAAAAAATCAGATTTGTAACTCAAAAATACAGAAGTTAGAAGAAAATTTGGTAGAAGAGAAGAAAAAGACCACAACTATAAAAATACATGACTTCTTTTTTTAACTAAAATTTTATTGATATCTTTGTTTTTACATTGCAAAATTTCTCCTAGTATCCATTCCCCCTCCCCTGCTATCTCATATAGCAAAGGATTTTTAAAGAAAAAGAGGAATGAGAGAAAATTAAATTAGCAGAATGGATCAATATATCAAAAAAGTCTGAAAACATGTAATGTTCCACACCCATGGACCTCCTACCTCTGCAAAAGAGAGGTATATTACTCCTCATATCTCTTCTTTGAGGCCATGCTTGTTCTTTGTAATTTTGTAACATTCACTTTTGATTGTTCTGTGGTTTTGGTTCTTTCCATTTATATTATTGTAGTTATGGTGAATTTTGTTTTCTTCATTCTGCTTACTTTACTCTGCATCTGTTTATGTAAGTCTTTCCATGCTTCTCTTCATTATTCATATTCATCATTTCTTAAAAGCACAGTAGTAGTGCATTAAATTCCTGTACCATAATTGGTTTAGCCATTGCCCAGTTGAAAGACATCTACTTTGTTCCCAGTTCTTTGTTACCACAAAAAGTATTTCTATAAATATTTTGATGGGATGTATGGATAACAATTGAATAACAAGCCAAGGTAAATGAACTTGAAGATAGGAATAACAGAGATAATTTTTTTAAAATAATATTTTATTTTCCCCCAATTACGTGTAAAAATGATTTTTAATATTCATTGTATTTTTTTTTAAGTTTTGAGTTCTAAATTTTATCCTTTCCTCCCTCCCCTTCCCCCTTCCTGAGACAGTAAGCAGTATGATATAGGTTATACATGTGCAATTATGAAAACATTTCCATATTAGGCATTTTGTGGAAGAAAACTTGTACTAAAAAGGAAGAAGTGAAAAATAGTATACTTTAGTCTGTATTCAGACACCATCAATTCTTTCTTTGGTGGTGGATAGTAATTTTCATCATAAATCCTTTGGGATTGTCTTAGATCATTGTACTGCTGAGAATAGCTAAGTTATTCACAATTGTTCATCTTACAATATTGCTGTTACTGTGTACAATGTTCTTGGTCCTGCGCACTTCACTTTGCATCAGTTCATGTAAGTCTTTCCAGGTTTTTCTGAAATCATCTTGCTTGTCATTTCTTTTCTTTTTTTTTTTTTGGTTTGGTTTTTTTTTTTTGTTTGTGAGGCAGTTGGGGTTAAGTGACTTGCCCAGGATCACACAGCTAGTGTCATGTGTCTGAGGCCAGATTTGAACTCAGGTCCCCCTGACTCCAAGGCCGAAGCTCTATCTACTGCGCCACCTAGCTGCCGCTTTGCTTGTCATTACTTATAGCATAATAATAGCACAGAAATAATTTAAAGATCATTGGTTTCGTAGAAGAATATAACCAACCAAACCTGCATATCATACTATAGGAAAAAATAAAAGAAAACTTGCAGAAACTTTTAAAAACACACAAGACAAGTCAACAAGCATATGTTAAGTATTTACTATATGCCAAGCACTATGGTAAGTAGAGACAAAATAGTCCCTGAACTCAAGAACTCACATTCTAAAAGATATATGCAGGGCAAATTAGAGGTTATCTCACAGAGAAAGCAATAAGGAGTTTGGGGGTTAAGGAAGCGGATACTCGATTAGGAAAGGCCTCTTGCAGAAAATGGGATTTTACCAGGGAGTTAAAGGAAGCCAAAGAAGTCAGAAGTTGAGACAAAGGAAAGCACTCTGGTCATGTGCCACAGTCAGTGAAAAGGCACAGTTAGAAAACAGGGTGCTATGTAAAATGAACATTAAGAAGGCCAACATCACTTAATCATAAAATATGTGAAAGGGGAAAAGGTATAAGAAGACTGAAAAGATAGGAAAGGGCCAGGTTGTAAGGAACTTTAAAAGTCAAACAGATTTTATATTTGATCCTGGTGGTAATAGGAATCCATTGGAGTTTATTGAGTTAGAAAAGTGATGTGATCAGACGTTTACTTTAGGAAGATCACTTTGGGCAGCTTTTGGGTTGGATGATGGACTGGAGTAGTGGGGAGAGATTTGAGGTAAGGATACCAACCAGAAGGCTATTGTAATAGTCCAGGTATGAGATGATAAGGGCTTGTATCATGGTGATGACTATGTGAATGGAAAAATGGGAATGAATTTGAGATATTGTAAAGGTGGAAAGGACAAGATTTGACAACAAATTAGATATGTGGGGTGAGTGCAAGTGAGGAGTCAAGGATGATGCCTAGACAAAGAAAAGAGGGCCAAGTGTGTTTGGAAATGGTGAGGAAATAGCCAGTAGGCAGGGAAAATTGATTAGTGAGGGAATAAAGATGATAGGGGAAGAATTCTGCTGGAGAAACTGAACCGGAGTGGGATCAAGCCTGCATGTAGAGGAATTTGCCTTGACAAAGGAGAAGGGCTACTTCTTCATGTGACATGAGTAAAGGAGGAGATGGGAGGGAAAGACAGATGAAACGAGGAAAGGAGAAGTAAAGCTCTTGGTGATGGCCTCAGTTATTCCAGGATAGTATGAGGCAAGACTTTCAGTTAAGGGAGTGGGGAAAGGGGGTGCCATGATTGGTTTGAAGAGATGAAAAGGTTTGGAAAAACCATTGTGGTAAGTGGGTTAGCAAATCAGTTATGGAGGTATAAAAGAATTGCCTTAGATTTCAGAAAGATTTATATGAACTCATGCTGAGTAAATTGAGCAAAACCAGGAGAACATTGTACACGGTAACAGCAACATTGTGCGATGATCAATTTTGATAGACTTAGCTCTTCCCAGTAATACAATGATCCAAGACAATTCCAAAAGACTCATGATGGAAAATGCTAACTACATCCAGAGAAAGAATAATAGAGTGTGAATGCAAAATGAAGCATATTATTTTCACTTTTTTGTTTGTTTCTTTCTCGTGGTTTTTCCCTTTTGTTCTGATTCTTCTTTAACAACATAACTAATGTGGAAATATGTTTAACATGATTGTACATGTATAAACTATATCAGATTGCCTGCTATCTTGGGGGGGAGGGAGAAAAATTTGGAACTCAAAATCTTACAAAAATGAATGTTGAAAACTATCTTTACATGTAATTGGGGGGGGGAATAAAATACTGTTAAGAAAAAAAATAATTGCTTTTTTTGAACTGAGGGCCCAGTTGAGACTATGTGACATAAAATTGTGATGGAGCTAGTTAGCAGTTTCTTGATTTTCTCTAGCTCTGTTGAGCAGCATATGAGTAAAGACAATGGGGAGGGAGAAGGAGAATGGGGGAACTCATTTCACATAAATGGAGTATGCAAGTACAAATAGGAAGAGGGGGGAGAGGCTGACTCTTAAATCTTACTCTCATCTTAACTGGTTAAAGGAAGTAAGAATATACATACACACACACACAATTGAGCACAGAAACCATATTTTACCCAACAGGGAAACAAGTGGAAAAAATGTTGAGGGAAATGGGAAGAATAAATGGGAGAGTAAATTTGGGGGTGGAAGCAAAGCATACTCTTGAAGAGGGGGCAGAAAACAAAAAGAAGGAGAATAGGCTGGATTAACATAATTAAAATGATAAATGTGAATGAGATGAACTTACTCATAAAATGGAAGAGGACAGCTGAATGGATTAGAAATCAGAATCTAACAGTATGTTGTATACAAAAACCATACTTGAAACAGAAAAATGAATATGGAGTTAAAATAAGGGGCTAAAGTAGAATCTGTTATGCTTCAACTGAAGTGAAAAAGGTAAGGGTAATCATGATCTCAGACATAGCAACAGCAAAAGTAGAAAAGTAGAAGGAAAGGGAATAAGCATTTACATAGTACCTACTTTGTGCCAAGCCATGTGTTAAGTAAGCACTTTTACAAATTTTATCTCATTTGGTCTTCACAACCCTGTGAGGTTGTTGTTGTTGTTATTGTTGTTGTTCAGTTGTTTTCAGTCATGTCTAACTCATTTTTTAAAATATTAATTAATTTATTTTTAGTTTTCAACATTCATTTCCATAAGATTTTTGAGTTCTAAATTTCCCAAGACAGCATGCAGTCTGATATAGGCTCTCTGTATATATTCATATTAAATGTATTTTCACATTGGTCTTATTGTAAAGAAGAATTAGAACCAATGGGAGAAACCACAAGAAAGAAGAAACAAAAAAAAGAGAGAGCAAATAATATGCTTCAATCTGTATTCAGACTTCATAGTTCTTTTTCTAGATATCGATAGCATTTTCCATCATGAGTCTTTTGGTGTTGTTTTAGATCCTTGCATTGCTGAGAAGAGCTAAGTCTATCAAAGTTAGTCATTGTACCATATTGCTGTTACTATGTAGTGTTCTATGTATAGTTCACTTCACTGAGTATCAATTCATGTTAAATCTTTTCGGTTTTTCTGAAGTCTGCCTGCTCATCATTTCTTGTGGAACAATAGTATTCCATTACATTCGTATACCACAACTTGTTCAGTCATTCCCCAATTGATAGGCATTCTCTCAGTTTCCAATTCTTGGCCACCACAAAAAGAGATACTATTAATATTTTTGCACATGTGGGTCCTTTTCCCATTTTTACATGTCTAACTCTTTGTGACCCCATTTGGAGTGTTCTTGGCAAAGATACTGAAACGGTTTGCCATTTACTTCTCCAGCTCATTTTTACAAATGAGGAAACTGAGGCAAACAGGGTCACACAGCTAGTGTCTGAGGCCAGATTTGAACTCAGGAAGATGTCTTCCTGATTCCAGGCCTGGCATGCTATCCACTATGCCACCTAAATGTTATTATCTCCATTTACCTACCCCCAAATAGACCTAATTTGAGGAGACAAATAAGGTAACTACATTTTATTAAAAAGGTACTATAGAAAATGAATTATTATAAATATGAAACATATATGTGCCAAATAGCACAGCATCTAAATTCTTAAAGAAAATGTTAAATTAGAGGCAGAAATAGATAGTAAAACTCTAATATTGAGAGACCTCCATTTGCTTCTCTCAGACTGGATAAATCTAACACACATAATTAAACAAAAAAGAAATGAAGTAATTGAATAGAATTTTAGAAAAGTTAGTTATGACAGACTACTGGAGAATATTGAATAGGAACAGAAAGGCAATTATCAGCTGTGCATAGTGTCTTCACAGAAATTGACCACACAAATGCAGAAAAGCTGAAATAACACAATAAAAATTACATCCAGTAAAGGAAGGGCCTTTGATGCAAAGATTAAAAATCAATTGGAAACTAAATAACTTAATCCCAAAGAATAGGTAGGTCAAGGGCTATATCCCAGAGAGATCATACAAATGGGAAAAGGACCCACATGTACAAAGATATTTATAGCAGCTCTTTTTGTGGTGGCAAAGAATTGGAAATTGAGAGGATACCCATCAAATTCCTCCTATTGGTTCTAATTTTTACTTACAATATCACTAATGTGAATATGTGTTTAATAGGAATATATATGTATAGCCTATATCAGATTGTGCGCCGTCTTGGGGAGGGAGGTGGGAAAGGAGGGGAAGAAAAATTTAAAACTCAAAAACTTATAGAAGTGATTGTTGATAACTCAAAATAAATTAATTAAAAAAATAAAAAAGAAGAAAAAAAGAATAGGTAGGTCAAAGAACAAACCATGAAAACAGTCATTATTAAAGATAGTGACAACGTATTGCTAAAATTTTGGAGGTGCAGTGAAAGCAATATATTGGGGGAAAACATATCTTTAAACACTTTCATCAATAAAAGGGGCATGCAACTAAAGAAAACTAGAAAACCAATAAATTAGGGCCCCCTCAATTAAATAACAAAATAGAAATCGTGAAAATCAAAGGAGAGGTTGACATTTGAAAGAAACAAACTTAATAAAACTAGGAGCTATTTTTGGTAGTGGTAATAACAATAAAATAGAAAGCCATTAGCTAATTTTATTTTTCAAAAAGAGAGAAGGAAACCAAATTACCAATATCAGAAATGAAAAAAGTGAATTCACAACCAATTAATAAGAAATAAAGAAGTATTTATAAAATTACAAATTGCCCAAATTAATAGAACAGGAAATACTTTAATACTCTTATAAGAAGGAATTGAACAAGACACAAATGATCTCCTAATATAGGGAAAAACCCAAAACCAGATGGGTTTACAAGTAAATTCTGCCGAACATTTAAAGAATAATTCATTCCAATACCATGTAAGTTGTTTAAGGGGAAAAATAGGAAAAGAAGGGGTCCTACCAAATTCCTTCTATGACACAAATATAATCTTGCTGCCTGAATCAGGGAGAGTTAAAACAGAGAAAACTAGAGACCAACATCCCTAATGAATATCAGTCCAAAAATTTAAAATAAAATATGAGCAATGAGACAATAGCAACATATCGCAAAGATAATGCACTTTGACCATGATGGTCAAACCATCTTGATTTGATTAAAAATGTAGTACTAGTTAAATATTAGGAAAAGTATGAACATTAATAACAAAAACAACAAAAAATATATCTCAGTAGATTTGTGTTATATCTATATATACATGTAGATGCAGAAATAGATACAGAAAAGACTTTTGAGAAGATGCAGCAACCATTTCTCTTAAAATACTAGAAAGCATAGGAATAATTGGAGATTTCCTTAAAATGCTAAGTAATACCTATCTAAAACTAAGAGGAGAACCAGGAGAATAATTATATCCAGCAACAATATTGTAAAGATCAGTTCCAAAAAACCTTAGGAACTCTGATCATCGCAATGACCAACCACAAATCCAAAGGTCTCGTGATGAAATATGCTATCCACCTCAGAAAGCTGATGGACTCAGAATGCAGTTTTATGCATTTTTTTTTTTCAGAAATGGCTAATGTGAGAATTTGTTTTGCTTAACTATCTCAGTGAGTGAGGGAGAGGGAAGAGAGAGGGAGAGAATTCATAACTGCAGATAAAATGTACTTTTAAGAAAAAGAAGAAAGTACAACCAGTACTGGAAAGGGCCAGGAATGTTGTGTTACCAGGAGGGAACTAGGTTACAGTGAGAGCCAAAAAATGAAGGTAGTGGAAAATGACACCTTTAATTGTGGAAGAGGCATTCCAAAGAGCAGGAAAGGGTGAGTAGCTTTAGAGTGGGACCTTAATAGAAGGAGTGCTAGATTGAGGAGGATGGGAGCAAGGAATTGGGCCATGGGGGAATAGGGAGTGGGGTTTGCATAATGATAGCTGGTGATTCAGAATCAACAGAATAGGGAGAAGATAATGGGGTAAGAGTATAAAGTTTCAGGGGTGGGGAACCTGTGGCCTTGAGGCCATATGTGGCCTTATAGGTCCTTGGGTGCAGCCTTTTGACTGAGTCCAAGTTTTACAGAATCCTTTTATTAAGGGGATTTGTTCTGGGAAGTTTGGATTCAGTCAAAGGGCCACACTTGAGGACCTAGAAGGCCACATGTGGCCTTGAGGCTGCAGGTTCCACACCTCTGGTTCATACTCTCACCCCATCATGTTCTCCATGTTTAGGGTTCATATTATGAACCATTCAGGATTGAATGCAAGCAGATTATAAGTGACTGGAGAGAAGGACATTGAAGAATGAAGCTGATTGACCTGTACAGAAGTCTCCATTGATGTCCAGCTTTGTGGCAGGTGATGATATTGATTCTTGTAAGAATCACAAAGTCCACTCCACAACAGGCAGGATCAGGCAAAGTGTAGCTTGTGGGAGTCTGCATGAAAGGCAAGAACTGGCCGTGTGAGGTAGGTATGATCTTTGAATAACTGTTGGAGCACTGAGAAGGTAACAAAGAAGCCATGGGGAGCTAAGCTATATATCTGAGGCTAGCAGAGTGCTCCTTGGGAAGTCTCAGGGGTTAAAACAGAAACCACAGGTTGGCTGGCTAGATACAGTATTCCTGGAAGAACCAGGAAGGAGGCCAGTGCCTTTGGGGAAGGAGAAAGGGGAGGAGTACTGTAGGCTGAAGCTAAGGCTAATTTACCTTTCCCTGGGAAGGCTCGGGTCCAAAGGATAATCCAGAATTGTCCAAGAGTTATGAGAAATCAGAAGAAATGGAATAGGATATTCCAAAAAGCAAAGAAACCCAGGCTGCAACTCAAAATAACATATCCTGCAAAACTGAGCTTAATTATCAATGAAGAAAAATGGGACTTTTATAAGAAATGGAAGCAGGAAAAGCAATTTGAAGTACAAGCAAATTTGAGGCATCTTACCAAAAATTTTAAAGTGAGAGATGAAAAAATATTCAATTTGCAAACATATGTACAAAAAAAGTGCAGGAGATATTAAAAAGTATAATTACCAGTAAAAGATTAAGTGATGAAATAAATTCTCTCATAGGCTATTTAAAAATAAGAAATTGTATGGAATGCTAGAGAATAGGGATCAAGAAGGATGTGAAAGACTAAAGATTTAAATGGAACTTAAAAGAATGAGTTTTATGGAAAGAAGAAATAAATTAATATTCCATGGATTAAACCCCATTACTCCCTTTAAGTGACATTATCTTTTGTGAGACATGATTAACATAGTGGGAAGTTTCTTTTCAAGAAAAGGGAGAGGGAAGGCAGAAGAAAGCCACAGATGTAGTCTTCCCCACGTCTATCCCCCACTTATCCCAAGTCATAATTGAATAGATAAAGGTTAATAATTTCTTTAGTTTCTTAACTTATGGTAAGGGCGCAGTGTGTAGAACTAGACTTCATGGTTTTGGACACAAGAGTGACTACCAACATAAGACATTGTTTCTATTTGAAAGTCTTTCTTAGTGAATTTATATTTCTAATAGTGAGGCAGAGGAGAAAATAGGGAGGATCATAATAAGATTTAAAAATACAAGAACATAGAAATAGAATAGAGGAAAGAGGTCATACTTGGTACTTCAGAAATTCTATACTTCGAGCAGTTAGGTGGCGCAATGGATAGAGCAGTGGCCCTGGAGTCAGGGGGACCTGAGTTCAAATCCCAGCCTCAGATATTTGACACATGCTAACTATGTGATGCTGGGCAAGTCGCTTAACCCTGACTGCCTCGCAAAAAAAAAAAAAAGTTACATGCTCATGAAGGATACATAACAAATAAGACTATAGTCCCTGAATTAGAAAGTGGTTAGAATAGTTAAAAGGGAAGAAAAATGAGAACAAAGCAAAAAACAACTTCTTAGAAAATGACCTAGCAAGAAAGTATTAGGTAAAATAAGAGGTTAGTGGGCAGAGGGAAGACTTTTACCTGTGCTCTGACTGTGAAGAAGGATAAGTCAGGTAAATGGAAACAGGGAAAAAGCCTTTGGGAATTGAGTAGCATCAGAGTCATGTAAACAAAAGTAATATCCAGGAGAAAGTACTGATTTAAAAGAGGAAGGGGGTTTAAAAATCAATATACAAGAAATAAATGGAAGAAACCTAAGCCTAACAATTATAATCTTAAATGTGAATGGATTAATAAGTAATACAATAAAATGAGAATGACATGGTAGATAGGAAAAGAAAACCCAGCAGTTTGCTGTTATACAGGCACCTCATTTTATTGCTGTTCCCTGTACTGATCTTCACAGATATTTTGGTTTTTACAAACTGAAGATTTTGGCAGCCCTGCATCAAGCAAGTCCATTGGTGCTATTTTTCCAACAGTATGTGTTCACATTGTGTCTCTATGTCACATTTTGGTAATTCTCACAATATTTCAAATGTTTTCATTATTATTATATCTGTTATAGTGATCTGTGATCAGTGATCTTTGATGTTACTGTTGGGTCACCACAAACCACACCCATATAAGAAAGTGAACTTAATCAATGTTGTGTGTGTTCTGACTGCTCCGCTGACCAGCCATTCCCCATCTCTTTCCCTCTCCTCGGGGCTCCCTATTCCTTGAGATGCAACAGTATTGAAATTAGGCCAGTTAATAATCCTACAGTGGTCTCTAAGTATTTAAGTGAAAGGAAGAGTCAATCAGTGCAGCAGACTTCATTGTTGTTTTAAGAAATTGCCACAGCTACCCCAAGCTTACCACTACTCTGATCAGTCAGCAGCCATCAACATGGAGGCAAGACCCTCCACCCAGCAAAAAGATACAACTCACTGAAGACTCAAATGATGGTTAATATTTTTTAAGCATAAAGTATTTTTTTAATTAAGGTATGTTCATTGTTCTCTTAGACATAATACTATTGCACACTTACTAGATTACGGTATAGTACAAACTTAACTTTTATATGTACTGGGAAATCAAAAATTTCATGACTTGCTTTATTGCAATATTTGCTTTATTGCTATGGTCTGGAACAGAACCCACAATATCTCTGAGGAATGCCTGTACAAGAAACATATAAAAATAAAGACATATAAAAATAAGAGCATAAAACAAAAGTGTATTCTGATTTGAAAAAAAAAAGGCAAGAGTTGCAAATATATTATCAGACCAGGGATTTTTAATATTTTTTGTGTTGTGGACCCCTTTAGCAGTCTTGTGAAATCTGTGGGTCAGAATAATGTTTTTAATGCATAAAATAAAATGTATAGCATTGTAATGGAAAACCAACATTATAAAGAAAAACAACAATGCTGAAATAGAGCTATCAAAATGTTTTAAGACACCAATTTTACGGATCCCAAGAAATCCTGTGCTAGACAAAGCAAAAATAAAAATTCACAGCATCAAGGGTGATAAGGAAATTGTACTTACAAAAAGGAACTACAGATAATAATACTATATTAATACTAAATGTATGTGTATGTATATGTACATATTTGTATAATATATGGCATCTTTTGAATCAAAACCGTAAAAAATATCTTTTTCTAACCACATAGTCTTATTTGCAAAACTAGATCATAGCCTATATCATGGAAAATTTTTAAATAAATATAAAAAAACATAAATGCTAACTAAGCACAGCATATTTAAAGACCATAACAATAAAAATATTCATATTCTATAGTTTTTTCAGCCATCTTCTCATAAGCATCTACCTTTTCCTTTTCTGCTACCATTAAAAGTTATGCTATGAATTTTTTTTTAAATATGAGACCTTTGTTTCTGTCTTTGATGCCATCACAGAATTGTTGAGTCACTGTACATTGTTTTGTAACTTCTCTTATATAATTCCAAATTATTTTCCAAAATGGTTGGATCAATTCACAGCTTTGCTAATAGTGCACATGCCTCTACTTCAGCAAATCGTAGCCTTCCTTTTTTAAAAAATAAGTTTTTATTGATGTCTTTTTTTTTACAGTCATAATTATCCCTGGTATCCTTTCCCTTCTCCCAGAGAGCCATCCTATATAAGAAATAATATTTTTAAAGACAAAAAAGAAAAGGTGAAAAAATCTAATCAATAATTGAAAAAGTTGGGGCAGCTAGATGGCGCAGTGGATAGAGCACTGGCTCTGGATTCAGGAGGACCTGAGTTCAAATCTTGCCTCAGACACGTAAAACTTACTAGCTGTGTGACCCTGGGTAAGTCACTTAACCCCATTGCCTAGCAAAAACAAACAAAAACAAAACAAAACAAAAAAACAAATAATTGAAAAAGTCCAAAAACATACACACTTTGTAACACCTATGGACTTCCCACCTCCATGAAGGGGTGGATTGCGAACACCCTGTCATATTTCTTCATTTGATTCGTGCTTGATCTTTATAATTTTGTTATATACACTTTTTATGTGTGTAGTTCGCTTTACCTTGCTATAGTTATTATGCTTACTTTACCCTTCATCAGTTCATATAGAACTTATCATGCTTCTCTGTGTGCATCATATACTTCATTTCTTAACAGCACTGTAGTGTTCCATTACATTCATAATCCATGATTTGTTTAACCATTTCCCAATCAATGGCATCTACTTTGTTTCCAAACCTTTTCTATTACAAAAAGTGCTGCTACAAATATTTTTGGTATATATAGGAACTTTCTTAACAATGACTTCCTTGAGGGATAAGCCCAGCAAGAGAGTCTCTTGTTTGAAAGATATGGACACTTTAGTCACTTAATTTGTATAATGCCAAATTTGCTTTCCAAAATAATTGTACCTTTTCACAGCTCCACCAACAATGTATTAATGTGCCATCTTTTGTCTTCTTTGACGATTTTTAGGCTGTGAGGTAAAACCTCAAGATAGTTTAAATTTGCATTTCTCTCAGTCATTTGGAGCATTCTTTTATGTGGTTGTGAATTCTTTGTAATTCTTTTAAGAACTTTTTTCTCTCTCAGCCTCTTCCTTTCCTTCTCTAGGTGTATGAATTTTTTCTATGTAGGAGCTTTTTAGTTTCATGTAATTAAAGTTGTCTATTTTACCTTTTGTAATTGCCTCTATTTCCCGTTTGGTACCATATCCTTCCTTACCCAAGACTCACCTCCTCCATTAAAACTTTCCTGAGTTTACTTCATCTGCCTTGAGGCATTTTAATTACTCTAGCAAAGTGATGGAGACCCATTTCTTAACATGTTTTATGCCTATGACTGTATGTTGTTCCTGAATAGACAGCAAATTTATTGAGGGTTGGAGCTTAGTATTCCTTCCCTTTTCACCTGTTAGAATCCCTTCCCTCTTCTAAGGACTAACTCAGATGTCTCAAGTTAACAAGCATTTATTAAGTGCTTATTCTTGTTCTGAACTCTGGGAATATATATACAAGCAGAAAGAGAGTTCTTGTTCTTGGAGCTTACATTCTGATGTGGAGATATCACACATAAAAAAGGAAGCCAGAATAAGAGGAAGGGGATGTTGCAGGGTAGAAGAGGAGGGAAAATGTAACTGAGCCTGGAGAGGAATGAACTAAGATGTGGATGTCTTGAGTACTTTCTCTAAAATAGGGTTACCTAGGAACAATCAACCATTTAGAGTAAGGGGACAAAGGGCCAGAGTGGATTTGCAGGGTGAGGAGCCTGCACAGAGTCAGAGTGCTTTTCCAAGGAGTAAAGGCTTTTGTGACATGATGGAGAAAGTTCAGAGTCAGGAGTCTCATAGTCTAGAGAGAAATGAACATTCGTGAATCCTTACATGATCTTCTCTAACTGCCTATCCCTAACAGAATTCAGAGCACACTTTGTTTTGTATCTCTCTTTGTCTTTTGTAATATTGTACGTTATAGTTTTCTATATGTATGTCATATCCTTCTATCTCCCCAGTGCCTATTATAGGTGGAGCTTAAATTTGTGTTTGAATTAGTTTTCACTTTGCACTTTTGACTTTTCATCATGTGGAAGGAACTCAGTAAATGGTAGCTACTAAGTGCTTTGTTGTATGTTTATTTGTTGATATGAGCATTCTTGGGGTTTGAGGCCATTTATGTGACCTGAGTTAATTGGGTACTTGGGTTCCTTTGCCTACTTTTAGGGTTTTCTGGAGTCCACCATGTCTGGCGCTTAGCAATATTTGTTTCTCTCCTCCTGGCCCTAAGTGAAGGGAGGCCAGCTGTCCAAGAGTTCTGATGAGTGTATGTGGAGGGATTGGGGTGGGACAAAGAAGGGGGAGAAGAAAACATTCTGTTTAGATCTAGGTTAGATCTAGCATCTCTATATTGAAACACTTAGCCATTCAGAAGATAGCAGTAAATTTAACAAATGAGGATTTTTTGGAACATGCTGTCATTCATTCTTTCCTTCTTTCTAATAAAATATAAACTGAGCAGAGATTAGATAAGAGTTTACATATGAAACAGAGATAGAAATGGTGTAGGATTCCACTTTGTGACTTATTCCATTGCTATCCAACTTGATATAATTTTTTTTATATCATTCTGGAGTCAAGGAATGGCAAATAATAGTGCAAGGGACAATCCCAAGTCAGAGTCAATTTATTAAATGCCTAATCTGTGTTATACACAGTGCTAAAGCACTGGGGATACAATAAAATGGATAAGGTAGTCCCTCCCCTAAAAGAGCTCACAATCTAATAAGGAGAGAGACAGCACATAAGAAGCTGAAAAGGGGGAAGCTTGAAAAGGTTACCTGTCACAGGGCGTGATAAAGTCATGCAGTGGGAGAGGCAAACTATCTGAGGAGGTGTTAGTTTCTGAATTGATTGCATCTTGCAGAATGATGAGTTTCTGAAGATGATGAAGTCCAGGAAAGTAGCTAGGTGGCAAATGATGAGAATTCCCTGAGTGCCATCCTTAAATGAGGAGGATCAAGAAGGAGCTTCCAAATGTCTACTTCCTGCCCTCTCCAGCCAGAGAGAGGGAAGAGCCTCAGGAGCAGGGGCTACTGAGGAGTGTGAGTTTCTGAGTTTTTCATCTTGCAGTATGATGAGTCTGTTTTTGTCTGGCCTGTGAGCTAAGAATTATTTTTACATCTTTAAATAAAACAAAACTTTAATTTAAAATGTAAAAATCATTCTTCAGGCCATAGTTTGCTGATCCCCGTGGCGTTTTCAGGTGATGCAACAGGACACTTGGAATGAACATATCAGCACTAATAGTTATTTAATGTTCGAGACTAACTTGGACTCTTAACTTTTCTGATATTGACTGGTTAAGGTAAATACTATAACCTCAGTGGTAGGGAGAACTTGAGCATGAACATGTTTACCTTAAGAGGAGAATCTGTTCGTTACTATCATGTTTTGTTTTGTTTTTTTAATTTTTTCAATTAACAAAAAAAAATGTCTTTCCCTCCTGCTGCCTCCCTCTCATTTAAACACCACCACCAAAACCTTTGTGACAAATATACATAATCAACTAAAACTAATTCCAGCATTGCCCATATCCAAAAATTATATGTCTCAGTCTTCACCCTGAGTCCATTGTCTGCTGACAGGAAGTAGTTAATGTGTTTCATCATAAGGCCATCTAGAGTCATAGTTTCTCATTGCATTCACTGGTCAGTTTTTAAGTCTTTCAGAGTTGTTTGTCTTTTAAATATTACCTAAATTGTACTGCTGGTTCTGCTCACTTCATTCTACATCGGTTCATACAAGTTTTTCCATGTTTCTCTAAAACTATTCCCTTCATAATTTGTTTAGCCACTCCCTAATTGAGGGGCACTCCTTTGGTTTCCATTTTTTTTTTTTTGCCACAACAAAAAGACTTGCTATAAATACTTTTGTATCAGCATAATATTTAAAAGCATTTCACCTAGCAGGTCTTTCTGATGCAGCTATAACCCTGTAATCTACAACCCTGAAAAAAATGGTACATTTCCTCAGCTTCTTAGTTATTCATTTGTAGTGTTTCCCTGCCCCATTTTTTTTTTCAGTTGTTTGTGGTCGATGTCCAGACAGGCCAGATCACCAAGATTCCCATTTTGAAAGATCGAGAACCTGGAGTGGTGACCCAGCAGGGCTGTGGTATCCATGCCATCGAGCTGAACCCCTCAAGAACTCTACTGGCCACTGGAGGAGACAACCCCAACAGCCTTGCAATCTATCGGCTGCCTACGTTAGATCCTGTGTGTGTGGGAGATGTAAGTTGTTTCTAAATGTAGCTGGGGACGTATAGTGGAAAGAAATAGCAACTGCTGTGATGTTCAACTATTTGAGGTTTACCTAGACTTTCATATCATGCATAATGGGGAAAAGAAACAACTACTGTAATGGTCATCTATTTGAGGTTTGCCTAGACTTTCACATCAGAGTTGTACTTACGTTCCTGCATGATGATTGATGCACCTGGTTTAAAATGTCCAACAGGGACGTGGAAATGAATCATGTACACGTGTCACCATGTTCCTATTTGCTCTAGAAGTTGAATTTAGAAACTAAGCTTCCTTGTGTGTAGTCCAAGATAGGGCAGCCACAAAATGAAGGATCCAGAGAAGCTCTTATAAAGTGTTTCTGTGGAGTGGACCTCCCTCTGGTATTCTATCCATCTTCCCTTCTCTCTTCCCCCTGAGACCAGTATTAGAATTGAGTGCCGTTTACTTAGTATGGGCCTAGAAAAGTCAGGGTTTACCCCAGCTGGAAACCAGGAACACAAACATAATCTTATATAATTATCTTCTTTGGGGGTTTTATGATGATATTGTACAGTAATATAATTGGAATGAAGAATCCCACTGTTAGCTACATGCTGTCACAGACTATTTAAAAGATGAGGCATATTCTTATAATGGGCAATAGATAATAAAATCTACAGAGTTACCACATTTACTCACAAACTCTGATTCCCTTTGGAATTCCTGCCAAAATGTGTATGAGATGAAGATGTATCTAACTTCTCAATCCATGACTTTAGAGATTTCTTTTACACCTTCAGATTGACAAAATTTCCAGGTATTAGGGAGAATTTAATAACCTTTGAATATTTTAAGTTAAAATACTTTCTTTTTTTATTTACAATTGTTAATTGGGAGCTTATTTCCTAGAATTTGGAATTTGTCCCAAGTGGCAAGTTACTTTTATTCATGTTAAGAGTTGTTGCTAGTGGAATCTAACAAAAGGGTAAGCTGAGACAGCCCTCCAAGCAAGATAACATTTATTAGCAGGGGCATGATTTCTGTCAACAAATGGGTCAATGTCTTGCCTCTATTTATACCGAAGACTCCCCAGCAAAAGGACAGTTTCCCTTTTATAGGTTTTAGGGAGTAAAGAACAAAGAACAGAACAGGGTAGATTGTTGAGGATAACATGATTGGTTATAGAGCTGAGGTGCAAGGAACAACATGATTGGTTGGAAGTTTGATAATGGGGCCTGGCAACAAAGCCCTCTTTACCTTCTGGTGCAAGATAATAAACCAGATATCCCTAAAGGATAATTTGGGATGTAAAGCTATTAGGCCTGACTCCCTTGTGTTCACATGCATTCCCCAAGGTCAGCTAAATTCCTTGAGGCACAAATAAGTCAGTGCTTAGCAAGAGAGCTGGATTTTTACACTTAACCCATTGTAGGCCAGCTGAATCCTAAACTAAGTTTAGAGACAAAGAGCCATAGCTCTTAACCATTTACAGACAAAAGCAGTTACAGAACAAAATCAATTAATTGTAAATAAGATCAATAAGAAAATGATACAGGATCAATTTAATCTCAGAATCATCTAAAATCAGTTGATTCTTGACTTTAATGGCACCCATGCTATAGACTTTTATTTCCCTTTGCCCTATTTCTGTCTTTTCTTTGAGGAACCATAAAGTGATGCTGAGAACTAGTCTGAATGGATGTTGAAATGTGTTTGGAGCATAACCCTAAGCATTCCTTTAATATCTCATTTTGGAGTTGATTGAACCCTATCTTGGATCCTTTTTGTTTTTAGACAGTACTACTTGTTTAATGAATTCCATGATTTTACTTCCTACTTCACTAAGTATCAGTTTCTCCTTTTATATTAAGTATAAATTTCTCTCTTTCAGTTTCAGCGGATGTGGATATGGCTGCTATTTTTTAGTACTTTGAGATTGGGTATAGACTTTGTTGTTCATACCATTCATAACTTCATAGCCTTAGCTCATCTAACACTTTGTTCTTCCATACTGAAGAATCTAAAGTGTTTTAATCTCTTCTAAAAAACTAATCCAGCTCTCCAACTCGTGGATCATCTTAGTTGTTTTTATGTACCTTCTCAAGCTCTCTTATGTGGCAGCGACCAAAACTATACATTGCATTCTAAGAGCAGGGGAATTCTGATTTTGTATAGGGGGAGAGTTATGTTTTCTGTCTCCAAGCTTTCCTAATAATGTCCAGCATTTCATTGTCTAGAAGAATCAAACTTACTTTTTGTTCTGCTGAGCAGTTAGTCATTTGTCAAAATAGAACCTTTCCTAGCTCAATTCAAGTTCTTTTTTTAAATTCATTTTGAACTTAAATGCAAAAAGAGAGAAAAAATTTCCATTTACACAGTACAATACAAAGAGAGGATTCAATATGAAACCATAATCTTCATTTTACACAGTTTATTTTTAAAAAAACTATGTAATAAATACTACGCATCATTTTCAAAGCTACCGTGCTTTTCTGTGCTTCCACTGAGTTTTCTTTTGTTCTCTGCTGTGCACTTTTAATTTTTTTCTCCCTCCCTCCCCACACTGCATTAGAGAAGGCCACCATTACACACAGATATGTTTATATATTTACACACACACACACACACACACACACACACACACACACACATATATGTAAAAACATCTTTTTATCAGTTCTTTCTCTGAAAGTAGATAGCATCTTCCTTCATAGGTCCTTTATAGTTGATTTGAGCATTTATAATATTCAAAATAACTTGGTCATTCACAGTTGTTCTTCAAACAGTATTGCTGTTACAAGTGTTCTCTTGGTTTTGCTCATTTCACTCTTTATTATTTCCTGCAAGTCTTTCCATGTTTTTCTAAGATCAATGAGCTCATCATTTCTTGTAGCACAGTCCCATCACAATCATATACCACAACTTATTTAGTCATTCCTCAATTGATAGGCATCCCCTCAATTTCCAGTTCTTTGCTACCACAAAGAGAGCTGCTATAAATATTTTAGAACATGTAAGTTCTAGGGGCAGCTAGGTGGTGCAGTGGATAGAGCACCGGCCCTGACGTCAGAAGGACCTGAGTTCAAATGCGGCCTCAGACCAAACACTTGACACTTACTAGCTGTGTGACACTGGGCAAGTTATTTAACCCCAACTGCTCCCCCCCAAAAAAAACCACATGTAAGTTCTTTTCCTTTTTCCGTGATCACCTTGAGAAACAGACCGAATAGTGATATTTCTGGGTCAGTGGGTATACACAGTTTTATAACTCTTTGGGTTATAAATCCAAAAAGGTTGGATAGTTCACAGTTCCACCAACAGTCAATGTGTCCCAGTTTTTCCACATCACCTCCAACATTTGTTAATTTCCCCTTTTATCATTTTAGCTAACCTGATATGTGTGAGATCCATTCAAGTTCAAACATCTGTTTGCTTCTGTGCCCTCTTAGAAAGATGCAGCCGTCATGTCATGTAATTTACATTACTTAAGCCTTGTGTGACTGAACAGGGAGTTTATGCCAAGGGGCAGACCTAGTCTCTTTATTTTCCCAGTTTTCCCTCCCAAAGTACATAGCATTAGCAGAAAAAATGACAGAACTACATAGGGAAAGAGGAATAGCCATTTAAAAAAACTTGGCTTTATTGACACCTTTTGTTTTTACATCCATCATTTCCACCCACCCTCTGAATTAAACTCTCCCTTGTAATCAAGAAAAACAGTTAAGCAAAGATAGCCAATATAGTGACCATGCCTGATGGTTATAGGTTATAGTTTACCCTAGTAGTCCCCCTGCCTCTCTGGTGAGAATAAGGAGATAGGTCTTGTTAATGGTTCTTGTGGTTCTTTCTATGAGACTATTATTTTCTTCTTCTTTCTTTTCATCTCTTCCCACATTTGACATTAAACGTAAGCAGCCTTCCTAGCATGGGGCTTTCTCTTGACCTTTCAATTTAAGCCTTAAAAAAGGCTCTTCCTTAAAAAAAAAAAAGGCCCTTCCTTGACCTCCAACTTTTCAAACTCTTCCTGTCTGTCCTTTTCCCCCCTTCCTCATCTTTTTTTTTAAATTTCATTTCATGAGAACTGAGGCTTAAACCAAACTGATTTTTTTATTGCTTCTATAGAAAGCAAAACTTTCTTGTTCATATTGTGGATTTTAGATTAATAGGCCAGGTAAACTTAGTCTTTCAGGATTGATTCAGTAGCACCAGGTAGAAAACAGTATAATCAAATCCCAAATCTAATCATTTACACAACACTTAAATTGGAGCAAGATGGCATCCTGCTAATGAGAGGCATTTGAGTCAGCAAGAATGATTTGAAGGCCCCTGTCTCATCCCATCCTACTTTTTAAAAAATTCAGTAAAAAATTTAATTTTAGAGTTTAATAATTATAAATGCTTGTGAACATTTAATCAATCAAGAATTAAACCTCAGTCTAAGGCCTTACATATGCACTTTGAAACAAAAGTACAAATCGTGAAAAATTCCTGGGGGGCTTCTTCACCATAAGGAAATAATTAACAATGTTAAACTATCTTGCACTCTGAACATCATAAATTGCAAAGTCAGCATTTTATATCACTGATTTTATTCATTAATATGAACATAAAAAACGTAACTATGGTTGAATATTACAACAAAAACAATAGCTAGTAGTGAGTGTACTGAGATGATTGTAGTTCTTCACTCATTCATTATTGCATATAAAAGCCAGCATTACAGTGAAGAGTATTCACTGGCTCCCATTAAGAGGTTTGACACTGAACACTACTTCATACTCATCATCCTTATAAATGCCACTGTTAGTCCCTATTGTAATGTCATCTTCTTTCTTGAGATAAGTCAAAGTTCACCAGTTCTACTTGATCCATTTCTCCAGTCTCCTCTACTTCCTTTCTTTCAAGCAATAACTTTTCCAACAAAGATAGCTTATCTGATGAAAGAAAACCATTCTCTGGAAAGTTTACCTTAAAGTCAATTATTAGAATCCTTTTTTCATAAGGTCAGCAATAAATCTGGATGCCTTAATTCAACACACATTTGATATTTCTATTTCCATGCTTGGCAATCTGACCAGGGCGAGAAGGAATGATTATAGTTCTATTGTCAAGAGTTGATGTTGGTTTTTGAAAACCACACAATGCTTTGATGAATTGGATATCTGTACACATGAAAAGGTCCTCAGCTCATTGTGTAAATATAGCGTGGTCCTTCTGATCCAAAGCAATGTTAATATCTCCTGGCTCAAGTCCTGGCTCCTAGTCACCTTCATTATGGAATGTTATTTTCTGACCATCTTTCATGCCCTTGTCATTATGAACCTCCAGAATCTTTTTCACTTGAACAGTTTTCCTTCCACTGCAACATTTAAGTCTATCTTTAGGTCTGATTTGCTCCCTGTGCCCTTGGCATTCCATGCAAATTGATTGAATTTGCTGAACCATTCTAGGTTCTATCTGATGAATTCTTATTTGCATTCTAGTATCTCTGCATTTGATACAGCATTCTACAGCTCCATTCTTAAATCACCCTGTCCTTCACATTTATCACAAATCAAATTCTTTTGCAAAGCCAGTTTCTTGTTGTACCATTATATAAATCTTCTAAGGTCACTGGCAACTGATGAACAGCATTTTTATCTCTCTGTTTCTTTTGCCTTCTTCCACTTCCTCCAAAAAAAATAGCAAATATTTCAACTAGAAAACCAAAGCCATTAGCAGAACCACCCTTTTTGATGGCTTGTTCTCCACCTTTGTCATATAAGTCCCTTCTTTGCATCAGAAAGCATTTCATAAGCTGAGAATTGTTTGAACTTTTCTCCTTCATTTGAATTCTTATCTGTCTTAGCTATCAGGTGGTATTTCAAAGATAGCTTCCTATATACCTTTTTTAGTTCTTCCTGGAAGGCATTGAGTTTTACCCCCCAAAAAAATCATAATAAGGCTTTCTTCCCCATTTTCTATAATCAAGGAGTGATATTCCCACTGTGGAAATGTCAGTGTCTGGGGGATGAAAGGGGACTGCTAGTGAATCATTTGGGATGTTGGGGGAGCAGGTGGAAAAAAGAGAAGGTTGGGGTGGGGTGAGTTATTTTGCATGGAGCTAGGGCAGCGACAGCTCCTCTTCTCCCTCTGCTTTTCACCAAGTGTTCTGGAAAGTTCCCCATCCCATCCTATTTAAAACACTAACTTGATCCTCAGAAAGTTCTGAGACCAGAAATTAAATCTAGAAACAGTGTTAAGAACCTTTCAAGAAGGAGAAATCATTCTTGGTCATGCAGAGATGGCAGAATTGAGATGGGACAATGGCTTTTATTAACAATTCAGCTATTTTTAACTTTGCTTGTTTCAAGGGATAAAGATCCATATATGTAAAGCAAATTTCTGCTTTAAATAAGCAAATATAGTATTAATAGAAATGGAAATAGTTATTAATGTGATGATATTCAAGATTAGTGGTGTCAAACTCAAATAGAAACAGATCCCCGTGGGCCACATATGACTAAGAAAACCACAAATTACCATTATGTATATTGTACTATAATTTTATTTATTTTGTTAAACATTTCCCAATTACATTTTAATTTGGTTCTACATTCAGAACCAGAGTTTTGTGAGCCACACACTTCAAATAATTAATTTTGAATGATGGGGCTATTAGCATTGTATTTTGTTTTGTTTTGTTTTTGCTTGGGAAACAGGAACAGTTCTCCTGGGAATATGTAAGGGAGAATCAGGCAAGGACTTGAGATAAATGCCAGCTGAACTCATTTACTGATTCCCAGGCACCACCATTTCCTTAAGAGAATTGATTTTCTCTCAGTTTCAAGAAAGATATGGAAAAAAGAGAGAGAGAGAGAGAGAGAGAGAGATCTGGAGATGTTTATGTCAGTATCCATTGGTTAGAATGTTATTACATTTATCATTTTTACAAATGTGTGTTGGAATAGACTATAGCTGCCATTTTAGCAAATTGATTTGTAGGTTTTCTTTTGCTGATTCACAGACTCAAAATAATGGAATCAGTGTGATGAGCCCTGATTTTCTTTTCTTCTCTCCCTTGCTTCAAGGATGGACACAAGGACTGGATATTCTCTATTGCATGGATCAGCGATACCATGGCAGTTTCTGGTAAAATTATCATATTCTAAGATGATTTTCAATGTTGTAGGATCTTTTGGAACTTTCTGGCTAAGGGATTCTCATCACACAGTTGACAAAAACTACAGAGTACTTGATTCAAAAGAGCTTAGGAGCCTAAAGTAATAGGATATATTCTGTAATTCTCCTTAGAATCATTTTTGAGTAGACTTATCAATGCTAGAGGCAACAAAGAACGTATAGGAGTAGGAGCCAGAAGACTAGAGTGAGTGAGTAGTCAGTCAACAAATATTTATTAAATGTCTACAGTGTGCCACGTACCGTAGGATACAAACACAGTGAGTGAAATAATCCCTGCTTACAAGGTGCTTACATTCTAATGGCTACAATGACCTATGTCAGTTTATACAGAAAAAAATACAAAGGTAATAAGCACAAATAAACACAAACTAGCTAAATGCAAGGTGATTTGAAAGGGAGGCACTAGCAGCTGAGGGGATCAAAGAAGGCTTCATGCATAAGATGGTGCTTGACTGCATCTTGAAGGGAGAGCAGGAACCTCTGAGCTAGAAGTGAGGAGGGAGTACATTCCTGGTATATTAGGCGGTCAGTGCAAAGACAAGAGATGGAAAATGGAGCACTGCCTGTGAGGAACAGGGAAAAGGCTGGCTTGGCTGGAGCTCAGGATGAGGGATTGGCTAGGAGGGAGGAAAAGGGTACAATGAGGTTGGAAAGAAAATTCCCTTTGGATCAGTTCTTTACTCTTTTCCTTGGTTGTATGACAAGACTTTTATTTCAGGGAGCTGCAGGATTTTTTTAAAATGAATTTAAATATAGGAGAGAATCTAGGGCTATGCGATTTTCAGGCTCTGGCATTTGAAAGAAGTTGTACTTGTAGAGAAAATGTTTTAGTCAAGTATTTATTTTAATATTGCCAGCAGCAAACTCAAAAAAGGAAAGTAAAGGATCCCCAGAACTTTATCTTTCTGTCCAAAATCCTACATATGTTTTTTTTTTTTTAGCTAAGAGTAACATTTTAATTTGAACTTGGCAGTAACCACTGAGCTGGTTCTATACCAGATTGCTAAGAAGTATAGGCAAAAATACAAGAATGCTCCACTCCCTTTGAGTTCCTATCTGAGGCTAGGACCTACCAAGAGTTGAGTTATTGATTTCTCACATTTCCCTTAAATATTATTTGTCTTCCTGTGTCCCTTCTAAACCTAGGTGCTAGGGTGAGGACAGTGGCACACAAGGAAGGTACTTAAGGTGACTAGGAGGTGAATTTTGTTGTCTTTATCCCTAAGGAAGGAAAGTGACATGAAGCTTATTTAGGATGCTGCCTGAACACCAGTTTTATGGCCTCCAACTCATCCTCAGCTACTCATTCTCCCTTATTCTACACATCCAACAGCTTCCAAGTCTTCTTGATTCTAGCTTCACAATATCTCTCACATCTATCCTGTTCTTTCTAATTACTAGCTCACCAGCCTTGTTCAGGCCCTCATCTGGACTCAGTAATCTCTGCCTCAAGTCTCTCTCCTCTCAACTGCTGCAGTGATTTTCCTAAAGCACTGGCCTGACCATACCACTCCTCCACTCAATTAAGTAGCTCCAGTAACCCCCTCCTAACCTTTAGCATCAAATACAAGCACCTTTGTTTGGTATTTAAAACCTTTCAAAATCTAATTCCACCCTGCATTTCCAAGCTTGATTATACATTACTACATGAACCTAATCTCTATGGCTGTTAGTGCCTCACCTTTCCCAAATTATCTTGTATATATTTTATATATATATCTACATGTGTATGTGCTGTTTTCCTCATACAGTAGAATGTAACCCACTTAGGGCAAGTACTGCTTGGGGATACAAAGACAAAAGGCAGCGACTAGAAACAGTGCTGTCATGTGGCAATATTGCCATACAGTAAGTACTTGTCAACTGATTGCTTGAAGTGCCTTTATATGGCGTACTGTGCTAGGCACTAAGAATGTAAAGACAAAAGTTTGACCTCAAGGACTTTCTATCCTCTTGGAGGTTTACTATTTGTAGGCAGTTGATGTAGGCATGAGTAGGCATGTTATTTTGAGAAGGTAGAGTTCTCTAACTGAGAGAGTTGAGAACACTTTACATAAGAAAGTGGTCCTTGAGTTAGTCTTTAGATGAATATAAAGAGTCTAAGAGACAGAGGTAAAGAGTAGGGGACTACATTCCATGCATGTGGAATAAACTATGACAAGGCATGGAAACAGGAAGTGGTGTGCAGAATTTATGGAATACCTAGTAGGCCTATTAAGATAGAACATAAAGTTAAGGAAAGAGAATAATATGAAATTCATCTAGAAAGGTAGGTTGGAGCCAGGTTAGAGAGGACTTTAAATGGCAATCTGGGGAGACTGCCAAAAGGCAAAAGAATACCAATAAGAAAGAGGAAACTAAGCAGACCCATGCCTTAGACTATTTTGGCAGCTCCATTTGGATAGATTTGAGTAGGGATTTGAGAGACCAGAACCAAAATACCAATTAGGAGGCTATATTGCAGTAATCCTGGCAAAAAGTCTGAACTAAGTGAGTTCTGACTATGTGAGTGTAGAGAAGAGGGTGGATGTGAAGAATGTGGGAATGAACTCCTCCACAATGTTTGGCAACTGAATGTACATGGAGATGAAAAAGAAGGAAGAGTCAAAGGTAAATCTGAGGTTATGAAAGCAGTTACAGAAATAGGAAAGCTTTAGAGGAGGATCCACTTCAGCAAGGAACATAATGAGTTCAGTTTGGGTCATGTTGAGTTTAAGATGCCATCATCAGATTAGAAATGTTTAGCAGGCATTTGACTATGCAAGATTAAAATTCAAGAGAGATGTTGGGGTTGGATGTGTAGTTTAGTGCATCATCTGAGTGGAGCTGATGAGATGAACAAGAGAGAATATACAGAAAGAAGAGAGCCTATGTCTGGATCTTTGGGGACACCAAAGTTTAAGAAGTAGTTGGAAGATACCGGCAAAGAAGACTGAAAAGAAGTAAACAAGCAAAAAGAGAATGATTTACTTTTACCATTTTAAGTATAGTAAGAAACACATTGGAAGGCATTTCATAGCCATGGAATAAGGCAAAACTGTGGCACTAATCCCATTCAGTTACCCTGCTGATGGTCACAAAGGGGTCTGAGCGAGAATGAATGAATGTGTGTCCATCCCAGCAATTGGAAAAATAATCTAAACTAAATGATCTTTCAGTGGTGAGTCAGATGTGGCCCCTTTCTATGAAAAGGATAGTACCTTTAAAGGCAGTAAAGGTGAGAATGGTATTAATAGCTCCATGAGAATCTTGAGTAGGAAAAGGTAAGCCTTACTGACATTTTCCTATGCCACATCCCTGGGGTTGGTTGTGTTAAATTAAAAATCTGTAAGAAAATTTATTCTTTGAAATAAAAGCATTTTATTTCAAAAGTAATTTCTTAGTGGAATTTTTTAAATGTAAGATATTTTGTTATCCCTAAGTATCAAACAACTCACACTTATAATGCATATTGTAGTTTACAAGGAATTTTTCTTAACAGTAGCCCTGTTAGGTGGCTAGTACTTAAGTATCATCTCCTTTATACAGATGAGGAACCCGAGGATCAGAGAGGTTGTGATTTGTGTCCACACACATATCTCAGTCAGGATTTAAACTGAGGCCTGGCAATTCAAAATTGATTGCTTTTCTTTATGCTACCTGTAACTAGAACTGAGGCTCTCAAAATGAAAATGAATCAGAACTTCTCTAGGATCTCCTTATCATTCAGAGTAATAGTTTCTCACCTACCTCAGAGACTATTTCTTTCATTCTCTATCCCACACCTGGCTCTTCTCGTCCACATCAACCTGGTGTTTTGCAGTTATTCCTTTTCCTTCCTGCTAAGGGCCCTCAGAACTGAGGCCTTTAGCATTGATCCCTGCCATGAATTCATATGACAGAACTGTGTGTGAGGCTCAGACATTATTGGTTTTCTCTTTTGGTGTTCCTGATTTAGACCAGGCTAGCTATTTGTAAGAATTAACACAGAATCAGGGCCTGAAGAAAAAGCAGTCAGGAAATCAGGCCTGTGTGACAACACAAATTAAAAAGACACTCTAGCCCTCAACCAGTCCTATTTCAGGACTCTGAATTCTTGTTAGACTCTTAGTAGGATAATGGTGAGTGTGAGAAGGGACAAAGGATTACCAACTGTAAGACATTTGAGAGCTATTGAATCTAATACCTCATTTTACAAATGAAGAAACTAATGCACAAAGAGTTGACTTGTCCAGAGTCACAAAACTAGGCAGCATCTGGGATGTGATTTGAATGCAGGTATTCCTGGCTTGTTCAGCAAACTACCCACTATATCACAAAATCTCTAGGAGCAAGGAAACATTTGTTGGGGGGCAGAGGAAGTTGTCCTAATTTCTGCAAAATTGAACTAATGAAACCCACTGTTTGGTTGTGAGGAAGGTTAGTCAGTGCTTTGTTTGTCCAAACTGAGTACTTGTTTCCTCTGCAGGTTCACGGGATGGTTCCATGGGGCTTTGGGAGGTGACAGAAGATGTGTTGACCAAAAGCGATGCCAGGCACAACGTATCCCGAGTCCCTGTGTATGCTCACATCACACATAGGGCCCTAAAAGACATCCCTAAGGAGAATACTAATCCTGACAACTGCAAGGTCCGGGCCCTGGCCTTCAACAATAAAAACAAAGTAAGGATGTGTGCATGTGCTCACATGTTGTGTGCAGGGGACTGAGAAGTATACACATGGGTGAATATAGACAAACCATAGGAAGATGTCAGTGCTGCTGGGAAATTTGATTACTGGAGCCTGCTTTTGCTTTTTCTTACTGTTAGACAATTTAGGAAATATTTCCTTTTTTCTTGAGCTTTCAGTGAACAAGTCTGGAAGGAGGCATCAGCAACTTTCCCATGATGAGGATGCATCTACATCTTGGGCTTGAGTCAGTATTATCAAGTAACTTGAGTCTTTCTGGGTTCCCAGCAGTGCTCAGTTTGATTCTCTTCTCCCTAAAATGGAGAGAAATATTTGCCAGAAACAATAACAATGTTGTAAGTCCAAAGGTGGGAGCAACTGGACTAGAACACAAGTCAGCAAATAAGACTTGTGTTGGTACCTCTCTCATTTCCCTGAGACAGTCCCCAGCTTAGATAGTTTGTATTTGGTTTGTGCCTGTTTTCCCAGAGTTGTGTGGACTTATTTATGTACACACACAAGTACATGCTTATTTTGTTGATCATTTATTTACCTGCTGTGGACATAGACTCTCACAGGTACTAGAGTCTATTCTTGGACAGATTTTCATATTAATATTTTATTATTACTATGACCCTAAAAACAGTCACTTGCCGTATTGTCTTTCCTTCTCCGATGACTTACACTCCAAAGTTGACTTGGATCTTCCAAATCAGAAGTATAAAATAAAGTGGAGGTAACTTGAGACAGGGCTAGAAGAATCATAAGAACAACAAATGTCTCCAAAAGTGGGGATCAAGCAGTTAGTAATAATAATAATTATTATTATAATAACTTATATTTCTATAGCACTTTAAAGTTTACAAAATGTTTTTACCCTACCAATTCTTAGAGGTAGGTGCTATTATATATAATATATAATAAGTATATATTATATGTAATATTATATTGTATATATAATATTACTAAATATATAGTTATTGTTATCCTTATTTTCCAAATGAGAAGACTGAGACTCAGAGGTAAAGGCATTTCGCCCATAGTCACAGACTTGTGATTCACATCCATTTTTCTTGATTTCTCTAAACCCAGCTCTCTTTCTCTTATACCATATTACCTCTCCACAGTGAAGCAAGAACTTTAATGGGGTGAGATATGTGGAGGGACCAGAATGGGAAATCATGGCTGCCTAGTTCTAGGCACCACCCACCCAGTTCTGCCTTTAATGCCTATGGGACATGAATTGTTGTAGAGGTATCTTTAACCTGCTTCTCATTTTTTCTTCCAGGAGCTTGGAGCAGTGTCCCTCGATGGCTACTTTCATCTCTGGAAAGCAGAACATACACTGTCCAAGGTGTGATCACAGTACTTCCTTTGTGACTTTGTATGAAAATCAGTTAATCTTGTAGTCATGGTGCTCCATGACTTTCTCCTAGTCTCCTAACCAGTTCTGAGATAACTCAGCTATAGAAAACCCCTGGGTACCTTTTTGCCTACAACTAAGCTTGAGGAAATTGTAGAAATCCCTTGAATTTAACTCTTGAATCATTAGAATCCAAGTGTATCCTTCTTTTTGAGAATTCTAGATATTTAAATGGCTCAATTAGAAGATATTTTTTAATTCTTTTCAGTAGTAGCCCTCCTAGTCTATTTAAGTGTTTATAATTAACTACTTGATTAAGGCATTGAGGGCAAATAAAATTAAGTATTAGCCATTGGCAAGTGAATATCAATTATAAATAAAAACAAAGTGTCCCTGAAATTATCATGTAAATCAGTGGGAAGATGGATTCAGTTTACATAAAATTTTTCTAGAATGTATTAAATCCAATGCACTTATATTTGAAATAGTATCTTTCTCTTAATTCTATAATCAAACATTCTTTGTTGCTTGCAACTTCTGTTGTAATTATTGTAATTATTTCTCACAAGGAAGCAGTACTCAGAAAGTCCTTTTTCTTTTAGCAAGTTTGCAAGATTTTGTTCTTCAGGATGCTAGTATAGTGCTTCACATAGACAGGTACTCAATAAAAATCTGTCATGTGGATGAATAAGTGAATCTGACAAGATTCCAATGAGTTTCTTATTGGAGGGTAAAGGGGGATAGAATGAGTTACCCTCCTAATCCTCCCACACATTCACTGCCCTTTTGATTTGCCTTCTGTAGTCTAGACTATCCTAGCAGTTCTGTTGAATGTAATGACTTGGTCAAAGGTAATGAAATTGCTATATTTATTCCACAATGAGGAGAAAGATGGCTCTGTTTGAGTAGAGCAGGTTCCTCAAAACTAATCTCTGATTCTTTGGTTTAAGGCTTATCTTCTTTCCTGCCTTATTCTCACCAATGTCTACCTATTTTCATTTCTTAAAGATGATCACATGCTTTTTTTTTCTGGCAGCTCTTGAAGACTGATTCTCTAGAGACACAGAAGAAAGAGTTTTTATGGGTTTATTTTGTTGATAGCTTATATTTTTACCTGTTTATCATCTTGCCCTCTGAAAGTGTTGGGGTCAGGGGTTGTCTGCCATTTCCTTGTGTCATATGCTCATCCTCTTTCTGTTGGTTTTCAGCTCCTGTCCATCAAGCTGCCATACTGTCGTGAGAATGTGTGTCTGGCCTATGGCCATGAGTGGTCTGTGTATGCAGTGGGCTCCCAAGCTCATGTTTCCTTCTTGGACCCACGACAACCGTCACACAATGTCAAATCAGTCTGCTCCAGAGAACGAGGCAGTGGTGAGAACCCCAATGTGGGCATACTTGCTTTGCCCACAACATGAACATATATATGAGCTAACATACTCCTTCTTGCCCTCTATCTTATTTGGCCAAAATAGCTACAAGGCCAAGAGACACCTGGGCAAAAAATTGCAGATATGTTTTGATTTTTCAAGATGATGAAATCCAAATGCATTATTCTTTGTGGGTAAAATAGGTGGATTTATGGTGTGAGAGTGAAACAGCAATACTTCAACAACGAGAGAACTGTTCCTAAACATCATAAGTAAGTTGTATCCAAAGCCATATTTAGAGCCATGTTGTAAACTAGCAACCAGTAAGTGTTTTGTTTCAGTATTAGCCCTCAGAGCCCTCAGGGGTGGGGAAACTGTGGCTTCGAGGCCACATGTAGACATCTAGGTCCTCAAGTGCGGCCCTTTGACTGAATCCAAACTTCACAGAACAAATCCCCTTAATAAAAGCACTTGTTCTGTAAAATTTGGACTCAGAAAAAAGGCCGCACCCAAGGACCTAGAAAGCTACATGTGGCCTCAAGGTCGCAGGTTCCCTACCCCTGGGTTAAATACCGTTATTGTCCTTCACTGAGACACTGGCCTTTTTTTTTTGCATTGAACCCATGATTTCATTGGTAAAGGAAATGCCTAGTGAAGAAATTCCCTCTACCAATACAAATCCATACCTACCCTGCAACTTATAGTCTTGTTTAAGACCATAACTGTTTAGTTGCCTTGGGCACTGAGAGGTTGAATGTCTTACCCAGGGTCAGCAGCCAGTATGTGTGTCAGAGATAGATTTGAACTTAGGTCTTCCTGACTCTGAAGCCAGCTCTCTGTCCTTTATGCCACCTTGCCTCTCACTGACACTGGCTTCCCAGGACAAATTCAGTTTCTAACTCTATTATTTTCAAAGCCCCAAGTGGTAGAAACATCTGTTCTTCCTCTGCTTGGGACTCTTGGTTGGAGAATATCCTCAATTTCAGTGAAGAATAGCCAAATCCTCCCCTCCTGCTATTTCCATCTTTATCTTTCTGTCCCACTCTAGTATTCTCACTCTTTCCCCCTTCCTAACCTAACACATTTTAGAAACAATAATAATGGCAACACAATACTTCTGTGCGTTTGTATAGTATTTTACAGTTATCACAACATTTTCATATATGTTATCTCATTTGATCTTTATAACAACCCTGTATGAGGTAAGTTGTTTCAGATGTTAGTGGTTTTATAGAAGGGGAAGCTAAGGTTTAGAGAACTTCACCAGCACTATAGCATGGTGCCCATGGCTGGCTACTGAAAATGGATACCAGGTATTGAAATAACTTGCACATGTGGCTGCCAAACTCTTCTCAGTGATTCTGAAGAACACAGGAAAGGAGACTGGGAGGGTGGGAGGATGCCAAGGGAATGGAGACAAGCAGACATTGTCCCGATGTTCAAAAACTGAAAGAAGAAGGATACTTCAAATCATAAGCTCGTGAACTTAGTATTAATTTAGGAAAAATTCTGGAACAAGGTACTAAAAGGACAGTTTCTGAACTCTTAGGGAATAGGTGATAAGCCTGTATGGGTTCATTCCATACTAAACTCATTTCCTCTTTTGACAGGGTTACTATACTAGTTGATCAGGAGAATGCAGTGGACAGAGTAGCTCTGGACGTCAGCAAGGCATTTGATCCAGTCTCTCATGATATCATTGTGGACAAGATGGAGAGACATGGATAGATGATAGTTCAGTTAGGTGGGTTCAGAATGAGTTTACTAAGTAGACCCAAAGAATATATATATTCAGTAGATTGATGTCATACTAAATGGTGGTCCCTATTGGAGTACCCTACTCCAGGGATCTGCCCCTGTCCTTATTCCTTATCAATGACTTGGAAGATGGCAAAAGTGGCATATATTTTTTAAAAAATTCAGATGACATGAAGCTGATAGAAATAGTTAAATAAATTGAATTAAATTGAGATACAATGAGATGGGGATTGTATAGTGAAGATACCAAGATGAAACTTAGTAGGGATGAATGTAAAGTCCTGAATTTGTATTTTTTAAAAAATAAAAATCATACAAGTACAGGATGAAAGAGATGGTACTGGATATTCATATGAAAAAGACCTGGGCATTTTAATGAATTGTAAACTCAGTATGAAGCAGCCTTGTAAAGTGGCAGTAGAAGAGGTTAATGGAATCTCAGACTAAATTGATGAAAGGTAATGCATCCAGAGCCAGGGAGGGGATAGTCCCTTTGTACTCTGCACTTGTCAGACCACACCTGGAGTGTTCTGTACCATTCTGGGCACCACATTTGGAAGGGATATTGACAAACTGAAGGACAAGAAGAATGGTAAGGGCATCTCTGCCACATGAGAATGAGTTGAAGAAACTGGGGAAGAAAAAGAAAGGCAGAGGGGAGACAGTGATAGCTCTTTTCAAGTTCTTTGAAGGCGTGTCTTATGAAAAAGACAGAACTAGGTCCAGTGGTAAGAAGTTAGTGGAGTCAGATTTTGGCTCTACACAAGGAAAAACTTCCTAAGAATTAGAGCTGCCCAAACCTGGAATGGGTAACTTGGAGGATAATTGACCTTTTGGTCACTGAAAATCTAAAAGTAGGATCCATATGACCAATTTTCAGCAATGTTAAAGACAGGATTGATGATTTGGGCAAAGGTTGGAATGGAGTATACCCTTCCAACTCCGCTGACTGTGATTCTTGTGGTCTATTTATTGACTTAGTGATGCCACAGGATGTGGTGTGTGAGAGTGTGGTTCCTCTCCATGATATTGATAGTTAAAGCTTAGGGATGCACTACAAAAACATGACACCAAAGGTGATTGTGGGGGAGGGAAATCCCTAACTTACTATAGGCACCATAGGATATATTCTCCCATGTTCAGAGAGCTTAACTATGGGAAACATAACATAAGGATAATTATTCTCTCTCCATAAAAGTATTCATTTAACAGTTGAGAGGTCGTAATCCCCCAGGAAGCAGTACTTACCATTTTCATACATGCATTGGAAAATGGAGTACCTGGTGAAATTTCTAAGATTGCAGATGACACTTGACTCTTTCAGATAATGGAAATGGTGAATATTACTAGGAAAACAGCAGTAAGATCTCTCAAAGCTTTGTGAGTAGACAGAAAAGTGGCAGATGAACTTCAGTGTGGGCAATAAGGTAATAGAAGTGTGTAAGGAAGACACCATGGTATTATAGAAAGAGCAGTCTCTCTAAAGGCAAAATTTGAGGAAAGGCTTAGAGAAGGGAGGAGACCAGAAGCAGGGAAGCCAGCTAGAAGGCTATTACAGTAGTCCATAATTGAAGGCCCTAATGATGGTGATAAGAATGAATATGAGAAAAGTGGAAATGGTTGTTGGAAATATTGCAGAAATAAAATGAATAGGATTTGGCGACTAGTTGAATGTGGAAGATAAAGGAGAAGGAAGAATAAAAGATGAATCTAATGTTTTAATCTTGTGTAACTAGAAGGATAACGACCCTCTCTACACAAATAGGAAGGATGGGAAGAGGGGCAGGTTTTAAAGGAAAGATGCTAAGTTCAATTCTGGACCTGTTGATTTGAGGTGTTGGTAGGACCAAGTGGAGATCTTTGTCAGGTAATTGGAAATACAACAGTGAACTCCCAAGAGATTAAAGTATTGATTTGGAGAATTAACTACATAGAAAGGATATATCCATGACATGAGATATCCCCAAGGGAATAAGTATATATGTAGAGAGAAATCTGAGGACAGTGACTCGAGAGATACCAGCACTTAGAAGTCAAGAGGAGGGAGACCAACTAAGACCAGAAACAGAAAGAATGGTTGAGCAGGTAGCAGGAGAACCAGGAGCGATCAGTGCTACAGAAGACTGAAGGGAGAGTACGAGAAAGGAGGCAGGGGAGGTTGATCAGCAGTGTCAAATGCTGAAGAATGGTCAAGGGTAGGCTTTAGAAAAGGCCACTGGAATAGGAAATTAATAAAGTCATAGGTGAACTTGGAGAGGTTAATATCAATACAGTGGTTAGTTTGGGAGGCCAAATTGTTAGGATTTGGAAAGTGACTAGGAGGTGAAGTTTAAACTGCAGTAGTATAGGTAACTCTATTAGTTTAGTTGAGGGGAGCAGAAATGTAAGATAATAATTTGACAGGGTATTTGGGTTGAGAGGGCATTTTGTTTCTTAAATGGAGAATCCCAGAGCTTATTTGTAAGTTGAAGAGAAAGGGTCAGGAGAAAGATTGGTGGGAGGCAAGGGGGTGAAGATGGGGAAGAACTTTGGGGGGGTGTTAATAGATCAAAAGAACAAGATTCAAGTGGAAATTTGATCAAGGCAGACATTGAGATTGAGGGCACAAGTTTCACAAGGAGCTCGTCCATCTCGTCCTTTGAGATCATACCAAAGGGAAAGAAGATAGAGAAGGTTCTCAGGTATGAAGAAGGGAAGATGAGAAAGCTCTCAGAATCAATCTTAGTCACTTAGATTTAAGGTCATGGAGTAGAGTTGAAGGCTAGAGGAGATTTGGAGTAACTGCTGTGAGAACCAGGAGAGTTGATGTGAGATGAATTACCCTACAGCAAGTGTTGAGAGAGTGTGTATAGTGGAAAGAAGGTCAGATGGGGATTCAGGAAGCCCTGGGTTGAACTCCTGCCTCAAACACTTAACTGTTACTTTGGACAGGTCACTGAACTTCTCTGAACCTCAGTTTGCTTCTCTTAAAAATTGAAAATCTTAAAAATTAGGTAATGGTACCTACCCTAAAGGATTGTTGTGAGGATCAAATGAGATAATGTATATAAATTGTTTTATAAACTTTAAAGCACTGTATAAATGGTAGCTGTTATCACCATCCTTTTGTCTATTATTAAAAATGAATTTTAGTGGACTTAGTCGACAAAGAGCTTTCTTAATTTCTTCTATTAGTGGCTCAGGGAAAGATGGAAAGAGTAAGGTAGGTTTGGGTATATATATAGGCCAGGAATAGCCCAAGGACACTGGGGCGAGGAATTCTAGAGTAGAGGGTCATGCTTTGTGGAGATGGCTGACTACAAGATCAGGTCTGAAGAGAGATATAAAATCAGAAAGGGTTTGGACAAATGCCATGAAGAGGACAGAGGGCAGACTTAGGAATGAGCTACTGGGAGAGGTAGAAGTATAAGAGATAATGATCAGAGAAGGAACTTTAATAAGAGTTCAGGGTCTTGAAGTGGATGACTGCCCCTGTGGGTGGCTGAGATGGAGTACAGCTAGAGATCATGGGTGCCTAATGGAGAAGCCAGGCTGTTACTGTCATTGGCACAAATTCGTGATCATCACCAAGTCACCAAGGAGAATAACAAGAGTTAGAGTAGAGAGGAAGACTTTTTGTGGTGTGGTAAAGTAATTAAAACAAGTTGAGAGGTATTCTGGAGTTTCATAAATCATTGAGAGCAACAAGAGTTTTTTTTGGTATTGTTGAGTCTTATTCTATTCTTCTTGATCCCATTTGGGGTTTTCTTGGCAAAGATACTGGAGTGGTTTGTCATTTCCTTCACCAGTTTATTTTACAGATGAAGGAACTGAGGCAAACAGGGGTAAGTGACTTGCCCAGGGTCATATAGCTAGTAAATGTCTGAGGTCAAATTTGACTTTAGGAAAATGAGTCTTCCTGACTCCAGACCCTGCACTTTATTCACTGAGCCACCTAGCTGCCCAACAAGAGTTTTGGACTAGGTGATATAATCATACCGTAGTGAAGAGATGAATGATGTCTTCAGAGGAAAGCGAGGCTTCCTTTAGTGTTAGGAGGTAGTCTTCGAGATTAAAGGTTCAAAAAGGAAGGGGAGGTTTATTCATAGAATGGGGTGCATGAATAGAGGAGAATATAAGCCTGAGAGGTAAGGCTAAGGATGACAGTACAGGGAGAGAAATTTGCATTTTTCAATGCCAGAGAAGTCTTCTCTGTAGCAGAAAGGTTCTTATTCCGTGGTATCAAGTCACATGTAGTAGTGAAAGCTTAAGGCTTCAACTGGACAGTGACATACAAGGGGCACATTTTTCAAACTTTGCTTATTGGCACATACAAATGCCTTGTACTAGCTCTGGTCGAGTCCAATTTGCCCAACTCCCCCGGACCTTCCCCGTCCCCCCCTCACTGAACTCACCTCCTTCTGGCTGTCTGAAAGGCTGTTTAGTATTTTTGTAATCCTAGTCTTTGTCTGAACTAAAAACATTTTATCACAGCTTTCTCCCCCTTTAGAATCAACCCCTCTTTTTAATTTTATTTTTCTCAATCTTAAGTCTTTGGCTTTTGTGGGAAAACAGGATTCCTTGTTTATTCACAAACCAGGTATTTAGTATAAGTACAGAAGATATTAGCTTAATTATGTAAATGATCTGGCAGACTACAGAAGAATGGATAGATGATTTCCAAAGTCTTCTCTTCCAACTTGAGATTTTTTGAAACATTGTAACATGTAGTGGATGGTAGTTTATGAGATGTGCTTCTGAGAAACAGCCCAGGAAGAGAATCCATAGTTGTTGATGTCTCAGAAGACTTCAGTCCTATGTGTTGACGCAGCATAAAAAGGTCAGCCATTGGGTATTAATACCCAGATGCTGGGTATTATCAGAAAATAATTTAGAAACAGAACCACAACCAGCAACCCTTGTGCAAAATTTCTGTGTATAATACAGTAATTCGCATATTGGGTATGCAAAGGGCTTTTCTCCAAACCATCCTATGAGGTACACACAGGTATTTATCCCCGTTTTACAAATAGTGAACCTAAAGCTGAGACAAGTTGGGACTTTCCCAAGAAATCATAGCTAGTTAGTGTTAGAGTCAGAATTTGAGGGGCAGTTGATGGTTCAGTGGATAGTACACCAGTCCTGCGGTCAGGAGGACCTGAGTTCAAATCCAGTCTCAGATCAGACACTTGGCACTAGCTGTGTGAGCCTGGGCAAGTCACTTAACCCCAATTATCTTGCCTAAAAAAAAAAAAAAAAGAAGACGACGAATCAGAATTTGAAATTAGGTTGTCTACTGACTTTAAGTCTAGCATTCTTTCTATTATACCATACTGTCTTTACCTTGTACATACAAACTTCGATTACTGTGGACTCTTGCAGTCATCATTCAGACATAGTAGGACTGTAAAAAATCCCCAAAATGTTTTTTTAAAATAATCCAGGAGATGGAGCAGCTGCCTTTTGAGGACAGGCTATAAAAATACTTTGTCCTGGAAAGATGGTGAACCTTCATCCAAACCTAAGAGTAGTTGATCCTCTTGGAAGACAGAATTCAAAAAGATCTCAACAAGCTGAAACAACTAGCCAGAGCTAACAAAATGAAAGTTAACAAGAATAAATACAAAGTCTTATTTGCACTTAGTTTTTAAAATCAACAGTACAAGTTGAGTCCTGTGAAAAGACCTTTTAATTAGCCACAGACTCAATAGGAGCAAGCAATATAAAATGGATTAAAAAATGGATAAAAGTTTAGCATCTGTTCCAGGGTGGTAACGTTCTATCACACGCTGGAATAGTCAGGCTGTATCTGGAATATTGTTTATCTCTGAGTGCCATGTTTCAATAATGACACTGACAAATTGAAGGGCAGACAGGATGAGAAAGGGCATGCACAAAATGCCATATGAAAAACAAGGGGAAATGTTTCACCTGGAGTTGAGAAGATTTGAAGTGGGGAGAGAAGAACAACCATTGCCTTAAAATATTTGAAGGGCTGCCATGGGAAAGGGGAAACTTCTCATTCTGTTCGCTCCAGAGGGAAGGGGAGGAGCCCTAGAAATCAGCATTTTCTAAGTGCTTACCATATGCCAGGCAATGTGCATTTTACAACTATTTATTTGATCCTCACAACAGCCCTGGCAGATAGGTTCTGTTATTATTCCCATCTTACAGTTGAGGAAACTGAGTCAAATGGCAATTAAGTGACTTGCCCAATGCCACACAGCTAGTGTCTGAGGCTAGATTTGACCAGCCCTCTATACACTGTACCACCTAGCTGCCCGCCTGGAAATTAGACATTTCAAGGAAGCTGACTTAGGCTCTATGTAAAAAACAGTCTGATCATAAGAGTTGTCCAGAAGTGTATAAGCTGCCCTATAATGAGATAGTAGGGTATGTAGAGTATTTTGCAAACTTTAAAGCACTATATGAGTTAATGTTGCTGTCATTTTATTGTATCACCTGGCAAATTCCCTCTCATTTGAACAAATGTTTAAGTAGAAGCTGGATAATCACCTTGTTAGTAGACAAGATTTCTTCCAGTTCATTCCATTTTTGATAGTTTTTACTATTAACTGCTAGAAACTATATTGGACTGAAGTCTTCTACCCGTGACTTCCACCTCTTGGTCCTAGTTCTACCCTCTGGAACAAAACAGAATAAGCCTCTTTCATCTAGACAGTCATTCAGATATTTGAGAACAACTGTCCTGTCCCACTTAAGCCTTTTCTTCAGGCAAAATAGCTCAATTTTCTGAACCGTTCTTCATTTAACATAATTTCAAGACTTCTTACCTTAACTGAGACCTCACTGCTGACAGCATTATTGTTAATATCTCATGGTAACTTTTTAAAACTCTTTCCATATTCTTCGAACTCCATCACCCTCCCTTATACCTCTTATTTAGAGCAAATGGCCTCTAATTTACTATTATTTAGGCCTTCTTTCAAAGTTGTCTTCTCCATCTTAAAATTGATCTGCATGTTAACTCCTTCCTGTGTCTAAGATTACTTTGTTTCTAAGGCTAATCCTTTCCTGTGCTCATATCCCTACCTGTTGTTTCTAAGACTACTCTATTGTCCTTTTTTTTTCCTCTTGTACCTTCAGTCTAGTCCTCTCTACTGCCTTCCTTCCCTCTAGCTTATCCTAAATAAATTAATTAAAATAAATATACCTTTAGCTAGTGTCCTATCTTTCCATCCTGCCATTAATCTCTAGTCAATAGTTCAGTCCTCAATCAATAGTCTAATCCAGGCCACATGTGGCCTGGAGACCACAGCTTCCCCATCCCTGGATCTATACACATAGATTTGACTATATTTACCTCTTCTTCACTATCCCTTTCCTCTTTGATCCTATCCAATCTGACTTCTGTACTTTTGATTCCACATAAGCTAGCCTCAAAAGCTACCACTGACCTCAGTATCAATCCAATAGCCTTTTCTCATTACAATTCTCCTTTCCATAGCATTTGATGCTGTTAATCTCCCCTTCCTCTTTGAATTTTTTTTGGCTTTGGTTTCTGACAGTGTTATACTGAATCTTGTCTTCCCACTTTAACTGTTCCTTCTATAACGTTTTGGCTGGCTTCTTTTCCTCATGCCCCCTAAATGTGAGTGCCAAGATTCTGTCTTCTCTACCTTAATTTCATCCACACCCATGACTTTACTTATTGTTCCCTCAGTGGATAACTCCTGAGATAAACAGATCTCATCACTGAACCATCTTCCAAGTTTCAGTCTCGCATTTTCAAAGTACATTTCTACTTTTTATACCCATCTGGCATCTGAAACTCAGCCTATTTAAAACCCAAACTTGTTATTTTTTCCACAAAATCATCTTTTTCAGATTTCCCTCTTTCTGTCAATGGTATCACCATTCTCTGTTACCCAGGCTGAAAACCTGGGAGTTCTCTTTGACTTGTCCCCTTCCCTAGCTTTTTTCCCCTCCCTTCATCACTTCCATGTATTCCTTTCTATTCATATCTATGATTAGCCTCATTATTGCGCACTCATATAATAACTTTCTAATTAGTTTTCTCTTTCTACTTTCTCCCCCTTGTTGCATAATAGTATCTTATACAAGCACCAGATCAAAGCAGTACTCGCATTATGTCACTCTCTTGCACGAAAACCTACATTTCCCCCCCAAGTATCTGTAAATTAAAGTCCTGATTCCCTAACTTGATATTTAAGGGTTTCCACAAAATGATCCCAAGCTTCTTTTCTAGCCTTATCTCCTGTCTCTCCTCTATACTTACCATTTACTGTAGCCAGACTGGATTGTCCCTTTCTCCAGACACTTTTGTTTCTCCAGTTCTGTGCTTTGGCTCATGCAATTTTATCTACTTGATATACCATTATATCCCATCTCTAGCTGCCAAAATCCTTCCGTTAGGACCCAGTTCAAATGTTATATCCTCCTAGAAGCCTTCGTGGACTGACCAATTCATCCTGAAGTATTCTTCCCACTGTAAGCTACAGCACTTTGTTGGCATAATAAACAGCACTTATTACATATCACCTTTTATTTTAGTCATTTATGGTCATGTATTTTTGCCCCTATGGTCACAGCAGGAGACTTAAGTCTACTGTACAAGGACCAGCCTAGCTTAGTACAAGGAAGCTTATTACCAGTAAGCTGACCTGCTGGGTGATAAATTCTTGGCCATGGCAACTCATGAAACTAAGTTGTAAGTTTCTTGAGGTCAGGAACCATGACTTTTTCTGTGTCTTTGTATCCCTACTGTACATGGTTGCCATTCATTAAATAGTTGTTGAATGAATAAATGTAATGTGAGGTGACAACAATGTCATTGTAGGGTTGTTGTGGTTTTTTTTTTTTTAAACAATATGCAAGAACTTTTTTATCCAAATGAGAGTTGTCCTTCCTTGTTGGTTCCTGGGGAGACCATAAACTTAGTGGCATTGCCCTTGCTCAGGACCTTTCTGGGACCTGAGAACTGACTTTGGAGTTATCCTTTTGAATAGCCTCAGTGGCAAGAAATCTTCATCCTCTGAAAACGTGTTCGGTTTTTAGTTAATGCCATGAGTCACTTAGATCCCTGTCTGCCGTGCAAAGTAGGGAATTGAACTAGAGAATGCCATTTTTTATTGTAAAAAAAAAAAGTCGTAATCGTCATATCTGATTTTGTTCCCTGGATTGGAAGCAGATTCCGTAAACTGTTGCCAAAGAGGAGTTCCTAAGTGGGAGTGTCACTGGAATAGATGTATAAATGACTTGCCTTCCAGGAGCACTGCTTTGAAAGATACTCATTTGAATAATGTATAAGCTCTGTTTTAAGCAATCATTCCCATTAGTTTATATTCACAGCTCCCTAGAAGCGTGATGGCAGTAGTTTTGTGGCAATTAAAAATCACAATTTTATACAGTGCACAGAGTAAATGGAGAATTCATAAACCTGAAAGGCTATTCAAACTGGAACCATACACAGATTTAAGAAGGTCTGTCATCCACCATTCAATCTATAAGTTACTAGAGAAGGTTAAAGATGTGTGTGGAACTTTTGATTTGAGATTTTTTAAAAGAGTCTCCATCACCATTCTCTTTGACATAGTATCCCTTGGTTTCCCACTAGGATCATCATCATTGGCTGGATGGCCTCGAGGACTGACTCAGTAGTCTATTCTGATGATTTTAGAAGGCCACATTATAAGGTTCAGATACAACAGGCAGTAGAAAACCACCATGGGTTTTCGGTGGCGTGTTTGAAGATGATTCTGTTGTCTGTCTTTGATCACTCTCCTCTCCCCTGGCCCCAGGCATCCGTTCGGTGAGCTTCTACGAGCACATCATCACTGTGGGCACAGGGCAGGGCTCCCTGTTATTTTACGACATTCGCGCCCAGAGGTTTCTGGAAGAGAAGCACTTATCCTGCTATGGGTCCAAGCCCAAGCTCGCAGGGGAAAATCTGAAGCTGACCACTGGCAAAGGCTGGCTGGTGAGTGAGCCTTCCATTAAGGGGCAGCAGCTGGGGGGGGGGGGGGCTTGGGCAGCATCACAAAAAGAGCTCCCTCACTTTGATGAATGTTTTTGTTATACTCCTGGTTCACATAGGAGCAAAAAGACTAGGTGGGCTGGGCCCCTTCACCTTTATTCTATGATTTACCTTTACATATTTGTGATGAAGGAAGTTTCAGAGAAATTAAATGCTTTACTCAGGGGCAGCCATTCACTGGTGGATCTGGGAGAAAGATATTAATGAACATTACTATGAAACACTGATATAGATGGCCTCATCATTTTAAATTTTTTTTTACCAATTTCCTAACCAAAGTAGTAGAGTGGGATTTACACTCCTGTGTCTGGGTGGCCCAGATTCATTCTTCTGAGGCCAAGTCTCCTGGCTCCAGTTCTGAATGCAATATGATACATTTCCTGTGACTTGACTTTCCTTACATCAAGGAGCTAACAGACCCTTTTTCTCCTCCTTTTCCCAACAGAATCATGATGAAACTTGGAGGAATTATTTTTCAGACATTGATTTCTTCCCCAATGCTGTTTACACCCACTGCTACGACTCGTCTGGAACGAAACTCTTTGTGGCAGGAGGTCCCCTCCCTTCAGGGCTCCATGGGAACTATGCCGGGCTGTGGAGCTAATGAATAACTCTTCTGAAATGCAGAGATTCACACTAACTTCCATCTTCAGTTTCTTTGTTTCTTCTTTTCATTTTTCAATCGTGTGATGCCCTTGTCTTATTGGAACACCAGAATCTACTTTTGACTTGGGCATTTGACACTGGCTCCGTACGTTGGTCTAAAGTGGCTTTTTCTTTTTTCTCCCCTTTGGCAATCAGAATTTTGCTTTAATATTTTTTGGGGCTTTTTATTTGCTTCTTACCGAAAGGATTTTTTGTTAATCCCATATTGTATTTCCTTTTTAAGTGACACACACTTTCCCCTATTTGGCTTCTGCTTTAGGCTGACACAGTCATACTCATCCCTACTTTGCTGTTGTGAGGTAGGATTCCTTTATACTTATGTGGTTGCTGTCAGACTTTCTGTGAAAGTTTGGGGGCTGTGTGTGTGTGTGTGTGTGGGTGGGTGGGTGTGTGTGTGTGCGTGCGTGCACAGGTACTATGTGTGTCACTGAAATTACATGGAGTGAGGATAACTTGTAATTAAAATATTTATAAAAGAAACTACTTTATCCACAGAGTACAGCTTTGGGACTGGTTTTATCTTATTTTTTAAAGTACAAGTCTAACGACACTGTATACAAAAACAGAAAAACAGAAAAAACCCCATCACCCGGAAAAACCATTGAGAAAGATTGCAGGCATCCCCTGGGGCCCTATGTCAGGGTCTCCTTCCTGGGCTTCCCCTATCCCTTAGGGCTTCCAGGGTCCAAGAGGGGCACATGCCCCTTTTCCTCTCCCTTCCCCTTGCCCCTATGGCTCCCTGAGGAGAAGGCTTCTGCCCGTGTGTCACTTCCCATTCCCCTGGCCTGCTCTTGCTTCTCCAGAATGTCAAGGCCTCTGATGGAGCTTTTAGAAAAGGGGTAGAAGAAGTTGAAGTACTGGATTATGCCAGATTCCCCTACCTCCCTTTAGCTCTCCTACTTCCTCCCCCTCTAAAAAAAAAAAGAAAAAAACCCCAACAAATCCAGATTGTGGGCCTGCAGCCAGCCAGGGGAACCTTGGGTCTCCTTTGGCTTTGGGGAAATTCCTTGTTCCCTTTTCCTTCCCTCCTCTGATTACCCTGATGGATTTGGTTTGGTTTGGCTTGGTTTTCCCTTCAGAAGCAAGTTCAGTCTGGGGATGGGGGCTGAGTATCTGTGTGTAGTGTGTACCCAGTGTGTTAAATATTAGTCTCTTGGCGTGGTGGGGGAGGGTACTGGCCCCAGAGTTCCATGGCTGAAGTCTTTCTTACTCACTTGAGTGCTCCTCATCCTTGCCTGGCTCAGGGGCTGGCCAGCAGTGTTGTGCATGTAGCAGCATTGATGTAATTAGTAAAGAGAAGTATTCTTCCTATTCCATTCCCCCACCTTAATAATTTGTAAGTGTGGGCTCCAAGGTTTTTGAACGTAGCAGTGACAAACTTGCCATATAATCCTATTGTTCCCTGCTCTTACACTCATCATGTTGCAGACAACGGCTGTGCCCTTGATTTGATGATTTCCTCTTTTCCTTTGAGCACTTACTCCAATTAGCTGCCAGAAATACTTCCTGGGAACTAGAGCTGTCATCTCCCTTTTCTCCCTAAATCATCTGAGTTGATGAGGGGAGGCTGCAGAGATGCTCTGTGCCTAGGGAGCTTGGAAGGTGAAGTTATTTGCTTAAAATTCTGCACTGACTTCATGACATGACCGAAACAGCATTAGTTGTGGAATTCTCTCTTTCTAACCTAGAGAAATAGGTGCTATCAACAGGGAATTAAGCAAAATGCTAGATGCTACAAATCTTTAACTGTCTTAATTTGTTTTTTTTTTCTTCTAGTATTAAACTACAGCTGTAGATTACTTAGTTCTCAAAGAACTTCTATCACTTTAAAGGAAAAAAATACTTGTAACAAAAAAAAGAAAAAAAAAGATCAAGTACGGTATTTTGTACTGTTACCTGACCCTCTTCTGTGATGGGTAATGCATTTGATTGTTTGAGATTTTCTGTTTTTAAAAATGTAGCACTTGACTTTTGCCAAGAAAAAAAAAATAAATATTATTCCAGTGCAACATGGTGTGAAAGAGTGTGTGTGAAACTAAGGTACAGGGTGGAAGGTGGGAGGGCCTCGGTAGGAAGAGAGATAGACCCTCTCAGGTCTTAGGAATTGGCATTCATGTCCAGTTAGCACTCTAGGTACTGGAATAGGTATGAAAGTACCTAATGGTGGCATGTGTGGCCTCACAGTATCAGTCAGGCCAAAGGCATGTATTCTATCCCTATTTAAATCAGTTAGCTTTACACACAGAAATATCTGAACTCATAGCACTATACATAGTTTAATGATCTAGAACCCAACTTATCATAGAAAGAAGCCTTATTTAATAGACCAGGAAACCTCAGCAGGAACCCTGCATTCGCAGGGGGAAGAAGAGGAAATGTAGGAACTAGGAAAGAGGATTCTTCAGGAAAATTCTCCTACTTTTTATTTCCTACCCCTTATTTTCCTTAAGCATTAAGAATAGAATTGAAACACAGAATTCAGAAACCAAATCAGATATCTTTTAAAATCCATTTTTATATTATTTTTATTTTTATTCATATATTCTATTTTTATATCACCTGGATTTTCCCACTCTCAGTAACAGAGAATGTTGTTAAAAGAAAAAGAGGAAGAAGAGAAAAAATTTCAAAACAAATCAACACATGGGAAAAATTTGACCTTATATACTATGTTATGTACCCATGAACCCCCAACCTCTGCTGAATGGCTTCTCCTGTCTCTTCTCTGGGGCCAAGCCTATTCTTTATAATTCCGAAGCACTCACTTTTGACTGTCTGTGGAAGTTGTTCTTTCTCTTTATTTCCATGGTTGTAGTCATTGTATATGCATGTGTAGTTTTCCTGATCCTGTGTAATTCACTGTGAATTAGTTTCATGTGACTCTTTCCTCTCTTCTCTGTATTCAGCGTGCTTGTCATTCCTTACAGAACAGGAATGCGCATTCCACGATTTGCTTAGCCATTACTCAATCAGTGAGTATCTACTTTGTTCCTATTTCTTTTTTACCAGAAGTAGCATTTTGAATATTTTGTTGTATAGGAAGTGACAGTGAACTAGACTGAGACTAGTCGCATAAGCCCTACAGAGATTTTACTTGCCAACTGGAAAAGGATTTTTATATTGAAGGCCAAGTCCCTTTTGGCCCAAAGGATCATCTGGTAGCATGGGAGACAGAAAGGTGAGGGGCTTTGGACCCATGAACCTGTAGAAGCTTAAAGAAGAGAATATAGAACAAGAAGTATGATTAAAACAATTTGAACCAACTGAAGCAAATTTTTAACCCATCCAGTTATATAGAAGGCAGAAGGGAAATGATCCAGTCAAGTGGGGTCCACTGGCTGTCAGTGGACAATGGGCCTGGGCAACCACTGTATTTATCGCATATTTCTTCCTAATATGTTGCAATCTGTCCAGAGTCGTAAAATATAGATGCAACACAAGGTGTTAAGGCACAGACTCCTCCTTGATGCAGTGTGGAAGATCAAGGAGTTGGCAATTCTGGAATACTACATTGACAACAAAATCTACTTCTTGCTATAGCAGGTGGATGGCAAGGTTTTGCAGGTGCTCAACATTGAGAGAGATATTAAGGACAGCTTTATTAAGGAGGCCAGTAATCCCTAGGCAGGGTACCACTTCTCACAAGTGCCACCACCAGGTGTCATATTCAGTATCAATGAGAGTTTTAATGATAGGCTTAACTTCATGGCATAGACAGGAAAATGAAGGGCACATTTCATCCCAACTTCTTCATCGGATTGCTCCTTCATTTATCCCCACTCACTTAGCTTCACTCTCTTCCTTTCTACTGGCTGCTTATCTAATGCCTACAAACAACGATATTTCCCCCATCCAAGTCTTACTTGCTACTAGAGAAGAGGAAGGAGACAGTCATCCTCTTCATGAAACACTCAAAAGTAGCTCTTCCTTGATTATCAGATCCTCAGGTCCAGTGGAAAAATAAGGAGAAGGCAGGGTTGTTGAGATGCCAGAAGAACACTAAGCTGGAGAAGCAGATTAATTCTTGTCCCTTGTGTAGTATAGTTTTCTTTTTGCCACCTCTGTCTAATCTCTTTCCTGCATCTGTGTTAAAGTATTCACCAGTTAAAATATGCTCTCCATTGGAGATCCTTGGTCTTCATTCCCTAATGCCATTCTTAAGTGCCTTAGATTCAGGGAAGGACAAAGCTCCTTCAAGAGGCCACTGTTGTTTTTCATTATCCTTTGTTAATGCCATATTCCCAAATATTTACATGTAATTAGTCTTTTCAAAACTTCTCATACATTGACTCTTCTCACATCATCAATGCCAGTCTGTCAGATGTGAGTTAAAACTTTTGGGGTTGTTTTGATTTATATTTCTCTTATTATTAGTTATCTAGAGCAGAGCTTCTTAAACTTTTCCCACTCACAACCCCTTGGCTTGCATGGCCTGAGGGCATGCACAGTGCAAAGTGCACGTGCTTTGTGTTCAGAACCGAAGGCTGCACTGAAGACGGGCGATTCAACACAGGCAAGTGCTGCCAGAAAAACCTCAGATTCATTATGCTTTTGATTTTGAATTAATTTTTGGTTGCTGCATGTTCAGAAATCTTTTACTGTTGCCAATGAGATTGCGACCCACAGTTTAAGAAGTGCTAACTCTAGAGTATTCTTTTGTATGGTTGTTAATAGTTTGCAATTCTTTTGAGGACTGTTTCCTCATATCTTTGGTCTCTTAGGATATGACTTTTGGTCATATATTTGTGAGAGTTGTCTATATATTTTGGATATCAAACTCCTATTAGAGATCTATGATGCAAAATTTTTCCCCCCAATTGACTACTTCTGTTCTTATCCTAGAGGTGTTAATTTTGTTTATGCAAAAGCTTTTCAATTTCATATAATCAAAATTATCTATTTTATCCTTTGAAATTGCCTGTATCTCTTGTTTGATTAAGAACTCATCTCATACCCCATATCTGTAAGTGCTAAATTACTTGCTTCTATCCTAATTTTTTTTATGGCACAGCCTTTAATACTCAGTTTTCTTCTCTATTTTGAATCTATTATTGTATGTGGTAAAAGATGTTGGTCTAAGCCTAATTTAAGCCATACTACTTAATAGTTTTTTTTTCCAGCAGTTCATATAAAAATAGATTATTTTCCTAGGTAATTTGTTTTGGGGCTCAATGATTTTGAGCAGATATCTTTTTTCAGTGACTCCCTGCTGAAGCCAGCTGTCTGGCCTTTCAAACATACCAGACATGTCACAAAGTATGTACTATAGGAGGCAGCTTTAGAGTGACATAATGAGAAATGGAGCCTCTTTGCAGTGAGTGGTCATTTAAAAAATTAGCATCATGATTTGCAGAATCAAGTGATCTAGAGACCACTGGAAAATAAGGGTTACATTTGCTTGTGAACCTAAACATTAGGGTCCAAGGATGACTGGAGGACTCAGATATGTCAGCATATCACTTATGACTTCATCCAAGTCATTGATAAAACCATTCTATAGCAAAGAGCTGCAGACCAATTCCTGGAACACTCCACAAGAGACTTCCAAGTTGTCACTGAGCCATGAATCGCTCACTGCTCTTCAGTTTGGTCATTGAATCTGTTCTGAATGCCCAGGGGTGTCAAACTCAAACAGAACATCCCTGAGGCTGTATATTGACTTAGAAAATTACACATTAGCTATGTTGTATTGTATTTTTGTTTTGTTAAACATTTTTGATTACATTTTAATCTGGTTGAGCTTCTAAAGGGAGTGTTAGGAGAGTGAGTTTAGCACCTGTGGTATAGCCCACATCTCTTCATGTGGATAGCTGGAGAGACTTTGCCAAGTGTTTTGCTGAATTCCAGTTACATTTATGGCCATGGCATTCCCATGGTATACTAGTCTGGTAGCCCTGTCAGAAAAGGAAATGAGGTGTCTTATGTGACCTGATCTCAGTGAAATCATGGGGCTTCTATGATTCCTGTTACCTTTCCTATATACTCACTAATCATACTACCTCTAATAATAAAGGTCTTTTAGAATTTTGCCAGGAATTGAAGTCAAGCTCACTGGCCTCTACCATGTTTCCTCCCTTTTCTTTTTCATCTAGATTATTAGTGATTATATTGTCAGAATTTTGCTCTTTATGGTCTCCCATCCCTTTCAAGATGTCTTAGGATCATACCTGTAGTTCTCAGAACTTCTTGATATTTCTTAGAATTTGTGAGATATGTGCCCGGATGTGACCTGTGTTCCTTTCCTTCAATATTTTGAAGTGTAGGATGACATGGTCACTTTTTTCCCAAGGGTCCTATAACTTCTTTGGTAACTCCCACTCATTCCTTACAAGAACACTGTTTCAGTCAAACTGGTTTACACACTGTCCCTGAAACATAGTTTGGGATTTCCTCCCTTCACATTTGTTTACACTATTCCACATGCCTGAAACAAGAGAAGAAAGCCTGCATTACCGAAACCCAGAGAAGAGAGAGAATGCAGGAGAGGGAGGGTAACCAACAGTGTCATGCTTCACAGAGTTCAAGAAGGATGAGGACTGAGAAAAGACCATAAGACTTAGCCATTAAAAGTTTTTGGTAACCTTCAAGAGAGCAACAGGTATAATGTCCCCCAAGTTTTCTATAGGCGAACATTGCCAGTTCCTTCAACTAGGCCCCATATGACATCATTTTTAGGCCTGTCACCATACTGATTATCCTCCTCTGTTTTTCAGTATGTCCTTCCTATAATGTGGTATTCAAAACTGAACCTAGTACTCCAGATGTTATCTGACCAGGGATACTTTGTTCTGGATATGGGTCCCTAATGTAGCCTAAAGTTGTAATAACTTTTTTTGAACCACGAATCTTGTCATTTCTACTTCCCTAATATCTCTCATATATGTCCCCTCCCATTAATCATATAGTCACCACTTCTCTCCAGGTCCTTATCCCTTCTCATGTGGATTTATTGCCACAGCCTCCTAATTGGTCACTTTGCCTCACATCTATCTCCACTCCAATGCATCCTCTAGCAAAAATAACTTTCCTAAAGTTCTGGTCCAACCATGCCATTGCCTCACTCAGTAGACTCCTGTGGTTCCCTATTGTGTCTAGGATCACATATAAACTCCTCTTGCTTTTAAAGCCCTTCTTGGCCTCAACCAGCTTTGTGCATTTCTCCCCTTTCCTCATTGACTCCAGCCAAAAAGGCCTTCATGTTGTTGTACATAATGGACATTGATGTCCTGAGGAAGCAGGTTCTCTCTCAGGTCTCTACCCATAAGACTGAATATGTGAAGTAAAATTCAGGTAACCTTGGGAAAGGACAGCGAAGGTATACCAGACTCCTTCCAGGAAAAAAGTGAGCAGCCTCTGACCAATGTCAGCCACAGGAATACAGAAAAAAGCATAAGAACAACAATTAATTCCATACTGCTCTCCTGAGGCCTGGGCCACCTGGTCTACCACATTATGGGGTCATAATTAGCCACATTATTAGGCATAGCAACTTTATTAAGTTCTCTTATCCACTGTGAGCCTCCAAGTGTCAACCTACCTTCTTCACTGGCCACACTGGGAAGGGAAGGGAAAGAAGGGAATAAGCATTTATATAGTGCCTACATTATGTCAAGCACTGTGCTAAGTACTTTTTTACAAATATTATTTGTAAATTTGGAAGTTCGTATAGCAAAGTACTCTATCTTTGTTTATCTCCATCACTAAGGAGAAAATATCTTTTACCTCCTATCCCAAGACTTGATATTGTTCAAGGTTGCCTACATGGTAACTTCAGGAAACTCTTAAGGTTTGACCCTACCCCCAGTAATCAGTGTAGAAGTTAGAGTAATCACGTCTTACAGGTACTGACTGACAAGTATTCATTATGTCTTTTCCCATATACACCCACCCTAATTATCCACCACAACTGTGAACCAGATGTGGGCCTTAACCACCCAACTCCACCTCAGCAAAGATACCCTGGGCTTTGATGGGACAGAAGAGCTTTTACTCCCCCAGGCCCAGATGTTCTCATATAGTTTTACTAGCACTCCCATATACTGGTGAGCAGTCATCAACCCCATCTCCCAAAGGGATCCAAAGCTGCTTAGAGGGGAGGGCATCTTCACCCTTTTGGAATGGGGTTGTGTAGACAGCCTTGTTTCCCTACATAGGCACTGGGACTATCTCAATCTCTTGCTCAAATTTGACTAGTTGGTCTGCCCAGGGCTCTACAATGGTATGTCATAGAATAACCACTGACATTGACACCACTCAAGTAAGGCTCTACCCAGAAAATAAGGTCTACTTGTTCCTGATGCATAGGGCATCAGGGTCATAGTGGAATGTCAGATCTAACACATCTCTTAAAGTAATTTTCAACCCTTTGCTGACTCTCACAGAGGAAGTGGCTACAAAGAGAATTCATCTTTATGGGGCGAGGTATGTACAACTCCCCGTTAGCCATTCAAAATGGAATAAAGAACAGATCTCATCTGGGACCTCTAACTCATTCACCTGGTTTTGCAAAGTAAATCTTAAGATTCTTTAAGCTGATGTAATTCAGTGGCTGGGAGAAGCTCTGCCTTGGCCTTACTAGACCATTCTATCACCAACCATTGTTCCAATAACTCATTAAATTGTTTAAACTTCTTCTGCAGTCTTCCAAGTTCTTTGGTGGTGAAATCCCACCCATCCTCCAATTCCCTTGTAGAGAAAAATCACCCTCTAGTGTTAGTAACAGGTTACGACTTGAGTTTCTTGATCAGAGACCAAATGACTCCCAGTTATCCTCACTTTCACTCCTATCCTCTTTTCTCACAGCTCTAATCTCAGTGAAATTCTACACAATTACTAGCAAGACCTCTAGGTTGAATGTGAGGTTTCAACAAACATCCTGCAAAATGTCAAAGATGACAAAAGATGAGAATAGTCAATGTTGGAAGGGTTGTGGGAAGATAGGCACACTGATACATTGCTGGTGGAGCCATGAATTGCTACAACCATTTTGGAAAATAAGGTGGAATTATTCAAATTAAGTGACTAAAATATTCATACTCTGACTCATATATATTCCATTATTGGGGTCATACCCCAGGAAGGTCATTGATAGAAAGTCTCCACATACACCAAAATATTTATAGCAACATTTTTTGTGTGTGATAAAGATTTGGAACATGTCAATTGATTGGGTAATGTCTTAAGTCATGGTACATGAATGTAATGGAATATGACTTGCTGTAAAAAATGATGGTTATGAGTACAGAAAAGCATGGAAAGATTTAAATAACCTGATGCAGAATGAAGTAAGCAGAGTCAAAAAAAAAAAAAAAAGCAATATACACAATCACCATAACAATGTAAATGGGAAGATACCCTCTGCTGTGTCAGTCAAACACACCTTTCTGGCCAGGTACTTTGACTATGACAAATGCAGAGGCAGAGGAGATCTGTGTAAATGGAAAGAATAGCCACAAAACATTTAAAAGTGAGTATTGCAAAACTGCAAAAAATAAGTATGACCCCAAAGAATGGATGTGAGAAGACAACCCTATTCCATCCATTTGCAGAGGGGGCAGGTTCATTAGTGTGTTGCATTGCATGTATTTTCAGACTTTTGCGCCACTTTAAATAATTTTGCTGATTTCTTTTTTATCTTTGAAAATTATTTGTTATATGGAATGACTGTGAAAGATACTGAAGAAAATTTTGGTGATCTAAAAAAAAAAAGAATAAAAAATGTATTTTCTTTAATCTTAATGTTGCAAAATTGCAAAGAACCAGCACTGGTCCAAAGAAGAGATGTGAGAAGACACCCCTACCTCTCCTTTTACAGAGATGAGAGGCCCACAAGTGTGGGACATGCAAATATTTTCAGACTTGTTCAGTTTTGCTAATTGTTTTCTTTTTTTTCTCTTAAACTGTTCTTTATTATATAAGATAGTTCTTTGGGAAAGAGAAGAAGGAAGAATACTTGGGAAATTTTGGTGATGTAAAACAAAATCTATATAATTTTTTCATGAAGACTTTTAGGTTGGAGACCATACTTCCCATATGCATTGGTCATTGCCCTGATCAGTATCATACATTTCATTTGTGCTATTAATTACATCTATAAGTTGCCCCTTAGTCTTTAGGGCATACTGCTAAGAATTCAAAGTACATTCACATTTATCTTGAGTTGATGCACTTTCATTTTCCTTATGCAGGTGTCCTAGGGTTGTTTTTTTTTTTTAGGACTATTAGCAAAAAAACAAGCCCTTGTAATACCTTCATTCTCCTAGTCAATATCCTTAAACACCCATTGGACTAATTCTGTAGTGTCTACCCCGTTCAGTCAGAAATAAAGCAACCACGAGGTGCCTCACTCCTATATCCAGCTATCCAAACACCCAAGCATCTATGCATTCTACATCACTCTTCCCCATCTTCAATCTCAAAGTTATTCTAACTTGTCTTGCAGATTTATCACCAAATGTTTTAGACCAAATCCAACTCAGGCCCAGCTGATATTCAGGCTTGGGTTTGAAACACAATGAAATACTCACAGACCATATAATATTTTATAAATAGAAGTTTACTTATTAAATGGCGATTCAATAGGGAAACATTGATTCAAGTGGACTCAGCTCCCCTCTGCATTTGCCTTGGTGGCAGTGCCTGGCCAGAAAGATGTGTTGACTAGCACAGCAGGGGGTATTCCATTACGCCTAAGAAATGCTAATAGGCTGGACTTTCTACTCTTCAGGAAACCAGGAAATCACATCAATGGCTTGAGCCTTAAGTCCCCTAGACCAATTCTCAAAGAAGGTTTCCTTGTCTTTTTAAGGAGAACATCTAGCCAAAATGAAACAAATGCTGCCCCTCCTTCATACTTTCAACTGGTCTCTTTTACCAGGACCAGATGAATTGTATCCTAGGACACTGAAAGGACTGGCAGGTATGATTAATGAAACATAGTCATTGATCTTTGAAAGATCATGGGAAATGGAATAGGTACCATAGGATTAGAGAAGGGAAAATCTTCCAGTTGTTTTTTTTTTTTTTTAGCTTTCTTGGTTTTTTGTTTTTTTATTTTAAAGGGGAGAAAGTCTATGAACTGTAGGCCAGCATCTTGACTTTTACATGTGGCAAGATTCTATCAATTCTGTTTAAGGGATGATTGGTGAATATCTAGAAAAAGGAACAATAATCAGCAAGCCAGCAAGCCTTCATCAAGAACAAATCATACCAGATTCATCTCATTTCATTTTTCAACAGGACTATAGTTGATAAAGGGAATGCTACAAATATTGTTTACCTGAATTTTAGCAAAGCATTTGGTAAAGTATTTTATATTATATGCTGTGGACAAAATGGAAAGATTGAGATAGATGACAGTACAGTTAGTTGGACTTGAAACTGGTTGAATGGCTGGACCCTAAAAAGTAGTCATTTAGAGTTTAAGTTCAACTTGGAAGATGGTCTGCCGTGGAGTATTCCCAAGAATTTGTGCTTACTCCTTTACTATTTAACTTTTTTGGTCAAAAACTTGGAAATATAAATAGATGACATTAGATTTGCTGGTGATGTGAAACTGGGGTGGAAAGCCAGTAAATATGCAGGATGACAGAGAGGGAATCCAACAAGATGCAGACGTGCTCAAACACTGGGCCAGATCCAGTCGTCTGAAATCCAATAGGGATAAATGTTAAATCAACTTAAGAATTAGAAAATGGGAAAAGGTGTAGTTAGCTAGTCAGCAGACTTTCTGAAAAAGATCTGGGTGCCTTGATGAGATACAAGCTCAGTGAGTCAACTGTGTAATACAGCAGCAGGAACAAAAAAAAAAAAAAAAAGCTAATACAACCTTCAGCTGCATTAAAGAAGGCACACTTTTCAAGACTAGGAAGGCACACTTTTCAAGACTAGGAAGGGGAGAGTTCTGTTGTACTCTGCCCTGATCAGATCCTATCTGGAATGTTGTGTTACGTGCCCAGGGCCACATTTCAGGAAGGACAGGGATAAGCTAGAAAGCATACAGAGAAAGGGAATCAAGATAATGGAGGGCCTTAAGGTCATGCCATTTGAGGCTCTGTTCAAAGAACTGGAGATGCTTAGCCTGAAGAAGAGAAGCCTCCAAGGGAAGGGAACAAGCATTTATTAAGCACCTACTATGTACCAGGCACTGTGATAAGCACTTTACAAATACTATCTCATTTTTGTACCTCATAACCTTGTGAGGTAGGTATTGCTGTTATTCCCATTTTACAGTTGAGGAAACTGAGACAGAGGTTAAGTCACATACCTAGGGTCACATAACTAATAAACGTTCTTTTTACAAAACTAATAAATGGCTGGATTTGAAATCAGGTGTTCCTGACTCTGGATCCAGCTCTCTATCTATTGTACTGCATAACTGCCTTTTTGTTAGCAAAAGTAACACATACTTAGTCAGTTGCAAACACACTTATTAGATGTCTGGCTATTTCTTTTATGGAAAGCCTCTATGGTGGAGTAGTCATTTTGAGTGAAGTGAATGATGTAGCAAAATAATATATCCCCTCCCATCCCTGTCCCCACCCCCAGCTAAATCAGGGGATCAAAATCATTGTCCAAACAACACAGCCCATGCTTTCCTGGCTTTACCTCTACTTAAAGTGTCCTTTCTTCCCACTACCCCACATCTCCATCTACTGAAATATTATCCATCCTACAAATGCCAATTCGAATGCCACCTCTACCATGAAGTCTTCCATGGATGTACATGTAAGATTGAGAGCTTAGACCTGTATAATCTGAGCTCATTTACTCCAGCCTCTTTTAACAGACAGGGAAACCATTCCCAAGAGGTTAAAGGACTTGTCCAAGATGACCCAGGATGGGGTTGCTGAGACAGGAATTATAGTCAAGTCTTCCAACTACATATCCAGTGTTGTTTCAGGCACACCAGACTGCTGAGGGCTTTGTCCTCCCAAGGCAGGGACTAGGGGCAGCTCCTTCATAGGCAACTAGGAGAGGACAGGGAAAGGAAAGCAACCAGGAACAGTTTTTAAACTCCTTTTTTTTTTTAAAGGCACAGACAGTTACACTTTTTATGGAACACAAATAATGATTTTGCAATGTTAAGTTGCATATCCTCCAGTGAAAGTTCAAAACCTCTGGTGGATAGTAACTTAGATCAAAGGATACAATTTTTAGACCTTACCTAAGGCAGGCAAATGCCTTTCATCCTTCAGGCCACAAACGATTTGTCCCTCTTCAGGATTTCCTCAGTCCTTTGTTCTGACCTCAGTCACACACTAGCCACACCAAGTTTTGTGTTCTATTTATTTCTTTATATATCTTATTCCCCTCTAATAGATTATAAGCACTTTGAGGGAAGAGGTTCTATCATAAACTGTATCCCCCACCAGCAGCTAGAATAATGACTCAAATACAGCAAGTAGGCAGTCAGTATTTGTGGAATGTTGAATGAATGAATGGATGGATGAATGAACGGACAAAGGGAACACTGGTCATCCAGCCTTTGCTTGAATACTTCTAATGGTGGAAACTTGCTAAATCACAAATTTTCTGGTTGTTATATCAATTTTCAAAGTCAAATTGAAATGAATTGTAAACTTCAAAAGGTCAAGGACCATAGATTTATATTTCTTTTTTATCTTCTCCAGGGTTCCTAGTGCAGGGCTCTGCACTCAAGGGGATACTATCTATGCTAAGGATCTCAAGGGACTCTATGGTGTCATTGAAAACATTATTGTCCTCATATAAGAGGAGAAAACTGAGGCCGATAAGACTTACCAGAGGGTGTCAAAGTCAAAAACAGAGACCTGAGACCACTGACACTATCTCTGTTCCAAGCATAGGCTGGTTTCCCTCCTAGAAGAAAAAATGAAGAGCCCTGAGGAATACCTCTTTACCCTCCAGATTATCAGGAGCTGTGAAATGTTCCTAAAAAAACAAACACACACACAAAAACAGAAGCAGGCTTCAATCAGGGGAAAAGAACCTGAAATAACAGAGGGGAAACTTGACCCTTGTCAGGAAGTTGGAGAGTTGAAGGATATGATCCTATGGTCTCAGGAGGAGTAAAGGAAGGAAAAGGACAACTGTACCTGGGAGCTTAAAAGAGAATGAGAGAGAGAGAGAGAAAGAGAGAGAGAGAGAGAGAGAGAGCCTGAAGAGGAAAGAGTGGGGTGCCCTAAGAAGGAAGCGATTGCTTGACTTCCAAGGACTGAGGAAGAGCCACAGAAGCTATCAGGTGAGAGATCATTTGGTAAAGGTCAGAATACTTTGGTGGTTGGTGTCTCTGCACCCAGGGGGACAGAGGCAGCTGTTTGTTGACCTGATAACAACAAAAGAGAAGTAACTGAAAACATCCCAAGACTTGTCAAAAATGGGTGATGGCCACCCCATCTGGTGATTCGCTTACCGGTTCCTCAGTTTACCCATTCCCCATCACTGACTCTTCCACTCCCCCTCATCTTCACAAAGAGGTGGCCATTGTCCACAGCTGTTCCCCTTCCATGTTCATGAACTCTGACATTCCCTTATCTGGCCAGAGTCTATTGTCACTCTACCTTTCCCTCTGCCTTACAACCCCTAAGCCTGCTTTTCATCCTCACTGTGACCTCCAATTCCTCTGCCCCTCAGTTCTTTCCCAAGCCAGGAGATTTACGTGAGCTGCACTCTCTTCCCTTCCCCATCTTGACCCCTAGGTGAATCAGTTCACTTCTACCCTCTCCTCCTGAGACCTTGGACCCCTTATGCTATCACTGATCTTACCCTGCCGAGCCTCAGCCTTGGATTACCCCCACCATCCATTGGTTCCTGCTCCCTTACCGCTGAACAGAGCTGGAGAAAATAACAAAGCTGGGCTGCCTAAATCCTCTACAAATTTATGTTACATAATCTCAAATAGGTTTTCCCAACAGCTGTTCCTCCATCTTTTTACACCCCCCCCAATCAATTCACTCACTATTCCAGTCACCACAATGGCTTTTCCAAACCTTTAGAAAACCTTTTCACCCTTGGCTTCACCCTTTCAGTGAGAACTTTGACTCATGTAACATGGGGAAAAAAATGAGGTCATCTACCAAGAGTCCTCTCTTCTCCCCTCATCTCATACTATTTACATGCCTTCTGTCTGTATCTCCTCCTTCACCCCTATATTATGTAAAGAGATAGCCTTTCTCCTTACCAAAGCAAACCTTTCCCCATGAACAAGTGAGCCAATTCCCTCCTGTCTTCTCCAATAGATTAAAGTCCCCTCTGCCATCCACACTGTCTCATTAATCTTCAATCTCTGTCTGCTGGCTACTTCTCTGCTGCCCACAAACAGATCCAAGTCTCCCTTAACCTCAGAAAACCTTCTCTTGATCCTCCCATCCAAGGGGTGTGCTGGAGCCAGCTTGTACTGATTCATAAGAGCTAATTGTTAAATTTTCAGTGGGAACATTTACACCTCAGAAATTGACTAACACTACAAAATCAGGGCTTAAGTCATATTTTTTGTTGATTGTCTGTACTTAAGAAAGTGATGGCGAAAATGGTAGTGATGAAAATTAAACTTAAAAGGGTGTTCTTTCAGAGCACTGGTGGTTAAACTTTTACCAGCACACCACTGCCTCTGTCCCTGGTAGTTTTCATCTTATTTCTCTCCTCCTCTTTGTGGCTAAACTCCTCGAGAAGGCCATCTACAACTGGTGCCTCCACTTCCTCTCTTCTTCTAAGCCCTTTGCAATCTAGTTTTTTACCTCATCATTCAACTGAAACTGCCTTCTTCCGAGTTACCAATGATCTCTTAATTGCCAGATCTAATGGCCTTTTCTCAATCATCATTCTTCTTGACCTCTCCGTAGCCTCTGACACCATTAATTACCCTCTTCTTGACACTCTCTTCTCTCTAGGTTTTGGCAGCACCTCTCTTTCCTGATTCTCCTTCTACCTGTCTGACCACTCCTTCTCAGTCTCCTTTGCTGGATCTTCATCCAGCTTGTACTTACTAACCATAGGTGTTGCCCAAGACACTGTCTTGGGCCTTCTTCTTTTCTCTCTCTATACAATTTTTCATCTGCTCCCATGAATTCCATTATCATTTCTATGCAGATCTATTTGTCCAGCCCTACCCCCTCTCCTGACTTCCAGTTACATCTCCAACTGCCTAGTGGACATCCCATACTGGATGTCCCATAAACATGTTAAACTCAATATGTCCAAAATAGAACTCATTATCTTCCCCTCCAGCCACCCAACCTCTCCCTAATTTCCTAATTTTCCAATTGGTAAGGTATCGCTATCCACCCCTTCACCCAGATTCAAAACTTTAATGGCAACTCCTCACTCGAATTTGGCCCTCTTATCCAATCTGTTGCCAAGGCCTGTCAATTCTACCTTTGTAGCATCTCTCCTATAGACTTTCTTCTCTTCTCTGACACTGCCACCACCCTGGTGCAGGCCCTTATCACCTCATGCCGTGTCTATTGCAATAGCCTGCTGGTTGATTCCCCCTTCTTCAAGTCTCTCTCCTCTCCAGTCCATCGCCCTCTCAGCTGTCAAAGTGATCTTCCTAAAGCACAGGCCTGACCATATTGCACCCCTGTTCAGTAAACTCCAGTGATTCCCTATTTCCTCCAGGATCAAATACAAAATCCTCTGTTTGGCTTTTAAAGTCCTTCCTAACCTGGCCCCTCCAACAATTCCAGGCTCCTTACTCTGTGACCCAGTGACACTTGCCTTCTTGCTGAAGCTCAAACAATATACTCCATGCCCTGACCCCGGGCATTTTCACTGGCCATCTTCCATTCTCTGAATGCTCTCCCTTCTCATCTCTGCCTCCTGGATTCCCCGGATCCCTTCAAATCTCAGCTAATATCCTGCCTTTGCAAGAAGCCTTCCCTGGTCTCCCTCAATGCTAGTGCCTTCCCTCTATGATTATCTTAGATTTATGCCATATAGATCTTCTTTGTACATAGTTGTTTGCATGTTGTCTCTTCTATTCAACTGTGAGCTCTCTGAGGGCAAAGACTGTTTTTGCCTTTGTTTATATCCCCAGTGCTTAGTCCAGTGCCTGGCTCATAATAAATGCTTACTGACTTGACTTGATGAGCACACACCGCCCCCCACCCCCAGCATCCCCCCCTTAGGTTCTAGTTCATTGCTTTCCCACACCAATGTAATGACAGTTCCCCACCCCCTGAGCACACAAAATGACTGCATCTGCCCCTACTCTAACATTCCTTCTCTGTTGGACCCAGCTGTATCAGCAGGTAAGGTTCATTAGAACGTATGGAGTGGAAGAGAAAGAAAGAAAGGGAAACAGGAAGGCAAGACCTTAGTGACCGAGGTAAACCAAGGTGGTTACAGTCCACTCAAGTTCAGAACTTTTACTTGCCCTCCTCTCCCAAACGAGACACAACTTCCTGTATTTTGCTGCTGCAAATGGACCTCCTGTCTAGTTTCCCTGCCAAAAGACTTATTGTTCCTTCTCCACGAAGACTGCACAGGCCTAAGTGAGTAGAGCTGCTGCACATGGAGCCAGCCCAGCTCTGACTGGTCCCACTTGGTCTAGTCCTGTACCGAGTGTCCCTGCAGACCCAGGTACCCACCCCTGGATGCTACCCTTGGGAGGTGGTAGTGGGACTGGTGATGTGAAGAGAGAGGAGGGTGCTGGGTTTAAGACTCAAGGCATAGAGAGGGAGGGGGAGGAATGGGTGAGGACAGTCTCCTTTCCTGCATATTAATCCATGCTGAGATATGCTGAAAGCCAGACTGTGGAGAGTGGAGTCCTGAGGGGCCTGCTCTACCTGGGTCCATCAGGAGTAGAATTGTGAACTCCTCCAATCCATCAGCTCTGCCTCTTTTGGAAATAAACTTGGTGGGAGCAACTGCTCTGAAGAAACCTCATTAAATCTGATCCCAATCTCCCCAGGGACCAAGTTGGTTTGGAGAGAATGGGCCATTGGGTGTTGGGGGGGGAAATATTTGTACTTCTGTTCTTGGTATTTCTTAACAGTGATCAACAGTGTCCAATGCTGCAGTAAATATCCCTTTAATAAATCTATTTAATGTTAATTGGTTAAGGGGAATTGGGGCACTCATCATTGATCACTAGCCATGAGTGGAACACACCTGAATGGGGACTTGAGCCATTAGCATTAGGAAAAAACTGCAGCCCCTCAGGGGTGACCATAGAAACCTGAGGGGGAGATATAGTCAGTCTTGCTCTGACAGAGTGATGAAGGTCATCGTCCAAAAGGGTATCAGTAGGGAACCTGCAGATCTTCACAAATAACAGTCAACCATGAACATTTTTACCATTTCACTGTTAATTGTTCTGAGGTTTTAAAAGGTGAATAAAAGGATTACCCTCCTGTAGAAAGAAGGAAGAAGGTGGTGGAGCTTTAACATTTCTTATAATTGGTGTGCATGAGAAGAGTATACAAATAGACAGCAGGCATCAGATGAACTTCATTCTTACCTGAATTGAACAAGGGAGAGTTGAACACTCCCAAACATACAGTTTGTTGCAGAAATATATTAAACTCAAGAGGGAAACAAATAATGATGGAAACGGAATAGGTTCAGAGAGGCAATGGTGGGGGGGGATTATTGCAAGCACAACAAACTTCCTGATACTGAAGAAGGATTACAAGGGGCAGGGAGGGTAGAAAAGAACTAGAATCTAATGGGGCACCTTAGGCTGCCTGTTAGACAATGGGGAGGACAACTAAACAAATTGTGTTATATGAATGGAATGGAATGTTATTGTGCCATAAGAAATGACAAAAGAGATGACTGCAGAAAATCCTGGGTGGTATGAACTGATGCCCAACGAAGTGGCCACAACCAGGAGAACAATTTATACAAGGACAACATTGTAAAGAAAAACAACTTTGAAACACTTAAGAACCCTGATGTATGCACTGACCAACCATGTCACTAGAAGAACTATGATGAAGCATGTTATCTACCTTTTGACAGAAAGGTGATGAATTCCAAGGTGCAGGGGGAAAAACACTTATATTTTTGGACATGGCCACTGTGTGCATTGATTTTGTTTGGCTATGCTTATTTGATACAAGGGTTGTTTTTTTTCTTTCTCTTGGTTTTTGATTGGGAGAGGCTTGGGGGAAGGTTATCAATATTGATGGCAAAAAAAAGAAGGCCGTTTAACATTTTTTTTAAGTGCACAGAAGGGAACAGAAGAAAGTTTAGAAGGAAGCACAAACAAGCAGGACAGTAATGTGTGAAAATAGTCTTTGATATATAAATGGTTCTCTGGATGGGGGGAGGGATACTGGGAGAAATTTAGATGATGAAAAAGCAAAAAGTATCAATAAAAATTTATTTTAAAAAAAGAATGTGTGAAATTTATTTTAAAAACAAGCAGTATGAAATGGAGATTATAGCGTCATGTATGTAGCTTTCTCTTTGTTTTGCTGTATATCTGGAAATGTTTATTTTTTGGTGTTTATATTAAGAATAAAAATTAAATTTAAAAATTTAATATCATACGGTGCACAGTGGGGAGACTCATGGTGGTTCTAAGCAATGTGTGACATAGCCAGTAAGGAAATCCAAAGAACAGGAGTCATCCTGGAATTTTATAAGAGGAGGAAAAGATAGGCTGTCAGTCAATAAACATTTATTAAGCACCTGCTATGTACCAGGCACAGTGCTAAGCACTAGAGATACAAATATTTAAACCAGTCCTTGCCTCCATGGAGCTTACAATTGAATTAGGGAAGACAACACACAAACAGAAGCTGAAAAGTGGGGGAGGAAGGTACCTAGGGGATGATGGTGTCCCTTCTCTGTGGTGAATATATGGGAGGACATGGATAAGAGACACACAGGATGAGCAGACACGTGAATGGGCTGCCACCCATCCACATCATTGAAAGGTGTTTCTCAATCAGTGAGATCACAAAGCTGGTTAAGCACATCTGAATATTGTAGACATCGTGCATATTGTTCTCTTGATTCTGCTTTCTTTATTCTGTCAGTTTGTACAAATATCCCTATTTTTCTCTGAATTCATTGTATTCATCCTTTCTTATGACACAATAATATTCCCTTACATTCACAGAACATAATTTGTCTAGCCATTCCCCCATGAACACCTACTTTGTTTCCAGTTCTTTGCTACCACAAAAAGAAAGAGAGAGAAAGAAGGAGAGGGTGAGGGAGAGGGAGAGAGACAGAGAAACAGAGAGAGACACAGAGAGAGAGAGAGAGAGAAGGAGGGAGGAAGGAAGAAAAAATGTTGCTATGAATATTTTGGAGTATTTGACTGCCTGTTCCCCAATATGGGATCACTGGGTCAAAGAGTATTATTAGCAGCTTAAAGGCTTTTCTTGGGTAATTCCAAATTGTTTTCCAGAAGGTTTGGAACAATTAATATCTTTGCCTGCAGCATTATTAGTGTTGTACATGCGTATGAAGACTTTATTCCCTTATTGCTTAGGTACCTTCATGAAGTCTTCCTTTTTCATTCACCTTACATCAACCTTTTTTCCTCAAAAGCCCACAAACTTTAACACTAGGCACTCAAGCGAGCACCTGGACAGACCGTCCTGCCCTGTTTGTTATTGTTATGAGTGAACTCTGCCTCTGCAGCTAGAGTCTTACTTTTCTGTCTTTACACACCATAGCACAGCTTGCTGGCCTTTCTGCAGGGGTCATATTCCTTGGGCCAATTGATCTCACATCTAACCTGCGTCAAGTTATTCCCTTTACAGTATTCCCCTACTACTACCTTGTCTATAAAGCAAAGATTCTTAACCTGGGATCCATAAACTAATTTTGGAGGGTTTTTTGGGTTGTTTTTTAATTTTGATCTTTGTTTTTCAGTATAATTGGTTTCCTTTACAATAACATGCATTCTGTTTTAGGCATTTAAAACTATTATTTGGAGGAGTCCATAGGCTTCACCAGACTGCCACAGCAGCCCCCAACACAAAAATGTCTGAGAACCCCCTGCTGTAAAGGGCCCTTTTTGTTTGGGCCCCTTTTGGTTTCTGGTCATGAGCGTGTTGGTTTGGTAGCCACTTCTATTATCAAATCAATAAAATGTTTTCCTGTCTTCTCTCTCTTGATGTAGGCTTGTAGGGGATCAGTCTATAACCGAAAAAAGCAAAAGAGAAAGCCCCCAGGTCAAACTGAGAGCTGCCAAAGAACCTGAAGCTAATTGTGTAACTGGTGTGATAGAAAAAACACAGTGCTTAGAGTCCGAAGGGGTTTGAATTCCCTAAAGCTCATGAGTCTTTAATGGTCAGCCAGAGGACACAATTAGTTGAAAACAAAAGATAAAATGGCATAGTCACAGACAAAAATAGCAATAAAACATTTTCCTCATAAAGCTAGAGTGCCCTTTCACACAAGTATACATATTGATGAGAAGAGTGAACATTCATAGGAAGTACATGTTGAGGTACATATAAGCATGGAATACTTATGGCCTGGGTTCATACATGTGTGGAGAGGCACAGATGTAAGGAGCACATGTAGCCAGGGCACATATGCAGAGGGGCAAGCCCTCTCATTCCATATGAGTTGATGTCTTCTACTGACAATATCATGATGCTCCCACTAGGCCTATTCTCTCTTCTCATGAACCTCAGGTATTCCTGGTTTCTCTCCTCCCAAAGGCCTTTGTATACTGAGGTATCTCCCCCACTCAAATGAATTTATTTTAAAAACTTGATTTTGGGGCTCCTTCTGTGCTCCTTCAGGACCTGTGTTTGCCCCAGGTGCCAGTGAAACCACGAAAGTGACCGGGAGAACATGGTGGGTCTTCCCAGGCTGGGGAGTCTTCTCAATCCAGTAGAATGGGCACTCCCTCTTCTCCACCATTGACTCAAGCCCACACCAATTGACTTCCCAGAGACTAGTATCCTAGTTTCATTTGATCACTGAAAATCAAGTCAATTTTTACAAATGAATATTTACTTCAAAGATACAGCATAAACATACATTGTCCTGAATACCCCAGGGACATAAGCCCCCCCCCATAACACCTCAGTCTCGGGTTTGGGAGTGTAATCAGGCTCACTGCTTAGCTCAGTTCCAACAATAGCATTGATTGCGCCAACTGCTACTAGGTTCAGAACCCAAGCCATGCTCCCTGGGGCTTCAGTGCCAGGCGGACTGCAGTATCAAGTTTACATTCCTCAACTCCTGGATCCCCACAGCTCAGACTCCACTTCCTACACACCTATAATGGAAAAGCAGAAATGAAAAGGCCAAAGGGCTCCAGTCCATTTCTTGGGTCACATAGCCTAAGGAAAGAGTAGGAGAGGCAGCCCTGAGGCCCTCCTCTCTTATCTATTCTGTAAGTAGAAAAAATCCTTCACCCTCAGACCCCAGTGCAGCAAAAGAGGCCTGATGGTGCTCAGTCAGGCAATTTTAAAGATGCAGAGCAGATAGTTCTAGCTATGCAGCCAATGTAAAAAAGCTGCTCTCATTCATGTGGTGGTGGTGGTGGTTGTTCACCCTTCATTTTCAAAGAGGACCAATGACATCACAGGTGATATCTTGGCTTGTGCATGAATTGGATTTAAGTGAGGCAGAACTGCACAAAGTTATCAGCCTCACTCTTCCTAGTCATTGAAGTCCAGTGACAGGACAAAAGTCAGGATGCCTGGCAATGGCCCAAGAAAGAGTGAATGACCTTGGCATTTTCAATGACTGACCAAACTCTAAGCCCTCCACAATGCCTGCTTCAGCTGCCTTCAAGTCTTTTGGAATAAATTATTCTCATCTGCCCATTCCACTGGGTAAAGTCTTACTATGTTTGGGGTAGACATTCCCCTAACTCGCCAACAGATTTGATGCCTGTCAGTTACCCTAAACCTGGTTTAGCCCATCTGCCCAGATGACTTACTGGGTATGGCCATTACACATGCTATAGCTCTCTGCAGCCACAGGTGAGAGTTAGGTAAAGGTAGACGCTAAAAGGGAACAAGTAACCCTGAAAAGAGCTCAGCAAGCCCTCATATCAGAAGCGTTAGTTCTCCCGAACACTCCCCACACCCCCATCCATGTGGTGGGCCAATGCAGAATAGCCATATATACACCAGTTCTCCAGTCTCCCAGAAGCAAGTCCCCTAGCAATCTTCCATGTGAGTGACACCATCTTAGGTGGCCTAGAAATGTACCTAATCCGTATTACTAGAGAAACAGTCAATAGGGGCTCTCCAGATAGCACTACAAAATATCCCTGAGGCTCATAATTAGACTGTAAACTATCTCAGCCCCTGACAATCAAATTATCCCAGCCTCCTCCCCACTCCCTATTCAGATCAACCTTTAAAAAAAATTCCCACTGGCCCTGGAGTCAGGAAGACCTGAGTTCAAATCCAGCCTCAGATACTTGACACTTACTAGCTGTGTGACCCTGGTTAAGTCACTTAACTCCTGATTGTCTTACCCCCCCCCAAAAAAAACCCGTCATATTTAAAAAAAAAATTTCCCCCTCCAAAGTTGCCTTTGATATTCAGAGTAATGTCATGTGGATGACAATATCAGGAAGAATAAGAAGGTATGTTGTTTTCTGTTAGTCTGCACCTTGTGAGTTTCATAGATGATAGCTGATCTTTTGGTGTGGTAGAAACCAAGCACCTAGTTACAGAACAGTAATTAAAGATGTAACTAGGAAGAACGACCAGGGAAGTATCCCAAGGAATTAAAATGTAGAGTTACAGCACTTGTACTCCAGTAGGTGGAAATAACTAAGCTTAGCACCTAGCTAAGAAGAACAGAAAAAAATAGGAAGCTATCAGATAGAACTCTTCCTCCCCACCCCAACAACACAGGTGGGTTTTTCCCTAACAGCACCCACCTTACATCCTTCCCTGGTGTCCTGGGGAACCTGGTGCTTCTTCATCCTTGTTCATGGACACACAGGTATAAACTTTCCTCTGGTAATCAAGACTTCCCTTGATTACCATGTAATACAAAGTCATAATTTTAAAATGCTAATAATACTCATTGAGCTCAGAGATGAGTGTTTAAAGTACAGGCCATTAAATAGTGTTCAGAGCTATAACTAATGTCCTTGACTCTGAAAGAAAACAAACTATCAAACTATTTCATAAAAATAAACTTTACTCATGGCTATATCTCCCCACTAGAAAGAAACATGAGACTCTCTGGAGAAAGGAATGGAGGTTAGGGCTTGGCTTTTTGCCAATAGGAAAAAATATCATTATTAAGGTCATTACTATATAGCTCAGGCATGTGCCTAGGTAAGGAAAGGCCTGTGATTGCAAAGAGCCCTATGCTAATAAAATCCAAGCTCTGGGTTTAATGCCCACATGACCTAATTATTTCCCTTTATTAAGTCTTTAGTTGAAGTCTGCACCCCTAATTTCAGTCAATCATCTCCAAATGTACTTTTGATGGGCCTGACCATGCCAAGGCAGAGAGAATAGACAGAGTCTTGCCTGATTTGATTTAACGGCTAGGAGGAAGGTCCCCACTGTCTCACTGCAGCATCACAGAACCAGAAATCCCACCAGAAATCGTTCCTCTTAGTTAAATATAGCACTTATTGGCTCCTCTTTTTAAAATGTAAATTCTCCAAGAATATCCAGTATTTAACACCTCAATGTGAATGAATGTATCAAATATATTCCCGGGCACAAGATTAGAGTTAAGGCAGGAGTGAAGGAAGTGGTGCCAAAGATAAATTTTCCTAACACTTTGAGAGGCAGCCTACTATCACAAATAGCTCTGGACTAGAATCAGAAGATGTGGGTTCTACCCCCTGTTCTGCCACTGGGTGTTTTAGAAATGTCAATTCAACTCACTGGGATTCAGTTTTCTCATCTGTAAAATAAGGAGGTTGAATAGTGGTCTCAGGGATAACCTAACCCAAGTTCATTTGCACAGGGCTCTTTTCATTGGTGATTGATTCCTCAATGTTCCCAACCTGTGTTTTGTTTCCACCTTTTTTTCCCCACAACTAATGCTGCTATGAACATATCTGTACATATGGAATTTTTCTTCTAGCAAAAAACTGCTTGGGGGGCAGCTAGGTGGCGCAGTGGATAGAGCACCGGCCCTGGAGTCAGGAGGACCTGAGTTCAAATCCGGCCTCAGACATATAACACTTAGTAGCTGTGTGACCCTGGGCAAGTCACTTAACCCCATTGCCTAGCAAAAACAAAACAAACAAACAAACAAAAAACTCCTTGGATAAGGTCCTAGAAGTGTGATCTTTTAATCAAAGAGAATGAATGATTCAGTCACTTTCCTTGCATTATTCCAAATTATTTTCCAGAGTGATTGACCTGTTAGGTTTTTCATTCTGTCTTCCTTTGGGGCACTTGGAAAAGATTAATCGAATTACTGCTGGGTTGCTTCTCAAAAGATCTCCAAAAGTTAAGGTAGAGGGGTAAAATCTGTCAGCCTACTATGAGCATCTGCCTCAAATAGAGATTAGTAGTCCTTTCTATGTATTATTTCTGTGTATATACATGTCTTATTCCTCAATTAGACTGGAAGTTCTATGACAGAAAAGACTGTGTTATACACCCCTTGTTATATACCAAACTCTATTCTGGGCCCTGGGACCTCTTCTCTTTCTATACACTCTCTTGGTAGCCTGAACAACCCTCATCAATTTAACCATAATCTCTATTCTATGACTTCCAAATCTATATATCCAATGAAAATCTCTATCCATCCAGTCACCTAAATTTGCAACCACAATGTTACCCTTAATTGTTTTTACTCCCACATACCCAATCAGTTGCCAAATCTTAAAGAAAGGATTCATATTTAAGTGGATACTAAATCCTAAAGAATTGGTGGCTCAAATCAAAAAACATAGAAATGATATAATTTAATTAAAACAAAACCAATAAATGATAAAGAAGAAGTTCAATCATTAATTAATACCCAAGGAGAGGTGAGGGACTATAGGATCCAATGTATTTGAAAGTCAATTCCAAGAAACATTCAAGGAATAATTAACTCCAATTTTGCATAAGTTGTTTGCAAAAACAGGAAAAGATAGAAACTTACCAAACTCCTTTACCAAGCTGAATATAGTCCAGAAGAGATGATAACCTGGAATTTCCCTACAACAACAGTTCTTGATGGGAAGTCTTGGGAGCTCATAGAATCATAGATTTAGAGGCCATTGATTCTAACCCCCCCATTTCACAGATGAGGAAACTAAAGTCCAAAGAGGTTAAATGACTTGCCCCCAATCACACAGCTAGCAAGTGTCTGAGGCAGGATTTGAACCCCCAGTCCTTCTTGGCTTCAAATCCAGATATGATACTTGAGCTGAAAGAGAGTTAGTGATGGTAACAAAAAGTAAAGATGAGGAGGGACAGTATTCCAGACATGGGAACAGTCTTGCAAAGCCTAAGGCAAATAGTAATATGTCATGTATGATGAACAGCAAAGAGGCTAATTTAACTAAAATGTAGAGTATATGTAGAGTGTATAAGGGTAAGTTACATGTAATCAGATAGGCTGGAGCCAGCTTATAAAGAGTTTTAAATGTCAAATAAAGGAGTTTGCATCTTATATTAAAGATAACAAGGAACTAATAAAGCTTTTTGAGAAAAGAAGTAATATGGCCAGACCTGTGTTTTCATAATATCACATTGCTTTCTATGTAGATGACATACTGAAGGAGAAGCTGAATGCAGGAAGCCTAATTAGGAGGTAATTGCCAATAGCCAGGGTGAGAGGTAGTGAAGGTTTGAATTGGGATGGTAATGGTGTAAATAGAATGTAAGAGATATAGAAGACTTGGCATTGACAAGATTTGGCAGCTGGCTTTATATATGGGATGAGTGAAAATGGAGAATGGAGGGTGACAAATTTCAAACCTGGGTAACTGAAAGAAATAGGAATCCTCAATAGGAATAAGAAAGTGAAGAAGAGAAACAGTTTTGGTTATGCCGAATTTGAGATGACTTCTAGAAAGGCAGCATGGCAGGGTGGGTGGAGAGCTGAACTTTGAACCAGGAAGACCTCAATTCAAATCCTGCCTCTGACACAACCAGCTGTTTGATCTGGGGCAAGTCTCTTAACCTCACACTACTCTAGGTAACTTTCTAAGACTGAAAGTTGCAGAAAAGGTACTGCCCTGCATTGGTGGTGGGAGCTACTTCCTATGGAAGTTCCTTATATCACTGAAATCATAGGTCCAGTCCCCATCTCTATTCCAATCCCTGTCCCTAAAGGACATCCAGATGATGATGTCAAACAAACAGTTGGAAATGCAGGATTGGAGATCAGGAGAGGGATGAAAGCTGAGTATGTAGATGTGGGAGTCATTTACATAGAGAAGATAGCTGAATTCATAGGAGTTATTGAGATCACCAAGATAGAAAGTATAGAGAAAAAAAGAATAGGGTCACACGGGCCTTGGGGTACACCTTCACTCAAGGAGAAGGATATGAATGATAAATCTGCAAAGGAGACTGAGAAATCTAGAAAGACCAGTACAGAGAGAAGTACAACAGAGAGGGGAAAGTATCTAGAAAAATAGAACGTATCTAGGAAAAAAAAAAACCTGTGGTTAAAACTGCAGTCAAAGACTGAAGAAAAGTCAAGACCGATGCAGATTTAGAAAAAGCCATTAAATTTATCAAGAAAAAGATTGTTAGGGGGCAGCTATGCGGTACAGTAGATACAGCAGTGGCCCTGGAGTTAGTGAATTCTGAATTCAAATCCAGCCTCACTTACTAGTTGTGTGACTCTGGGCAAGTCACTTAACCCTGATTGCTTCAAGGGAAAAAACAAGCAAACAAGAAAAAGATCCTTGGTGACTTGGATAAAGCAATTTTATTTGCATTTTGAGAACAGAAGCCAGAACACAAAGAAGGCAAGAAATGAGAGGGAGATAAGAAAGTGGAATGAAGAAGCGTAAACTTTTTCTAAGAGTTTGGGTGTAAAAGGAAAGAAAGATAGAGCTTTAAGGATAGTAAAATAGATAAGTGATTTTTTCCCTTTTTTTTTTTTTAAAAAAAGGATGAGAGAGATTTGGGTATGTTTGTAGGAAGCAGGGAAAGAACCAGTGGACAAATCAAGGTTGAGAATTGAGAAGAGAGAGGGTTTGATTGAACAAGCTACTGGAAGAGGTCAAAGGGGACGGGATCGAGGGTACAAATAAAGGGGCTGGTGTAGGTCAGGACTCAATCTTCAGAGGATGAAACCAAGGAGGAGAAAATGAGGTATGATGCTAAGGTAATATGAAGTGTAGAATTAGGGAAGAGAGGGAGCTTTAGAGGGTGGGCCCCAGTTTATTCAAGGAAGTATGAGGAGAGATTCTCTGCTCATAGGAGGTGGGAAGAAGTGGTGTTAGAGGTGGTTTAAGAGAGCTTGGAAAGCAACTGTGGGGAGTACAGTAGTTTGGAACTTGAGGTGTGCCTCATGATATGCACATAGTGAGAACTGAAGAAATAACTGTTGGATTGAATTAGATTTAGTCTTACTATCCAAGCAAGACCATCTGAAGCAGCAAAGGACCCCAACAGACAAGAAACAGCATGTGCCAATTAGGTCAAACCACTACAACCCTCTATCTCCCCTCAGCGCCTGGTAGAGACAGTACAGTAACCTGAGCCCAAGAGCCCCAGGAATTAATAGCGCCTCGTACAACACTGGTCCTACTTCCAGCTCAGCCCTCTCAGTCATCATTGAAGGAAGCAGCCCTATGGAGAACAGGCCTGACCTCCATGTCATCATCAATAATAAGCACCTCCAGGCAGGTAAGCCCAAGAGCCCTTAGAATTGCAGCATCCCCCACACCACTGGTCCTGCTTCTAGCATGGCTCCTCTAGTAGCCAAAGTCCAGGGAAACACCCCTTATGAAGATTCAAACCTTCAACTTCTTCAGCCCTTACCTCTGGAGCAGCCACAGCTACCTGAAAACCTGGAAACAAAGTTCTCACCACCAAAGTCCTTTGGCCTCATCAAAAGGTTCACAATCTGAAGCTGATATGGGTTTATTAACAGTGGTGACCTTAAAGATGATGTTACTGTCACCTTTGATGCCGCAAAGACCATGGGGCCCTTCCATCTGACTTGAAGCTGAAACTTCCTTCATGTGTTATTTTCCGCTTTCAGAATATGAGCTGTGTTTGAGCAGGAACTGTCTTGCTTTTGGATATCCAGCACTGAGTAAAGTGCTTTTACTCTTCAGGCTTTACTTTCCTGGCTCCATTACTGATTCTCCAGACTGCTCTATTTCCTAGGAGCCTTTTCACCAATATGGGAAGGAAAGTGTAGTTGAAAATGAGAAAGAAAAAAAAGGCCAAGAACTGACAAACAATTGCTGCAAAAAACTAAGGAATCCTCAGAGAAGAAGCCATGAACTTTAGAAGGATCTGGAAATTTGAGGGGTTAATAAATCCTCTACAATATGGCATAAATGTTGAATTTGGAACACCGAAAAGAAGCCCAATTTACACACACACACACACACACACACACACACACACACACACAAACTGTTAACTATTGCCTTGATGAAAAAAAGTGCTTGTCATATAGTACAAAGACTGGAGTACTGAAGATTAGAAAAGGGTAAATTTTACTGACAAAACTCACTTTTTCATTAACGAATAAGTCCAGGTGAGACTGTAAAATATAGGCATCTTCATCAAGAGAAATATCCACCCAAAAATGTTTTAGAGATGTTTGTTTCCAGTAAGTCTGGATGTCTTTTTCCCAGTAAGAGAATGATGATGAATTGTGATAAATACTTTGATACACTTGCAAAGGGGGGCTGGTCAATGGAAGTCCCATCCACTGAGCAGGCACAAGTTTTACCTTGTGAGATCTCACAAGATCTTATGCCAAAAGAAGACAAGAAGCTGCCTCACCCCAGATATATGCCTTGGAAGCCATGTGTTTACTGACTTCATGGTGACTGTGGGTAGGAGAAGGCCTCTCCCACCCAAAAGTTCACTTCAGTTCATCCTCCTCAAAAGAGATCAAATTGCTCCCTATGGGAGCGTTTTGTATGCATACTCAGTTCTGGCTCAGCAGCCAATCAAAAAAACGTCCTCACCACACAGTAAACAGAAAGGAAAGAATTGTGAAATATCTATATATATACTCTGACTCAGGGGAATAGGCCCCTTCCATTGCACAAACCTGGAATTGTTCTTATGCATCTTCCACATGGAAGATCACAGCAGGCAAAACACTATGTTCAAAGAATGTGACTCCCATTGACCAGTTCCCCCTTTACATAGTGATAAACAGAATTTTTCAATAATTATAGAAATTCTCAAATGGAATTGGAACAATGCAACAAAATTTTTCACCATGCCACAAATCGTTAAGGGTTAAGAAATTTATTCAAGAGATGGACATAAATATGCTTCAGTGGCTTGGGAGTTTACCTGACTTAAACCCTATTTAAAGTCTATGTACTGATTGTACATATATAACCTATATCAGACTGCTTACTGTCTTGGGGGAGGAGGAAGGAAGGGATTGGGAGGAAGAAGAAAAATTTGGAGCTCAAAATCTTACAAAAATGAATGTTGAAAACTTTCTTTACATGTAATTGGAAAAAAATAAAATATTATTAAATGCTAAAAAAAAAAAGTCTATATATAATAATCCAAGGCTAGACTTTGGGAAAATGGGCTGTTCAACAGAAGTGTACTTAATATCTAATGTGATAAAAATATGGTTCCATCTCTTTAGTAATTTCTTATAGCAGGATAATACTCCATTATATTCATATACCATAATTTTGATGATCATATTATTACCAAAAAATTCAACCAAGAGGACATTAAGAACTACCACTTTTTATGTGACTTTCTCATTATGGCATTTTGAATAGAATGACTTAAAGACAAAAACTCTCTCAGGAGAGCTAAGTAATGTTACTTAGGCTAGGGACAGACTTATTGGCTCTCCGCCACGGTCAATAAGTGGTCACTGAATCCTTCTTTGCAGTGATTGATTGCATTTTGTTTCTCTGCATCCTGTTGTGAGGCAGTACCTTATGTTCAAATAATGGTTCTTGTATCCACTTTTGTAGATGGCCCCTATATTCTGTTACGCCCTGATATAACTTATATATGTATTCTGTTGTTCATCACTAGTAAAAACCTGTTGATTTATGTATGTATCCATTTAGCCATTCAAAGAAGGTCTCAATGATATAGACTTAGTGCTGACCTTTTGGAAATGTATTTCTCTGAGGAGGGTGTTGTTGCTGTTGTTGTTGTTTGTCCTTCATTCTCAAAGAGGACCAGGGAGGGCTATGCAAAGTCACTACCCTCACTTTCTCTTCCAGGACCATTTGGATCCAGTGGCATAACATAGATCTAGATGACTGGAGATGGGCCTGATGCAATGGAAGACCTTGGCCTTTTTAAGGCAAGGTCTTTCCCAGGCCTCAGTTTGTCTGAGGCAAAGAATAGCCTCTTTTACCTGGTCAAAAATACAATCTGGGAGGGGAAGACCCTCGGTGTTTCTAGCCAAAAAATTAACAATTACTATTTATACTCACTCTGACCCATCGGGGCCCAAACAAACCTTAATAAGGTTTGGGCTGCGACCTATTGTTGGCCAATCAATGAGATCCGGAGTGATTTGGGTTTAAGGCATGATCCTTAAAAAAGAAATCTAGCCTGTAAACCCTAAGATACCTTGTGAGGTTTCAGAATCATAATTTACTTACGAAGGAGGGAGGGAGGGAGTAAAAGAGTAGAATAAGCATTTACATGGTACCTACTATGTGGCAGGTACTATGCTAGCTGCTTTATAAATATTATTTTATTTGAGTAATTAATTTAATTAAATATTAATTTAATTTGATTAATGAGACTATCATAAGGCTCCACAAGAAAGGATGGATAGGCTGCTCAATTCTTACCTTGGTACAAAATCCTCACTGTTCAGCAAGCTTGCTACATACTTCCAAGTCAGGAATCTTAGGATCAGAGTTGGCTACAGAGTTAATAGGTGTTAAATACCTGTGTAACTTTTCTCTTCTATCTCCATGAAATGATTTAAATCTTGTGATGAGTATGTCACATGGTTCTTTTCCCCAAACTGGAAGAAAACTGTTCACCTGTACAGTCATTTCTATAAAATATTTATGATAAAGGTCTCTGCCTACAATGAGCATAAATTTGATTAAAACATGAGAAAATAAGAGGATTTGGGGGACAGATAGGGTCTTTATTTTTCATTTTTATTATTTTTGAAAATTAATAAATTTTGCTTTTACAAAAAAAAACATATCGTTTAAAACACCTAAGAGCACTTGTGAATAATTATATATGCAATCTTATACTTGTTATTTACCATATGTTAAAAGAGAGCTGTGTACTTCCATTTTAGTAAGGTCATATTGGCATCAAGAATTATATTTAACCTGAGACTTGCTAACATGGCCTTCATTTATACAGTTAAAGCCAACATGTATATTGTTCTTTTGGGAATTATGAATATGAAGAATTCAAGGAAATATGATGTGACATATGAAGTAATACAAAATAATGCACAACCAAAAGAACAATATATTCCTATATCACAATTTAATTGGCTATTCTCCAATAACTGTTCACCTATATATGGCTCATAGGATCATAGATACAGAGCTAGAAGGGTACTCAGAGACCATGTAATCCCACACCCACATTTGACAGGTATCACGCCACCTGCCTTTCCCCCCTATTCCCTTCTTCCCCCATATAATCAGATGACTTGCTGGAAGCCTTGTGGAAGCAACTCATTCAGAACTGCAGAACTAGCAGCAACCATAGGGACAGGACAAGACAGGGCCTAACCAAACCGCCTAAGAGTGCTATAGGGAACTTGCCCAAGCTCAATTCAATTCAAGTTCAATTCAAGAACTGGACTTGGAAATAGGAATAAACAAAAGAAAATGCTGAATGAAGATGAAGAAATACTATGGGCAAGTGAAGCCCAAAAAATACACTGAGAAAATATGATTAGCTCCACAACATCTAGAGAAAAAAAATTAATTGGCCACAAAAAATACAAGAATAGCTAGAAGAAATGAAGCACGGTAGCATGGACCCTGAAGTTTGAGCCACCAGGCTCAGCCAGGAAATTATCTTGTGTGATTTCCTGGAATATGGAGAAAGTAGAGGAAGCAGGATACACTTGAACTTTATTTTCATATTAACTAGTCAGAGGAGAGAAGAATATAGACACACACAATGAGGTGGAAAATGGAAGTTGCATTACTAAAGTGTAAAACATGGATTTTAGAATGGGACAAGGATTGGCAATACAAGGACAATACAAGGTTCAAGAATGAGTTAGATATCACGAAGTTCATTTGTTAAATTTTTTGACCATAGGTTTTTAAAAAACAAATTGGTAATTTAAGGCCAAATTAGGGCATCTATGTATTTCACGATAACAAATTTCAATTCCTGATTTGAGACGTCTTCAGAAAAACAGTGCTTAGTTCATGCACCTAAGTATTTAGCATTTACATGTGGCTTAATGAGAGATGACATCAAATTTGAAGATAAAAAGTATCATGACAGCTGAAGTATCAACAATGTCAATGTATAAATTTTAAGTAATGATACACAAGATTTAGCAGGTACTCAAATGCTTCTATAATGTGAAGAAATTAAATTATTCATGTATAAAGAATTCTGACTAGTAATTTTTTACTTATTGGCATTGTCACAAATTTCTACAATACACTGATTCACGTATGCTACATGTTAATTTATTTTTATGTTAATTTATTAGATGATATGTGTACTCTCAAACTAGATTACTATAGTGTGTGTGTGTATATATATATATACATACATATAATCTGATGGAACAAGAAAGTATGAAAGAAAATTTTATTGAAAAACTACATTGTAGCTAAATAGTAGAGTATTATACCAAATACAACTTTATTTCATTAAAAATCTATTAAGAAAACACAGTAACCAAGTAACAATATATTTTCATGCTTCTTCTTTATTGGTTCATGATAATATTTATTTTGCATTAAAAAAAGAGGGTAACATTAAAGTCTGACTGAATTAGCAGAGACAAAAAGTTATACCATTTGCACCTAATTTTTTCAGGCCCAGGAAAAAAAAAAGACTAAATGGATTTTTTTAGAAGTTGTAGCTACATGCTAAAATGAACTTCAGTAATATCATAAACAACACTGGAATAAAGTTTGTTCCTAGTAAAGAAATTTTCATATTTGTTTGAAAAATGTATGTATTTAAATCTAGATGTGGCACTACAAAAGCTGGGATTAGAAAAGGATTTCTGGAACCAGCAAGGGTAGAAAGAAGAGAGGAAATTCTTTGAAAGAAATCTGATGAAATAAATTAAGTTGACGGGCTGAAAGGTTAAAATGGTTAAGATGAATGGTTAAAGAACTACATTTCTAAAATTCAAGAGACCAATCAGGAATATTCTTCACATGCAAAGGTTACTTGTCCAAGTCAATTTCATTATATTCAGCTAATGAATAACCAATAATGTCCATTCTTCAACCATATTAGTTAAAAGGAGTATTCATTTCTAAACATTTTAAGTTACTTGTTAAGATGTCACTATTTTACATTAAGTATCCACTATTAGTTTACCAGTGGTATAAAATCAATATTGTTTAACTTCTTTTAAAAAAATTGAGGGGTAACAGGTAAAGCAATAGCAAAAATGGACTTGATCAAAAGAGAGAAAGAGGGAAACTATATTTTGATGAAAGGTACCATAGACAATGAATATCAATACCAAACATATATGCACTAAAGAGAGTGGTATATAAATACTATTAAATGAAAAGTTAAATGAGTTACAGAGAGAAATAAACAGCAAATTATAATAGTGAGTGACCTTAACTTACTTCTTCTCAGCCCTAGATAAATCTAACAAAGTAAAACAAAAAAGAAGAGAAGGACCTGAACTGAATTTTAGAACTGAAAAAGAGAAATGTCAAATGTATCTTTTATGTATCATAATGTAATTACAATAAATAAAAGGTTATTGGATAGCATTTTTCATCGTGAATTCTTTGGAATTGTCTTGGATCCTTGTAGTGCTGAGAATAGCTAAGTTATTCACAGCTGATCATCAAATAGTATTGCTATTACTGAGTACAGTGTTCTCTTGGTTCTGCTCACTTTACTCATCTTCCGTTCACGTAAGTCTTTCCAGGTTTTTCTGAAATCAGCCTGCTCACCATTCCTTTTTTTTTTTTTACATGATAACTTTATTACATATTTAAAAGGAATAACAGGTTGTACATAATAGATTTACAGTTTAATGTGCAATCATCTTTTAAAAATTTTTTTATTTGCTTTTAGTTCTCAACATTCACTTTTATAAGATTGTGAGTTTCAAATTTCCTCCTCCTCCCTCCACTTTCCCCTCCCCAAGCCAGCTTGCAATCTGATAGAGGCTATACATGTACAATCATATTAAACATATTTCTATATTAGTCATGTTGTAAATAAGAATCAGAACCAAAGAGAAAAACCACAAGAAAGAAGAAACAAAAAAAGAGAGAGAAAGAAAATAGTATGCTTTGATCTGCATTCAGACTCCATAGTTCTTTCTCTGGATGTGGATCCATCATCGAGTCTTTTGGAATTGTCTTAGTCCTTGTATTGCTGAGGGGAGTTAAGTCTATTAAAGTTGATCATCACAGAATGTTGCTGTTATTGTGTACAATGTTCTCCTGGTTCTCCTCATTTCACTCAGCATCAGTTCATGTTAAGTCTTTCCAGGTTTTTCTGAAAGTCTACCTGTTAATCATTTCTTACAGCACAGTAATATTCCATTACAATCACATACCACAACTTATTCAGCCATTCCCCAATTGATGGGTATCCCCTCAATTTCTAATTCTTTGCTACTACAAAAAGAGCTGTGATAAATATTTTTGTACAGATAGATCCTCCTCCCACCTTTTTATGATCTCTTTGGGATATAGACCTAGTAGTGGTATTGCTGAATCAAAGAGTATGCAGTTTTATAGCCTTTCAGGCATAGTTCCAAACTGATCACCAGAATGGCTGGATAATTCATAAGTCCAACAATGCATTAATGTCCCAATTTTCCCACACCTCCTCCAACATTTATTATTTTCCTTTTCTGTCATATTAGCTAATGTGACAGGTGTGAGGTGGTACCTCAGAATTGTTTTCATTTCCATTTCTCTAATCAATAGTGATTTAGAACATTTTTTCATATGACTAAAAACTGCCTATTCATATCCTTTGACCATTTATCAATTGGGGAATGACTTTCAATTTTTTTTTCGGGTGAGGCAATGAGGGTTAAGTGACTTGCCCAGGGTCACACACCTAGTGAACATCATATGTCTGAGGCTGGATTTGAACTCAGTCCTCCTGACTCCAGGGCTGGTGCTCTGTGCACTGCGCCACCTAGCTGCCCCTACTTTCATTCTTATAAATTTGACTCAGTTTGAGAAATGAAGCTTTATCAGAAATACTTGCTGCAAAAATTGTTTCCCAGCTTTCTGCTTTCCTTCTAATCTTGGTTGCATGGGTTCTGTTTGTGCAAACCCTTTTTAATTTAATACAATCAAAATTTGTCCATTTTACATCTAATAATGTTCTCTGTCTAATTTGGTCATAAATTCTTCCTTTTTTCATAGATCTGATAAGTCAACTATTCCTTGCTCTCCTAATTTGCTCACCCTTTATGTTTAAATCATGTACCAATTTTGATCTTATCTTGGTATGTGGCATAAGATGTTGTTTTATACCTAGTTTCTATTTTCTCTTTTTCATAAACCAGGAAAGAGTTAATAATAAGCAAGCAATTTCTAAGTACCAGATCTAATTTTTCTTCCTTCTTCACTTTGAAACTTCACTAACTCCATCAATTGGGGAATAGCTGAACAAGTTGTGGCATGTGATTATTATGGAATACTATTGTACTATAAGAAATGATGAGCAAGATGTTCTCAGAAAAACCTGGAAAGACTTCCATGGGCTGATGCAAAGTGAAATGTACTGTGTATAAAGTAACAACAATATTGTAAAGATGATTAGCTGTGAATAACTTAGCTTTTCTCAGCAGTACAATGACACAATTCTGTTTTTTGGTTTTTTTTAGGCAATTGGGGTTAAGTGACTTGCCCAGGGTCACACAGCTAGTAAGTGTCAAGTGTTTGGTCTGAGGCTGGATTTCAACTCAGGTCCTCCTGACCTCAGGGCCTCTATCCACTGTTCCACCTAGCTGCCCCAATTCAAGACAACTCTGAAGGACTTATGATAAAAAATGCTTTCCATCCTCAGAGAAAGAAATGATGGTATTATGAATAGAGACTGCAGCATACTTTTTTTTAAACTTCATTTTTCTTGAGTTTTTTTTTGTCTATGTTTTCTTTCACAACATGACTATTATGGACATGTTTTGCATGACTACACATGTATAACCTATGTCGAATTTCTAAGGGGAGGGTGGGGAAAGAGGAAGAGAGAGAATTGAGAACTTAAAGTTTTAAAAACAAATGTTAAAATTTGTTTTAGAGGGAAGTTAGGTGGCGCAGGGGATAGAATACCGGCCCTGGAGTCAGAAGGACCTGAGTTCAAATTCTACCTCAGGCACTTGACACTTCCTAGCTGTGTGACCCTGGGCAAGTCACTTAACCCCACTGCCTAGTTTAAAAAAATTGTTTTACCTGTAACTGGGGGATAATAAAATACTAAATAAAAATTTTAAAAAAGATATATATAAAATTTTTTTAAAGGAAAAGAAACTTCACTGACACTAATCCCTCTTGCCCCTTTATAGTCAGTGAGAAGACCTTCTTCTCTAGGTGTAAAACAATAAATTGGGTGGGTAGAAGGGGATTTTTAATTTCCTTAAAATAAATTCTAAAGACCGTTAACCCAAAACTAAAAAAAAAAAAGCATTATAAAAACATCCAAACCACAATTTAGATACCCACAGTAGAGAATTTATATTTTAATCCAAAACTCAGTTTTTAATCAGTTTATGACATAGAAACATTATATGGTATGAGGGGAAAGATTCCCTTACTTCTTATTTGTCTTTCCCTCTATATTCCCAGAACCTGGACACGTTTCAGGAATGTAAAGGGAAAGAAGAATCTAACAAAACACAGAAAGATAGATCTGCTGATGAGGTTTTTCTTTCTAAGTTCCATAAACACAACTGAAGACACACAGACTCTGAGAGACACACAAACACAGGTGTAGAAAAACACACAAGCAGACTGACAGAGACAGTAGCCCCAGTATCTCCTTACTAGTGAGGCTTTCAAAAGGCTTACGGACCTTTTGAATATTTATTCCTCCTTGCCTAATAATAAGCAAACCTCACAAGAATGTTGTTGTTCTCAGTTTGGTCTGCATAAGATGTCTTCAGAAATCATGCTATCTCACACACACACAAATACACACAGCCTAAGTAATTATCACCCTTCAAAACTGCACCTCTGGGGGGCAGTTAGGTGGTGCAGTGGATTGAGCACAGACCCTGAAGTCAGGAGGAGCTGAGTTCAAATCTAGCCTCAGACCAAACACTTCCAACTTACTAGCTGTGTGATCCTGGGCAAGTCACTTAACCCCAATTGCCTAAAAACAAAAACAAAACAAAACAAAAAAAAAACTGCACCTCTCTTGTTTCTTGCATATTCTGATCCAACACTTCTTTAACCAATCATACCCCAAATAAATCTTCATTTCACTGAGTTTTTCTTTCTCTTTCTACTGTCTGCCCTCTGATGTGGCTGCAGTCAGAAAAGGAGGGAGGGAGGAAAGAACACAAACACACAAGGAGGGGGGGAGAGAGAGACAGAAAGAAAAAGAGAAACATTACCTGGTTTTTTTTCCTCCATACCATCCTATATCTTCCCAAAAAGCATTCCTAGTCACCTAGTCTTTTACCACAAAGTTTTTCTGTTCTTTGTCCTATGACAATAAGGGCAATTGCCATCCAAGTCTCTCTTTAACAGTACTGAAAGTCTCATGCTTCCCTGCCTAGGCTACAAATCTTCCATTAAGCCACACAAACAGCCAACCCTGCATGCTACAAGCCTATCAAGGCACAAGCTGATCAGTGTTTTCCATGCATCCTCATATTCATGCCAGGCATGTAGCATGCTGGCCCTCTCTCCTCCCAGGAAAGTGGGTGACCAATTCAGAATTACCAACTATACCAACTGTAAGAAAGCAAACTATGCTGAAGGATGGTCCCACTGGAATGATAGGTAACTGTGGAAAGGTCCATGCCAGCTTAGTAGTAAATAGATTTTATTGAAGGCAGCTTACTTACAAGGTGGTTTGGGTGGCAGCAGGGCAAAATGGTGGATCCCCATGCCAACCCAAGGTAAGGATATTGTATAGTGCCAGGGATGACCCAGGGTTACATGCAAGTTTTCCCATAGGGTGGAGCTGCTTTTGCTATTTACATTAACCATAATATTTGAGGTCATGTTTCCAGACCCTTGCTCCTACCATACAACTATAGACCAATATCTCTAATAAATACTGATGCAAAGAATTTAAACAAAATTTTAGTAAGGAGACTCCAGGATTATATCACAAAGATTAGCCACCATGACAAGATTAGCTTTTTCTAGTCATGCAGGGCTGAGCCTAATATTGAGTCAATATTAGGAAAACTACAAATATGACTGACCATATTAAATAACAAAAACAAAAATCATATGATCATACTAATAGATAAAAAAAAGTTTTTGCCATGACATAACACCCATTCCTATTTTTAAAAAAAATCTTAGAAAGTGTAGGAATAAATGCATCTTTCCTTAATATGCTAAGTAGTATCTATCTCATGATTCTAAACCACTCTGGAGATGATTGAGGTATTCACATTCTCTCTTGTTATTATTGGTATATTTCATTCCTCTTCTGTAGATTTTCTTCCATTTCTTTTACTCTACATTATTTATTCATTGAATCCCAATCCAATAAACATTTATGAAGTCCCTATAATTGGGCTAGTGTTAAGTGACTGGGATGTAATTAACAAAAAGAAAGACAGTCCTTACCCTCAAGGAGTTTACAACATAAGGGGGAAGAAAACACACACAAAAGAAGGAATAAAGGGAAGGTGGGAAGTGGACACCAGGGAGCACCCCAGAGGGGAGAAGAGGCTGAGGAAGGTAGAATCAATCAAAGTTTGAGTAGCAAGCAGCTTGGTGGTGAGTTTAGAAGGGATAAATTTATTCTGGGAGGGACATCTTGTTGATGGAGTTGAAACCAGGTAGGGCAGCAGACACAAAGTGAAGTACTGAATAAATACAATGGATCAACTGTTGGAGTTACAGCGTATTCTGTTTTCTTGACTCTTGCTTTTCACTCTGCATCAGTTCCTTTGGATCTTTCCATTCTTCTCTATATTCATCATCCTTTCTGTTCACTCATCTTTTCGATCTTTTGTTTATTTTCCTATTGGGATTTTCCCATGTGGATTTCTTCTCTACCCCACCTACTCTCAACACCACCTCCAGACTTTTTGTTGTATTTTTGTTTTATTTGGCATACTTTGTATTACACTGAGGTTGTATGTGGGAGCTGAATTTAGTTATAAGACTAAACTGCCCAACATTTCTTCAGGCACTTCCATGCCTTATAGTCCTAGTAATGAAGAACAGACAGGTGTCTTCAGTGTCCTGAAGAATTCCCTTGACAGTTTCCAACTTAAAGAAAGGCATTTATTGGAGTAATGCACCCAGTGGCCTGCTCCCATAGGAGGCAGAACAGGCTTCCCTTAAGAGGCAGAGTGATTATTGGGGTTAGGTGTCTGGTCTAAATAGTTTGACAGGATAGGGGGAAGGGGGAGCAGGAAAAGGGGAGGAGAGGCAAGCATGGCTCTGGAATGCCTGGGATATCAGGTAGCCTGGAGGTGTACAGATAAGCAAAGAGAACAGGAAAGGGGAAGGGGAGGACTGCTCCAGGATGTCACAGTAGTCCATTCAGATAAGCAAAGAGAACAGTAAAGGGGAGAAGATGAACTGTTCTGGAATGTCAGGTAACTGGGATGCTTTGTGAAAGTATACAGGTAACACAGTTGGGGGCTTCAATGCATAGTTTTCTTTGATCACTCTTCTGGCTAATCACATCCTGCATCCTGCTTCCTCTATCTGCCTCAAGCACTCCTTTCTATCTCATCACTAGTACTTCTCCCTGACCCTGAGTCCTTGAAGGATATTCCAGCAGGTTCCACCAAGTTAGAAAGGCTTTGGGTATAGTCACAGTGACAGATATGTATTTGTCATCAAAGGAACATATTAAATAAATTACGAAATCCCCTTCACTAGAATGACCACAAGGCGAGGATTTTTTTCAGTTACATAACTTTCGAAAACTATCTACTAAGGTGTCAAAAGATTACTACATCAATAAGAGCACCAGCTCTAGACTGAATGAAAGAAAGAAGGTGTAATGAATGAAAAGCATTTAAGTGTTTAAGGACTTAGTACTGGGAATATAAATACAAAAGCAAGTAGTCCCAGACCTCAGTGAGTTTACTTTCTAATGAGGGAGGTATCCCATAGGGTAGTGGCAGTCAGACAACTGCAAAGAGGACAATGGAACAATTGGGCAGGCAATTAACATGCCTTTTCCAGAGTATTGTTTTAATTACAGTTCTGAGTGCTTGGGGTTGAAAGTGGCTGGATATGGAAAGTATTCTCTTGACAGCTGAAAAAGGTTGGCCTGAAGAGGAGGACTACTTAGTCTTGGGGACTGCCTGGCTGAGAGCCTTAGCTCCTTCCAGGCATGATCTCTGAGAATACGGTCTGAAGTACGGAGGTGTACTGATGTCAGGGTAGAACATTTCTGAAATCTTATATCCTTGAAATAATGAGGAGGAGCACAGCTAAAAAGGAAATAAGGACAAGAGTGATCTTGGCTCGGGATTGAGGTGTAAAATATCAATACTTAACATTTACACAGGGCAGTTAGGTGGTGCAGCAGACAGAGTGCCGGGCCTAGAGTCAGGAAAACTGCTCTTCCTGAGTTCAAATCTGGCCTCAGATATTTACTAGCTGTGTGACCCTGAGAAAGTCACTGGACCCTGTTTGCTCAGTTTCCTCATCTGTCAAATGAACTAGAGAAGGAAATGGCAAACTACTCCAGTATCTCTGCCAAGAAAACCCCAATTGCAGTCACAAAGAGTCAAACACAACTGAAAAACAATTGAACACATTCATATAGCTTTACAATTTTAAAAATGTCTTCATATATTTCATTTGATCCTCAAAAACCCTATGAAGTTTCTAGTTGGACAAGTCAGTCACCACTATTCTCCTTCCCCTTCCTTGCCCCCATACAAGCAGCCACCAAGTCTTGTGGATTCTTCTTTCATTTCCTCCCCAAAGTGAGCTTTTTCTCTCCTCTCTCTGTCTCTCTCTTGCCTATAAACTCATAACTTAATGCTTGCACCCTTCCTTTCTTTTTGCATCTCTTGTTACAATTCTTTAAATTTTCTTACATGAATGAATAGGAGAGGATTGATTCAAGATCTTGAAATGAGAGTTTAAGGGAAACAAATAAATAGCACTAAGGAATAAAGGCAAAAATGAATACACAAGAAAATAAAAACCAATTGAAATAGAAAATGAGCAAAGAAAGAGTTGCTGTATAATTTTAAATGGTGGAGAAAAACTGAATCAGCAAAAGTATCAGAAGCACCCTAGGTGGAGAAGGAAACCAGTCTCTTCCCAGAGATGTTCTTAGATTGACAAATTAGACATTCAAATAAATAACATCAGAGAGAAGACACTGCTGCTTGGCTCTTACTTTATTTCTGCTTTCTGCAAGGGAGAATGATCTTAACACTGGAAAAGACAGAACAAAAATGACTAACACGAAGTCAGGCTAGGATTGACACCTACAAGGTAGGATTGCCTACTGACACCCACCATGGACCAGGCACTAACACTTTCAAAGTGGGGCTGAGAAAGAGTAGGTCAGGAATACATCCAAGAATAGTAAAAGGAAACTTCAGGCATGAAGATCATCAGGCTATTGAAAGAGAGAATCTACTCTGATCAACGACTCCATGCTTTAGGGCAGCATTGAGGCAGTTGCTAGATCTCTTTGGTAACAAGGTTGGTTAATTCTGGATATGAGCCACTTAGGTGCTTTTATGGGGAGTGTTAAGATCTTGCTGGCTGCTGATAAACTGGGAAATTTCTAGCCTAAACTGTTCTAAAAGTAATGGGGAGTAAAAGGCAGGCCCCTTGGTCTGTGCTGCCTAGAGCACAATCAATGGACTGCTAAGCCTGGGCCTGGGTCACTAATAGAAAAGAGATGATAATGCTGAAGGGCTGGTTGATTGACAGATGCAACAAAGTTGCAATCTTAGGTCTGTTAGTCACCTACTCTGTGACAGAAGTTGGGGATACTTTTATACAAATCAAAAGAAAAATGGGAATTTGTTTTGCTTGACTACACATATTTGTTAAAAGGGTTTTCTTTTTCTTTCAATAAGGGAGGTTGAACAGAGAAAAAAATAATTCAAAAATAAAATAAAACAAATTTTTTTAAAGAGCAAGAAGGCAGTGCAGAAGGGGTACTATGCAGTAAGGGGGGACATGACTAAGGAATAGACAGCCTATTGGATAAAGACTAGGCCTAGGCCATAAAAACTAGAGTATAACAATCAGCAATACCTAGAAAATCAGAATACAAATTAAGGAACAGCTTAAAGAATGTAAAAAAAAAAAAATGAAGAACTTTGAAAAGAAACCAGGAAAATGAAGACTACGGAAAATATAGTAGAAAATCCTCAAAAAATCCACAGAAGCAACTAATAGCAGACTCACTTTAGCAAAAAACAAAATTGTACTTAACACAGAGTAAAGACAATAAAGTCTTTAAAAATTACTTACAAAGTACAGGAAAACATGTATAAGTGCTATTTGGGCCATGCCTCTTACAGTATTGTCAGGGAAATCAGGATGCTTAAGATGAATGCCTACTGGTTCATAAAAAACATCCCAGCATCTTCCTTGACATCCCACACACCATGATTTTGCCCTGATGTTAGGGCTGTTAAAGGGGCTGGCCTTGATTTATAAGCCTGTCTGTGGACTTGTGGGAACAAGAAGCAGAAGTGGCAGCAAACCAGCATCAACTGGGAGAAGCAAAAGCTATGAAACATGCTTACAGGAGGTTGCAGGACCAGAGCTTAGGAGTTGAGGAAGTACAGATGAATCACCCATGAGCCGCATGAAATGGATTCTACCCTGATGAAGCCGTGTCCTCCATGGTGGTAGCTCTTTCACAGATTTTACCTTCAATTCCTACAATATTACAGTTCTTGCTCTCACAAAGTCAAAGTTGGGAGAGACATGGAGACTGAAATGACAAGATTTGGCAACTGACCGGATACATGGGGGTGAGAGTGAGGACTGGACGACATTGAGATGATCAACCTGGAGCACTGAGAAGATGGTTGACATAGGGAAGTTTAGGAGACAGGTGGTTAGGGGGAAAAACTAACAACTTCTGTTTTGGACATGTTGAGTTTCAGATGTCTGTGATATATCCAGTTTGAAATGTTCAGTTGTGTCTGACTCTCCATGACCCTATTGGGATTTTCTTGGCACTGGAATGATTTGCCATTTCCTTCTCTAGATTGTAACCATGGGAGCTGATGAAATCATCAAGTGAGAGATGGATATAGAGAGAAGAGGACTTATGATAGAACCTCAGGGGATACCCACATAGAAAAGGACACAACATGGATGAAAAGCCAGCAAAGGAAGCCAAGGGGTAGTTGGACAGGTAGGAAAAAAGCCAAGAGAGAACAATATCATAAAAAAAACCTGAAGAAAGTATATCTTAGATGTTTTCTAATACATATTCTATATATTTCTGCATACATATTTATTATATAAATATAATATATAAATTATACATTAAATGTATTATTATATATTTATATAAATATATTTCTAATATATATTAGAAAATCCAAGGACAAGTTTCTTCTTTTTTATTATTATGCAGCCCTTTGAATCTCTGGTGAAGTATAAAGATCTTAGGAAATGCTCATTTTACTTAAAGGTTGGAGAAGATAAAGATGTAAATTTTTTTCTATCCAAATTCACATGCCCCCAAGTGGTCTGTGGACAAAACAGGTAACCAATCTCTGATGTCTAATAAGAGAGTGGTTCATAATGTTAATGCTGGAGAGGTCAAGATGGATAAGGATTGAGGAGAGACTATGAGATTTGCCAATTAAGAAAACACTGGTAACTTTGGAAAAAGGAGCTTCAGTTGAGTGATGAAGTCAGAAGTCAGACTACAGAGGTTTAGAAGAGGGTAGGAAGAAAGCAAGTGGAGGCACCAATTGTATACTAATGACTTTTTTCAAGGAGTTGAGCTGAGAAGGGAAGTAGGATCCAGTAAGAATTTTTTAAGGATGGGGGAGTCTTTAGTGTGTTTGTAGGAAGACAAGAAGGAAAAAAATAGATGGGAGAGGTTGCACATTAGAGATTAGAGATAGTGTGCTGGAGAAAATGAGAGGGGATGGTATTAAGGGCACATGTAAAAAGACTGGCTTTGGCAAGGAGAAGGGCCACCTCCATTAGAGACTGCAGTGAATGAACTGATAGAGATGAAAGGAAGAAAAGGGAGGTTTTGGCAAACAATGTAAATTTTCTTCAGTGAAGTCTGAGGTGAGTCCTTCAGGTAAGAGGGTGGGGGAAGGGAATACTCTGAGGACAGAAGAGGTTTAGATTAATTAGGTGTCAAAAAGAATATGCCCTGTCTTGTCTCTGAGAACTAATATGGATTTAGAGCTGGAAGGGACTTTAGAGATAATCTTATTCAACTTCTTCCTTTTACAGATAAGGAAATTTAGGCCCAGAGAGTTTGTATCTTCAGGGTCATAGAAGTAATACCAAATCCAATTTGGTAGTAAATCCTGGGCACTCTGAATAAAAAACTAATTTTTCTTTAGTTGTACCACACTCTAATCAACATGTGCACAGGAACTAGAATTATACTTTGCAATCTTATCACCACTTGGCTCAAGGCTTTTCACATTGTGGATGCTTAATAAATATTCTATCAAATAAATGAAGTCTCCCTTTCTATTTGTATTGCTTTGGTCCTTATTATTATTATTTATTACCTTATTATTAATACTATTATTACCTGTGATCAGTACAATTTAAGAGTCTTTCCACCTCTACTCTGAAGGAACTATGCACCAACGCCAAATAAATCTTTCTAATATCCATGTATGATTGAATACATTCCTTATAGCAGACACCTGTTTAAAAATCTTGGTAACGGTCCCTACTTCGTTATGAAAAAAATGTTAACTTGTTATCCAGACCTTTACATGATGGCTACTTTCAGGTCCATTTCCCCTCCTACACTCCAGTCATAATGTTCTATTTGATCTCTGCCCACCACCAACACCCCTTGCATTTTCTTATTTCTGGGTTTTTACTCATGACAGGGGCATAATGTCTTTGATGGGAATGACAGGAATGCTAGCATCTTTCCCTATCAGCGTTTTTGCACCTTCTTACCAAGTCAAGAACATTTGTATGTTTTGTAAAGTGACAGGTGAAAAAAACACAAGGAATGAGAGAAATCTTTCTGGCCACATTTAAGTGACAGTGGGTGGCTCAGTGACTTTGAGAAGGGAGGAGAAAAAGACAGCCACTTGCCTCAATCCATAGGAATCAACTGGAAATGTTATGGAAATGAATAAAGAAGCATTTTACAGCAGCTGCCTGCTAACCTGGACATACAGCTGTTAGGTAGATAAACAAACAAACAACTGACCAAATAACAAAGGGAATAGCTTTCAGGGATATGTTTCTGTGGGGTTTCTACCAAAGTACAAACACCCTAGGAAATATGAAGATAAATTATGCCAGTTTGGATAGCTCCCTCTCTCTCTCTAGGCTAGAAACTAGGCTCTAGAATGTTACATTAAACAAAATTATTTCTGGCAGACTTATGCCTAAAACAGAAAGTATTAATATATATTTTCTTCAACAGGTGTGCTTAGAGATATTCTAATATCAAAACCAAGGCATTCTTCTCTGCAGTGTATCCTAAATGTGAAACATAAGCCCTTAACGTGTGAAAAGGCACAGAATAATTTTCCTTTAGTTTATGAGGGATTAAATAGAGGATAGAGTTGGTTTTGGGGATCAAGCAAACCTGAGTTCAAGTCAGCCCCAAAAGCATAGCAGCTAAGACCATAAATTGTTGTTGTTCAAATCTGGCCTCAGATCCTTACTAGCTGTGTGACCCTGGGCAAGTCACTTAACCCTGTCTGCCTCAGTTTTCTCATCTGTAAAATGAGCTGGAGAAGGAAATGGCAAACCATTCCACTATCTTTGCCAAGAAAACCCCAAATGGGTCAGGAACAGTCGACCTGACTGATATGACTTAAGATTTCTTTACATTTGCATCAGTGTTATTTTAAGTATTACACTCAAATTAGCTACAAAGGACCTATGAAGGAAAATGCTATCTACCTCTAGAGAAAGAACTGAGAAATAGAAGTATGTATAGAATGGTTTTATATAAATACATACATGCATACACATACATATATACCTACATATATATATACACACATACATACATATATACATATATATATAATATATACATACACATATCTCTGTCCACCTTCTCTAGGGTGAGGTAGGTGGTAGAAGAAAAAAGTACACAGCAGAAAACAGAAGAAAACTTAGAAAGAAACAGAGAAAAGCAGCTTGTTTTGAAAACAACATGTGGTGTTTATTACATAGTTTTTTTCAAAAAAAAGTAAGCAGTGTGAAATGAAGATTCATGGCTTCATACTGAATCCTCTCTTTTTGTTGTGCTGTGTAAATGGAAATTTTTTATTTGGTCTTTTTATATTTAAGTTCAAAATGAATAAAAATTACAAAAAGATTTTCATCAGTGGATTACATTTCCCCATCTGATAAAAATCACAGGTCTGGACTAAAAAACGAGATTGATTCTAATGCTGTGGTTAATTTTTTTAAAGTAAGCTTCTATTAAATGCTTTTTTGATTTCTCCCTTTGCCTGGACTGTTAAGTAGCATGTACTGGATGGCGCTGGAGCTCACTGCATTGAACAGAACCTGAGGATATAGTTCAGGCTCCAGTACTACAATGCTGTTCAGCCCAGTGTCTAGAATTAACCTTCTCAATGTCTGAAATTTATTGAAATTCTAGGCTCTACCACTGGGGCTCTTAAGCTAGAGTGCATTGTTTTAAAATACAAGGTGTCCCCAAAGTCCGAGTACAGTCCTAACTATATTAAGACTTTGAGGACACCCAATATTTTGATAACTGTTATTTCAATACTTATTAGTTTCTTTGGAATCTTATATACTTTAAGCACTTAACAATGAGATGGGTTCCATAAACTTCACGGAGCTGCCAAAGAAATCCATGACAAAAAAGGCTAAGAACTCCTGATCTAGAATAATCTGGAAGCATCTTATTACGATGGATAGAGAGTTTGCCTTAAATAAGACAGTATACTGGCTGAGTGAAACAGGGGAAATCACTTAACCTCTCAATGTCCCAGTTCGATCAATGGTCCCTTCAAAAAAAAAAATTAAAATTCTACCAATCCTCCAAGGTCATAGCAACATGCCACTTTCTCTTCCTCTAAATATCTATTGTTTGTTCAAGTGAAATACATCATGAATGGTTGAAGACAGAATGTCTTATTCTTGGGCTGTCTATGCATATCTTTCTTCCCTTACTTAAGAATGGGATATATGTTCTTAATTTGCCCAAATTAATTAAACTCTCACCTAGAGTCAGGTCTTCGGTCTAATTCTCCAAAGACCCAGGGCAAGGAGAGATTTGGCTCAAATTTGCACGTGGAACCAGAGGAGAGGAGGGAACTCCGGCCTCCAAGCCCGTAGCGGAGAAAGGATGAGGCGCTGCCCGGCGAAGGGGAGTCCGAGTGGTCTAAAAGGACAGATGAATGGGAGGACGGACGGACGACGGACGGACGGGGTGGGGGTGGGGCGCATCATCCGTCCTATTCCCACAGCTCTCCCGTCTAGGTCGTGACAGGTCGGATTTAGCCAACTTCTCCACGAAGAAGCGGAAAGAAATGTTTTTAAGGTCGCGGGGTCAAGGATAAACAAACAGGGCGGGTGGATGAGGAACCAGGACCTAATGCAACAGTTGGAAACGTGGCGCGGGGCGCCCAGGGGCTCCGGCTCGCGCCCCTCTCCCCAACCCCGTGAACGTCACTGCGTCTCCCTGCATCCCCTGCGCTGGGCGGACGCACCATCGAACGTGCCCGGGGCTGGCACCGAGCCTCGGCTCTCTGATTGGTCGGGGCGCGATGGCTCCCGGAAACGGGGACTTCCCTTCTCCTCTTCACCCTCCCACTTCTCTTCGGGAACGCTCCGAACTCTTAAGCACTACCTGCCAAGGCTGCTGACTTGCGCGTTCACATAGCGCCTTAAGGTTTGCAAAGAGCGTTTTCCATACGCTATTTCTGAGGTAGGGTACTGTCCTCCCGAGGGTGGAGGGGAAAACTTGACACTCAGCAGGGAAGCGAAGTGACTCGTTCTGTGTCACTTACAAGTGTCATAGGAAGCATTTAAACCGAGGTCTCTTCCGACTCCAGGTCCAGCTCTTTACAAATCACCATGCTCCCTCTTCGGGAGGGGTGGGGGGGTGGAGAGAGAGGAGGAACGTCGTAGTACGCGGCTTTGTAGCTGTGCATGTCGGGAGTGGTAGTCTCTGAGAGCGCCGCGTTGGGTGACGTCTCTTTCGGCTGAGGAAATGGCCCATAGTCATGTGATCTAGAAGCCTGCGGTCCGGGGCGGGGGGGGGGGGAAAAGGGGGGGGGGGAGGGACTGCCTGCCTTGTGATGTCATCGCCTCGCGACATCGAGTTGGGAGTTGTGGGAAGCCTGGTTGCGGTTTGTAACATTACTCCTCTGAGTCCTAATCCTTATACCTCCCGGTCTGGCCCCACACACCTTCCCAGCTGTTTTCTTCACCACCACCCTCGTTGGGTGCTTCTCAGTTGGTTGTTCGGTGTCTGGGCGGGGGGGTGGGGAGGTGAGGGCACAGCGGGTCAACATAGCTGGAGGAGGCGCCGACTAGCGCGTGTTCGGGTCTGCAGGAAAGGGCGAGGGGGAGGGGAAAGGAGGTGGGAAGAGGGCTCCGCCCCGGGCTCCGCCTCTGCCGATGACGTGGCAGGGTCACGTGACGGGGCCCCGGCCGCCGCTGCTTTGTGAGAGGCACATAGGCAGGTAACGAGCGGCGGCGGCTGGTCCGGGGCGCGGCGGGAGCAGCAGCGGTAATGCCTTCCGTCGTTTCACCCTCCTCTTTCGTCTATCTTTCCCCCCCCTTCGCCGACCATCTTCACCGAACCCCAGGTTCTGCGGACCCCCGTGGTTTCTCGGGGCCCTGTCCTACCCCCCCCTTCCCCAACAGGCCCACCTTCGTCCACGACCTGGCCTCCCACTCCACCCCGAGGCCTGCCTTTTCCTTGCCCACCCGCAAGGGGGAGGGGAAGGGCTAAACGTCCCTCCCCCTTCCTCGAGACTGCTGCCTTGGTCTCCCAATAATTGCACATACTGGGTGTTCTCCTACCACACTCTCACTGTGGGCATTTGGCTCCCACAGATTCCCGGCTATCATTTTCTCAATCCATCATCATCCTTCCTAATCCTCTCGCCTTCCCCCTCCCCCCCCCCCCCTTTATCTCTGAGGCCGACTTTTAGCTTTCCCAATCTGGGCACTCCCCCTGAGGCATCTGTGTTTCCAATTTCCCAGACTGCCATCTTCCCCATACATCTATCTACTCCATCTACCACTGGGGGCTGGTTTTCTTCTTTACTACAGTTGCCGATCTCTACTCCGGAGGGTGTGGCTTTCTGCACTCTTTTCTTTCCCACCTAAGTACTTCAGCTTACCCCTGCCCTAGTTTTCCCATTCTTGTTCCCCGGGCTCAACTCAATATTCTGAAGTTTAGAGTTTTCAAGTCTTTGAGAAACCTCTTTTCGATCAGTCTTCCCGGTGCTCAGCCTGAGTAAACGGGTGAATTTAGTTTCACAAACATTGACCTATGTAGTTTGAAGACAGTGTTCCTTAAAACTTCTTATAGAAGTGCAATTTAATTAGCCCCCTTAAAGTGTACTCACTCAAGGAGTCCAACTTTATCAGTTTGTTGGATCCTAGTATTCTCTCATCTCATTTCACAAACTCCTTGGGGTTCAGCTCAGCCCTACTTTCCATACTTTTCCCCTGGTTTAATTCTGGCTCTCAACCTAATTAGTTGCCTAGCCATCTTCTCAAGTTACACAACTCTGATCCCTCCTTGACATCTACTGAATTCAGTTTTTCTCTAGGGTGTGTGACTGCTCCCTCCTGCTTATCCTCACTCTAGTCACTTTCTTGCCCTGGTAACAGCATGACCTAATATCCTCCCCTTCACCCCCAGCACTGTCATTCATGTGTTTTATTTTCCTTTTTCTACCCTGGTTATAGGTGTTTTGGTTATATTCAAGATTCATGTCATTTTTTCCCACCTGAGGGTGCTATCAAACCTTTAACTATTTTAAAAGGGAATCTAAAGGTCTCCCCTTTTTTTTTTTAGGGCAGGGAGAGGCACTTCATTAACTCCCTTGGTACTTCTTTTCTTAATTAATGTCCACTATTTCTTTTCCAGAATTCTCGCTCATATTTACTGTTTTTCTCATGTTATAGCATGATACTCATTTTTTTTTCTTAGAATGCTAATTAAATGAAGTTTTTGTGGGTTTTTTTGCTTTTTTTTTTTTTTAATTTGCTGGGATGGAGAAGCTATACAGGTCTTTTTACCACTCAATTTCTCCTACTAATATTAATATCTCAATTCAGCAAGCACTTCAAAAAGAAAAAGGGAATGTCATTGAACTTTTATTTTGGGGGTAGGGGCTAGGGCACGCATATAGAAAATTAAACACATAGTAATTTCCCTGGAGTTCTGGCACCCAGAGCTAAGGGGGAAAAATTGGAATGGACTTCCTCTATGAAGTGACCTCTGAACTGAGCGTTGAAGAAAGTTGGGGATTCTACCAGGTGGTGGTGAGAGGAGAGTAGGATCCAAGCATGGGGAACATGGAAGGCAAAGGCATGAAGACAGGAGATCGAATGTCATGTGGGAGAACCTGTAAGTGGTCTAGTTTGACTGAACGTAAATGGCAAAGGAAAATTACTTGAAATAAGCCTGGAGCCCAATTGTGAAGGGCTTTAAAAGCCAAGCAGAGAAGTTCACATTTTAACCTAGAGGTAAAAAAAAGTGGCACCATATATTCTTGGGCAGAAGAGTCACATGGTCAAACCTGTGATTTAGAAATATCATTTGTTATTGTGTGGAGGATAAACTAAAGAAAAGAGAGAAGCTTGATGCATAGTTCCAATTAGGAGGTCATTGCAGTATGGTCATATGGGTGAGCTTTGTGAAAGAAGAAGGTTGTGAGAGATTGTGGATGTAAAATTGTCATCTGATTGGCTATAACTTGTGAGGGAGGGGGAAGAGGTGAGGAAGACCCTGAAGTGGTTAAACCTGAGTGACTGAAAGGATGTGGTGTTCTCAACAGAAATAGGAAAGAGGTTTTGAGAGTAAAATTGTGTTTTGGACATACTGGGTCTGAGATGCCTGTGAGACATTAATTTGGAAATAACCAATAATTGGTGATGCAGGTGGAGCTCAGGAGAGATACTGGAGTTGGATAAGTAGGTCCAGGGTTACCTGCATAGAGGTGATTAGTTTAATGAACCCTTAGGAGCTTATGAGATCACAGAAAAGGTGTAGATAGATAGATAACTGTATGAGGCTTCTTTCTTCTGGTTACCTTTAATCCCAGGTAATCCCTTATTTTGGGAGGTGGGGGGAGGGGAAGCAGCTATTGCTAGAAATTCTAGTTATCCATGTAAAGGAGTAAAACTCCTCTGTTCCCCACCCCCAATATTGCACATCTTTTTTTAAGATCTTGAATTAAATCCCTTTCTGTGACTACTGGTTCCTTCCCATTACCACGAAGTCTTAATACCAGGCTAAAGATTTTTGCCCAACCTCATGCATTTACTTCTACTTCACTGAAGTTTTCTTATAAAGAGAATGATACTGGTCTTTTCCATTCCTGTTGTCAAAGTTAAGCTGATTTTTATACTGCTGCTAACAGTGGTCATTTCTGTATCACATAAAGCACCTCACCTACTACTTAAAAGATTCAGGGAAGAAATGACTTTTTATTAGACTGTGCCTGAGAAGAATAGGAGAGTCATTTGTTCTGGGTGGGTGGGGGAGAGGAAACAAGGAGGTCATAGGAAATGCATCTAAGGACTCCTCACTGCTTCCTACTATTTTTCATTTTAAATGTAGGAGGGAGAATGTAGTTATATGGGAGCTGTCTTCTGTGCAGTGTATTAAGGATATCTCAGCTCCTTTTTTAGTAAGAAGGAGAGAAAATAAGGCCTATTAAGATTCTTTTTGTTTTTATGTGTCCTGGATTTGATGATGGTGAAAGAAATGGGATACTCCTTAAATTTGTGATTCACTTAAGCTGAATGTGTGTTGTACTTGAGTAACAATAGAAACTGGTCAAGCTCTCTACCCACTCAAACTGAAAACTGGGTATAGACAGAATAAACCTGGTTTTTCCAGTTAGTGGCCTCAGCTCTGCTGTGAGGGTGTATGGCATTAGCTTTAAAATGTTGCCCTGAAATTGTCAGGGCTTAGTCCTTAATAGTTCAGAAGTTACAATTTTACTTTGTTTCAAATTATTTCTTTTGTGTAGGTGTTTTTAAAGCTTGCTAAGAACTCTTAAGAACCATTCTGAATATGTTTAATGTTTTAGGAATATCTTCTGCAAAACAGCATGACAGTTTTACAATGAATATGAATGGTAATTCTTTTTAGTGATTTTTTTTTTTTTCATTTACATCTGACCATCCCTCTGGAAGTGAGAGGGACCCTAGAAGCTCTCTGGTCCAGCTCCTTCATGTAACATATCGGGAGAGTGAGGATCAGGGAGATTTAATGACTTGACAGGCTCACACAGGTAGTTAACAGTAGAAGTGAGAGTTAAACCTGGATCCTTTGTCTCCAGATCTAGTGCTCTTTACACTGTACCACGTTTATTGTGGTCATTTTACATTTTGTTTTCTTCTGCTTATTTCATATAAACCATTGTTTATACAAACCATGGTTTGTTTTTTTTTTTTTTAATTCTCATTTGTCATATTTACTGAACAATAGTATACATTCATATGTTTTCAGTGCATTTCCTAGTGAGTAGTATTCATTTTGTTTCCAGGTCTTTGCCTCCACAAAGAGTGCTGCTTTAATATTTTATTAAATATTGGAACTGCATGTCTTTTGCTTCTTTGGGGTATACACCTAGTAAGGGGGATTGATGAGTCAAAGATTTTGACATTTAAGCCATTTTTCTTGCTTATATCTAAATTGGTATCTAGAACAGCTTGACCAACAGTGTAATGGTATGCCTCTGTTTTTATAGTCCTGCCCACATTGGCTATTACCATCTTTTATCATCTTTGTCAATTTGTATGGTGTCAGGTAAGTTTTTTATTTGTGTTTCTCTTATAGTAATTTGGAGCATGTTTCTATTTACCCATTTAGAGTTTGCATTTCTTTTGAAAACTATTCATGTTTTTTGACCACTTAACTATTTGGGGTGGCACTTGGTGCTAAATATTTGTGTCATTTCTTTATCTGTTTTGGATATTAAGATTTTTTTGGTGATATTTGATGCAAATATTTTTCTACTCTATCTTCTAGTTATATGTTCATTGATTTTATTGTGTAAAGGCTTTTAATTTTAGTAGTAAAGATTCTCTGTTTTATCTTTTATGATTTCCTCTATCCCTTTAGTTAAAAAGTTTTCTCCCTAGCTGTAGTTTTGAAAGATACATTGATTTGATTTTCTTCTAACATTTTTGTGGTGTGACTTTCATTTTTGGTGCTTATTGTGATACATAGTTTAAAATGTTGACCTAAAACCAACTTTTGGCAGTTTTCCCAGCAGTTCTTGTCAAAACCCTAATAACTTATATTCTTGGGTTTATCAAACCATGTTTTGGATTACTTCTGTTCCTTCCTTATCTGTTCTTTTTTTACTGAGATACTTTTCGTTTTTAATCAGTACAGTTTGATAATGTTATGTTCTCAAATCAGTGTTTAGAGACATATCCTTCTTTGCAAATCTTTAATCTTCATGAAAATACTCATTTAAATCACAGGTTCCCAAACTTATTTGGCCTATTGCCCCTTTAAAAAAAAAATTACTCAACACTCCCCTGGAAATCTTACAAATTATGAAAGAAGTCTCAGATTAAGTGTACAATTGCACCCAAGGCTACCACCACCACCCTTCATTCCAGCACCCCGAGGAGGTGGTATTGCCCACTTTGGGAACCTCTGATTCAAAGCGTACTGCTGTATTAGAAGTCAGTTGTTAATCATTTTCTAGTTATTAGGTCTTTTTTTTTTTAGACAGATACAAGGCATGTAGGATTGGTATGCTGCCTTAGACACCAGCTGTGTAATCCTGGACAAGTCATTTAACCTCTCTTGACCTCAGTTTCCTATCTGTAAAATGAGAATTTTTGTGAGGATCGAGTGAAATAACATAGGTAAAGCATTTTGCAAACCTTAAAGTGCTTTGTAAAAGTTAGCTATTTTAACTTTACTTTTATCTTCCCTACCCAAAGAACCATTCCATATAATAAAAAGAATAAAAAAGTGTGGGAGGGGAGCATTTCAGCAAAACTAACCAGCAAATCAACCAGATCTGACATATGCAGTACGCAGTACCCATATCCTCTCACTTCTGCAATGAAGGGAGGAGGTACATTCTCTCATCACTTCTTTGGAACAAACATAGTAGTTATAATTATAAGCATTAAGATTTGTTTTATGTGAGTTTTTTTTCCCTTTTACATTACTTGCTGTTGTATGTGTTGTTTTCCTGATTTACTTTCCTCTGTCTCAGTTCTTACCTTCTGACTCTTTCATATTCATAATTTCTTAAATTGCAATAGTATTCCATTCCATTATATTCTATTTGAGGACACTACTAATAAAATGGTTAATGCATATATAAGACAGTATATGATCAAGTGATGAAAAGATACAAGTACTTGTAGATTTGAGGAGAGAGAGATTGATGTAGGGTGGAGTTGTCAAAGTAAGCCTTATTGGGTAGAAGTTTAGTGATTCGAAGAAGGGGAAGGGTATAGTTCCAAATTACTTTCCAGGATGACTGGAACAATTAATTCACACTCTACTAACAGTGCATTAGGTTTCCTTTTTCCCACTACCTCTCCCCAGTGCCTTTTTTTTTTTAATTCAAATCTGATGAGTGTAAGGTAGTATCTCAGTGTTATTTTAATTCACTTTTCTCTAATTATTAGTCATTTGGAGCATCCTTCCTATTATTATACTTCCTCTTAATCCTTTCCTTTTCCTGTTCCTGCTTATTTTTTTCTGTTGAATTCGATGTATTTCTGTACCAGAATTCTTTGTTGTTTCCAACCTTCCTTTATCCATTGGAGAGCAGTGAGATTAATCTGATGCTTCCCTACCCTTTCCTTCATGTTTATATATTCTTTTCATGTGTCCTTATTGTAAAAATAGCAAGTTCTTCTCCTTGTTCCTACTTTCTAGATTAATGTGTTCCTTTTACCTTCTTTCCTCTTGTCAGACTCTCAGAACAGTCCCAGTCCACCCTTGAGTCTTTTGTTTTTCTTGTTTAACTCTCACTACACTTAGAACACGTTAAAGTTCTGAAGGAACGTGTTTGTTTTCTCCCTGTTGTTAGAATGTTAAAACTACATCATTGAGCAGCCCCTTATAATTGCTCAAATAAACTTACCTTTCTAGACAACTTAACTTTTATAAAGTTGGCATTTCAAAGTAACTGCTCAGCTCTGGGCTTCCTATCAGAAATGCTTGGAAGTTCTCTATTCCATTTGAGATCCTTTCCCCTCACCCAATAGAATTATTCTTAGCTTTGCAGTCAGTTATTCCTCATTTTATGCCTATATGTTTCTCCTTTTGGAATAGAGATAGCTATGTGGTGAAGTGGATAGAGTGCAAGACCTGGAATCAGGAAGGCTTGTTCAAATCCTGCCTTTCTCAAGCACTAGCTGTGTGACCCCAGGCAAGTCACTTAACCTCTGTCTCAGTTTCCTCATTTATAAAATGGGGATCATAATAACATGCGCCTCTCAGGATTGTTGTGATGGTTAAATGAGGTGATATTTGTGAACTGCTTTGTAAACTTTAATGCTATATAAAGTTAGCAATTATTGTATTCCAAGATTTCTTCTTTGTAGTAGAAACTCTGCCTGGTCTTGTTTGATTCTGACTTTTTGTTTCTTGGTATTTGAACTCTTCTGGTTGCTTGCATTTTTTTTTCTTTTCTTTGAAGTGGAAGCTGCTTTAGATTTTGGCTGTTATATTACTGGAATTTTTCCTTTTGAGGTTTCTTCTAGTAGGTGATTGGTGGATTCTTTCAAGCTTCACTTTGCCCCCTGGTTCTAATAAATCCAAGCAGTTTTCATTTGTGATTGTTGAAATATAGTGTCCAACCTTTTCAAAAAATTGTTTTTCAGGAATTCTGGTGATTCTTAATCTCTTATTGACCTGTTTTCTAGAACTGTTTTTTTATATCATACATCTTATATATGTTCTTTTTTTTTAATCTTTTGATTTTGTTTCAGCATTACTTGCTATTTCATAAAGTCATTAACGTCTTTTCTCTGTTCCATTCTAATTTTTAGTGAGTCTATTCCTTGGATAAATTATTCTCTTTCTAAATGTTTCCTCCAGAGGTTGGTCTTCACTTGGGTCACCTGTGTTTTTGTGCTGACCTTTCTATTTCCTGAACGTCTTTGAGGTGGATTTTCAGGGCTACCCTCTATAATGTCTCAGAACTTAAGCCCCCTGGGCCCAAGTTGTCCCAGTCCAGGTTTAGCTTCTAAGTTCCATGCTGTGAGTTTCTCACCACCTTGGGGTTTTCTCTGGGAAGCTGTTGGTCTTTGCTGCCCAGGGAGGTCTGTCTTTCTGTCTGTCTACCTCCCTCACCCCCACCCCGCATATCTCTCTGTGTATATATACCTATCTATATATACATATGCATATATATCTAGGTATATGTGTGTGTGTGTGTATGTATATATATATATATATATATATGTATGGAGGGAGGGAGATATCTATAACTCATTTTATAGACTAGATAGATAGATGGGTAGACAGTCTTGGAGGCCACTGGAGTCTCTGGCATATTCCTTGGCAGGCCTGGAGGCTTTCTGCTTGTTTGCCTAGGATGGTACTGGCTTTGATAGTGGGCCCTTTTCTTTTTGTCCTTTTGGGCTTTAGGTCTGCTTTTTTGTGTAGTTCTTGTGTGGAAGAAATAACTTACTTTGGTTTCTTAATGGATTTCTTGGTTTTTATTTGATGTGGTATCATTTGCCAGAGTAGGTTTGTGAGAGGTGGACTGCCTGTCTCTGTTCAGGCATCTAGGCCAAAGATATCCTTGTTGCTTTTTAAGAGATGTTTTATATTGATGTTTAAAAAACAAAACAACAGTGCTGTCATTTTCCACTAATACCATATTGCTTTCAAAAAGGTTGAATTAATTCACAGCTCCACCATCAGTAACCTCCCTCTTTTGTCGTAGCTGAAGTAACATTGAATATTATGTAATTAAATGAAACAAAATATATGGCACTTTGCAAACCTTAAAGCATTATGTAAATGTTAACTATTTTATCCCTTTATTATGTGTACTAATTTGATGGGCATAAAGTGGTATCTCAGTGGTTTATAGTTCTAATTTGCATTCTCTGGTGATTACATGGTTTTTCTTGTTAGAGATTGTGAACACTTTTTCATGTGGTTGTTGATAATTAGTGTTTCTTTCTGTAACTTTATATCATAGAATGTTTTTTTAAATGCCTTCTTGAAATAACTGGAGCCAAGATTGGGAAGGGAAGGGAAGGCAAGCCAGAACAAGTCTGATAAATTGGGAGAGTAAGGAAGGATTTAAGACCAAATTCTTGAGACTTTGAGGCAGTGGGAAGTATGGAAGAAGACAGGAGAGTGTGATCAGTGAAAGGAATAATTTATAAGCTGAAATAGAGCAATTTTGTGTTAGTGAATTTAAATTAAGGTGTAGCTATGTCTGATTGAGATAGAATCATGGGAGTTGAGATTGATATCTTGAGAGAAGTCAGGGGGTTGGATCACCTGTGTGAACACTAGAGTCACCAAGAATGTTGGAGATTGTTCTCTGGGTATTAATATTAAACAAGAAGGAAAAGTAGCATCAAGGTCGACAGATAATAGCATGGGGTAGGAGTTCTTAAAAATCTTTTGTTGTGGGACCCCTTTGGTAGTCTGGTAAAGAATATGGACTCCTAAGAATAATGTTTTAAAATGTGTAAAATGCATAGGATTGCAAGGGAAACTAATTATATTGACATACAGTTATAAAAATATGTATTAGAAAAACCACCAGGTTCCCACGATTAAGAACCCCCAGTAGAGAATTGGGACAGGTTGATATAATTGGATGTTAAGAACTTTAAAAGAGGAGGCATTGCCTTTTTCAGTTGTATGGAGGTGGGGAAGAGGGGAAGGTGTGCTGTGAGTGGCAGTGAAAAATAAGAAACATGTTAATTTTTCATCCTGCAGATTATGTAGAAGCTTCAGAGGAAAGCCAGAATTTAGTTAGTGATAGGAGATGAGGTAAAAGAAGATGCTGAAGATAATGGGAGATTTTTTGTTTTAATAATGTAGACTGAATTTCAGTGTGAATGGTGGTTGAAGGTTAACTGGGGAAAAGGGTTTTCACATAGCTTGATGCTCCTGAATCACAAGGATTAGAGATGAAAGAGGTTGGGATTTTATAGGTATAGTTTTGGTGGTCATGGCAGACAGGGAAAGTATGGATATGCAGAAGGTTATAGGTTAGATCTACCTCAGACTTTCAAATTTCCTAATTATAATGTTATGGTGGAGCCTATTTTGGAGTATGAAAGGAGTAAGGGTAGTTTTCAAAAGCTTATGGTGACTGGGAGAATTCTGTAGGATGAAGGAAGCCTCTCTCTTTTTCTCCTAGCTAAGAGAATTACAACTACACCAGGACAGGGACAAAATTTAGGGGTTTTTGGAGGGTGTTTTCCCTGCAAATTGACTTGGGAAACTTAAAGATTTATCAAATGGCAAGCTTTGTTTCAGGGGGAAAAGTTATGTTCGGTGGTATTGTTAAACTCGAATAGAAATAGGGGTCACCTAACAATACATAAGGATCCCTGTGGACTGCATATTGACTTAGTTTTAAAATACATCATCATGTTTTATTGCATTTTTACTTATTTCGTTAAATATTTCTCAGTTACATTTTAATCTAGTTCTGGCCACATTCGGGAGTGTTGTGGGCTGTGTGTTTGACACCTCTGGTGTACAAGGTATTTTAACATAATTATTAGATAACATCTGATAACAACATTTGAACAAATTCTGGCATATTTAAGCTTTTTTCCTTGACAGTACAAAACTAGTTTTGTACTGTAAATGTAATGTAGTTCTAGTATGATTCACATAGGATTTAGTTAAAAGTTTCTTGCTTGTATTTCTAGTGAACTGAGAAAAATGGATATTAAAACCAGAACATGGGGGAGAGTAGAGTCTCATAAGCTAGTGCTTCCAACAATTCAAGAACTCTAGATATGCCTCAATCTTCACTGGGCTATTTTTAGTATTTGTTGCTCCTGTCTGTTTCTATTCTAGGAATTCTTTGGAACAATTTTTCAGGGTAGCTGAATTGAAGCCAAGGTTGGGGTGGGTACTTAAGAAAAGAGGTAGACTATAAGGATAAATGGTATTTCTGTAGTTCAATAATAGTGTACTTGGCTGGACTCTGATGGTGTTGTGCTTTAGTAACAAAGCTCTATTTATTTAAAAAAAAAAAGTCACATAGAATTCCTATCTTGTCTTAGGCTGGTCAAGATCTTCTTTGTGTTGTGATAAGTTGGTTAAAGTCAGTTTTATACTCTTAATTCATTTGCTTTGAATCTTTTCCAGAATTTAATGGTAGTACACATGGCCTTAAAGGCATAAGTGTTCTAATAACTTTTAACTACTGGAGTTTTGAATTATGTTTTTAGATTCCCTCTTTAAAAGTTGTGTGTAAAGTGAGTATATATTGAAACATTTTCCTATTGCTATAACTCATGGTTTCAGAGATGTTTTTTGAGAGCAGATTAGATTCCTAGTATGTAGTAAACCTGATAGTGCCTCTGCCTCTGATGGTCTCCTGTTTAAATGATGCTCTGTTTCTCAGTCTGGAAAAAGAACATTTAGGAGCAACTTATTGACTGTCAGATGGAAGGGGAGTTAAATTTGTTATGTTTGGTTCCAGAGGTCAAGGCTAGGAACAGTAATTGAAAGTTCAAAAGAAGCATATTTAGACTTAAGTGATAGAAAAACTTCTTGATAATCATAGCTAGCTAAAAGTAGAGTGGGCTGCCTCAGGAGTTAGTGGGTTCCCCCTCAAAGACTAAATGATCATCTGTCATGTATGGTTTTTTGCGGGGGGGAGGTGGGAAGTCTTGATAAGGAATAGGTTGGACTAGATGGTCTTTGAGAAACTTTCCAAGTTGGTGATTGTGTGATTTCAGAACATTATTATAATCTTTTATTTTATTTTATTTTTTGCTTTTTGGCTAGGCAGTGAGGTTAAGTGACTTGCCCAGGGTCACATAGTGTCAAGTGTCTGAGGCCAGGTTTGAACTCAGGTCCTCCTGACTCCAAGGCCAGAGCTCTGTCCACTGTGCCACGAAGCTGCTTCCTGTAATCACTTATTAACACATGGCCGTTCCTTATTTAAAAAGAATTAACTTTTATTGAACAAAAATTTATTTTCTCTCTCTCCTATGACCCTTCCCCTTTGAGGGGCAGAGAGAAAAAATCCTCATAACAACTCTACAAAGTCAAGAAAAACACATTCCAAATTTGGCAAAGTCAAAAATTCATGACTCATTATGAACAATGAGTTCATCATTTCTTTAACAAGAAATAGAGAGCATTGCTTCGTTATTGGTCCTTTGAGGTTGTGATTGGTCCATTGCATTGATCAGAGTTCTTGAGTCTTTCAAAGTTATTTGTCTTTAAAGTGTTGCCATGGTATAAATTGTTCTCTTTTGCTTATTTCACTCTGAAAGTATATCCTATATATACCCCATGTAGACAGCTAAGTGGTGCAATGGAAAGAGCTCACATCCAGCCTCAGATATTTACAGTACATACAAGTCTTCCTAGATTTCTCTGAAACTATCCCTTCCATCATTTTTTATAATATCATAGTATTCCATTACATTCATTTACTATACTTTGTTCAGTCATTCCCTGTCTACTTGATGATGAGCGGTACCCCCTTTGCCACCACAAAAAGAGCTGCTGTAAATATTTTTTCATATATATGGGTTTTCCGCTCTTTGATCTCTTTGGGGGCATAGACTTATTTGTGCTATCACTGGGTCAGAGCCTATCCATGGTTTGCTAACTTTTTTGGGCATAGTTTCAAATTGCTTTCCAGAATCAACTATTTTACTTTTAGGGGAGAATGGAGTCAGATATCAAGAAAACAAAATGTAGAAGGAATGTAGTCAAGAAAGTAAGTTGCTTGAGCGGCTCACAGAAAATATAACAGACAATTTTGATTATATAAAATTTAAAAGTTTTTGCACAGACAAATCTAAGGCAGTTAAAATTAGAAAGGAAGTAGGTAACTGGAAAAAAAAAAGTCCAGGCAGCAAGTTTCTCTGACAAAGGTCTCATATTCAAGATATATAAGAAACTGATCCAAATTTATAAAATAAAAGCTATTCTCCAATAGATAAATGTTCAAAGGAGCTCTTAACCATATGTAAATATGCTTTAATCACTATTAATTAGAGACATGCTGATTACAACAACTCTGAGGTTCTACCTCACTCATGAAATTGGCAGTGATGACAAGAGGAAAATGATAAATGTTAGGCTGTGGGAAAACAGTCGCCATTAGTGCCAGTGTTGGTGGCCCTGTAAATTGGTTCAGCCATTCTGGAAAGCAGTTTGGAACTATTCCCAAAATATGCAGTTGGGGAGGGGAGTAGATATTAATAGATACTGGTTTTAACAAGACTATGTATGTTTCAGTCAGTCAGTAAACATTAAGTGCATACTATGTCCCAGGCACTGTGTTAAATGCTAGCGATACAAGGAAAGGAAGGCAAAAGTCCTTGCTCTCAAGGAGTTCACAGTTTAACAAAGGAGACAATGTGAAGACATCTATGGACAGACAGGATGTATATGGGATAAATTGGCAATAGTAGTAGAAGGAAGGCACTAAAATTAGGGAAGATTGAGAAATTCCTTCTTGTGGAAGATGGGATTTTAGTTGGGACTTGAAACCAGGAGGCAGAGTTGAAGAGGGGGAGGATTCCAGCCATGGAAAATAGCCATGATTAATGGGCATGATCTGGATGAAAATGTAGCTAAGGGCATTGAGAAGGAGCTGTTAGGATCACAAAAAAAAAAAAAACTAAAGAAAAGACAGTATCAAGGACAGCAGGGTGATTTGCAATGTCAGAGGCAGCAGAGAAGTCATAAAGGATAAAGATTGTAAAAAGGCCATTGATTTTGGTGGTTAAAAAGTTGTATAATAATGTTGGAAAGAGCAGTTTTGGTTGGATGATGGTAGGAAGCACAGAGTTAAGAAGAATGAGAAGGAAGGAAGTGGAGGCACCTTACTGTATAGTTTAACCCCAAAATAGAAGAGAGATGGGACAATACTGATTTCAGGTGGATAGATCAAGTAGGTTTTTTGAGGTTGAGAGTGACATGGGCATGTTTGTAGACAGCAGGGAAGCAGCTAGTAGACAGGAAGAGATTGAACATAAATGAAAGAATAGGGATGATAGAGGGGGCAATTTGTTGTAGAAGATGGGGCGGAATGGGATCACTTGTAAGTAGAGGGGTTTGCTTTGGCAGCTCTTCATGTAAGACCGGTGAAGGTGAAAACAGTGGTGGAAGGTTCCTGGGAGTTACTAGATGAGGGGAGAGGAGAGAGCTCTTGGCAAATGGTTTCAATATTTTCAGTGAATTTTGAGGCAGTGCTTTCAAGTGAGAGGGTGAGAAGAGGAGCAATAGGAAGTTTGAGGAGGGATGAAAAGTTTTGGAAAAGGCATTCTGATGAATGAGATAGAGTCATTTACAGAGTTGTAGAAGGATTGCCTTGCTACAGTGAGGACCTAAATTAAAATTTCAGAACAAATTTGTTGTAGTGGATCCAAACAGTACAGTTTTGTGATTTTTTTTCCCCCAGCTGGTTTGGCAACAGGTGAATAGGAGCAGCAAAAGAGTAGGAGTGGAGGCAGCAGATAGGGAGTAATCCAGATCTGAGGCTTGGTAGGGTGCAAAATCAGCAGTAAGATAAGGGGGCAAGGGATTCAAGAGAAGGAAACAGTGTAGAATTAAACTGATTTACCAAGGGGTCAATGGGAAGGGAAAGTGGCAGGGGTAATGGGTTGGGGGGGAACTAAAGGGCAGAGGGATTGGAGGTCACTGAGGATGAAGAACAGAGTTTAGAGTTGCAAGGCAGAGGGGAAAACATGACAACAGATTATGGTGGTACATTTGTGGGTGATGGCAAGATCAAAGGTGTGGCTATCTGTGTAGCTGCGGTGTAAGGTAGAGGAGTAGATCATGTGAAATGAACAAATTGAGGAACTGTCAAGTAAAAGTATTTGAGAGACTATCATTTATGTATGTTGAAATCCCTTAGTGTGAGGGGGAGAGTAGGTATTAGGGAAAAAAAAGACTGTGGGCCAGGCACAAATTCATTGAAGAAGAAAGCAAGTGTCCTGGAGGTTAAGTAGACTTCAGCAACAGAATTTTGAGTAGATGGTAGTTATAGACTCAGTAAACCTCACAGGAGGAAGAAATCACTGAGTGATGAGTTTGAAAGTAGCAGTGGAGAGTAAATACCAGAAACTCCCAACTCCCCCACCTTGAGTAAAGAACAGGGGAATGAGCCAAGGTGCAGTGAGTGTTGGAAAGGGTGACCAGGGGAGTGGGTGTCATCACGAGGGAGCAAGGTCTCTGTGAGATCCAGAGAGGAGTGGGAGAGGAAAAATTAAGATTATTTATTATGAATTTGTTGTTGTTCAATTGGGGGACAGTAGAAGGAAGATTTAATTAGTAATTTGTAAAAATAAATGGATACAGTTTGTAAAAGTGGGGGGAAGCACATTGCTTAGGATATTTTGTGATCATTCCACATTAATTTGAATCTTATATCTTATATATCCATTTGCACTATAAGAATTGATGTTTAAAATTTCGCCCTTAGGTACATTCTGTAAGTTTCTTTCTTTTTTTTTTTCTTCTGAACTTGGCGGATGTCTACAAAGGAGTATTTCCATATACAAAGAACAGAAAAAAGAGGATTGCATATGAAACATCCCTGCTTCATTTTAATACACAGCTTGTATTTCTTTTCAAAATTGTATGATAAACACTTTAGTTTCGAAACTGTTTTGCCTATTTATTTCCTTGTGAATTTCCCATTTTCTGTTCATTTTCTTAAAATGTTATAACCCTTTTTTGAGGGCATCACAGTCATTACTTCTGTCCCTTCCTTGTTTAAAAAAAAAACCAAACCAGAAACCTAAAAGACCATTGTAACAAATAAATTTAATTCAGCAAAACATCTACACGTTGGCAGTGTCTAAAAATATGCTTTAATCTGCTGCATCTCTAGTCCCTCACCTCTTTATTAGGCCAAAGGGTGGCGTGTGTTCTCTGGAGTTGCATTGATTAGAGTTCTTCAGGTTTTCAGGTTTGTTTTCTCTACAACAATGTTGTTACTATATAAATTGTTTACATGCTTCTGCTCAATTTACTGTTCATCAGTTTATGTAAGCATTCCCAGGTTTCTCTGAAACTGTCATAATTTCTTTGGTGCAATAATATATCACCAAATTAATATACTGTTGTATTTTTGTTCAGTTGTTCCCAATTGATGCACACCCACTTTGTTTCCAATTCTTTGTTGTGCTGAAAAGTGCAGCTATCAATTTTTTACTACCCATAGCTCCTTTCTTGTTTTCGTTCTCTTTTGACATAAGCCCGGTGGTGGGTATTATTGGGTCAGATGTTACATATGGTGTAGTGATTTGGGTGGGGAGGGCATAGTTCCAAACTGTTTTCTAGAATGACTAGACCAATTTACAGGTCCACCCATCAGTGGTACACAAGTGCTTCTCAGCCCATAATCATTCGATTAATACTTTCCTTTTTTTTTTTTTGTCATCTTTGTCAGTCTCATGGTTGTGAGGTAGCATTTCAGAGTTCATTAAAACTTTTACTTAATTTTTAGTTATTTAGAACATTTTTCCATATACCTGTTGGTAACTTGGATTTGAGAACTTGTTCATATCCTTTGACCGTTTCTTTATTGAAGTACTAACTCATGTATTTGAAGCTGTTCCTGATAGTCCTTTATCAGAGAAACTTTGCTGCAAAGATTTTTTTCCCGTTACGGTTCCCTTCAATTTTAGCTGCTTTGATTTTGTTTGTGCAAAACTCTAATTTTGTATGATCAGAATTGTCCATTTTATCTCTTGTCATCTTCTCTATCCTTTGTTTGTTCATAAACTCTTTCTCTATCTGTTGTTTTTAGGCAGTTGGGGTTAAGTGACTCGCCCAGGGTCACACAGCTAGTAAGTGTCAAGTGTTTAGTCTGAGGCTGGATTTGAACTCAGGTCCTCTTGAGTTCAGGGCCAGTGCTCTATCCACTGCACCACCTAGCTGCCCCCGTGTGGTTTTTTTCCCCCTTTCCCCTAGCAATAAAAAGTATTTTCTTGTATAGGTGTTAGATTTTTCTGACTGTTGCCTTTTTCTCAGAAAAAGGGAGCTTTCTTTACTCAGATGTGTCTGAAATGCTTTATTCTGATTTTTTACAGATTTTCTATTTTGTACATACATTGTTTTGTATATACTGTATATGATGACTTCAGTGGGCAGTGAACGTTCCCGGGGCACTCGGGACAAAACTCAGATTTCAGCCACGCAGATGACACAGCCACAGAAACAAGTAGTACAGGTAAGTTTTATTCATTTTTAGTGGAGTAAAGTAATTTAATCATAAATATATGGCTACCTTTCTTTACTAGGGAGTCGAAAGGAGTTAGCAGAGCTTTGAAACACATTGAGACACCCTGCCAGGAGAAATTTGCATTCCTAGGCATACTTCTTGATATCTTGTTGCTTCTCGGCTGCTGTTTTTGCATCACTTGGCTGTTGACTCAGGGACTATAAACTGTTACTTTTAGACCAAGCAAAACTTAGCAAGATGAATTTGATACAAAGTTGTGAAGGGTATATTAAAACCATTAATTTAGACCAGTTGAGGAAATAACTCTGATTAGTAGCTTTATTTTAAGGTGATGAAAATTTATTAATTTCAAATGCAATAGTACCATAACAAGTAATAATGTTTTCTAGCCTAGGCTTGTTTTATTCAAATGGATTGTGATTAGCAGTAAATGTTTAATCTACTAAAGTCATCTGTCGATCATCTTAAATCAGTTAAGTAAGCTCCCCCAGATTTTATGCATATTGTTATTTTGCTTAACAAATCTTTGTAAACAGTATACAGGTAGCTAATTTGGATCAGGTGAGGCTAAATTTATATTTGAATTAATGGAATCTATAGTAATAAAATTATATTCACATGCCAAATATATATGATTTGTGGATTATAACACCACTGTGACTCTTTTAGGGGTAGCCTGGTGGCTCAGTGGGTAGATTACTGGCCTTGAGTCAGGAAAACTCATGTTCTTGAGTGCAAATCTGACCTTAGACACTCACTAGCTGTGTGACCCTCACTATCTGGCCAAGTCACTTAATCCTGTTTGTCTCAGTTCCTCATCTGTAAAATGAGCTGGAGAAGGAAATGGCAAACTACTCTAGAGTCTCTGCCAGGAAAACCCCAAATGGGATCACCAAGAGTCAAGACAAGACTGAAATGACTGATCTAGTAGCCCTTTTATTGAAGGTGATAAGAAGGTGCTTTATTTTGCATTATTAATGAGCAGTGGTGTTGTTTTTTCACCCTCAGAGTGCTTCAGCTGTATTATAAAAGATCATGGTGTATTGGTAAGAAGTTATGGGTTCTAATCTTGGTTCTGCCATTTCTTTATCTTTGTAATCTCCGGTAAATCATTTTACTTCAGTGGGCTGCAGTCTCCTGTGTAAAATAAGGAGATTGTACTAGTGACCTCTAAAATCCCTTTAAACTGTAAACCTGTGATTCTGTGGTTCTATAAAAGGGATCCATAAGACTGACCTTTTTTTCTTTTTCTTTTTCTTTTTTTAGTGAGGCAGTCGGAGTTAAGTGACTTGTGCAAGGTCACACAGCTTGTACATGTCAAGTGTTTGGTCTGAGGCCAGATTTGAACTGAGGTCCTCCTGACTTCAGGGCCAGTGCTCTACCCACTGCGCCACCTAGCTGCCCCTGACCTTTTTTTCTTTTAAAAAATATTTTGACTAATGCCTTTTGTTTTTTACATCGTTCATTTCAAGGCTCTCCTGCTGTATTGGACTTTACCTTGTGACAAAGAAAAACAAGTAAAAATGTACAATATATTAACTCATATGATAGTATATATTACATAATATTCTCTTTTATCAGTTCTTGGCCTCTTTTCTTTCTGTCCTCTCTTGGTTTATTTAGTGTTTGATTTCCTTTTAGTGATATTTGCATTTATATTGTGTTTATTGTGTAAATTGTGCTCTTAGTTTTGCTTATTTTATATTCTGTTTGTATAAATCTTCCCATGTTTCTCTGAATGTCATTCCTTACTGCACAGTAATTTTCCGTTAACACACCAGTTTTTAAATTATGAACTTAATGAACACTAAAGAGGATATTTCAATATAGAAAGAGCAGAAAGATTATTTTATATGAAGATGTAAAATATTAAATACAAAGTTTTAAAATGTATATTAGATTTGAGATGGTAGTAATTACAATAGCTAGCATTTTATATATAACCCTTTAAGGTTTGCAGAGGGCTTTATTTATGTTCATTCATTTGATATTCACGACAGCCCTGTGAAATAGTCAAATGAGTAAATCGAGGCACAATTAAAGGAATTGCCCAGGGTCACATAACCTGGTAAATGTTTGAAGCAGAATTCAATCTCAGGGCTTTCTGGCTCCAAGACTTGTGCTATCGGCTATGCCACTTACATACCCTAGAAAACCTGTTAAGAAACCTACACTGCTTGTCTGTTATTTCCTTTTAGACTTTGTTCTGGTGTTCTTTTTATTTTAAAATGTTACATTGAAACCTCTTTCCTTTTTTTTTTTTTTGTATCTCTATCAGCCATGTGCCTTCTTTCTCACAACTCCCCTCCCCCCATTCCTATCTTCGCCTTATGCCCAAATAAAAACCCTCTCGTAACATACAAGTATAGTCGAGCAAACTAAATTTGCCTTGTCTGAAAATGTACATCATCTTCTCCCCCTCCTAGTCATCACCTGTCTTCTAAGAGGTTGGAAGCATTCTTCAAGATCAGAGTTCTGAATCCTTTCAAAGCAATTTTCCTTTATTGTTGTAATTAATAGTATAAATTGTTCTTTTGCATTCCACAGTTTTTTCAGGCCTTCCCCAAATAAGGAACACCCAGTTAATTTCCAATTCTTTATTGCCTCAAAGAATCCTGTTGTAAATATTTTATTACATATTGGGGCTTTGTTTTTGCATTTGACTTCCTTGTGGTGTATGCCCTGTTGTGAAATTACTGAGCTATATGGATATGGACAGTTCCAGTAATTTTTCTTGCATGATTCCAAATTGGCATCCAGAATGGTTTAATCACTTCATAGCTCCATCAACAGTTCTTACCTTTAACCGTCCCTTCAAAACCGTTTTTATCTTTCATCTTTGTGAAATATACCACTGTGTTGATCTAATGTGCATTTCTCTTACTATTTGTGATTTAGAACAGGAGTGGGAAACTCAGTAGAAATGGGGCTCACTATAATACCAAATAAGGATCCCTGCAGCTACATATTGACTTAGTTTTAAAATGTAGTATTATTTATGTTTTGTGGTATTATTTATTTTGTTACACATTTTCCAATTACATTTTAGTCTTTTTTGTGCTTTCAGATGTGCTATGGGCAGAGATATCTCTGATTTAGATTATTTTTGATGTGATCATTTATAGTTTGCCATTCTTTTGAAAATATTTGGTACCTTGTGATTGCTTTTATGTGTTGGGGTATGGTTCTTGGTGGTGTGTAGGTGGGGAGTGTATTTGTGTCAGTTCCCAATATATTTTGGATATCAGACTTCTATCACAAAGTGTGGTGCAACTTTTTTCTTTTACACTGTTTCTCCTGTCTATATCAGTTAAATTACAAAAACCTTTTAACTTAATGAAATCAAAATTGTCTGCTTTATCGCTATCTCTTGTTTAATTAATTATGACTAATCTTTTGGCCACGGTTTGTTCTTCTTTTGGGACTTAAAATTTTTTTTTATTTTTTTTTTAATCACCTTCATTTTTGGGAACTTTATTGTAGCATGTTGGCAGCTGCTCTCTTTTATCCCTTACCCTTCCAAAGAAGAAAAAATTCACAACAAAACAAATCCTCCTATTTAGTATTACCTTTGTTGGAACACTAACACATTCGTAATGCTCAGTTATCCTGGAATGTCTACTTATAGAAACATAACCAAGAAGATGTTATCTATTAGAGAAGTAACTTATGGTTTGGGTCTCAATCTGAAGACATTAAAAATGGTTTCGGGGCAAGTGGCATGTTTTTCTCTCTCTCTTTCTCTTTCTCTCTCTCTCCTTTTTTTTTTTTTTTTGGTTAGGCAGTGGGGTTAAGTGACTTGCCCAGGGTCACATAGCTGGTAAGTGTTATGTGTCTGAGGCCGTATTTGAACTCAGGTCCTCCTGACTCCAGGGCCGGTGCTCTATCCACTGCGCCACCTAGTTGCCCCCTTGTTTCTCTTTTTTTTAAAGATGGTCTTGTAACCATTACAGCCTATATCAATTATGGAGGACAGAATAAAGTACTGTAACAGTACTTTAAATAACAGTAGAATGAGTTAGTGAAACATTATTCTGAGTGTGTTGTCTGACAGTTACTAATAGTGGTAAATGTTAAAAATGAAGGGTAGTTTTAGAAATTCTCTTCAGTGAGTATAAATGGCTGATGACACTGCTTTTCCTCCTTTCTAGAATGAGATAGTTTATTCATCTCTCACATACTTTCATAAAAATATTTTTTTGTTCTAGAATAGAAGACATTTGCCGTTCTTCTTTTAGGTTAATATCTTTTATTCTGGTGGTATTTTGCTTGTAGTTATGATGATAATTATAAAATTAATTTAGACTATGCATTGGAAAGACAAATACTGAAGCTGAAGACACTTTGGCCACATTAATGAGAAAACACAGGACTCATTGGTAAAAACCCTGATGTTGGTAAAGAACAAAGATAAAAGGAAAAGGGGACAGCAGCGGATGAGATGGTTAGTGTCATGGAGGCAACAAACATGAGGTTGGACAGACTATGGGAGATAGAGATTGAAGGGCCTGGTGTGCTAATGATCCATGAGGTCATGAAGAGTTAGACACGACTGAATGACATAACAACATCATAATTATAAAACTATTGTGTTCCACCTCAAACCCTTATTTGCTGTGTGACCCTTAACCTCTGCCTGCTTTAGTTTCCTCAACTGTAAAATGGGGATAATTATAGCAACTACTTCCAAGGGGTGTAATGATCATGAGGCCATAATATTTGTAACATGCTTAGCACAGTATCTGGCACATAATAGGCATTTAATAAAAGCTTGTTTCCTTACTTAAAAAACAAAAACAAAACAAAAAAAAAAACCCACAACAAAACTTCCCTGTCAGTGTTTGGTTGTGTTATATCAGCACATCTGATGAATTTAAACAATCTAGCTAGCTTTAACTGTAACTTAAAAATCTAAATAGAGCCAGTTTCTGGGAACCTAGTTTTAAGGCAGATACCAGCTCTTCCTCTAATGAGGTGACCTTGGGCAAGTCATTTTAATCTCTCTGGGGCCTTGGGTTCCTCACCTATAAAATTAAGTCATTTTGACTAGATAATATTTAAGGTCTCTTTTTTTTATATGACTCTCAAAATGTAGATATTTAGAATATGTTTGACCCAAATTTTACGATCTGAAAGAGCTATCCCATGAATAACTTAATATGAACATGGTTTCATCACTAAGGAATATGTGAGTGGGTAAAACAGTTAACATATCAAAATAAAAGAGAAGGAAGCCTCAGGAAATCCCATACCATTTATTTATTGTCAGCTAAAGGATGATAAAATATATTTTATAACTTTTATTTCTTTTTCTTTTTTTGTATTTTAGTGAAGTTTTCTTTGCTTGTTTAAACCCTATTGAATTTTCTCTAGCCATTATTTTAGAGAACACTAAAATTAATCTGGAGCGTTTCTGTATGTAATTCATGTATCTTTGTTTAAAGTAGAAGTCTTATTTTTAAGCTGTTTTCAGTTTTAATTTTTTCTTCCTCTGGGCTGTCATTTCTTGATTTGTTTGTTTGTTCTGTTTTTCCTTTTGGATTCACACAGAAATGTTCCCCAGAGAAAACATTTTCTGAGTTGGGGGGAGCGGTGATATTTAGGCACTCCAAACTGTTTGTTTGACCTCAGTAGGCCGTTATGCAGTGGATTAGAGAACATGAATTTAACATCAAAAGAAATGTCTATCAGGTAAATAGGGCCTTTCATTTTAAAGTGGTAAATCTTTTAGTTTTTCATGATATGTAGGGTCAGTTTACATTATTTATTTTGAGAAAGACTTAACTTTTTTATTTTGAGCTACAAACCCATATCAATATTATATTCAGAGAGTACTGCTTTGTACTCTACTTTGGATAGTCATGTTAAAAGTCATTAATTACAGTCCTGTAGTTGTTAACTTTTGTGACAATTCAATTACTGGATTTTACCTAGTATATGCCAATTAACTTAGATTTGTTATGATAGAATTACTATGTTAAGTAATAGACTGGAATGTTTTGTTTTTATGTAGACTACTGCTGTCAGTGTTTTCATTCAGTTAATTGATTTGCAATTCATTCCATAATTTCTAGTTTATTTAATCCTCCCAATATTTCTTCCCCCTAGTTTCTCAAATGTACGAGGAAATTTGTTACTTCAGAACCTAGATAAAGATTCAGGGGTGTAGTCTTCCAAGATCATTTTGGAATTTATTCTTTTGTGTACTTCGGGAACTTCCTGGAAGCTTCCTGAAAAGTAGCTTTCATTCTTTCTTTTTCCCCTTTTGCTTACTCCTTCCCCACTGAACATGTTTGGCCTTGTTGCTTATGTGTTCCATTCATTGGTCAGTCTTGTACAGTATTTTGCATAGTTGACTATTCTTTTGGGCACTTAGGTTGCACACATTTAATTACATAATGCTACATTTGGTGCCCACAGGTAATATTCACAGCTATATTAAGATTGAATGGATCAAGTAAGTGATAACTTCTAAGTTTTGCTGATACTCATTCTTACTGTACTTTGTGTTTTCTTATTATCCCAAGGTTCAGTCTTTGGCCACTACTCTTCTTTTCTTTCAGTGTTCTTTGCCTTGAAGAAATAAAAAAAGATGAGATGACCAACTATTATGTTGATTCTCAGATCTGTATCTTCAGCACTTGTCTTCTATTCCATACTCCCAATACTTGTACTACATTTTTACTTAGGCTGCTACTGTCCTTTCAGGCTCAGTATAGTATTTACAAATCTGCTTTCTACTTTTGTTTACAAAGTTACCCCCTTTCCCAACTTTTGCATTTCTATGAATGACGCTGTTTGCAAAACATTGAGCTTATTAAATGTTGACTTCTTAGCTTTCTTTTTTCAGTAAATCCTTTCAGTTCTTATCCATCTTTTTAAAAATTTTCACTGCTAAACCCACATCTACTTCATGACTAAACAACTGTTTCAATTTCCTAACTTGCAATAAGAGTTCTTAACTTTGGATGTAGTAGAGTGAATTTTGGACCAGGAATTAAGGGAAGATAAAGGTTTTGCTATTAACTAGTTATATGTTCATTGGCAAGGTAGTAATCTCTTGGGGTCTCATTCTGTACAATTCTATCATTCCATATATTTTATAATTCATCCTGGAGAGAACTCTGTCATTGTCAGCCACAGTCTTCTGTCTTTGGCCATTGGCTAAATCTATAATCAGCATGTTTAGCAAGATTAACAGAGCTTGAATAGCCAGTTGTGTTGCATGACAACTGATTCTTTTTTTAGTGCCAGAGCTTGATAGGTTGGAAATATGCACCAAAATTTAATGATAATTCCAGGTCTGGACCAAAAAGTATTAAAACCTTTTTTGAGTTCAGGAAATTCTTTCCAGAGAATTGGATTATGAGACCTTGGAAATAACTTGGGAATTATTTCCTATGGAAAAAGACCTGTAGGCATTGTTCATAACAAACTTGGTATAGCCTGTATGATTCATTCCTAAAAAAGACTAATAATACAGATTTGGGTAGCATTAATAGAAGCAGTGTTGAAGCTGAGTGAGTTAATGGTCCCACTGGCCTTTGGTGTTAAAAATGCCTGTATTCAAGTCTTATTTCTGATGCATACTTGTGATTATAAGTTGCAGAGTAGCTGATTTATATTGGTAAGAGATGATTCTCACCAGGAATTTCCCATACCAGTCAGCTTGCAGGTCTGGACCAAAACAATTTTTTTTTTTTAAAGATAAATGCTTGGACAGCTAGGTGGTACAGTGGATAGAGCATAGAGATCCATCTTTGGAGTCAGGAGGACCTAGTTCAGATCTGGCCTCAGACACTTGACACTTACTAGCCATGTGACCCTGGGCAAGTCACTTAACCCCAAATGCTTCACCAAAAGAAGAAAAAAAGTATGAATACTGACAACCTGAGGCTATAAGGAGGGATTTGGAATCTTCACATGCATGGCATATTGGGCTAATTGGGAATTGTCTAATCCAGAGGTTCCCCAAGTTCGCCCTGCAGGGCATGATAGTAGCCTCAGGTACAGTTGGGGGGCATTGAATAAAAACCATTTCATCTCTTATGTAACAGAGTTAAAGTCGCAGTGATTACATTATTTTCCAAATAAACACGCAAAATACAAAATGCAAGCTATAACCAAACAGTGATCAAGTCTGTTTATAAGTCTTAGTGAGCAAGTGTTGGCAGGCGAACAGGTCCCACGTTGTTGGGAAGGCCAGCATGCATAGGCAGGAATATATGCATGTAATGACTTATTTACATTATGATACTATATGGTTACATGACACAATATTGTGTCATCAGAATTTCAGTGCAGGAAAAAACCCACAAATTTGCGATGAATTATTAAATTTAAGATGCATCATTTCAAAAAAAATATAAATTTTTTTTGAAATGATGCAAATTTTTTAAAAAAAAGTTAAAGAGTTAAAGAAAATAGATTTCCAGTGGGGTGCTGAGTAAACTTTTTTTTTATAAGAGGGTGGTAGGCCAAATAAGTTTGGGAACCTCTGGTCTAACCAATAGAAAAGTAGACTTGGAAAACAGAGTAGTTCTCTTCCTATGTTTGAAGGACTGTCAAAGATGTAATTTATGTAGTTTGTAGAGGTAGACCAGGAACCCAGTAATGGGGAAACAGATTTAAATGCAAGGCAAGAACTTTGGTAAGAAGATTTTACGGCAGATTGAGCTTCCCTGCCTAAGTACTGGTCTTCCTGTCACAATAGAAGTATTCAAGCAAAGACTGAATGATAAGAACAGTAGTTGAGAAAGGGATTTTTTTTTTAATTTGGTGGGAGGTCTAACTAGATGAATTCCATTCCCTTCCATTTTCAGGATTTTTATTCTGTTCATTAAAATGAACTTTTTTGTTTAACCAGGTTTGTCTTTTACCAGTATAGTTAAGTTCATAAAAGCTTATCTTCAGTTGGCTGACTCTCACAACTATATTTGTAAGGAGGTCATCAGCTGGGTCACTAGAAAGTGCCCACACCAAAATGATAGAGCCTTGAAGTGTCTATTAAACATTTTGACATTTAATTATTTGTTACATTACTTTCAGTTATGTGTGTGTTTGAGAACTAGATTTTAAGGTCCTCTGAGGTAAGTCATCTCATACATTTCTTTTCCATTCTTCTCCACAGCTAGTATAGAGCTATGTGATAACTTTCTTGTATATTTAAAAGAAGTAGTAGGTCATATGTAGTAGATTTGCAGTTTCATGTGTAGTCATCTTTTTTTATTATACTATGTTATGGAAATGCTTGTTTTATTTTGTAAATTAAAAATAAAATTTTACCAAAAAAAAAGAATTACATGCTATTAGATAGCACTTAATAATATTAATGGAAATAAATGTCAAGGAAGCAGAAGTATGAATGAAAGGAGATGGTTTTGTTATTTTAGGAATAGTTTGTGAGCAAGCATCAAAAGAGTGTTAAGGGTATGGAGTGGGAGTTTATATATAATAAGTATGTTTTCAAGAAGTTGCATTTTTTAGAAGAGACCTTTTGAGTGGGTTAGAGATTAGCCTTCTGGAAAAAGAATTTTAGCCTTACCACTCAACTCCCAGATAGGACTAGATGCCTTTTCTAGTGTGCCACTTGAGATATTAAGAGAGGAATAGGACGAGAATGAGCATTAGTATTGGTATTTAGGTTGGATGAGGTTGGGAGCAGGCCTAGGTCTGCTGCATAATGAGAGGCAGATGTTTCTAGAATGGAGAGAATTATGATTAAATTCTTTCCTCATCTTACTGTTTTTCTCTTTAATATCTCAGTATAGTCTTATTGGTTATTTTCCCCTGTTCTACGTATCTGCTGGCTTCAGATACCGCCCTCATATGGAAGTGAGCAATTAAAGCTTCTTGAAGAATAGCAGGCAATCCTTGATGTGCATCACCCATGTGGTGAAGCCAGTAGTGGCTAAGGGCCACTATTAAACTAGCTGGGAAAACTGTTGATGGGAAAATGTTGTGAGATGAATATATGTTATCTCCAGAACCTCTCTTACATTAAAAGTTTTGAGATTAGAGGACTAGCTTGGGAGTGTGAATATAGCATTGGAAATGCTTTGTGCCAATATGTTTACTATCTCTGGAGCTAGGGGTTCTTAAGGAATCTCGTATGCACAGACTTGTTCCTCTTTCCTGAACCTCTGCCTCAGCCTTAGGAACCTTTGGATAGTTTTCAGGGGGTCCATGAACTTGGATAAGAATAAAATTTCATTTTTAGTTTACTATAATTGTTTTCCTTTGTAATCCTGTGTATTTTATTTTATTCATTTAAAAGCATTCTGAGAAAAGGTTAATAGTTCTCACTATTTACCTCTATTCGAGAGGTTTTTTTTTGGCCTATGCAATATAGACATTGTAGCTTTTGGAGATTATGCTTGATTGTTATTTGGCTATGGCATATATTTGAATCTGCCTTGGAAGCTATTAGAAAAGAAGTTTCTATAAGATTACTGGCAAAATGCCATTAATAATAACACCTGCAAAGGAAATGTACCTAAAAAGTAAGAAATACTGCAAGAAATTGTTGTGTTGTAGCTACTGTAAATAATAGATTGTTTAATCATTTTAATTAGTTACACAGTTATGTGAAGTTGATTTTCTTAACATATGTAATTTCCATGTGGAAACTCCCCTCTACCGAGGAATATTGAAACTCATCTAAGATTGAATACATATGTTCTAGGGGCAGCTAGATGGTGCAGTGGATAGAGCACTGGCCCTGGATTCAGGAGGACCTGAGTTCAAATGTGGCCTCAGACACATAACACTTACTAGCTTGTGCAACCTGCCCAGGCAGGTCACTTAACCCCATTGCCTAGCCGGAAAAAAAAAAAAAGAATACGTATGTTCTAGGGAATTGTCTGAGGCACATAGAGAGTAAGTAATTGCTCAGGGTTATAGAGCTGGTATGGGAGTTAGGATATGAACTCCGGCTTCAAGTTTTTCTAGGCTTTAAGCCCTATTCTCTATGTTGCTTGCCCTTTCTCAGTTACTTAGCTGAGAAAGACAGAAAGTGAGAGAGTTTCTTGCTTAATAGTTTAAAACTTCACTAAGATTTTTTAGGAAGCTATGTGTGAGCATACTTAGAAAATGCATACATGATTTGTGTTATAGGTTTTGACATCAGTTTAGCTTTAAAAAAAAGAGGTTTAAGTCAAATAATTGGTTTTATCCTTTAATATACATATAGTGGGGTGGGTAGCTTTTTATTTTGTTTGTTTGTTTTACTTTGGTCTTATGAGAGTGATACCTGAGCCTTTGTTTTATAACAAGTTTATTTGCCATACCAGCTGTCCTTTCTGCCTAAACGTCAACTTCCTGCTGTTCTCCCCCATCCCTTTTTTTTTTTACCTCTTTTTATTTAATACTTAGTTCTGAAGAGAAACATCATTGAGGTTATTGTTTCTGTGATTAATGCTAGTAAAGCATGTGGAGACAAAGTAGAACACAAGTTTTAGGACACTTAGATACAGAAATGGAACACTAATATTTGTCTTTATTTTGATAAGTTTACCTTATAATTATTATTGCTGGTATAAGTTGCAGAAGGGGACTGTTTACTGTATAATTCAGGTTAACATAGTGTTTTGAGTTCTTGTACGTTAATGCAAATTTTGGCATTTTGATTGTGTTTTGTTATTGCAGAAACCTTAATTTGTTCTTTGTACTTTTTAGGCAACAGCTGAACAGATTCGCCTCGCTCAAATGATCTATGATAAGAATGATGCAGACTTCGAAGACAAAGTTAAACAGGTACATTACTGTCAAACGGGAGTTCTTATTCTAGTTTTAATTTTTATTTTGTAGGATTTTCAATTATATCGTAAAATGCATATGCAGTAAGCATTAGCCATGATTCATTGAAATTTTGAAAAAGTGTCACTTGAGGAATGTTTGCTCCAACTAATTTTATATATGGGAAACAATGTTTTTTTAGGTGTCCTGAGATGTCTGGGAATTGATATTGTCATTGCTTTTAAACATTGCTAAATATTCAGTTAGCTAAATATTCCCTGATGTCCTGTTCAGAGTACCATTTCTTTTTTTCTCACTTAATAGTATTTTATTTTTTTCAAAAAATAAAGATAGTTTTCAACATTCACTTTTATAAGATTTTAAGTTCCATTCAGACTCCATAGTTCTTTCTCTGGGTGTGGATAGCATTTTCCATGATGAATCTTTTGGAATTGTCTTGGATCATTGTATAGTTGAGAAGAGTTAAGTCCATCATAGTTGATCATTGCACAGTGTTGCTATTACTGTGTACAATGTCAATACAATTTGAAACTTACCACATAAGAAATAAATTACTTTCATTGTTACAATAAATTCCTCCTAATTGTAGAGGAAGTAACATGTGAATTTTACTTGTACCTACTATTTCTGGGTTTTGCAGAATTTAATTTTGAATTGTGTTCAAAAACATAAGCTCCCAAGAAGTATTTTCATTTTTAAAGTCTTCCTATCAAAATCTTCTTTTGTTCTGGAGATATCTTTGTTAAATAAGGGGACTGAGCTAAATGATTTTCAGGGTCCCTTTCATCTCTAAATCTTAGGTCTTACTGAAGAAAGGTAGCATAGTACATTAGGAAGAGTTCTACAAGAATTCTAGACTTGGAGTGAGGAGAGGCCTGTGTTCAAATCTGGTTTTTTGTGGTTACTTCTAGTTGTGTGATCATGAGCAAGTCATTTAACCTGCAGGAGGCTGAGTCTCATCTGTAAAATGAAATTTGATATTTATAATAATAATAACTGACCTTTATATAGGGTTTGAAGGTTTGAAGAGTATTTAACATACATCCCCTCTCTTGACCCATAGACAGTTTTATTTCCCCCCCTTTTTTTTTACAGTGACAGAAACTGAGATATAGGTTAAAGGTTTTACTTATAATCCTATAGCGACTAGTAAGGGTCATAGGCAATTTTAGAACTCAGGTCCCACGATTCCAGGTATTCTTTCCACTGTACTTTGTTGCCTCTCTACCCACTTCCCAGTGTAATTTTAGGAATCAAATGAGATAGTTTATAGCATTTACAAACCTTAAAGAACCATTTGTCAGTTGTTATTATTATGAGTAATGGAATCAAAGCATTAGTGCTGGAAAGTAAATTAAGAGATCTGTTATTCCATCTTACTCATTTTACTGGTAAGAAAACCTAGATCCAGAAAGGCCAGTAGTAGCCTTGCCCAGAACATTTAGCTAATAAATGGCAGGGGTGGCATTGAAACTTGGGTCTTCTCACTTCATAGTCATCCTTTCCAATTCAAGTTACTCAGGCTCACAATTTAGGTGTCATCCTCCACTTCTCACTCACCCCCCTCACCCTCATATTCAATTTGTCTCACAGTACTGTCAGTTCTACCTTTGTAACATCTTTTGTACATCCCTTTCTCTCCTCTGAAGCTGCCACCACCCTGATCCTCGCCGTCATGACCTGATGCCTAGATTGCTGTAATAGCCTGCTATCCTAGTTGGTTTCCCTGCCTTAAGTCTCTCCCCACTTCAGGCCATTCTCCATTCAGCTTTCAAATTAATCATCTGCAAGCATACATCTGTCATGTTGCTGCAACTCAGTTCACTAAGCTCCAGTGGCTCCCCATCACTTCCAGGCTGCAGGAGAAAGCTCAAGGGAAATTGACTAAAAGTTGATACTTAGAAGAGAGATTAAAAACTTACATCGCCACTCAGAAATTCCCAGAAGATTAAAAAAAAAGTTTTAGCTCAGTGGAAGTTGTTTCCTTAGAAAAGCAGAGGAGCAGTTGGAATTGATTTTATCATGCGTTCTTAGGCAATAAGAAATTCTTTGCCTGGGACTTTTGATCATCTTATTTGAAAAGTATTTGTAAAAAGGCTATAATGCAGACAATTGCAGGTTATTTGCCTATATTTCTTCAAGTGATGAGGAGGTAGAAAAGTTCTACAAAGAACTTGAATAAAACTTCTAAATTCAGTCATTATGCTCTGATGGTTGTTGACTTCAGAAGCTCCTAGATAATAAATTATTAAAATAAAAGGAAGGCTTTTAACTTCAGCAGTGTGGTATTAACACTGATTACATTTGACCAGTTTTATTACACCTCATTGTTGACTATATTATTTGTATTTACATTGTTACAGTTGTTACATTGTTATAAATTTTTCATTATGTTCATAGACAATAATTTCTTTAGCCATTCCCATGTCATTGAACATATATTTTGTTTTCAAAATTTTATTAACACAATTTCTACAAATATTTTGTACATGTGGGTATTTTTCTTGCAGTCAGTAACTTCATTGATATCTTGTCCCAGTAGTGGGATTAGTTCCCTGGGTCAGTTTATTAACTATATCTTACATAACTCCAAATTGCTTTTTGTAATGGTTGAATAAATTCATAGCTCCCTCAGCAGTGCATTAGCATGTCTGCCTTCCCTCAACCACCTTTACAATGAGTATTTCCATTCTTTAGCACTTTTAGTTTGTTGGGTGTAAGAAGGTACCTTAGTATTGCTGAAATTTTCATTTTCCTGATTGGCAGTGACTTTGAACATTTCTAAGGTGATTATAGTTAGCTGTTATTTCCTCTAAAAATTGTTCATCTCAGAGGGGCATAGTCAGGATGGCAAAGTGAGAGCTTAGCAGCTTTGCTGCAACAGTTCCCCCAAAACCTCTTCCACAATGACCTAAAAAATGTGCCAAACCAATTCTGAGTAGGAAAGCCAGGAAAAAGTCAGAATAAGTAATTTTCCAGCCCAGGAAAGCTTAGGAAGCTAGAGGGGTCTGCTGATACTGGGGTGGGGGCTAATCAGGAGCACTGCACTGGGTTGTGACAGTAATAGTAACAGTGAAAGTGAGCAGCTCAGTGCCCTGGGATGGTAAGGGGACTGAACACCTATCCGGAAAGAGATCTTAGGTGACCCCTGTGCTAGCATTGAGAGCAGGAGAGGTGCCATCCAGAAGCTCTGTTGAATTATTTTGAATAGAAGGAAGTAACAAACTCCTCCAGCGTCCTGGCCAAGAAAACTCCAAATAGTTTTCTATGGCCACAGAGTCAGACATGATTGAACAATAACAACAGTGATAACGGGACAACATGCCAAAATATGTTGAATGCAGCCAAAGCATTACTTAAATTTGTATCTCTAAATGCTTAAATCAGTAAAAGATCAGCTTGATACATTAGGCATGCAACTTAAAAAAAAAAAACTACTTAGAAAAATGACAAATTAATCTCCCCAATTAAACACCAATATAGAAATCCTGAAAACCAAGAGATTAAAAAAATTGAAAGTTTAAAAAAAAATTGAACTAATAAATAAAACTAGGAGCTGGTTTTATGGGAGGGAAAAGACCAGTGAAATAGACATTTGGCTAAATTGATTAAAAAGAAAAAAAAGGAACAAAACCAAATAACCAGTGTCACCAAAAGAAAAGGATGAATGCATCACTAGAGAAGATGGAATTAATAATTAGGAGCTATTTTCCCCAACTATATGCTGATAAAATTGAAGATCTTAATGAAATGGATGAATATTTACAAAAGTATAAATTATCTAGATTAACAGAAGAGAAATAAAATATTAAGGTTACCCTACCTTAGAAAAAGAAATTTAGCAAGCCATAAACCCCCTAAGGAAAAACCCCAGAAACAAATGGATTTAAAAGCAAATTCTACCAAACATCAAAGAATAATTATTCCATTACTATGTAAACTGAAAAAATAGGTAAAGTAGCATTTCTGCCAAATTTTTTCTACGATTCAAATTTCCTGAATGGCTGTTAAATGCAGAACTGTAAACTAAAACAACAAGGAGATAACAATATATCACAAAGATCATGTACTATAACCACACCAGACCGGAATGTAGAGGGCTAGTTCAGTATTAGCAAATGATAATCATAATTGACAGTCAATAATAAAACAAAAATTAAAATAGATGCAAAAAAAAAGTTTTTGACAAAATACAACACCCATTCCTATCAAAAATACAAGAAAACATGGGAATAAATAGAGCTTTTCTTAAAATAGGTTTTAACTGTCTATAATGAAGAGCAAGCGTCTGTAATGGGAATAAATGTTCCAATAAGATTATGGTTGAATAAGGCTGTTCATCATCACCATAATTATTCAGTATTGTACTCGAAATGCTAGATGTACCAAAAGACAGGAAAAAGAAACTGAAGGAAAAAGAATAGGCAATGAGAACACAAAACTATTACTCTCGCAAGTATATAATGATTTATTTATGGGAACCTGGAGAGTCAAAAACTAGTTGAAATAAGAACTTCAGCAGAGTTGTAGGATATAAAATAAACCGACACAAATCATTAGCATTTCTATATCTTACCAACAAAACCCAGTCAGAAGATACAGAAAGAGAAATTCCTTTTAAGATAACTTCAGAGAATATAAAATTTGTGAGAGTCTTCCAGCCAAGATACACACAGAAGCAATATAAACACAATTATGAAACGCTTTTCACACAAATAAAAACAAGTCTAAATAATTGAAGAAATATTAATTGCTCATAGTTAGGTTGAGCTAATATATTAAAAATGTCAGTACTTCCTAAATTAATTTGCTTTTCTGTTGCATACCAACTTGTTAAAGGATTATTTTATAGGGCTAGAAAACATGACAACAGAATCCATCTGGAGGCACAAAAAGTCAGGAATATCAAGGGGAATCAATAAAAAAAACTAAAGGAAGGGGACCTACCAATGACAGATCTGTACTACAAAGCTGTTTTTTATCCAAACAATTTGATAGTGGATAAGAAATAAAATGAAACAGATTGGGTACACAATATTAATAAGCAAATGAGCAAAGTAACCTAGTATCCAGTAAAACCAAATATCCCAGGTGGTAGGGCAGGAACTCACTATATGACAGAAACTACTGGGAAACCTCAAAAGTAGCCTGGCAGAAGCTAGGCAGAAGACTAACATCTCATACTCTGTACTATGTTTGGGATAAGTTCAAAATGTGTGCATGATTTTGACATAGAAGGTAATGTCCTGAGCAAATTAGTGGGATGGAGAAGGAATTAACTGTCAGATCAATGAATAGAGAAGAGTTCATAACCATACAAGGGATAGAGAGATTCATGGGAGGTAAAATGGAGAATTTTGATACAAAAGCAGTGTAGCTAACCTTAGAAAAACAAGAAACTGGGGAGTAGGAGGGAATCTTTGCAAGTTTTCTGATAATTCTCATTTCTAAATAAATAATGTAACTAGGCCCTATTTATAAGAGCTGCTATAAACAGGATGAAATCAAGGCTCTCAATAGTCACATGAAAAAATGCTCTAAATCATTAATAATTAGACTAATACAAATTAAAACAATTCTGAGGTACCACTTTATAACCATCAGAGTGGCTAACATGACAGAAAAGGTAAATGACATGTTGGAAGGGGTGTGAAAAAAACAGTTATACTAATGACCTATTAGTGGAGCTGTGAGCTAGTCCAACTATTACAGAGAGCAATTTGAAATTTCCTAAAAGGGCTGTAAAACTGGGAGTACCCTTTGACCCAGCAATACTACTACTATGTTTATACCCCAAAGGAAAAAAAGAAAAAACCCACATGTACAAAAATATTATAGCAAGTCTTTGAGGTAGCAAAAAATTAGAAACTTAAGTGATGCTCATTAGTTGGAGAATGACTGAACAAGTTATGCTACACTAATGTAATGGAGTCCTGCTGTACTATAAGAAATGATGGAGGGCATGGTTTTAACCAAAGAAATAAAGTTGGAAAATACTATCCACCTCCAGACTGAAAACTGATGGACTCAGAGTGCATCTTTCTTTCCCTTTTTGTTTTTGGACAGGAGGGAGAAACATGGCTAATGTGGTAATATGTTTTGTATGACTTCTTACATATAATGAATATTGTGTTTCTTGCCTTCTTGATGGCAGGAGGGAGAGAATTTTTTTGTGCTGAATCTTTATTTTCAGTTACTTGCATCTATCACTTCTAATAATTTATTTTCTTAATTTGTCACTTTTCGAATAACTAATTAAGTCTGATTTTTTCCACTTCTTTATTGCCTTCTCAAAGGTAACCAAATGAACATCAAGAACTACCGACCTATGTTCCCGCTGTTCTCTCTGTACAAAACCTTTAAAGTTACTTATATATAAATTCGGAGCATTTTAATAAGAGTGTTAGTAGGGAACAAGTAGATTTCATCAAGTGATTTAGCAGTGGACCAGATCTTTATCATTTCACAATTAAGTAAGAGATGTCAAGAAAATACTGTAAGATTTCATTGTAAATACTGTAAGATTTCATTGTGTCTATTGTTTATTGATTACAAAATACTGATTTGCTAGGAAAGTACTGATAGACTCTGTTAAAGATGTTTCTCTTCCATACATTAAGATCCTCAAGGATACCTTGGAAGATGTAACAGCAGAATTAACTGTTCATTGACATGCTAAAAACAAGAATCAAGTTAGCTACAAAATATAAATTTGCCACCATGATAGAGGATACACCAGCACAGAGTCCAGGTGGAAAAGAGATTCCTTGTGAATGGTTGAGGTTCTCCAGTTGCCCTTCTTTGTTTATGTTCATCAAGTTCCAGAACATTGCAAGGCCTCCTCAGAGATCTGTACTCAAAGAGGATACTAACTCAGAGGAGTGTGGCCTCATCACCCTCACAGGAAAGACCAAGTGGATGAAGAACTGTCTGTTGCCCAGATTACAACATGCATCCAAATGGACACACCCTAGAGTGCTTGTTCAACAATAGGTGTGTCTGAGGCAGAAAATACAAATGGGTGATGAATTAGGTGTATAGTGGAACAGGAAGAGGAGAGAAGGCTATTTTTAAGTTTTAGAAATTGCAAAGCTCTTTGATTGACCCCAAATTTCTCATAAAAACAAAGGCCTGTCTTTTTATTATCAACATTTTACAGTGTTGTTATATGGCAGTGAGGCATGGAAGGTAACCACATGCAGAGCAATGAGGTGCAGCATGAGTAACATCACCAAGAAAATAGATGCTTGGAAAAAGAATAGGTTTGCTGATCATGTGGCAATAGCGTTTGGTTGACAAATGGAAAAAGGTCTCCTGAATGTTGAGTAGGCTCCCCTGTGGTGAACTTTTTAGGATGACTTGAACTAGATTTGCGGATGACCAGGCATGGATGGTTTGGTAGTCAGTACTGTTGGATGAAGCTCCCAGATTTATGATATCACAGATCTATTTTAATATCAGGTTTGTTAGGGTTAAAAAAATTCTCTCATAGCTAATTTTTTTAGTGATTTGTTGTTCTTAAAAGATATTTACTATAAATATGTGGTATGAGGTGGGGATTGAAGCGTAATATTTTGTTATGTTATCTGATTTTCCTAATAATTTTCATTGAATAATGAGTCTTTACTAATATTTTATAGTCTTGTATTTTCACTTAACCCCTTGAATATATTTGGTTCTATTTCTGGGTATTTTATTGCTCCATTGGCACTTTTTTATCTAATAGCAGATAGCTTTTTTAAAAAGATAACTGATTTTTAAAGTTTTTTTGTTTTTACATTTAATAGATTTGTCCTTGTATCGCTTCTTCTCCCAGAAAGCTGTCCTTGATTTGAAGGACTTTCTTTGAAGAAAAAGAGGAATAGAAAAATATTAAGAAAAAAATATTTTAAAAATCTGATGGTGTTTGTGATGTCCACATCCCTAACCCCTGAAAGGAACAGAAGGAAGTATTTTAGTATATTTTTTCTTTGGGACCAAGCTTGTTCTTCATATTTTTGCATCAATTAGTTTTGATTGTTTTGTAATTGTCCTTTCTATTTGTATTATAATCATTACGTATATTGTTTTATTGAGTCTGCTTACTTTACTTTGTTTTGGTTCCTGTGAACCTTTTCATGATTCTCTGCATTCATCATATTCAAACTCTCTTACAACATATTACTATTCCTTTACATTCTTATGTCATAATTTTGTTTTGACGTTCCCCACTTGATGGGGATCTACTTTGTTTTCAGTCCTTTGATATCACAAATAGTGCTGCTGTAAATGTTTTCTGTATGTACAACCTTTGTTTTTGTCAGTGACCTCTTTGGAGTATATGCCTAACAGTGTAGTGTGTGTCAAAGAATATAGAAAATTTAGTCATTTCATTTGCAAAATTCAGAAATGCTTTCTAGTATGCTTTTACTAGTTTAGAATAACACCTCATGATACGTTAGTGTAACTTTGTTTCCATTACCCCACCAACATTGATATACTGTCTTTACCAAAACTTCAGAGTTTTGTAGAATTAATTTTTTGAGTTATGATCAAAACATGAGCTTATAGTTTCAGTATTTTCATTTTGCTGGATATATATGAGGGTGAAGCTTTAAAATTGTTTTGATGTTTTTCTCATTAATTCTTTCATAAAGTCAGTTGCTCACATCTTCTTTTGAGATTTAAAATTTGTATCCTTTGATCATTTATCTGTTAAGGAAGCAGATAGTTTGTAATTTTATGTAACATATTATGAAATCTGGCAGGGTTGAGGCACAGTTCATCAGCTTTCTCCCACATACTTTCTTTGATATTCTTGCTTTTTTTTCCTCTCCATATAACATTGTTATACTATCTAATTCTACAAAGTAATCTGTTTTGATTTTTCTTTTTTTAAATCTGTATCTTAATTTGGGAACCCTGAACTCCCTTTTGAATCATCCTAACCATGCACACAGGTCATCTTTACAAATGTTTACTTATTTCTATTTTTAAAAAAGTTTTTAAAAAGTTGCTGTTTAGATTTCTTTTTAAATACTTTCTTTTTTAAGTTTTTGTATTTTATTTCACCCACCTACCCTTAATTTTCCATAGCTCTGAAAGGATATTCCATGTTGCCCTGATTTGCTTATGATATCTCTCTTTATGTCTAAATCATGTGCCTATATTGACTGTATCTTAGTATGCGGTGTGAGATATTGATCTTTAGAGCTAATTTCTGCCAAACTGCTTTCCAGTTTTCTCAGGAATTTTTGTCAGATAGTGAGTTCTGTCCCCAAAGTTTGGATCTTTGTGTTTATAAAACACTAGCTTAGTGTGGTCATTTACTACTGTGTATTGTGTATGTAATCAGTTCCACTGACCCACCACAATTTCTTACCCAGTAGCAGATTATTTTAATGATTACTGCTTTGTAACAATTTGAGGTCTGGAACTGCTAGGCCACCTTCTTTCACCTTTTTGTTCCCCTTGATTCTCTTGATATTCTTGACCTTTTGTTCTTCCAGATGAATTTTGTTATTTTTTCTAGCTCAATAAAATAATTTTTTGGTAGTGGAACTGAATTGAGTAAATCAGGTAGCATTGTCATTTTTATAACGTTGGCTCAGCCAACCGAAGAGCAATTAATATTTTTCCAGTTGTAAAAACTGACTTTATTTGTGTGAAATATGTTTTGTAATTGTGTTCATATATATATAGTTCCTGGGTTTGTCTTGGCCAGTAGACTTCAAAGTATTTCATATTGTCTACAGCTATTTTAAATGGAATTTCTCTTTCTGTCTCTTGCTGTTTAACTTTGTTAGTATATAGAAATGCTGATGATTTATTTTGTATTCTGCAACTTTGCTAAGTTAATTATTTCAACCAGTTTTTAGTATATTTTTTAAGATTCTCTAAGTATACCATTATTTATCATCTTCAAAGAGTGATAATTTTATTTCCTCATTGCCTATTCTAATTCCTTCAATTTCTTTTTCTTCTCTTACTGCTGTAACTAGCATTTCCATTACAACATTGAATAGTAGTGGTGAATGTGGCCTTTTACTTCTCCTCTGATCTTAGTGGGAAGGCTTCTGGTGTATCGCCAGTACAGATAATGCTTACTGATGGTTTTAGATATTTCTTAACATTTTAAGGAAAGCTCCATTCATTCCTATGCTTTCTAGTGTTTTTGTAGGAATGAGTGTTGTATTTTGCCAAGCTTTTTCTGTTTCTATTGACAATCATGATTTTTGCTGTTTTTGTTATTGATATGGTTAGTTATGCTGATAGTTTTCCTAATACTGAACTAGCCCTGCATTCCTGGTATAAATCGAACTTGTTATAGTATATGATCTTTGTGATATATTGCTGTAATCTTCTTGCTAGTATTTTAGCTAATATTTTTGCTTCACTAGGGAAATTGGTCTCTAGTTTTCTTTCTCTGTTCTTGCTGTCCCTGGTTTAGGTATCAGCACTATATTTGTGTTGTAAAAGGAATTTGATAGGAGTCCTTCTTTGCCTATTTTTCCGTGTAGTTTATATAATACTTGAATTAATTGTTCTTGAAATGTTTGATAGAATTTACTTGTAAATCCATCTTTCCCTGGAAATTTTTTTCTTAGGGAGCTCATTTATGGCTTGTTCACTTTCTTTTTAGAAAATACGGTTATTTAAGGATTTTTATTTCCTGACCTGTTAATCTGGACAGTTTTGTTTTTTTGTAACTATTTTTGTAAATATGCATCCATTTCACTAAGATTGTCAGATTTATGAGAGTCTCCTTCCCCTCCTATTTTTTTTTTTTTTTTTGTAGCTCATTCCAACAGAATTGACTCATCTCTATGTAAACTCCTTTTAATGGCCCTAATAATGATAGTTTTTTGGAATTACTTGTACCATCTTCCCACATAGGAATGTAAACAGTTTAACTTAATTGTGACCTTTATGATTATACTTTCATGTTTACCTTTTTATGCTTTAAAGTTGATTTTAAAACTTCATGTGTGCCTTTGTTAGAGTAGTGCTCAATATTTTATAGTTTTTTATTGCAAATATGTTATCTCTTTCTAGAAATTTTTCCTATTTTTAAAACTACAGGTGATTTATTTTTAACCTTTGAATAGTAAGTTTTTGTTACAAGTTAGATTTTTCATTATAATAGTAATAAAATGTCAAATGAAATTGGCTAGATTAAAGAGTGTTCTGTACCTGGATTTTAATAATAATAATAGTTAGAATTTCTGTAGTGCTTTAAGGTTTCTAAAAACCCTTTTTTGCATGTTTTATCTCATTTTATTCTCACCCCAACACTGAGGGTGGTAGGTACTAGGAGTATCTTCATTTTTCAGATGAGGAAACTTGGGAGATAGTGCTCGTGTCACGCAGCTAGCCACATTTGATCTTTGATTAACAATGTCATTTTCTTTAGTTCTGTATTCTATCCTGTGCCACTTAACTTCCTCCATTTTAGTAGAAATACCTCTGTTAATTGACTATAACATTAACTTCTGGTTTCAAATAGATGCTTTTTTGTCCTTTTTAAGTAATCCCTCTTTTAATTTTTTAAAAAATTATGGATGGATGCTCTATTTTATCAAAGACTTTGTATATATTAATAGTATAATTTTTATGATCTTAATATCAACCCATCCCTTTAATTTTGTAGGATCTTAGGAAGCTTTTAGATAAATGCTATTTAATAGAATATAATAATTTTTTTAAAATTCCAATTTGGTAATATTTTTACATCAGTATTTATGAAATTGGTGTATACTTTTTTTTGTCTTTTTGAAGGATTCTGGGACTAAAATTTGGTTTGCCACATTGAGTCATATCTTGTTTTTATATTTATTAGTAATATATATTAGTAGGGAGTGGTAAGAGCCACAAAATACTTTAGCTATTTGGGACAAAAGAGGAGGATTAAAGAAATATTCCTGTTGAGGAGCACATGACAGAAAGAAGACAGTCTGGTACTTTTTTACCTCCTATTGGAATGTTAGTACATTGATCAAAATTTTACCTTTTTAGTTGAACACATCATTTTGAGGGTACTGAGAAGAATATACTGACACACAAGTTGTAGCTTTTAAAATCACCATGTCAAGCAGTCAATTTGGGGGGCACAAAGTAATGAAGGACATGGTCAGATAAAAATAATGAAATTGAGTTGAGAAGGGGTCACAAAGATTTTGTCACTGATATCCCTGCAACAGAACTCCCTTTGTGAAACCTCATGGAAGTAGATTACAACTTTTGGAAAGATTGTTCATATAACAGCCTGGCTGGTGTGTTCTAAAACGTCACGGTTATGGGAGCAGTGCCAGGGTATGGAACGAGACTCAGAAAGCCATGACATGATGATTCTTTAATATGTAATCTTATACCCCTTTTATTTTTTAATTGATGAATTCCACGCAACTCATGGTTTTACTAACCTTTGAAAAGTGATACAACTTGGTAATGTGGGAATTTGTTTTTCTGAAGCATGAAGCTATGAATTGAGGACTTTATTTTTCTTTTTTAAATTTACTAATGGGGAAGTTGGAGTGGTAGCCTAATGAAATCAATAAAAGTAATGCACCAGCTAATGGACCCTGACTCAGAGGTGTTAACACAGGTTGGGCAGATGATATTATGAAATTTGGATGGCGAACTAGTCTGTCTTTGGAGGACTTAAAGCTAAGAGCAAGGGGGCTCATTGGCAACAAAATAAAAAGGTATACTTGTTCTAATTGAACTCTTGGAAGGCTACATCTTCACATAATAGGTGACCAAAGTTTAGCTGTGGGAGGATGAAGGGTACATGTAGACTTAAAGTTCAATTTAAAATAGTCACTTTATGATCAATTGTCATGAAGTACACAGATGAATCTAAAAATTCAGAATTATTCGAGCTCTCAAAAATATTTGGTTAAAACACTATTGTTTATTAACTAATTTGTGCTTTTTCCATAGCTTATGGAAGTAACAGGGAAAAACCAGGATGAATCCATAGTAGCCCTGCATGATTGCAATGGCGATGTGAACAGGGCCATCAACATATTGCTGGAAGGGAATTCAGACACGGTAGGTATTAGTTTGTAAAGTACTTATGGGGTATTTGTAGTTGATTTTTTTGGTAATGAAATTTTACCATTTTAAGTGCAAGCACAGCAGAATTTGGTAAGTAGGCTTCATTGGCTTTAATTGACTCATATTTCCTGAGTTTTAAAAATTTGTTTGTTTTTTGTTTTTTAAAATAACTTCTGGGTTACTGTAAATCTGCTTCAGTTGTTGAGATGAATCAAGTCCTGTTAGACATCACCCCATAAGTTTTTTTCTTTTTTCCAAACGAATTGTACCTTTTCTCTCAAGTTTCTCCTTATTTTTCACTACAACAAATGAAACATTTCAAAGTAATATCTTTTGTGATATTGAGGAGTCCTGATTTTGTAAGTTTATTTTTTTCTCCAGACTCCTGTATCCTTAACCTCCATTTTGCTTTTGCCTTTTTTCTGATAGTTATGGGGAACATTTGAGGGACTAGGAATTTATTTCGGTGTTAATTATATGATTTTACATTATGAATAAGGTTATGGTTGGATTTTAATTCCTCTTTTTTTTTCTCAGTTGAATCAGAACTGAAGGTGTAGAAAAAGTAACAAACTACATAGAGAAAGCAGATTCTAATCTGTAATTGAATGTAATTGAATCAGCCCATGGACAATTGAAAATACATAGAGTATAAACTCAGATACATTCTATTACATGTCACTTTCAAAAGGCAGAAAGGTAGAGATATGAATGTGAATACATATTTGTAGGTGAATACAATGTTGAGTGTGTGAAAAATCAAATGGTTGTAGTTGAGGTGGGGAAGTTTCTCTTAGTGTATCTCTTTCATTTCAAATGAAATTATTTCTTATACTGGCTTACATAGACAGTTAAATAGCTGCATGATCCTAGACAAGTCACTTAGTTTCCATCTGCTCCATGAGTAAAATGGGGATCCCATTATACGGTAATATGTTCATGTTTCCTTTCTTACTTCCTTTCTTCCCCCTAACTTCACTGAGGAAGCCCAATACATAGTTAAATATCTCTGATTCTTAGGAAGCTTTTGTTTACATAGAACCTAAATCTGGCTCCTTCTGATTGTTCTTAATTCTGCCTTCTGGGTCCAACAAGAAACGTCTAATCTCTCTTCTAAATAGTAGAAGAGAGATTAGATGTTCAAATACTTGAAGATAGCTATTGTACTACCTCTAAATTCTCTTTCCTGACATTGAGGCAAAGTACCATTTGGAAACCAGCTACACACAGATTTATAAATTTTATTACATACTGGGGACCAAATTCTTTCCAAAACTTGTGTGAAGTATATAAAGCAGATTCACAGTTAAAAGCCATTTAAAAAACAACAACAGTGCTTGTAGAGCATTTTATAAATTATAAGGATTCATTTTACATATATCATTACACCCCTGCCAGGAAGTGGGTGATATTCCTAATTATTACATTGATCAGTGTTATAAGTCTCTTTAAGATTTTTTGTTTTTATACTGTTATAGTATAAATTGTTCTACTACTTCTGTTTACTTCATTCTGCATCAGTTCATGTAAGTCTTGACAAGTTTTTCTGAAACTGTCCCTTTCATTATTTCTTATAGCATAATAGTATAACATTGCATTCATGTACCATAATTGTCTAGACGTTCTCCAGTTGATGTCCAGGACTTTAGTTTCCAATTCTCAGCTACCTTATAATTAAAATATATAAATATTCTTGTGCAGAGAGGACTTTTTCCTCTTGCTTTGGTCTTTTTGTGGTATAGGCCTAGTAGTCATATTACTCAGTAGTGCACAAGTATGCATGATTGCTACTTGTTTTCCAGAATGACTAGAGCAATTCACAGATCCACCAATGGAACGCTAATGTGCCTGTTTTCTTGGAGCCCCTTCCAAATGTCAGCTTTCCCAGCTAATGTATTTAACGTGGAAACTCAAAACTACTTTAATTTTGTTGGTTATTAGTGGTTTTGATCATTTTTTCACCTGGCCGTTGATAGATTGCCTGGATTTCTTACCTTCACAACTGCCTGTTCAAATCCTCTGATCATTTATCATTTGGGGAATGGTTCTTATTCTTCTAAATTTGAATCAGTTAGTTCTGCATCTTAGAATTGAGACATTTAACAGAGAAATATGCTGCAAAGATCCTTTCCCCTCCCTTAACAGTTTCCCTTCTGATCTTTGTTGTGGTTTTTTAATCTTAGGTTTGTGCAGAACCTTTTTATTTTACATTATCAAATTTGTCCATTTTGTCTTATGTATTGTTCTTGTTTGGTAATAAGCTCTTATCCTTTATGACATGAACTGTTTGGATCTTGTCTTGGTATGTAATGTGAGATGTGGATGTAAATTTCTCAGATACTGCTATTCATTTTCTTGAAACTTTTTGTCAAGTAGTGATTTCTTATCTCAATCTCTGGAGTCTGAGTTTATTATTAGACTATTGGATTTACTTTTATATGTTGTATACTTTTCCCACTGATCACTCTGTTTTTTAGCCAGCACCAAATTATTTTGATGATTAGTATGGAGAAGAGTGTTGCTATTCCCTTCCATTCTACTTTTTTTCATTATTTCCCTTGAGATTTGTGACTTTTCGTTCCTCTAGATGAATTTTGTTACTTTTTTTTAGTTATGTAAAGTAATCCTTTGGCATTTTTATTGCTTGGCCCTAAATAAGTAAACTAATTTAGATAGTATTGTCATTTTTATTATATTTGCTCTAGCCTGCCATGAGCAATGAATAGTTCTGTAATTATTTTTTTGTTTCTTTATTACCATAAAGATGGTATGTGTATCTTTGGAGCATAGACTCTCAAGTATTTTATACATTCTGTAGTTATTCTAAATAACACTTCTCTATTTCTTCTTGCTGGGTTTTGTTGGTAATATGTAGAAATTCTGGCTACTTTATGTGTTTTTTTTTTATCCTTCTACTTTGATGAAGTTATTAATTGTTCCAATTTATTTTTAGTTGACTGTAGGCTTCTCTAAGTATACTATCTTATCATTTGCAAAAAGCAGTTTTGTTTCCTCTCTTCCTATGTTCTCTCCATTTGTTTTCCTTATCTCTTATTTTTTGTCCGTGGTGTCTTGTAGCATAATGGTAAGTTTACATTTGTGTAATGCTGTTTGAATATGATGTACTGTATTTCAGATGTTAAGCAGGGCAGGTATTATCTGCATTTTTCAGACAAGTAATTAATTTGAGGCCAATATTGCTTAACTTAATTGACTTGTCTAAGGGTTACACAGTAAAAAGTTGAAGTGGTAGGACCTGGTCATTTATTTGTTCTGTATCTCATTGCCTCATGGTATTAGAGTTTTATCCAAATCTGGGCAGTGACCCACTTCTTAGCTAATATCAACGTAGAAAAAAAACTATTGGTTAGAAAAAGAACACTCAAGGTATCGGAAATTTTAAAAGAGATAAATTTTTATGTTGGTTATTCAACGGAAAGCTTTGAATGCTTAGTATTGTTGTTACCTTTATGGGGAAAAGATAACAAGTTTGGAAGATATCTCCTTACTTTAGTTTTGAACATGTAACTATTTCCTTTTCTGCAACTAGACTTCATGGGAGACTGTAGGTGGTAAAAAGAAGAGTATTGGAAAAGAGAGCTCAGAAAACAAAGAGAATAGAGAAAAGAGAAACGATAAAGAGACAAGTCGTGTACGTGGAAGCAACAACCGACGAGGAAGAGGTGGCAGTCGTGGCAGAGATTGTAAGTGCAAATCTCCCTCTACCCCCTTGCCTCCCACTAGCATTCCCAGTTTTTTGGAGCTGAAATAGGTGGTCTGTTTAAATATAACATCAATACTGATCCACCAACTTGTGGCTAGCATCAATTTTGTCTTATCCTTTTGGCCTTCGTGTATGTTTCTGAGAACTGTGCTTATTCTTGTTCCAAAGCATTTTGAGGGATAAATTTTCTCATTATAGAAGTAGATTTATTTTTTTCTCTTTTTCTTTTGGACTGAATATTATTATATTGGATTTTTTTTTACATTGTAAAATATTTTACAGTATTTTATTACACTTTAACTAAAAAATTACCTCAGTTTGATAGCAATTACACAAATAGGTCACTCTGTGTGTGTGTGTGTGTGTGTACGTGCATAAAGCATAATTAAATACAATTTTAAGACTCAACTTTGTTACTCTAGAGTCTTTATCTCATCTAGTAGTGAATGTTATGAAACTCGGAATAGTATTTGGGAGATAATTTTTCTTTTGCTCAGAATTCATCAGGTTCCTCAGAAGGCTTATCTCATATATTATTTTTTTGCAAGGATGAAATTTCTACTAGAACCATGAATCTGAAGACTCTTATTTGGCACAACTTTGATAGTCTTTAACTTTTATGCTGCCTCAGCTTCATCTGGCTGCATTATATTAAATAATTACACATAGTGATGATTTGTTATATTGTTATTTGTTATGTTGGACAATTTTTTTTATGTTGGACAGTTACCAAAGAACACATTCATTTCACGGGAAAAGGAAGGGACTTTGGATTGGACAAGAGCCAAAAATTAATGGATCAAAATGATTAATTTATGACCCTTTTTTCTCATTCCTGAAACCTGATTTGGTAAGGAAGCAGGAATGTTTAGCTTTTGATATTCTGGGCTTTGGGTTTTTTGGTTGTTTTTTCTTTTTTTTTTTTTAATTTTAATTTTTATTTTTTTCAGTAACAGAATCTTTTGTCTACACTAAACTTCTTGTAGATTCTCTGTCCTCCTTAAGTGTTTCAGTATCCTTATAGTAAGGTCATATATGAGATGACATGACAAAGAAAATAGAATTCTTTGTTATTCTTCTTCCTTAGTTAGAGGTGAAGAGAATGGAGTTGACTGCAGTCCAGGGGACAGACCTTCAGATCGTGGCAAGCGTGGCCGTGTTAGAGGTAAGACCTGAAAAATAGAAGACAATGTGAAAAGAAGTTACAATTGCATTGTATTTTTCTGAGGGATCTCATTAAAGGACATTTGGCTTTTTGCATTCTCTGGGTCTCTTTCTATTTCTCAGTGTTTTGAGGAAATCTGTTAGTCTTGTCCTGATCAGAAACATTTAGCCCCCTTTTGGAGTTGAAGATTTAAATGTTAAGCTTCACCAAATATAACACAAAGTTAATACAGAGTGATGTTAATATATAAGTTGACTTAGGGGATTCTTTCTAAAAGCAGGATTAATTAGGCACCTGGCTATCTCAAACAGTTTTTTGGAAGAGAATGATTCTTTGTTCCCTAGAGTATTACTGATTCCCTTTTGGAAGATAACCTTATGAATGCAGAAGCAGGTGTCCCCCCCCCCCCGGAGTGGTGGTTGGTTGGAACAAAAACAGATATTAGGGAAAGGAACAGAAATGACAGGCCTTTTTTTCAGGTTTAGTGCTGGACAAATTACTCAAAAAGCATTTCTTATGAGCCTATTTTTTAAGGAACTGTGCCTCATTACTGGGAATACAAAGACAAAAATGAACTAGCTTCTCATTTTGTCCATCACGTTCCTGGGAATTTTCATTCTGAGTTTGGTCAGTATGGATTTTCAAGGAATTTGTTACTTGGGCAAAGTTTTGTACATCTTGTGCCAAACTTAATTCTTAATTTTTTCCAACCTTTCTTTCATAGCTCTCATTTTTTTTTCCCAATTTTTTCCTTGAGTGCTCTCATTTCATTCAGCCTTTAAAACCCTTGCTTCATCTCTTCCAGAACTTCTAGTTAGATTTGTTGTCCAACCTGTTTTCCTTTGAGGCTTCACTTTTGTATTAAAGTTATTCTCTTCTTCTGGATTTGTGTCTTGAGTATCCCTTACACCAGAATAAATTTTAAAATATTAAAATAATAAATATATATATAATATATAAATATAAAATAATAAAATAAAAATTGTCGTTTGTTTCTTAACTTAACCATAGTTTACGCAAATATTCTTCTACCTCTGAAACGGCCATATCATAGAACAAATACTACTTTTTAAAGACAAAAAAAGAACAAAGAATAGGGAGAAAAATCAATATTACTGATCAGTACAACAAAAATGGCCAAAAATATGTAATGTGCAGCACAAGTAGACCTTCCTCCTGAGAAAGGGTGAATTAGGAACATTATCTCACATCTTTTCTTTCAATACATACTTGTTCTTTAATATTCAGTTTCTGATTTGTGTTTCTGTTTACATTGTTTTATTTAATGTATATGTTCATGTAGATTTTTCCATTCTTCGCTGAATTCATCACATTAATTATTTCTTTAAGTACAGTTCTATTCTATTACATTCATGCTCAGTTGCTGAGTATTTGTTGTTTCCAGTTCTTTTTTTTTCTCTTTTTTCTTTTTTTTTTTAGGCTAGGCAATGGGATTAAGTGACTTGCCCAGGGTCACACAGCTAGTAAGTATTATGTGTCTGAGGCGGGATTTGAACTCAGGTCCTCCTGAATCCAGGGCTGGTGCTTTATCCACTGTGCCACCTAGCTGCCCCTCCAATTCTTTACTATCATAAAAAATGCTGCTATAAATGATTCAATGTGTATGGAAGCTTTCTTTTCAAAGGCCTCCTTGGAGTATAAGCCTAATAATCAAATCTATGGGTTCAGAGGGCATGAACATTTTAGTCACTTTATCATAGTTTTCAATTCTTATTTGGTTTTTCTTCCAGCCTCCTTCCTGACTTAAGACTTTTTGTTAGGGTCTAGCTCTGATCTATTGAAAGCAATGTCTAGGTTGTTCCTGCTGTTGCTTTTTTGGGGGTATTGAGCATTGTGATCTTTCAAGGTCTCAGAAATAGGCTGGGAACCTGCCAACTTTCACTGCTTCATAAGTGGTCTCATCTGTGGCAAAGTCTGATGACTCTCACCCCCACCCCTTGCTCTGCAGTTGCCCTTGGTTTGGGTCTGAGCAATCAGCATGTAGGTCCTCTCCATTTGTAGCTTCAGTAGACTGCTGCTGCTGCAGGACTTGGCCCGTCAGCCACTGAGGAGGTCGTGTCTGGTTCCGAAGGATGGAACGGGAGGCTCCCATTTGGTCTAGGATTCCTACTCTGGTTATTCTGTTGCAGGCTTCAGACTGGGCTGGAGGCTAGAACTTAGACCTCGTTCTGCTCCTGGGATTTGAGCAGTACTTTTTTTTTTTAATTAATTTATTTTGATTTATCAACAATCACTTTCATAAGCTTTTGAGTTTTAAATTTTTCTCCTTCTCTCCCTCCCCAGGAAAGTGCACAATCTGATAAAGGCTATATATATATACATTCCTATTTAACATTTTCACATTAGTGATGTTGTAAGAAAGAATTAGAACCAATAGGAGGGACCATCAGAAAGAGGAAACGAAACAAAACAGAAGAAAAAGAAAGCAAATAGTACGCTTCGATCTGCATTCAGACTCCATAGTTCTTTCTTTGGATGTGGATAGCATTTTCCATCATGAGACCTTTGGAGATGTCTTAGATCCTTGCATTGCTGAGAAGGGCTAAGTTAGTCATTGCACAACGTGGCTTTTACCGTGTTCAGCGTTCTCCTGGTTCTGCTCACTTCACTCAGCATCAGACCGTGCAAGTCTTTCCAGGTTTTTCTGAAGTCAGCCTGTTCATCATTTCTTATAGCCCAATAGTATTCCATTATATTCATATACCACAACTTGTTCAGCCATTCCTGAACTGATGGACATCCTCTCAATTTCCAGTTCTTTGCCACCACAAAAAGAGCTACTATAAATATTTTTGTACATGTGGGTCCTTTTCCCATTTTTAGGATCTCTTTAGGATACAGCTCTAGAAATGTTATTGCTGGGTCAAAGGGTATGCACATTTTTATAGTTCCAAATTTGGGCATAGTTCCAAATTGCTCTCCAAAATGGTTGGATCATTTCACAACTCCACCAACAATGTATTAGTGTTCCAATTTTCCCACATCTTCTCCAACATTTATCATTTTCCTGTTTTGTCATGTTGGTCAATCTGATAGGTGTGATGTGGTACCTCAGAGTTGTTTTGATTTGCATTTCTCTAATCAATAGTGATTTAGAGCATTTTATTGTATGACTATAGATGGCTTTAATTTCTTCACCTGAGAACTTCCTGTTCATATCCTTTGACCATTTATCAAATGGGGAATGACTTATGTTCTTATAAATTTGACTTAATTCTCTATATATTGTAGAAATGAGGCCCTTGTCAGAGATACTGGTTGTCAAAATTCTTTCCCAATTTTCTACTTTCCTTCTAATCTTGGTTGCATTGGCTTTGTTTGTGCAAAAACTTTTCAATTTAACGTAATCAAAGTTATCCATTTTGCATTTCATAATGTTCTCTGTCTCCTGTTTGGTCATAAATTCTTCTGTTCTCCGTAAAGATGGGTCAACTATTTCTTTTGAGCAATACTTCTGAACTTATTCCTGGCTCAGTACTTGGCCAAGGGGCAGCATCCTCTCTTTACCCTGGAATGCCCCTCTAGGTTGAGGTGTTCCCTCCTCAATCTGCCCTGGATCCGTGACTTAGAACTGGGTAGTGAATGACAGAGCTGCTGCCTGGTGTCTTTTCCTGCACCATGCAAAAGTTTTTCAACTTCTTTGTGCTGGAATCAGGACTCTCTTTGTCCTGGTAAAATCAACATCTCCCTGAGCTGGAATTCTCCTTGTGGCATGCTGGACTGTCTCTGTAGTGTCCACAGACCTCTGTTTCTCCCTGTGTTTACCTGGGATGAAAAAATGACTCACTCTGATTTTTTTTTTCCCCCTTAGATTTTCCAGTCAGGATTCATTTGAGTGTGATTTCTGGATCTGTTTGAAAGAGTTAAACTGTTTCCTTTAGCCAAAGTGGGGGAAACTTGCTGTATTTCTTAACCTAGTAGACTAGGGATTCTTAACCTTTTTTTGTGTTATAGACCATTATCAGAGTACTGTTTTTAGAGAAATCAAATACAAAGAATCCTAAAGGAAACCAATTATACTGATATTATTGCCTATATATATATTTTTTTAAATTCATGGATTCACCCAGCAAAGGTAAGCATAATCCTGAATAAAAAGAAATGGATATTTAATGAATTGCCAGACTTTCAGGATTTTGTTAAAACAACAACAGCAAACAATCCTGAACTTAACAGAAGATTTAACATAAGATCCAAGAGAAATAAAAGGTGCATATCAAAGACTAATTACAAGGCACTCAGTAAGGACAGGCTGTGCTTTTTATATGTGGAAATGTAAAGTGTATGTCTAAGATTATTATTAGTAGTGGAGTAGTTGAAAAAAAAGATTGGGGTACACCTGAGTGTGATAGGGTTCTAAGAAGTAAAACCATCGAGGAAAAGGTAAAAAGAGCGATTATCTCATACAAATGAGGTGTGAAGGGAAGAACTGACGCAGAGGAATTAGATGGGGGAGGAGGGCTGGTAGTTCTAGAACCCTAAATTCATTGGCAATGGGTTTAAGAGGGAACAGTACATATATATTTAAAAGGTTGTAAAAGTCTTCTAAATTCAGAAAGAAAAGGCTAAGGGGAGAGAGAGGGATTTTTAGAGGGGAGTGTGAGGGAATAGGATGGGGGGTATAGAAAGGTGTTTAGTTTAATGAGAATGGGAAGATAAGGGAGGGATCCTTGGGGGGTGGGTAGGTCAAGTACCAAGAGGGCAAGGTAGCAGTTAGAAGTAAAGTAGAGGAGTCAAGAGAGATAGGAAATAAGAGATATATGCAAACATTAGATGAGGAGTAGAATTTATTAGGGGAAAACAAGAAGGGATAATAGTCATTATCTCAGACAAAGTTAAAGCTAAAATAGATTTAATCAAAAGAGAAAAAATAGGGAAACTACACTATAAGTCAGCCATATCAATCAATAGTATTTTAGACTATTCAGAATAAGTAGACTACATAAGGTTGGAATATTGCTGTGGTGTAAGAAATGATAAATTGATGGACTTAGAAAAATATGGAAAGACAAAGGACAAGTAAGTATAGTACAGTCTTCCATAGATGCATATGAATGTATGTCTATATATGAGTATGATTATAGATACCTAAATACCTGTATGTGTATATGTATGTATATATCTTTGTGTGTGTGTGTGTGTGTGTGTGTGTATCTGTGCTTAATTGTAGCCTTCTTGGAGGGGAGGGAGAACAAAAGAAAACTTGCAGGGAAGCAAAGAAAAGATGGACAGCTCCGAACACAATACATAGTATTTATTATGTAGACTTTCTTGAAATGGAAATTTATTGTTATATATTTTGAATCCTCTCACATTCTGCTGTGCATATAGCAGTGCTTTTCTTATTTGGTATTTAAGTTTTAATATTTAAGCTTATAATATGTTTCTTTTTCTTATTGTGTATGTAAATTTTTGTATTTAAGTTTAAAATAAAATTTTTTTAAAAAAATTCATGGGTCCCTGGAAATCTTTGTAACCTCTGGTTAGGATCCCCTGTAGTAGATATTGTTGCAGCCTAGAAGAAATCCTGTGGTAGGAATTAGAACCTCTGCTTGTCCACAACCATATCTTTTTCATGGAACCTTCAGAATTCACTAATTATACTACATAAGATTTTTTTCCCTAGCAGTGAAAACTCATCAAGAGTGTTGTATAGGAAGATTTTTATTTTACAGTATTTTCACTCTAAGTGCTTAATTCTGTAATTTTAGGAGTGAAACAGTTATTAGAAATCACCTAATTCAACTTCACTTTAAAGTTGAACGAGACATTATTAATCTTACGTCAAATTCCCAATCAAAACCAAATTTAATTTGTATAGGTTCAGGTAACATGTCCTGTGCTTCTCTGTGTTTGTTTTGTTTATTGTTTTATTATTAACCAGGGAAATCCTGTTACATTTGAATACCACAATTTATTTAGCAATTCCCTGATCAAAGTGTGGCTTCTTTATTTACATATCCTTACTACTATAAAATATCCTGTGAATAAATATAAAATAGGACCTAATATATAGGATATTTAAGATGTGCTTCATGTATTTGTGTATAGCTTCATAATTTCATCATGAGAAAATAGAAATCATTCACAGTGAATCCCCTCTTCTGATCTCACAATCCCTTCATATTATTATCCCCCCATCTCCTCTTTTACTTCAGTCTCGTGATCAAGAGGTGACCCTTCTGTGTTTCTTTTGTCTCCTTTGTTGAGTCATCTGCACTTTATTCCTGCTTTGCCAGCTGCCTTTTGGGCACATTGGAACTGAATGTCTTATCAGCATGTTAAACTCAGCATGTCCAAAACTGAACCCATTACCTCCACTCCCACTCTCCCCCCAAATCACTTTCTTGACTATATTCTTCCTTTTCAAGTTGCTGACATCTTCCAGGCACCCACTTTTGCAATCCTATTTTCACATTCCACTGCTTACTCCACACATCCAAGAATTTGCTAAATATCATAATTTTTTTAGTCTCCAGATATCTCTAGAATGCATACATTTCTCTTTACTATCACAGCCATCACCTCATTTCAGGCCCTCATCTCTTTGGCTGAACAGTTGTGATTGTTGCGCTTCCTTGTTTCTAAACTGACATCCAATACATCTTCCAGTTCCCATCTCTTTTCCTTACATTGACTGTCCCGTATGTCTGTAATATTCTTCCTTCTCATCTGCCTCTTGGAATTCCTTGATTTCCTTCAAATTTCAACTTGAAGCATTTTCTGATTCTGCCAGTGTATAGCACCGTCCCTCCATAAACTAGCTTGTATTTATTTTGTATCTGTTGTGTATATATTTCTATGTGTACATGCTGTCTTCCCTGTTAAGAGTGTAAGATCTTTGAGCCTAGAAGCTATTTCACATTTGTTTTTGTTTCCCCATATCTTATTTTAGTGATTGATACTGTGGGAAATTAAATGCGTGTTGATTGATTCAAGTGGCTTGATGTTTAATGGTGAGTCCTTTAGTAAAATGAATCATCTCCTTATTTGTGTGTTTGTCATTATTTTTACGTATTATAAAAGTGAGAAATATCCTCACAAATAAAGATCATTGTGGGCTGGGAACCAAGAAAGCTTCTTGGTAGCTATCCTGATGACATCTGATTGCTTCTGAGACCCTTTGCAATTCTGAGATGATATAATTCTTTGACCTTTTCTGGTGTTCTCTTTTCCTTTATAAATAATTTGTGAAATGCATTTCCAGGCAGTGTACATTATTAAAGTGTTCTTATTATATATATATATATATATATATATATATCGATCTAATATTGTAACTATATATTTTTAAGAACTGTATGTGTAGCTGAATCTATAAAACTGGCTCCCTTCTATTGTGATACTGCAACTACCGCAGTGAATTTGAATTTCTTTTGTATTTCTCTTTTCCCTTTGTCTTTTTCATAATATATACTCTTTCAAAAGCTGCAAAAAATAAGTTTCTTGGGTGGTATGATTTTTTAAAAATATAACCCATTTGGAAAAGAATACTGAAAGGTATCTTGATAGGCTTGTAATAGATTACCACTGTTTCGTACTGGATTTGAGGCACATTCGTTCTGTTATGAGAAGATTCTAAGGAATTACTTAGGAGAGATTTTTAAATTACGTAATTTATGAATCACTAATTTTAAGTTCTTTTTAACACATGTTTTGCATCAAAAAGTAAGATTATACACTTAGGACTCGAAAAGGGTGTTAGAACTAGTCCAGCCACCTCATTTTATAGATGAGATCCTCAGGCCCGGAGAAGTTAAGTGATTTGCTCAAAGTCAAATAGCTATAGTAAGTAACCTAGCCAGTTTCAACTCACATCCAGACCTAAATTCTGTATTCTTAACTGAAAGTCACTGAGAATTTGTTCATGTCCCATTTCCACCAAATCTCTTAAGAGAAGAGGGGTAGAAGGGAAGCTGTCACTATCTTCTCAAATCTGTTAGGTCTAAGCTTGGTCTTTATAGACGCCAGCCTTCAATTTTTAATAGTTTCTTACTGCTTTTCTATTCCCTGGATTTCCCCATTTCCTGCTTCCTGCCAGAGAACCCTTCCTTATAGCAAAGAATTTTTTTTTAATAGAAAAGGAAGAAGAGGAAAAAATTTAAGCAAAGCAGTTTACACATACACATACACACACACACACTCTCTCACACACTCACACTCTCTTGGACTTTATAGCTCTGCAGAAGAGTGGAGTGAAATGTCTTCTTATAACTCTTCTTTGTTCTTTGTAATATAGTCATATTCAGTTTCAGTTACTTTCTAGTGGTAGTTCTTTCTGTTTGCATTGTTGTTATCAATGCATATTTTTTTTCCTGACTCTGTTTATTTCCATTTGCATCATTTCATGTAAGCCTTTCCATGTAGCATTTACTTTCATTTGTTTTATTGCTCTTCTTTGCATTTACATTATTTTAGTCATTTTGTATATTATTTTCCTGGTTTTGGTTACCTTACTTCATTAGCTATCTTTTATGGTTCCCTGTAGTCATCATATTTTTTCTTACAGCACGGTAAATACTACATTATATTCATGTACTAAAATTTATTTAGACATTTCCTAGCTGATGGGTAAATCCTTTATTTTAAGTTTTTTGCTACAAAAAAAAGCTACTATAAATATTTTGTAGCAAATGTGATCTTTCATTTTGTCATTGATTTTGTTGGGTTGTACACTTAGTGAAATTTCTGGGTCAGAGGATTAGCACTTTGTATGACAAATTTTATTCTTTTCTTTTCAAAGAATTGTCATCACACTTTATTCTGTGGACCATTCATCTGATTTTCATTCAATTCAGTGATATTAAAATAATTAATGGATGTGGTAGTTGTTACTGTCATTCATCTAGTTGACTTTAGATTTTTTAACATAACTTCCTTTAAAGAAAAGATCTTTTTAGGGGCAGGTAGGTGGTACAGTGGATAGAGCACTGGCCCTGAAGTCAAGGAGGACCTCAGTTCAAATCTGGCCTCTGACCAAACACTTGATACTTACTAGCTGTGTGACCATGGGCAAGTCACTTAATCTCAATTGCCTTAAAAAAAAAAAAAGAGCTTTTTGCTAACTAAACAAAGCAAGAAATTTGATACTTTCCACTCTTGTTGCTCAAGAGGCTGAGTGAGTAGTTTAAAGACTCAGGTATTAGTGGAAGGGGCTGAGTAAAGATACAGAGGGATGAATTTGGGTTATAACAATGATATGGAAGCATTGTTCTTCCTGTTGGGAAACTATTCTTCAGTAGTAACTACCTTTTTGGCATTGTAGAATTGTTAATGCTATATGTATATAAGCAAGTTTTGCTTTCCAAATGCAAATGAAAAAGTTAAACTCTGCATTATACTGTCTGTGACTCTTAGAATTGGAAGAGACCTTAGGGAAGCATCTAGTATAACTTAGGAAAGCAACAGTCCTGCATATCCTTCAAATTTTCATATGATGAGAAATCCACTACTTGAGGCAGTCTCTTCTACTTTTGGACATCTCTTATTGTTGGGAAGATTTTCCTTTGTATCAGGCTTAAAGTTGCTTCTTTGCATTTTCTCATTGTTTCTGGTTCTGTACTTTGGGACCAAACAGAGCAAATATAACCACTTTCACAAGTGACAGTCCTTCAGTACTTGAGGGACAGTTAGTACTATAGGCCAAACACTCCCAGTTTTCTTTTTCTTTTTTTAAAATAAATTTATTTATTTTTAGTTTTAAGTATTCACTTCCATAAGATTTTGAGTTCAAAATTTTTCTCCATCTCTCTCCTCCCCCCCACCCCAAGACGACATGTAAATTGATATAGGCTCAACATATATATTCATATTAAATCAGTTTTCACATTAGTCATGTTGTAAAGAAGAATTAGAACCAATGGGAGAAACCATGAGAAGGAAGAAACAAAAAGAAGAGAGAGCAAATAATATGCTTCGATATGCATTCAGACTCCACAGTTGTTTTTCTGGATGTGGACAGCATTTTCAATCTTGAGTCTTTTGGAATTGTTTTAAATCCTTGCATTGCTAAGAAGAGATAAGTCTATCAAAGTTAGTCATCGCATAATGTGACTGTGTACAATGTTTTCCTGGTTCTGCTCATTTCACTCAGCATCAGTTCATACAAGTCTTTCCAGGTTTTTCTGAAGTCTGTCTGCTCGTCATTTCTTCTAGCACAGTAGTATTCCATTACGTTCATATGCCACAACTTGTTCAGCCATTCCCCAACCTGATGTGCCTCCCCTCAATTTCCAATTCTTTGCCACCACAGAAAGAGCTGCTATAAAAAACACTCCCAGTTTTCGTTCTTCATGCGATATTGATGTAAGGTATTTGACCGTCCTGGATTGCTTCTCTCTGGAAGCTTTATAGCTTATTTTTTCCTAAACACTGGCTTCCAAAATTGAATATAATACCGCAGCTGTCTTTTGACCAAGTCAGAGTACAAAGGGACTACCATCTTATTTCTGGAAGCCATAATAATGTTAGGATTCTCAGGTAGATAGGTAGGTGGTGGTGCAGAGGATAAGAGCAATGGAATTAGAGTTAGGAAAGCCAGAGTTAGACTCATCCCTTGAGACACTACTTACTAGCTGTGTGACCCCCAAGCAAGTCACTTAATCAATTGCGCTCAGTCTCTGTTTCCTCATCCATAAAATGGGGATAAAGTCCTATATCACAGGACTGTTGAGAGGATCAGATGACAATTATAGCTTTGTAACCTCATTTGAAATATGGTATCGCTAGGGGCAGCTAGGTGGTGCAGTAGATAGAACACCGGCCCTGAAATCAGGAGGACCTGAGTTCAAATTCGACCTCAGACCAAACGCTTGACATTAGCTGTGTAACCCTGGACAAGTCACTTAGCCCCAATTGCCTAAAAATAAATAAATAAAATTGCCTTGTTTAAAAGGGGGGGGCGGGCAGCTAGATGGCTCAGCGGATAGAGCACCGGCCCTGAAGTCAGGACCTGAGTTCAAATCTGGCCTCAGACCAAGCACTTGACACTTACTAGCTGTGTGACCCTGGGCAAGTCACTTAACCCCAATTGCCTTAAAAAAAAATAAAATAAAATATGGTATCGCTAGATCCTTTTCCTTCTCTTTCTTTATTCCCTTGATATTCTTGATCGTTTATTCCTTCAGATTATATATCTTGTTAAAATTTAGATGGACTAATGCATTCCCTATGTGTCCCACTCATTTCTCTCTCTCTCCTCTTTCCCCTCTATCCCCCTCTCATTCTCTCTCTCTTTGATGGATTTACAACTATGGAAGTTATGTTCCATCAGAACCAAAATATCTTGTCAATATCTGTCCTCTAACAGTATTTCCTATGCATGTCAATTACATAAGGTAGAACAAGGAGCTTTGTTTGACCTTTTGATTATTAATATCAGATGAAGTATAAAACAAGTCTAGTTTGCTGGTCTTACGAAGTATGTTTAGTGAAGAGTACTTTATCAATGATGTCATCTTTTAGATCAGAGGCGTCATAGGAGACTGTTGAACTAGATTAAAATATAACCGGGAAATGTTTAACAATAAAGAGACAATACAACAAAGAATGTTAATTTGTGGTTATCTAGAGCCATCTGGGATTTGTTTCTATTTGAGTTTGATTTCCCTGTTCTAGATGCCCTTTTTCTTATAACATGTGCTGATTGCATCAGATCCCAAGGGAATACTGGACTTAAACACATCTAGCTTTAGAACATCCCTTTCATATGAAATGACCTTACCCTCTCAGCGCACACTAGTTAATATAATGTTGTTGCAAAACTTCTGCTACTACTGACCTTCCCTGGCTCCTGTTCTCCCTCTGACCAAAGTTTCCATCTTTCCTCCTATCTCCCTCCTAGTGGTTGTTTGATGATAGTTAATGGACTGTAAGGGAGACATGATTTGCCACATTTATCCTTTCCTGAGGACCTCTCTCCCACACTCCTCACCCCCATTTCATATCTGCCTTCTTCCTGCCAGTAGTTTGGAGCTAGGGAAAATACTACTCCTGTATCTCCTAGGAAAGGATTTTGGGGTGGTGGTCTTGGGGACCGGGAGGGACAGAGGACATAGACAAATGATACTTAAGTCCAGTTTTTGTGCTGGGGCTTTAGCTGGAAAGATGGCAGAACTCATGTTAGAAAATGAACATTCTGTCACCAAAACTTTGTTCTAAATTAGTGGATTTAATACATTTTTAAGAAGGCACCATAATGTATTATTAGGTCCTTACAGGCTACATTGGAAGGCCATTCATTATTTTAAGACATTTTCCTACAGGAAAATGTTTGATTTTCTAGACAAAAGACTTAAAAATCAATTTGGGAGCCTACTTTGTGTACTGTTTGTGTATTAATTGCATAGTATCACAACAAAGAAAGGGAGAAACAAAGTGGGAAAGAGAGGTCTAAATAAGTTTAAGTCCTTGTCCTCCCCAGATATTTCTTTGGCCTTTCTACCGCTTTTCCTTGTCTGTAAGTTTGTTCTTATCTCTTAGAAATCCAAATCCTAACGGTTTCCTGCCACAGTGATAGCACTTTACTGTGAGCTGCTGGAGCTGGGTATTAATGCAGCCCAAAAAACTTCTGCCCTGTTTTTGAAAGCCAGCCTCCCCTAGCAGTTGATGTCACTGATTGTCCCAACAATTGGGCTGAATATTTGTACAATGATTTAACTCTTTAAAGGAGCTAGACTCCTTTATTCCACCACTATCATATAGGCATTTAACACAAATAACCTGTTAAAAACCTCAGAGATACGATTAATGGGTTTTGTTTCATCATTGTGTTTGTTACAACATTGACTCCCAGATTAGAAAGTGGCATGTGAAAAATGTTCTTAGTTATTGGACTTTCTTGTATAGATAAAGAACAGAGTATTTTTAGAGAGAACTGGAAATATTGACAGTTAAGGAAAGTGTTGGAAAGGGAATTAAAATACTGTCTTGCTACTGTATAAAATATTTTTTACACAGAATTTCTCTTTTGCTTCCTTTTGTAGGATTTGGACGTGGGAGAGGGAGAGGGGCAGGGCGTTTCTCATCCCAAGGTATGGGGTAAGTATCAATTTTACACTCTGACTAGTTTCCCCTCTTATTTCCTTTCCCCATCTTGCTTTTGTTGATTTGTTTGTGCCACAGGTGTTTTCTATAATTGTGAATATTTAGCTTATATTTCATTCCTATGAAAAGATTTATACAGGAGAATATTACAAATACAACAGTTTCATTAAGGCAACTTAGAGATGTCTAGTTAAATTTAGCAAGTGTAATTGTGTATTAACAAAATGCACTGTTACAAAACTGAATGAATGTGGGGTTTTGTTTGTTTTGTTTTGTTTTGTTTTTGAGAGGGCTACTATTAGAATGAAAGGAAATGGGACTTTTCCTGTAGCAAAGCAGCCATACTTTAACATTTTAGAATTTTGGTGTTGCAATTTTATCTTTACTTTGCAATTCTTTCAAATCCTAGGACATTTAACCCTGCAGACTACACAGATTCTTCAACCACTGATGGCTTTGGGACAAAACCAGAAGTTTGGGAAGCTGGCCAGAATGATACAGATGATGGACCTGGTAGGAGTCTTCAAAAAGAACTAAACTGTAATAAAAATGCCCTAGTCAGAGGCATTTTGAAAGTGCTTGAGATATGGATTATTGTTAAAGAAATGGAAATCATTTTTCATATATAATTATGAAACTAAACATACCAGATAATTGGCAGTGGTTTTTGAAATTAGAAACAAAATGCAAACAACTTAGAACTTAATTTTCTTTGTGATCATGAAAAATGGACTGCTTAAGATAGTCTGATTTTGCTAAATTTTGCCCTCAAAAAGTTCCTGATAACATTCAGATGGTCAGTAGCCTGTAATGCATTTCTTTCTACTTGGATAGAAAAAAATTACTCTTTATCAAATACCAGATGATAATCTTACAGGGTAAAATTTTGCCGTTAACTCCTTAGGAGATCGTACAAACTATGAATTGCTGGGTTTTGTCTGATAGTGTTTTAATTGTATTGCCTTCTTAGGAATACATGGATATAAGGTTGAAAATAGAGATGTTAGTAGTTAAATATTTTTTAAGCAACAGAAGCTTAACAGAAACTTGGATTTACAAAATTCTTTACAGCTCAGAATTATTTTTCTCCTAACATCCCTGCTTGGTAGATAGCAAAAATGTGATTTTCTAGAATTAAGGTGGTCAAATTAAAGGTTGGGGAATTTAAGTGCTTACGTACTTGATACATTCTCTATAACATAAATTTTGTAAGTAGTATAATGCAGAGATTTCATGTCATCTCAGATCAATCCCCAGAATCAGCACAGAGTAGACATAATCTTGCTCAAGACCTATCAAGCAAAAATTATTTTGGATTCGAAGGTAGAAAGCCAAAATTTGGCATTTAATTTTATTTTCACATGTGGTGATTCTCATAAAAAGTTTGGGCCACATTTACTTTATCAAGACCAGAACAAAATTCTAGAATATAAATCTATTAACTGTAACTGGATTACATGAGCACTTGATAAAAAGAAAAAATCCACATGCTATTGGAATTAATTTAAAATAAACTGACTTATTTATCTTTATGATAAAAGTTTATCTAGGACCAAGTTGATTATTTTAATTTTCTTTGTATTATAATTATTTTACATGTTTTGGTTTTTTTTTCCCCCCACCCCAAGTAAAGTTATATGAATTTTTTCCATGTGCTTCACTGCATTTGTAACAGTGTTGAGCACAAAGTGTGATTAAATGATTGTTTCCTAGGTAAGATCCCTTACAAGTTATTGGATATTAGAAATATATACAGTCTTTGGAGGGGAAAGCCAGAGTCAATCATAGTGATTTAATCTCCTGTTCACTGGGAAATCTAACTATTACAATACTCCATAAATAAAAATCTTTTTTTCAAATGAATTCTCTAAATTAGAATTCAAAGACCTTTTGTTTTTGTGAGTTATGCCTAACAATATTTATTTCTATTAGATTGAAACATAAATTTTTAAAAAATATTCGACAAATAAAAATAACAACAACCTTTTTGATGGAAAATAACCTTTCTAAATTAAAAAAAATAAGCAAGATGGTCAGCATTATTTTTTACACATTTTTGTAAATCTATGTCTGGCTTAAAAGAAAACTGCCAGACTGTAATCTCCTTCTGCATTTTATCTGTTGTGGTAAGTTGTTTTGGTTGAAGTATATGAAGATGATTCATAATATCTTAATATCATTATGAAAATAGTTTTGACCTTGTGGACACCTTAAAAGCATCTGGGGACCTCTAGGAATCTGCCAAGTACGCTTTGAGAACTGCTGGTTTCCGAGTTAAAACTGTGTGGTGTGATCATGGACAGAAGTGCTTTCTAAAAAGTTTTTGTTCTTCTGAATATGTGGCCTTGGGCAGTCTTTTAGGACTCTTTTCCCACCTTATTTAATTTGAGATGTTAATTAAGAGATATTAGGATAAATTAAAAAAAAGTTTAAAGGAGCATAAGTTTACATAGAGTCACAGATTTTTAGCTAGAAGGCACTGCACAGGTCATTTGTTTCATCCAGTTCACTAATTTTACAGGTACGGTAACACTCTCTAACAGTTGTATGCACCAGTTCTTTTCATTATTCTTTGATTTGGACTTAAGGCAGCTGGTCAGTGTTTTATTAGTTCCTTACTTATCTCGGCTTTCAACACATTATTGTCCATTCCTCCCCCCTACCCCCCATCCTTTTTTTTTTTCTCTTAATTAAGCGAGGCAGTTGGAGTTAAGTAACTTACCCAGGGTCACACAGCTAGTAAGTGTCAAGTGTCTGGTCTGAGACTGGATTTGAACTCGGGTCCTCCTGACTCCAGGGCTGGTACTCTATCCACTGAGCCATCTAGCTCTCCCTCCTTTACAGTCTAAAGGTCTTCCTCTTGGTAAGGAAACTAGAAGCGAAAGTGGAATTGAGTAAGTTTGCATTCTTTTTTCATCTGCTGTTATCCCTTCTATGCCCAAGTAGAATTCTGTCTTTGGTGCTTGTCTTTTCCTGAATATTGCTAATATATTGCTTTTTCAAAATGCTTTATTTCTTTTCAAAAAAAAAATTTTTTATTGTTTGTTTCTTAAATCACATACATTCCCCACTTTATACATTTTTGCTGTTCTAGAAAGCTGTCCCTATAGCAAAGCCCAAAAGAGAAGGAAAATCATTCAGCAAAATTAACCAACATATTGAAAGCCTTTGACATTCCATGTACTGTTTCACACCCAGAGTCTCCCACATCTCCAAAGAAGGGTGAGAGGTACCTTCTCATATCTCTTCTTTGGGATCTAGCTTGTAAATTATAATGTCACAGTATTCTGTTTCAGTTTTGATGATTTTCTTCTCCTTTTTTTTCCATTTACGTTGTTTTTGTTGTGTATATTCTTTCCTGGTTCTGCTTACTCCTCCTTTTGTATCATTTCATGGAAATTCCCATGTTTCTCTCTATTGTTCATATTCATCATTTTTTATATGAAGTATTTTACATTAAGTAATAACTAGAGATTAAGGCCTCTAAATTGTCCTCAACAAGTCTTTCTCAATTATATTTTCGTTTGATTTATCTTGGTCTAAGAGGAGTGCATTGAGAATCCCCAATTATTATACTTTCTCTTTCTTACTATAAATTGATTGGCTTTTCCTTTAAATGTATGCTTTTAGGTGCATATATGTATCAATTCATTATGGTACCTTTAATTATAATTTTAATCAAGTCTACTTTTATTCTTGCCTTTTCTGAAATGATTGCTACTCCTGCTTTTTTCTATTTCACCTGACTTTTTTTTTCTTAATAGTATTTTTTCCAGTTACATGTAAGGATAGTTTTCAACATTCATTTTTGTAAAATTTTGAGTTCCAGATTTTTCTCTCTTCCCCCTCCCCAAGACAGCAAGTAATCTGATATAAATTAGATATATACAATCATGTTAAACATATTTTTACGTTAGTGTTATGAAAGAAGAATCAGAACAAAAGGGAAAAACCACGAGAAAGAAAAAACAAAAAAAAATGAAAATAATATGCTTTCAACTGCATTCAGACTCCATAATTCTTTCTCTGGATGTAGTTAGCATTTTCCATCATGAGTCTTTTGGAATTGTCTTGGGTCATTGTATTACTGAGAAGAGCTAAGTCTACCATAGTGGATCATTGCACAATGTTGATGTTGCTGTGTACAGTGTTCTCCTGGTTCTGCTCACTTCACTCAGCTTTAGTTCATGTCTTTCCATGTTTTTCTGAAATGTACCTGCTCATCACTTTTTGTAGCACAATAGTATTCCTTTATATTCAGATACCATAACTTGTTCAGCTATTCCCCAATTGATAGGCCTCCCTTCAATTTCCAATTCTTTGCCACCACAAAAACAGCTGCTTATAAATATTTTTGTACATGTGGATCCTTTTCCTTTTTTTTTTTTTTCTTCTTGTAAGACAGTCGGGGCTAAGTGGCTTACCCAGGGTCACACAGCTAGTGTCAAGTGTCTGAGGCTGCATTTGAACTCAGGTCCTCCTGACTCCAGGGCCGGTACTCTATCTACTGTGCCACCTAGCTGTCCCACCTTTTCCATTTTTTATGATTTCTTTGGGGTAGTTACAGTCCTAGTAGTGGTATTGCAAGATCAAAAGATATACAGTTTTATAGCCCTTTGGACATGATTCCAAATTGCTTTCCAAATTGCTCTCCAGAATGGTTGGATCAGTTCAAAACTCCACCAACTTAGTGTTCCAATTTCCAGTTCTGTCACATTAGCCAATCTGCTAGGTGTGAGGTGGTACCTCAGAGTTGTTTCAATTTGCATTTCTCTAATCAGTAATGATTTAGAGCATTTTTTTCAGGTGATTATAGATAGTTTTAATTTCTTCCTCTGAAAACTGCCTGTTCATATCCTTTGAGCCAGTTTATCAATTGGGGAATGGCTTATATTCTCATAAATTTGACTCAGTTCTCTATATATTTTAGAAATAAGCCCTGTATCAGAAATATTGGCTGTAAAAATTGTTTCACAGCTTTCTGCTTCCCTCCTAATCTTGGCTGCATTGGTTTTGTTTGGCCAAATTTAATGTAATCAAAATTATCCATTTGCATTTCATAATGTTCTCTATCTCTTGTTTGGTCATAAATTCTTCCTTTCTCCATACATCTGACAGGAGACTATTCCTTGCCCTCTTAATTTGTGTATAATATTCACTCTTTATGTGTCTAAATCACGTACCCATTTCGACCTTATCTTGATACAGTGTATAAGATGTTGGTCTATGCCAGGTTTTTTCCATACTCTCTTGCAGTTTTCCTAGCAGTTTTTGTCAAATAGTGAGTTCTTATCCCAGAAGCTGGAGTGTTTGGGTTTATCAAACAGTAGATTGTTATGATTATTTAATAGTGTTTCTTATGTACCTAACCCATTCCACTGATTCATGACTCTATTTCTTAGCCAGTACCAAATAGTTTTTTTCTTTTTTTTATTAATTTATTTTGATTTATCAGTAATCACTTCCATATGCTTTTGAGTTTAAAATTTTTCTCCCCCTTCCTCCCCACCACCCTCCCCAAGACGGTGCACAATCTGATGCAGGCTATACATTTACATTCGTATTAAATATATTTTCACATTAGTGATGTTGTAAGTAAAAATTAAAACCAATAGGAGGAACCATCAGAAAGAGGAAACAAAACTCAACAGAAGAGGAAAAAAAATAGCAATTCAACTTCCATAGTTCCTTCTTTGGATGTGGATAGCATTTTCCATCACAAGGCCTCTGGAGATGTCTTAGATCCTTGTATTGCAGGAAAGGGTTAAGTTTATCAATATTAGTCATCGCACAACGTGGCTGTTATTGTGTACAACGTTTTCTTGGTTCTGCTCACTTCACTCAGCATCAGACCATACAAGTCTTTCCAGGTTTTTCTGAAGTCAGCCTGTTCAGCATTCCTTATAGCGCAATAGTATTCCGTCACATTCATATACCACAGCTTGCTCAGCCATTCCCCAATTGATGGGCATCCTCTCAATTTCCAATTCTTTGCCACCACAAAAAGAGCTGCTATAAATATTTTGGTACATGTGGGTCCTTTCCCCATTTTTATGATCTCTTTGGGATATAGCTCTAGAAGTGCTATTGCTGGGTCAAAGAGTATGCACATTTTTATAGCCCTTTGGGCATAGTTCCAAATTGCTCTCCAGAATGGCTGGATCATTTCACAACTCCACCTACAGTGCATTAGTGTTCCAATTTTTTCACATCTTCTCCAACATTTATCATTTTCCTGTTTTGTCATATTGGCCAATCTGATAGGTGTAATGTGGTGTAGTACCAAATAATTTTGATGATTGCCACTTTATAATATAGTTTTAGATCTGGTATGGCTAGGCTACCTTCCTTTGCTTTTTTCCCCCCCATTAATTCCCTTGATATTCTTGACTTTTTGTGCTTCCAGATGAATTTTATTATTTTTTTCTAGCTCTATAAAATAATGTTTTGGTAGTTTGGTATGGCACTGGATGAGCAAATTAATTTAGGTAGAATTGTCGTTTTTATTATATAAGCTTTGCCTACCCTTGAGCAATTGATATTTTTCTAGTTGTTTAGATCTGGCTTTATTTGTATGAAAAGTGTTTTGGAATTTTGTTCATTATAGTTCCTGGGTTTGCCTTGGCAGGTAGACTGCAAAATATTTTATATTGTCTATAGTTATTTTAAATGCTATCTCTTGCCTGCTGGGCTTTGTTGGTAATATATGGAAATGCTGGTGATTGTGTGAGTTTATTTTATATCCTGCAACTTTGCTAAAGTTGTTAATTCACCTGACTCTTAATAGAAGTTTCTCTGTCTCATTACATTTGCGCTTCTTTGTTTCCAGTGTACTCCTTACAAGCAACATATTAAACAGTCTGTTTTGTAATCCATTCTTCCACTCTCCTATGTTTCCATTCACTTATTATTAATTGTACATTTTTCTCCACCCTATCATTTTACATTTTCCACCTCTTTCCAAAGGAGTTTCACAGAGAGCTGAACGTATTGAATACTACTGATTTGTATTTTATGTATACTGCTTCTGTTCCATTCCTTCTTCCTCCCCCACTCCATTTGTGAGTTCTTACTTTTCTTTTTCTCCCTTCACACACCACCCTCTAGAGTGTTTTATGACTGACTCTTGCCAGAATCTACATTCCATCTAAATCTTTCTTTCCCTTTTCCCTGTCATCACCTTATTTTCTATTTAGTTTAATGTATTTCTACACCAAACTTAGTATCTTTGTCCATATTTTTTTTCAAGTGAAAGTAGGGCTCATGTGTAGCCTGCTTTCCTCATCCCTTCTTTCATGTTAATATTGTCTTGTGTTCATGTAACCTGATTATGTGAAATAGTAAGTTCTACCCCCATCCTCCTTCTTTCTTTCATAATGTATTTCTTTTCCTTACCCTTTTCTTTTTTCTCTTTAGATCATCACAGTGCACCAAAATCCTCCCTGGCCCCTTCTCTTATTTACTCCCTCTGTGATTCTTAAAGACATTAATTTTTTTGAGCAGAGAGTTGTTTCAAAAATTTTTTTTCCAAAAAGTTCAAGAGTTCTATTTTTTCAAAAGTTCTATGTCAAAGAAGTTCATTTTCCCCCCTTTAAGATCATACTCAGTAGTAATTTTTGGTTATTTGCTTATGAACTATTGTTCCACACACTATTCTCCTTTATAGTGGCTGCTAGGTCTTATGTGATCCTGACTATGATTGCGTGATAATTTAACTCTTTCTTGCTGCTTACAGTATTTTATCTTTGACTGGATACCCAAGTGGGAGCATGATGAGGAGATGGCCAGGAAAGAAGCCTAGGCCCTGGCAAGATAAGGCAAAAGCTCACCAATCTGTCAGAGCTGCTAGGCCTAGGACTAGAGCCCAAGTTTCCAGTGGGGGTGGAGAATGGAGATAGTGGTCCAAGTACAGAAAGAATATTGAGGAGGTTATGACTGGGAAGTGTTATGAACGCCTGAGCCCCTGCATAGTAAAAGAAACACTTGTCATAGGTAGGGGACCTAAGAGTCCTATAGAATCTAAGGTTCTAGTGGGGGAGTAGGTAGAGATATTTGTCTGAGTAGACAGAGAAGGGTAAAAGTCTTCATTTTTTCTAGAAATTCCAGTAAAGCTGGTGGCAGATTTGAGATTTTGCTAGTAGATGATGTGGACTTATTTTCTTCTACATGTGTGCCTTTAGCATTCCTGCATTCATTGGGACATTTTTGTTAATGATCTGTATTATCTGAGGCATAGGTAATGAATACTGTATTCAAGGACCTCAAAAGTAGCTGGCTAATATGCTGTGCTGCGGCTTCTTGTGTAACTGGGAAAGGTGTTGGAGGCAGGGGTCTGAGACAGGTCAGACCCTGATTGTTGACTTTCATTTCTTATGCCTTGTCTCTCTTTCCCCTCCTCCTCTGTGTTTCTCTTTTTCCTGCCCTTTTTTCCCTTGGTCTACAATCTGGCCTTTTCTGTTTAGACCTCTTAACTAGTGCTTCTAGGCTTCTCTCTCTATCTTTATATGTAACTGAGGTGGCATAGAGCACTGACTATAGATTTGCTTTGGATTTCTTGATCATTTCTCAGTCTACTTTGATTTCATCCTTGCTGTAATAGTTGAATAGAGCTAGACCGTGGTACTTTTCTACTCCCTCTACTGTCTAGAGGAGAGTCTTTTCTTTGTTTCTTTAAGACTCATGCTTTGAATATGCCTTGGTTGATTTACTTCCACATATTTGATTGACTTTGTGGTTTTTTTGAGAGGGACTTCCTTTATTCCCTCCTGAATTTTGTTGTTATTATATGGAAATGATATCTTGTGGGTTTATTATGGGTTTATTTTGCTTCCTTCTTTGTTACCAATGCCATTAATTTTGTCAATTAGTTTATTTACTGATTTCCTAGGCAAACCACCTTTCTTCATAACACCATCTACTTCCAAGAAGGATCTTTTCTTTGATCCTCCTTTTCCTCCTTATATAGGTAAAATAATACTTTCTAAAAATGTTATGTGGTTGTTTCTTTATCTGATTTCTTTACTTTCAAAAGTAAAAGTTGTGGCTAATACATCAGAGAAAAACAAGTATTTTCCATGCTGTTATTGCTAAATCAGCATCACTAAAGATGAGTATCTAGTAACTTTTAAGGAGATGCATATAATCCCCTAAGTCTAATTTAGAATCATAGATTCAGAACTGGAAAGGACTCTGGCCTTTAAGTCCAATCCCTACTTATTCTCTAAAGGAGAGAAACAGATGCACATGTCCAATTTTTTTTGTCAAGTCTTATGTTACTATGTTGACATCACTAGTACATGTCCTCATTTCTCTTCTGACACTGCTAACAGCCTTGATGCAAATCCTTTAGCAAAGCTCTGACCATATTATCCTCCTAACCCATCATTCCCCATCTCTGCCTCCTGGCTTCCTTCAAGTCCCAACTTAAATCTCAGTTTCTACAGGAAACCTTTCCCAATCCCTCTTAATTCTAGTGCCTTCCTTCTGTTTATTATTTCCAGTTGTTTGTATGTTTTCTTTAACATTAGGTTGTGAGTTCCTGGTAATCAGTGACTGTCTTTTGCCTTCCTTTATATTCCAGCACCCAGCACAATGCTTGGCACATACTAGGTACTTAGTAAGTGGTTATTGACTGGCTAATTTCTGTCTGACTGCTTTCTGGTTTTTCCCAGTAATTCTGGTCACCTGTTGATATCTTTCCTGTGTAATTTAATGTCCACTAGTTGTTTCTAAGTTTTTGCATTCAAAAAAAAAATGTTGCTATTAATATTTTCTTATAAATTGGTCCTTTCTGCCTTTAACCCATCATTCTCAGTATTTGTCATCTATGAGTAATAGTTTGGTACCTCTCTTGGTTAAAGCCAGTTTTTTCCCCAGAATGGTTAGTCCATTTTTTCAACTCTGCCAGCAATGTACTTGTGTACACAATAACTTTTTTTTTTCCGCACAGTAACTCTTAAGCTGAATTGATGTTGACCTAGAACATACCTTTGCTTCAAATGACATGGAGTTAAGAGTGGAAGACATCTGAAGTAAAAGTATACTCTGAAGTTCAATTTTTTTTTTTTTTATCATATTACAGCAGGGGCATGGAAGAATTCTGTGGAAGAGTGGACAACAGAAGACTGGAATGAAGATGTGAGTATGTGTTGTAGATTGGATAAAATAACTGTAACAGTCAATTAGTGCTGATTTCGTGGCTATTCCATCTTTGTAAGCCATTTTGCTAAGTGTTGAAGATACATAGATAAAAGTGAGAGTTCCTTTTCCCTCAAGAAGGTTAGGGGTGAGGACTGTGTAACATTCACATGTACAGATGCATGCACAACATACAATGTCCTCTGATAGAGGAAGATACTGAGCAGGGTAGGCCAAGCTGTGTGTTTGAATTGGGTTTTGAACAAAATTAGGGATTCCAAGTGGCAGAGGTGAGCTTAGAGAATTCCTGCTTCCAGACTCCTCATTTTGGCTTTTATACCCTCTTCAGCCTAGCTAGTGAGTGTTTTCAGCTCTGTTCCTTAATTACTCACCTTCCCAAACCATTTGCCACACCCAAATCTGTCTCTTTACTTTGCCTTCAACATGTTTCTTGTACCCATGTCTCCATACTTTCGTTGTTGTTGTTGTTCTTGTCTCTCTCCTGCCCAAAAACCTCCTTATGTATCTTCTCATTTCAAACCCTGTATGTCCTCCAAAACTGAGGACACAGGGTGGTACTTCAGAAAGTCTACTGTGTGTGGAGGCAGAAACGGGGTTCACATTACCTGTATGATCTTGGACAAGCCATTTTCCTTCACTAAAATAAAGTAGTTAGATTAAATCACCAGATCTCTTCATCTCCCTTCTTACTCAGATTCTATACGCCTTCCTAGACCATTCCAGCCCACATTGATAAGTTCCTCCTTTAATTCATGTAGCAGTTTTTTGCCTGTACTTCTCATTTGATAGTTAATAATGTATGACTGCTTCCTTGTGGCATTTTTTACTCTTTTATTTTTCATGTACTCTCATCATGTATAAGTCATGGTTCTCTTTGTGCCTCCCCCTTCCCCCATAGCAACTAATACTATACTTTGTGCATAGTAGACGCTCAGTAAGTGTGTTCTATTTGATTATAAAGACGACATCATAAATGGATAGTTTACAGTCCGTAAGTGGATTGTAAGCTGTTTTATATTTGGGTTAGGTGAAAGAACTACAGTTGTTTAGCTTGGATAAAGGAAGTCTGAGAAGAGCGATCTGAAGAGTTATCATCAGGAAGAGAATGTGGACTTTATATGTTGGACCCCATACAAATGAACTAGAATTAGTTCATAAGATACAAAGAGACAGATTTCTCCTTGACTACTGGATAACTTTTCTTAAAATTAGAGTTTAAAAAAAATATCAAATGGGCTGCTTCTTGGTTGAGTTCAGTTCAACAAGTGTTTATTTAATACCTGTTATGTGCCACGTTCTGTGCTAGGGCCTGAGGATACCAACACAAAGAAACGGCCCCCTGCCCTCAAGGAACTTAGAGTTTGTTCAGCAGAAATATTTTGCACACAGATAAGTAAATATTAATATTTTCAAAGTAATTGGAAGGGTTTTTGGTAATTGATAGGTGATGACTAATACTTAGGGAAATAGGATAAGACCTTGATAAAATGGCTTCCATTTCACTTGAAAGCTTTAGTCATTGGCTGGTTGACCACTACTTAGTGATCATTTAGAAGGAATTACTGTTGAGGTATGGGTTGTACTAAATGATATGTTCCTTCTGACTCTCATAATCTCATGATAAAGTTATATAGAATTGCATCCAAAGAACCAGAATTAGATTTATTGTCTTTGAAATTAGGAGCCAGACACATTTTTCTATTTACATAAATATGAAAGAAAACAAATATTTTTATGGGATCATAAATTTAGAGCCTGTAGGGTTCTTTGAGGTATGGTGGTATGAAAATTACCTGGAATCAACAACAATTTGAAATTTTTCCATTTTGTAGCATCATGTACATGTGTTTCTACTGACAGGCTAATTCAGTTCATCATCCTTGATGAAATAAAACTAGATTAAGCTGATTTCCCCATTTTTAGTTAGTTCTTTTTGGATTGAGTGCTAGATTTTGGAACATACACACATTTCATTGCTTTCTTATGTTGTTTTTTAATTCTTTGGTTTTTAAGAATGGCTTTTACTCCAAGGAAACTTGCAAAAGATAGAGCTCTTTAAAGGGCACACTTTGACTCTTAGAGTATTGAAGTGGCAATGGGTAAGTGAAGTTTAGAGGCAAGTCAAAACGTTATTCCAATACAAAATAAAATGAGATTGATCACACTGAAGGCTAGCTTCCACTGGATGGGATTATTGATCCTAATATAGTGCAGCGTGGGCTTCTTGAATTTGAAACAACAGCAAGTAGACCAGTTTAATAAAACACAGCTATTGTCTTTATAAAGAAAAAAAATGTTTGTCTTAACCAAGATGGTGTAAAAACTGGACTAATGAAAATTCTTCCTGCTAGAACTCACCTTTTCACTTTAAAACTATACCAAAACTACTATTAGAAGTTCAGGTGAGCCGTAAAATCTCGGCATCTTTGTTAGATGGCAGAATACAATTAAAAAAATGTTTTGCTTATTTTTTACTTCCATTGGGCCTGCAAGTCTTGCCTCCGTTGGGGGAATTATGAATACTGATAAACATATTACTGTATTTTGAAGCAAAAATATTCTGAAATTATAAGAATTCCCATAGGAAGATGGTATGCTGTATTATTGTCCTTATACCATGCCACATCAGGAAAGAGCAAGAAATGTACAGAAACATACTTAAATGGTTTCAGAACTTGACTGATTTAAAACTCATTGAGAATTTCTGGGGTATGATGAATTGGGTATAATTTGTGGGTTGTAATGGATTTGGGAAAATGGAGCATTCATCAAAGCTATCCAATATAAAAAGTGTGCTTTCTTGTTAAATTTTAGAATACATGTTAAAATCTTGTGAACACAATGTAAAATTGTGTAACACAAGTAAGTGCACCAAATGGAGCACATTTTGCTTATTAAAAGTTTTTTTAAGTTGTAAAAAACTGTAAGATTAATTATACATCAGAAAATTGTACCTGACTTTGTCTTAAGTCATTCTCGCAACTGTGGTCTTTCTAGACTGCCATTTCACTTTTGAGGAAAAGAGGTGATGACTTGCCCTCTGCATCACAGGCAGTGTAGCTGCTCCAGATTCAGTTCTCTTTCTTACTCAACCATAAGGAGCTAACTTGTTCCACTTGTCATTATCCCCATTCTGCTGTTTAAACTGAATGGTGCTAGGTGGCACGATCTTTTAAAACCACAGTTAAAAACTATGACCACGCAAGAGCAAGAAGAATTAATTTCACATTTGTAGTTTTAGTTAAAATTGCAGAAATTCTAGGCTCCATGTGTCCTTTTTATTTAATTAATTCCTGTCATCATAGACACAACCTTTTGAATTCCACACTTGGATGCCCATTTATGGCTAATATTTGACTTTTCTACTAACTTCATCTGCTCACATGGCTTCAGTGTGCTACTTCGATCAAATCTGATATCAGCTACCTGTTATTCTTTTTTTCCCTATGCTCCAAACCTATTCTTGGTCATTACTATGACCCCCAGTTCTTCAACCCCACAGTAATTTCTAAACTATCACTCTTGCTGTGGCTTCATTTTCCTTCCTACTCAGTCTTAACTATGGTTAGCCAATCTCAACATATCTTCCCTCCCTGCAGCAAGGCAATACATTTACACTTCTTTAATTGATTTATTTACCTCACAACAGTTGTTCTGAGGCCTCACTTCTCTCCTTCAGCTTCCCATGCTCACATACCCCATCCTCCATCATACATCTTGGTGGAAGACCTCTCATATATTTCTGTATTAAGTATAGACCATTCATCGTGAACTCCTTCTTCATCTCAAAACCCCTTGATGTCCTTGTCCTTTACTCCCAACTCTTAAGTCTTGGCCATTCTTAACCATGCCAACCCCCTCTACTTGTAGATTGTTGATTTTATCCCTCCACGTCTTTTCTAACAGCTTACCCCTGAAATCATTCCCTCCCTTGCCCTGCAATCTATCTCCCTATGTTCTGACCCAGGAGTGGGGATCCTGTGGCCTTCTAGGTCTTCAGGTGCAGCCTTTTGACTGAGGCCAAGTTTTACAGAACAAATCCTTTTATTAAGGGGATTCGTTCTGTAAAGTTTGGATTCAGTCAGAGGGCCACACTTGAGGGCCTAGAGGGCCAGACATGGCTTCGAGGCTGCAGGTTTCCCACCCCTATATTGTCCTATTCTCTGCTACCTAAAAATATGACTATGGGAGAATCACAAATTTCCCTGTCCTTAAAAAACAAAACACCAATTTAAAAAAAAAAAAAAAGAACAAAAAAAACAAAACCCTATCTTAAACCTCCCACCCACTCAAAACACTACCCTAGATTTTTCTGTTCACTACCAAACTCTTAGAACAGTTTGATGAACTCACTACTCATTGACTTCTCTTCTTACTGATTTCTCAGCTTCTTTTACTCTGGCTTCTAACCTCTTCACTCAACTGAAACTGATTTCCCCAGTTACCAGTGATTTAATTGTCACATCCATTGGTTTTTCTTCTGTCCATCCATTCTTGGTCTCACTGCAGTATTTGACACTAATGACTATCTCCTTTTGGATGCTGTCTCCTAAGTTTTTATGACCCTGCTGTCTCTTTGATCACCTCCTGCCGTCATGGGTTTGGGGTTGGGAAGGAGGCCCCTTTATTAATATCCCTTTGCTTAGTCTTTATTCATGATCCACTCATCTTTGCATGTCCCCCAAAGCTTTGTCCTAGACCCTCTACTCTATATACTCTAATCTTCTCAGTTATTTCAGTAACTTTAGTTCTCGGTTTTCAGCAGACGCATCTCAGAAATACGTTCCGTATGTACTTTAAATTCAACCTGTCCAAAACAACTTACTATATTCCTATTGAGAGTATCACTCATATTCCCAGTCTTGGAGCCATACTCTATTTCCCCCATCACATCCCCTCCTCCCATCCCCCATAGCCAATCTGTTTCCACATCTTGGTGCTTCAACATCCATAGCATTTCTTTCATTTGTCTCCTTTCTACCCACCCAGTTACCACCCTAGTTCAGGTCCTTATCCCCTCTCACCTGGATTATTGCAATACTTTTCTAATTGGTTTCCCTATCTCAAGTCTGACTCCTCTGTAGTTTGCCCTTTATACAGCTTCCAGTCATTCTCTCAGAACACAGGTATGGGACCCCTTGTTACTTTAGAGATCAAACACAAAATCCTTTGTTATTCAGAGATCTTCACTTTTCCTATAAATTATCACTGTCTGAGCTACCCTGAGATGGTTACGATATAATAGCCAAGAATTGGTGTGCATGTTGCTTTTATGCTACGCATAATGCCTGGAGTTAAGTTTTTCTTTTCCACACAGCTTTCTGAAACGAAGGTATTCACTGCTTCTTCTGTTCCAGCTGAAAATCATGTCACACCTGGACAAAGGTAAAATCTTCTTTCCTTGATCGCTATTAGAACGAACTTTTCCAATGAGTTAATTTCAGGCTCATTTTATATTAGGTAGGCGACCTAAATCAGGTACCACATATAAAGGGAAGATAAGGATTCTTTTTTTGATATGGATGACTAAGTTAAAATATTTTTTTTCCCAGAATGAGATTTCCAACAGTGGTCTTCACACAAATATTGACAGTCATTTTAAGTATGTTGCCATTATTGGCAGTAGTTTTCCCTATTTAACTCAAAGGAATGAAAGGGGGAAAGTTTAAGATTGAGTTTTTTGGGAAATAGTAGCCATTGTCTTTCTGATTAGAAAGCATAATATACTGTATACTTATGTAGTGGAAAGATCGGGTTTAAACATACGAAACTGTATTTTGTTTTCAGCTGAGTTAATAGAAACTTATTCTAAAGACCATTTATGGATAATGTAAGAGATTGTGAAGTTCTTTTGAATTTTGAGATTCTTTGCTTCTGTACACATGAAAGTCTCTGAATTAGAAGGAAGTATTGTTTTAAGTAAGATGATTTTAATAATATTGACACTCTTATTGAATTAATCATAAAAGAGTACATAAGCTTTATAACTCTGCTCAGCAAAATAACTTTGTTTTAGAGTTAATTTTAGTTAATTATAACAGGAAGAAAAAATGAAGTCCTAAGATTACATTTCAAACTTTCGCTTTTTAGTTTTGACTATTTTAATCCAAATTACTCAATTATATCATCATTTAAGACCTGTGAGTTGTGGTTTATAAATGAACTCCTTTTCCCTTCTGGAGTTCCTAACGTCTTTCTCCTTGTAATTTTGGTTCTCATTAGGTTAAAGTCTAATGAGAGTTGGTTTGAAAATATGTATTACACACATTTAAGAGAGTAAAGTCTCCAAATTAGCAAGTACTTATTCCAAATGTCTCCCTAATTCTCCATCTCATTTCTTAGAATTCACTGAATGTAATGTAAAGTAAATTCAAATGTATCCTCTGCTTAGAATAATACTAAAAGCCTCCACACATTAAAAAAAGCAGTTAGTGGGAGAGGTGTGGTACTTGATGCATGTTAACAAATTAGAAATGAAGCATTTAAAGAAATCATTTCTTAAAAGTTTTTTAGTCGACTCTTTGGTACTGAGGGAAATCTAAAAAATTAATTTCAAGGCCCTTTTTAAAAAATATTAAGTATTTTTCCATGCAATAGATTTGGAGTTCTCAAAAGAATACCTAAAACTGTTTTGTTGCATACATTTTTGAAAGTACTAATTGAGGATTTTGAACATGTGTATAATACTTTTTTTCATGTTTACTAATTGTAGGTGTGAAACAAATTCCTTATCATTTAAGGTGATAGCAAAATTTGATTTTAATTTATGAGATTGCTCCATTTTTTCTTCAAACACCAATTATTTTCAAGAAATACATTCATTGACCAAGTTTTGGAGGGGAGGCAGTATTGAAAAGTCCAAAGAACAATGATGCTCTCTTTTCCAAGCACATATCTGACCAATCCATGCGGAAAATGTTTCTGAGTTTTTTGGACCTAAGAAATATTGTAAATAATATTAGTTTTAGTAAGGTGAGATATTCTCCCCGTGGTGCTTATCACACAAATTTGAAGTACAACTAAAGCAAATAAACAGATTATCTTATAGACTAAAATTCTAGGCTTGGCTTTAATTTATGTTCTAGTCAAATAAGTATTTTGAATATAAACTGCTTCTAGCTTTTGTAAGAAAGACTTCTGCTTGAAAGAGAAGGAATTGTGGAGGCCTCAAAATTACTCCTTATGGGCAAGAATTGGTTGCAAAAACTGGGGATGTTTGCCCTCGAGAAGAAGATTTGGGTGGGGATAACATTGGAAGGGCCTTTCCTTTATAAAAAGCAATTGGATTTGTTCAACTTAGAGCAGAGTGAAAATCTAAGAATAGTGGGTGACAGAGGCAAATTTAGGCTTGAATTAAGAGAAAGAAAAGTCTTTTTGAAAATGAGATTGCCCTGAAGCAGAATGGGCTGCCTCAAGTGGCAAAAGGTAGGTTCTCTCCCACTGGAGGTCTTCAAACAAAGATGGTATAAAGAGTGGTCAGTTATTTATTTATTTTTTTTAGAGTAATTATTTTTTTTCAACATTCACTTTTATAAGATTTTGAGTTCTAAATTTTCCCCCTTCCCAAGATGGGCTTGCAATCCTGATACAAGCTATACATGTATAATCATATTAAACATATTTCCACATTCGTCATGTTGTGAAAGAAGAATCAGAACAAAAGGGAAAATCACAAGAAAGAAAGAAAAAACAAAAGAAAATAGTACGCTTCAATCTGCATTCAGACTCCATAGTTCTTTCTCTGGATGTGGATAGCATTTTGCATCATGAATCTTTTGGAATTATCTTAAATTTTGCATTGCTGAGAACAGCTAAGTCTATCAGAGTTGGTCATCGCACAGTGTTGCAGTTACTCTGTATAATGTTCTGCTGTTTCTGCTCCTTTCACTCAGCATCAGTTCTTGTAGGTCTTTCCCAGTTATTTTTTTAAAGGAATTCCTTGTTTAGGTATTGACTTCTGAAGTCCCTTCTAATCCCAAGTTTGAATTCCATTAATAAAAGTAACAATCTGATCACAGTCCTTCTTTGAACCAAGGTGTAAAAACAACCAATATAAATGTGTATTAACTAAATAAAATTCAGTGTCTATATCTGCAAGTCCAGATTAGTCAGTTTGTCTCCTGAACTCCCAATTTTGTAAGGTAGTAAAGGCTCTAAAACATAACAACAATGAAGTGAAACAGGTTTTCAAAAATAATTACTCCCAAATTTTCTGGGTAAATGCATTCCATTTTACTACTTTTCCTCCCAGCTCTTTACAACTCTTCTTGAATTTGAATTTCTGTGGATTTGTTTTTTGTGGTTTATATCACACCCCCCCCCTTTTTTTTTGCTTCCTTGTTTACCAAAGGTTGAATACAGCTTCTTTGCTTATAGATTTTTTCACATGCACACTTTTCTCGTTATTTTGCTTCTCAATGCATTTTCTGATAAGATAATCATTTGATTTGGATGTTGTCTTTTGTCTGCTTAGCATTGACTTGGTAGCCTTGCTCCAGAAGCCTTCTACTTCTACCCAAGTCCCAGAAGTCAACTCATTTGAACCTCCTCAACAGCAGGGCTTCAGCCAAGCCCTGGTCTTCACAAATTCTCAACACAGCACTCAGATGGCATCAGGAACTAGCAACTCGAGTACTGTCAACTCTTATTCTCCCCAGAGTCTGGTAACTGATTTTTATTTCAATATGAAATTTCAAGGAATGCATATAACATTTTATACTACAATCATCCATATTCTGGAACTTATTCAGAGCCTTGCCAGTCATATTTAGAAAACAGAAGTTTTTGTAGTCCAGAAAACAGTGATGTGAGAGTTTCCAAGCACATATCTGATTCTTGCATGTTGAAATCCATCTATCTCTGAGTTTTCTGGATTAATGAGAAGATATATTTTAATAAAATAGTTGCATTCTTTCAGAACGCTATTGTTAAAGTTGCATATTCTTGTTGATGAAATTGAAATGAATATTTTTTTGGAGTTTGTGTTATTGTGAACTAGAGCCATGCCCATCTCTGGTCTTAAAATGCTAATGTTTGTGTTTTTATTTTCCATGTTACTACAAATAGACACATAGGAAAATCCATTTTGGCATGTCAGAAGAACACAACAGGAATTGATTGTAGTTAGCTAGGTGTTAAATAGTAATGCTAAAATTTTACCAAAGGTGGATCTTGATATTTCAGCAATAAAGATTTAAATATCTGTAATGTGCAGAACACATCGAAAAAGTTATGCAAAAAGGAGTGCAGTGGGATTTTTTTATTTGAATTAAGAAGAACATTTGCTGAAGTTATTGGACCTAGTTTCTGTTCTCAACCCAGCTAAGAAATAACCTTTGTGACCTTGGGACAAGACTTTTTGTCTTTTTGTGCCTTAATTCATCTTATCTGGATAATGAACAGATTAGACTAATTTACATCTATAATCCTTTATAATTCACATTTTGAAATTTTTCTAATCCTAATCAGTTTGGTGTGTCCTAAGTGTAATTTTTTTAGTTATCAAATACCAGCTTTATAGATGTTCTTTTTATGTAATATAGCCATTTGCAGATTTTGAAGCTGAGCATATGGATTTGTATACAGACTATTTTGCCTTACTCTGTTATAAGTCATCCTTTCCTGATTTGAAACTGCTGGTGTCGTAGAGCTGATACATATGATGGTGCTGTTGCTTTCGGTAGGATGGGGTAAGGCATGATGCTGTCTGTTTTCAGGTCTGAAACCACTAAGATACCAAGCAGCTTTTGTTTTGCCATTCGTTATTGCATTTTCTTCCTGCCTTCAAGTGCTAGAAAATGAAAACATATATAATTCCAGTGCTAAATTTAAAAAAAAAAAAGATCTGGAAATAAAACATAGCAGGTGAATGAGAAATCCTGTAGTTATTTAATTTGTACATTCAACTTTAGTTCTGTTACTTTACCTTAAAGCCTATAATCAATTAACCCACTGGTCCCAGGAATTGAAAGGGCGAACAACGGGCCTAGCATTATGCTAAGCCTTATATAATGTAACTCACCAAACCTTCCCGCCTAGGGACAAAGTTAGGGAGCCCAAATTTACACGTGTGAAATAATGTGAGAACAAAATAATAGTTAATAAAGTTCTACTTTTGCATTGCTGATAATAGATATAAAATGAGTTGGAGATTATCTGGGGTTGTTGTCATGCAGGACTATTTTCTCAGATCACTAGGGACTTGAGTTAAACAGTGGGAAAAGATGGGTTAGCATATGGATAATAACTGACATTTATATGATGCTTTTGAGTTGGCAAAGTTGTGTGTGTGTATGTCTTTTTTTTTTTTATCTTTATGGAAACCCTGTGAGGCATGTGTTATTTTCCCCATTTTTTAGATAAAGAAACCAGTCCTGAGAAGAAGTGACTTGCCTTATGATCACATAGAGAACTGCAAGATTTGAACCCAGATCTTCCTTTCCAAGTTCATCACTTTTACTAAGCCATGTTAGGAAAAGTAGGGAGAGGTCAGCATAAAAACCAGTTTAGAAACAGAATTCAATTTGAGTTTGGGATCATTGGGGAATGGGTAGGCATTGTCTAACTTAAGTTTTTTTATTAATAAGAGCACCTTATTTTAGTAGAGGTGTCATCTGTACTATCATCTAGCCACTGACTACTTTTATCATTTATGTACTAACAAGTTTGGTACTTCCCCAGAGCAGTTGCCACATTTGCAATTTCTATGGCTTACTGTGTTTAAGAATTTGAATTTTCTGTGTAAATTTGAAGGCTTTTTAATTGGAATCTATCACTTTGCTCAATTTATTCAGGTACTATTTGATAGAAAACCTAAATCAGTTGTGCCTGGGAATGATCTGGATAAGTGAAACCCTAGTTCTGGAATTACTTGAACCATTTCTTCCCCATTCTCTTTTCCATTTTAATTTGTCCTCTATTCTGCTTTTAGTCGCTGAACAGATCAGTTCAGATTAAACTCTCAGGAACCCGAAGAAAAGCAAAAGGCATTTGGGTGTACGAGTTTGCTATGATTACTGTCTTTATGGAGCTTGATAACATTCAGTGATTATAGGTTTCTCAGAGCAGTCGGGTAAAATAGTATATAATTGCTGTAGTCCAGTGAGATTTACTTAAGAAAGAACATATTTTTTAAAAGTGCATAAATTATAATACTGTTGGATATCTTTTAGTTCTAGTTACAGAGAGTTTGTGTACAGTCTCTGTATACCTAGCAGTATTTGGTTGGGAACACATCCACCGAATAATATTACTTGAGTCATTGAGTCATGTTGTCTACCTTGATGTTGCTTACTGTTATGTTTCCTGGCCCCCTTTTGAGAACTCTTCAATTAGACTGGTATTGTTGTGTGATGTTCTATTAAAATGGCTAACACTCATGGATTTTTTAGGTGATGATATGTTTCCTAAGTTGTATGAAGTGTTTCTCAAATACTAAATTTGTGGTACTTGCTCACCAAGTTTTTCAAAAGTGACATTTTGACTGTGGAATTTTACACTCACTCTTCTAGCCATACCTTTTGAATTACTTATGGAATATACAACACTTTTTTTTTTCATCAGAATTTGTCAGATAAAGAGACTTTTGGTTAGTTGTCACACTTAATTAGAATGTCCAGAATATGGATTTTTTTTTTCAAGTTGGTTTCAAAAATAGTGATGAATTGGATTTCAGGTTTTGAAATATTGATGAAAACTTGTCTATTTCACATCTCACATAGAAATTCTTCCTTCTTGAGAAAGTCCTTTTTTCTTCCCCCTCAATACAGTCTTCAGTTCTTGGTTCTGGATTTGGAGAGCTTGGGTCGTCAAAGATGGCAAACTCCACTGGTTCCCAGATCTTGGACCAATTGAAATCTCCAAGTTTGGGCCAGTTCAACACGCAGAGTTCACAGCAAAACAGCACTAGTCCTCCTACAACCACTTCAACCTGGGATCTTAAACCCCCAGTTCCCCAGTCCTCTATAATGAATCAGTTTGGTAAGTGCGTGAATTTTCTATTACGCATGATCAGCTCAACCCTTGTCATACTTTCAGAGAAATATGATACTTATCATTGGTTGAATTATATTGAATTACACAAATACTATGGAAATAATATTACATAGCAAATACAACCACAGAATTTTATGCTAAATTAAAGGGAATACAGTTTTTGTCAGAGTTTTTAAAAATAATTGTATTGGCAAAATATCTCTCCCACCCCCCCCTTTTTTTTTTTTGCCAAGGAAAGAAAGGCCTTACTTCTTATTATTATAGCTATAGAATATATAAATGTGTGTGTGGAGATGCATATTCTATAACAAGGAATAACAATTCATTTATATTCTCCAGTATGAGGAAGGATTACATTATAGTTTAAAAATTCTAAGCAAACACATCCTTTTACATATAGGAAGAAGGGTCACAGAATACAATACTAGGCATTATGAAATGATGAGTGTCAGTCCCTACAATACCCATTGGTATCTCATACTCAGCTTGTTCATAATTTTGGCAAAGTATTCTAAGCCCTGGGCTATGGCTACTCATAAAAATGTCATTCAGACAGCTCATTTTGATGTTTTGGATTGTACATTATAGGAGAAATGGGAGAAAGAGTAGAGCAGTTTGAAGGTTTTAGTACTGTTCTTCCTGAATTTTTTTTTTTTTTTTTGAGTTGGGGGAGGGATGGGCAGGCTCCTTGCTTTTAAATTTAGCTCCTAATCTGGGATTTTTCTTTACAACTGGAATATTTAAACAAGTTCCTCCTCTAGTTTCCACATGCTCTCATGTTTTCTGTAAATTAAAATTCTTTCTGTATCTAGGTAGCATTTAAACTGTACTACATGTTAAAAGTTTTATTTAATGATCTGAATTGCAATTTCAAACACTGGCATCATAGGGAGTACCATCAAAACATCAAAGTAGTCTTAAATAATTTTACTGAAGATTGTGTGTTTTGTTCTGTTTTTCTATAACCCAGTTGGTGGTACCAATACCACTCATTGAATTTAACATAAATTTTTTGACTATTTAATATTTTCACTTACATAGCTATAATTTGAGGTATCTCTCTTCACACAAGTCTTCAAATACTCTTTTGAAGTGATCCAGTATTCTTTAACATGGACCTTTTCCCTACCATGTGTGAAAGAAAACCTTGCCATGGAAGTGCATGTTATTGTTATGTCATTTATGTGAAAATTAGGTAGACAAATATAAAAACATAAATTAACGACTGGATTAGAAAGTGGGATGGAATAATTATTTTTCCATATCTCAATTATACATGATAATGGCAGAAAGAATAGCACAAAAAAATGAGCAACTTTTGAGTAACTGGATGCTGATCTTTCTGCATATTTGGTAGACTTCAAATCTCAGCCTGAGCCATCCCCAGTTCTGAGCCAGTTGAGCCAGCGACAGCAACACCCGACCCAGCCTATCCCTGTTCCTCCTCCGGGGATGGAGAACTTCTCCTCCCAGATAAAACTCCGAGAAAACTCCAGAGACAATGCCACAGCTGTGAACAAAATGCTGCAGCTCCCCAGCATGTCTACAGAAAACCAAGCAGTATCTGCCCAGCAGACTCAGCCAAAACAGATCAAACCCCCAAAACGGAGAGTACCACCATCTTCCAAGGTGAGTAGCTTAACCACAAGTTATGGTTACCAGAGGCAGACTTAACAATGGGGGGAAAATGGAAAATTGAACATTTCTTCTTTATAAATTGTTGATTGTTTAAATGTTTTTATATACATATCTTATTGTACCATGTAAAAATATATTTGTTTTTTATTGAACTAATATAGAGGAAAAGTAAAAATGGAAGGTGGCCGCTACTAAATGGTGGAGACTTTTTATATAAGTAAAGAACTAGCTTAGCATCTATTTACTTACCCTTACCTATTTATGGAAGTGGATTTATTTATATTATCCATAGGAAGTAGTTCCTTTCTGAGAACTTCAGTGCAAAATTATGTGCAGCCAGAGGAAGGGTAGTTATCTTTTTGGTAATGGTGTCACTGATGATCTGCGTGCTGTGCATTTTTCTTCCCACTCCCCAACCCCGTTTCTCCCTTTCACACCTTAGACTTCCCCATCAGTATGACATATAAGGACTCTTGCTATGCAGGAAAAATCTCTTGAGACTAAAAAGTATGCTAAGCTCTGAACATGAAAACCCTATGTTTTCCCCTTACAGATCCCTGCATCTGCAGTGGAAATGCCAGGATCGGCAGATGTTACAGGGTTAAATGTTCAGTTTGGAGCTCTGGAATTTGGATCAGAAGCTTCTCTCCCTGAATTTGGATCAACATTGAGCAATGAAAATAGTAATCAGGCCCAAATCAGCTTGTATCCAAAACCTGTAAGGTATACAATTGCTCTTTTCTATGTTTTAGGCTGTTGAATGTTATTTTCAGTTTCTGTAAGGTACAAATACAATTGAGTCAAAATGGCTCATGGAAAGGAGACAGTTTTGTGAATTGGGAGTTGAAGGAGTTGCCTCTTGACAATGGGACTTTGAGAGTAAGCAGGCTTGTTTCGCTGCTCTATGAAAGAAAACAGATTCTTGGGAGGGAAGAGGAATAAAATTAAAGTTTCGTTGTGTTCAGTAGTATCTCCTACCTCCCAAAAATTTCTTTAACCAGCCTTTTTTTAGGCATGTGTTTTAATATCTTTTTTTTTAACAACCACAAAATTCCTCTGATTAAATATATATATATATAAGTTCAAGTCAAAGTGAAGAAGGAATGCTTGCTTTTTTTTTTCAAGATACGCTTGCTTTGGAATGGAAACATGAACATTTTAGCCAAGTCTGCTTACTGGATTCATGCATCCTATTTCAAGAGAACATGAAGAAATATGTGTTTTGTGGCAACAGTCATGTAGAAGGTAGAAATGATGCATCTTACAGAAGGAATTCCATATAAGGATGGTGGAAAGTTAGAGTCCTAAAAAGATATAATTTAACCTTTCAATAACTCATCAAAGATGAGATGGTGATTTTTCCCTTTAGGATAGGAGAAGAGAAATAAGTTACATGGTAGCAGGGCAGTAGTAGATAAGGGGACACATATTTGTGTGTATTTATTTGTACTCTGTCTTTGGGAGACATTTGGTATAGAAATCTTAATAAAATGATGGGGGGAGGGAGACACTCTGTTTTTCATTCTCACAACATGCCCTGTGTATTTAGAACCCTCTCCTATGAGTTTTTCATGGAGGAGTTAACTAGATGGTTATTAGTTATGCTAAAGTCAGAACCAAACATCTATACCATCCATTATTATGCTTTTAGTTTCTAAATGAAGGTAAAACAATTTGGATAGTATTAGAGTGAAGAAAGGGAGTTTCCTGAAAAGGGATTGTATTTTTAGGGAATACAAGTTAAAGAGGAACCACTTTTTTTAAACCTTGATTTCATTGGTGTAAGGAACTCCTTGTGTGGTACCTTCCCTCCATCAATCAGATCAGCATCTGCTCTGCAACTTTTTACTGAGAGATTAAATGACCTGCCTGGGGTTGTCCCACCAAAATGTGTAAGAGGTGGGGCTTCCACCCTTGTCTTCCTGATTTTGATAATTGCTGTCTGTCCACCGTGCCACATTTCCTCTATAATTTTACACTCCACAGTTGGAAAAATGAACAAATGTGAGGTGAAGATCTACAAGGAATTGGAGGAAACAAAAGAAAACTTGGCAAGGCAGCACAATTGTTGATGACAAACAGTGGCAGTAATGACAGATTACTAGTGAAGCGAATAGAATATCTGTAAGAGAACATAGAATCAGCATAGAGTGAACAAAAGAATCTTTTTCTTGTCTTATTTTAGCTTTTTGTCATGATACTAACAGAACACTTGGTATGATGTGAGACTGATGGGACCAATGTGTTAGCACCCTGGTATAAGAACCAAATACAGAGGGTACAGCAGATCTTATCACTCCATCAGTTTAACCAGCAGTGTATTCTAACCTTGGAAAAGTACTGCTGAATTGAACCTTCTTGTTTTTGCTATATTCCCTTAGTTCTGTGCCATGTATGCCTTAGGGTTTTTTTCCCCCTCTGTTCAGAGTTTTATTTAAGCCTTTTTGAAGATTTCAATATTGAATCATGATTTTGAGTCCATCTCTTGTCTCTTGAAAATGAAAACACTTTAAGTCATCTAGTTTAACCACCTACCTCATAAAGGAATACCTTCTATGTTATCCCTGACAGTTGATCATATAGTTAAAACTTGATCAATTGGCAGTAATGGGGGAGCTTAGTACCTTAATATGCAGGGCTGAGGGAGGGATATGACTGATTTGTCAAGCCTCTTTTTTATTGGACTATTTTTAAAAACAACTATATTTGGTATGTGTTTAGTACTTTTAGAATTAACACCCACCCTATTCCCCAGGTGACAGAGATCAAAGTTAGCTTATGCCCTCTTTCTAACTGGGAAACTAAAACAGGATTATTAAGAAACTTGCTTAAGGATGTGCAGTGAAAAGAAAAACTTAAATCCATCTGGATTCTACCTCATTAAGAGAGCCACTAAGTCATTATAACTCAATCAGATTAAAATCTAGTTCCTTTTCCCCACCCCCAACAACTGAAAAATATTTAAGGTAAAATGTCTTTGAACAGGACCATGATAATTTCTCTGTTCTTAAATGTAATATTGTAGTTAAGCACAATATTTAATTGATTTTAGAATGTGACTAACCAATTAAAGTAATAAGTGGTGGTATTTCATGAAGGAATCTGCAATGACATTTATTTACTGAGATGATAAATAACTTTTACTTTTTCCAGTGATCCTTTGAATACCTCTTTGCCAATATCCAATACAGTACAGGAGTCAACCTATACAACCTCCGTCATCACCTCTTCCAGTTTGACCAACTCATCTCAGAGCACTAGTCCTGTTACAACATCTTCCTCCTACGACCAGAATTCTGTGCATAGTAGGATAGCATACCAAAGCTCCATGGCTCCATCTGAAACAACTTCTATTGCTGTCACGGTAAGTATCTTTTCAGCTTTCTCAACCTGTTGAACATCTCTACGTGCTTGTTCCTTAGATATCTGAAACTCAATCCAAAATGGAATTCATCTTCTCCCCCTAAATATGCCCCTCCTACAAACTTCCTTATTTTTGGTGAAGGTGACACGCTTCTAGTCACCTCAGAGTCATCCATGACTCTTCCTTTTCTTTGTTCCCTTTTCTTCCACTCCCTTTTCAGGTAACAAGTCTTGCCCATTTTACTTCCATAACATCCCTTTTTTACATATCTCCTCCTTTCCATTTACTCAACCATCACCCTTATTCAAGCCTCTATCTCCTCTCACCTGAACTACTATAATGTCCTAATTAGACCCCATGTTTTTACTCCCTCCCCTTATCCTCTCTAATCTATCTTGTAAATAACTGTCATGCTAATGTTCCTAAAACAGATAGGACTCTGTGTGTGTGTGTGTGTGTGTGTGTGTGTGTGTGTGTGTGTGTGTGT